>NW_026643205.1:2685398-3356748 GCF_028828555.1 Penicillium taxi
ATCCAATATACTCATACCCTTTAATAGACCAATGAGGCTCTCAATATCATGTGACTCTTGTCGGTAGGCTTATCCACAGTCCATTGTTACTCATCAGTGCTCTAACTGTCTAAATAGCGGAGCCAAGGTTAAATGTTTCCATGAAGGAAGCGCACCATGTCGACGCTGTGAAAAAAGCAAGCTTGACGGATGCACACTCACAGACTCCCGTGCTTCTAAACCGAGAGAAGGTCGAGTTGTCAAGTCCAGAGTACCGCAAAAACGAAGGGCTGTCTCTTCAGAAAGCAATAAAAGTCCAAGTGCTGCACCTCGTCATGCGGATGCCGAGGGAAACCCCATCTCGGCATTGTCATCGTCTACTCTAATCAAGGCTGTGGAAACCTATCGCAGGAAATTCCCTATCACAAACTTCTTGCATTACCCTTCTCTAATTTCCGACATTTCTTCTAACATCGATTCGGTTGATCCGATCTTTCTTGCGTCACTTCTCTCATTATGTGTGCGATTTATGAACTGCGAGGACCTCGGCGATGAGGAAACGTACGCAGCGTACGCCCGGAAGCATTTGGCGCATCGTGCTATGGAGATTCCGTCGCTGTATCTCGCACAATCTCTTGTTATGATCTCCTTTTACGAGTGGGGAACTGGCCAGCCCTACCAGGCATGGATGTACAGTGGTATGTTGCAACAATATCAACATGCCCGGATCTACGCCGATCGAGTAAAAACTAACCCTCACAGGAATGGCTACCTATATGATTCAATCGCTTCTAAAAATGGCCGATGATAGCATGGAGAATAGCCCGCACGAGTTCCAAGCATCCCAGACTCAATACGAGCAACTTGTGCGCACGTACTGGTGTTGCTTTGCCCAGGACTGTGAGCTCAGTTCAGGAGCCCGACAGCACTTCGCTTTGTCATTTTCCCAGATTTCTGTTCCGCTTCCCATCAGCGATCGTGATTTTAATTTCAATCATGTTCCTGAGAGGAGGCTTATGCCTGTCGATATGAACAAGCAATGCTCACTTGCAAGGAACCTCACCGTCGAACATGGACTCACCATCGTAACTCGTGGGTTCGACATCTTTGTGCGGATTTTGAGATTTGCAAATGAGCATCGACGTGCGCTCGCTTCTTCGCATGGTCCTATCATGTGTCTGCATCAGACCTGGAAACGACTCAAGGGAGAATTGGACGATTGGAGATCCCTGCAGGATAAAACTGTGAAATATCCTATCACGATCGCTCAAGCTCATGTGGCACTCGGATATGGGGAGATGTTTGCATACATCAACTTAATTTATTATATGAGGTATGTTTCTTTCTCTCAGTTCATTTGAGAAAGGTCTAGAAACTCAGATGCATGGAAACTCACCAAATGCAGCATATTGTTTCTACATCGTGATCGCTTCCTCTCACATCTCAAACCCCATTCCGACTTTTTCCATGACGTGAAAGATGAAGATCAAATCGAACCAGCAACAATCAAAGAACTTTTCGAAGCGGCACAGCTGATCGGTGGCATTCTATCCGCATTAGAAGCCTCAGAGGCCCCCGTCATGACCCCCTATTCCGGGTTCAGTGTTTTCGTCGCTGCCCACATCAACATGTACGGAACCATCGCTCCGCAGCATTACCCCGGCGGACTCGAGCAAGCAATAGAAGAAAAGGGCCGAAACATGATATATCTCGAGCGATTAAGTCGATTATGGCCCGTTGGCCGGAGTTGGGTAAGATTTTAGTCTATCCATTAACCGCATTGAGCGAATTTACTAACTCAAATTATAGTGGCGCGCAGTTCAGGGCGCAAATAAGTTTTACGAATCAGTGAAGAAACATGCTGATTCTGGATCTGGTATGCAAAGCCCAAGACGTTTTGCACTGGCGGGTACGCTGGACGAGTATGGTGATATTCGGTCTCGACCAAGTCGTGCACAGAGAAGGTCTAGTTCAGCCGAGATCTGTCTGGAAGAGCGCGATGGAGATTTGTTACCGACGCCTGGTCCTGATGGTGAGGGCTCGTTTTCTGGGGAGCAGACGGGGACTGGAAGCCATCATGAACTGGAGACAGATATGTTTGAATGGCCTTTTATAGATGCTTCTTGGTCGGCTGGATTGGATGCTGCTGGCGCTGGTCTTGATGGACTATGGCCTCAGTCGGGCTTGTTCGATCATTCTCGATAGCCTGTTACAGCGACAGTTGTCCCAACATATAATAAAGAGTACAAATAATACATACCCAAGCAGAATATAACAAGGAACCTCTACTTAAATCGGTATTGCAAAATTGAGAATTAAGTCAGGAATGAAGTAGACGGGTATACAAATATATGAGCATAAACGAAAGTATCTATCTATACAGCCCAGCGTGGACGAAAACTTGAGTAGGTAGGTAGGTAGTGTAAGTAGAGCTACCGACTCGCAAAACTACCTGTGATAGTACTACTAGAATTAGCACGCATAATCCCATCAGCATGTGTCTCGATTGTTTGCGAGACAGCCACAGTCTTGACAATTCCATCATCAGGAGAAGTCAAATCGACCTCGTCAGAGGCGCCAGGCACACCAACGAACGAAATAAGATGGCTCTGATCACCAAAATTGGCTGACATATCCGGATTCTTTGAATTACGAACTGACTTTTGGCCATCGAGCGGGACGTTGGTGGCTTCGTGATAGTATTTTTGTGATGAGTAGTTTCTCCGGGCGTAGGAGATTAGGACGTTGAGAAGTGGTAAGCAAGCGCAGATCAAGCCCATGCCACCCTCGGCATTACTAGAAGGATTTTCAAATTAGTAGACACAGAGAGAGATGGGGAATAAGATAAATGTACCCAGATAGAATAATTTGAATGAAGAAAATAGTCTGGTTGGCCGAATGGCCCTTATAACAGACAAGAACCAGCCGGAAAAGAGAAAATCCCGTTGCAAGACCGCCAGCACCGAGCAGAGCCATGACGCGCAGCTTGCGACTTTTAGGCATTTGCAACGACCAAGTCAGAGGCAGTGGAAGAAGGAGAATAATCACATCGCTGACGACGCTGATCACCGAATCAGCGATCAAGGCAGCTGTCTGATCGAGACAAGAACCACTGGGTATCGGATCACGCCAGTACATGGGGACTGGGCTACACATGCGTATTTTGATGACCAGAGCGATGACATAGTATATGCAGAGACAGCCGAGGAAGATGTGGATGAAGAGTACTTTGTGGCGGTATGGAGCGAAGATGCGAGCGAGCATCGAGAGGAGGGCAATCTTTGAGAAAAGGGCCATGGGGCAGTAGAGAATTGTGGCTATATAGCAGAATTTTTTGAATTCTATTTGGTCTTGATCTGATACGTCGGTGATGTTGTATCCTCCTCCATAGTCACCAACTGATATCGAGTTAGATGGGACTGTAGATGGATCGAGGATGGCTTTTCTACTTACTGACTATACTGATTCCACAGTATCCCATAAATAGAAGCTATCCATATTATGTGAGTTCTTATCGCAAAGCACTTAGGTATGTTATATTTACCCATGCTGCAGTACAAGTATCTAGGTCGAGTTAGAATAGTTCGTGTTAGAGAAAGGAAGTGACTCACAATCATCTAGTCCTATGATCTGCTTGAATCGTATTCGGACATAGAAACGTATGCCGATAAAGAATGTGACAATTGGAATACAAAGACATTGTGTAACTAGGTTGATAGTGTTCAACACATCCTTCGGGTTTGAGCTCATAGTTGCAACAGCCCTAAACAGTTCAGTTCACTTGTACTGCTGTTAGGAAAGAGATTAAGCTCCCACATAGGGGTCTAGAGATGTTCAGGACTTTGTCAGGCTAGACCGTGAGAAAAAAAAATAGAATTAGCCTATGTCAGGGCCTGTGTTAATCTCCTGTTCGCTTGAGTGATCACCCAGTCTATGCCCTCCAATAGTCAAGCCACATACAGCAGGCGGATAATAGCATATTTAATTGCCCCAGATAAGGTGGGTACTTCAGTCACAGTTTTTCTCCAACCGAGTGACGCGTTTTGGCGTAATTTAGACCACTGTCCAACATATCAATGTTGGACAATAAGCAGAACTTTGGTGCTTGAGGCCTTGAATTAATTAATGCCAGACGATAATTTCTCTCTAAGTTGTTCGAATTCTCAAAATTGAAGATCTATACAAAAGCTGATGATCAGTGATGTCTATAGTCAAGTCGTTTGCGTATTCCACTTATCCGCGCCACCGGGTCATTCATCCATTTGCGTCTAGACTTTGACCAAAACCCTGGGTTTCCCTTTAAAATTCTTTTGTTCTGTTGCATGTCCCATTTCCGCATTCATAATATAAGTTTTTCTATCTAACTGCCTAGGTGCTATAACTTCTCGGTTATGTTGATATCGGCATAAACCCGTGCACTTCGATACTATAAGCGAGAATGATCCGTGCTCAATGTTTCTCATAGTACCATCTTAAAGTGAAAAAAGGCCGCGTACGAAAATTATTGAAGAGTAAGCACTATTACCAAATAACTATTCTGTGCGACACGCGGTTTCCGGCCGCTCTGCCAACCGGGATATACCTAGGTATGGACTTGCACCACCTTTATCCACAACGACATCTGCTCCAATCTCCAAACTACATATACTCCCTTTACGAGCTATCCGATTTTGATTACCTAGGTAGGCTTGCACTTTTTTTTAATCTTTTTTTGCTGGCACTTTCTACCTACCTAGGTAGCTTTATACCGCACCATCTCAGAAAAAACAAGCTTATAAGCTAGCTGACGATGTGTATCATACCATTGTTTGATAGTATCCATGGATATTTTGGTGGCGAATTGAATGGTTTCTGATGAAGGTTCTAGACCTTTTTTCATTGGTGAATTCGTTTTCTGCACTTTCGAAACAGCCTAAAAGATCTCTAGATCACTAATACTACTAGAAGAAATGTCGTGGGGCACTAGGGCCTCATTCTCAATCAGAGGAAGCGAAGCTGGATTTTCAGCTTTTCTAATATAAAATTAGCATCTAAAGGCACTAAACCAGCGCCTTTAAAACTATTATGTATAGTTTAAGGCTTAAAAATGGCCTTTCGCGCCTTACGGAGTATTCAAAGGATGTCGCCTTTATCGATTGAGTGCATATCTAGGTGCCTCTTATTTATTTATGACTTACCTTCCGTATACCCTTTTTAACACATGAATAACAACCAGTATCTAGTGTTTATAGTAGATAGGATACATATAGATAGATACTCTTATCTTCGTCCCAAATTTCACTTGGGATTGCGCGGCATTCCATTCCTCGTCAAGAGACTAATTTTATCATGATATTAAAGCGTGCCCTACCCAGGTACTCATATAGCTATAAAATTCTCACGTACCTCACAGCAATGAGTTGGAGGTACATCATGAACGGCACAGAAGTGCTGCATACAGCACTCACAGAAAATTTCGATCGCAGTAGCAGATAAACATTTTGAAAAGCAACAAGTCCAAAAACGGAAAGTTGTAGACATTATCACTGATTTCTAGGTAGTTACCTACAGATCTTGGACTTATGGAGAAACAAAAGTTGAATGTATGATCTATAGAGTGGTGTGGAGCTTCCATCGCATACCTTAATTAGGTAGAGGCTAGGTAACTCTCTACCTGGTACAGTCTACCATATTTTCTTTATACTAGTTGATAAAGGCACTTTTCCTATTTAAGCAATTGTCCCTTTCACAAGAGCACAAAAGGCCCTGACACATCGGGGTCTGAGCCGTTTTAGGCAGCAATGGGCCCACTTGAAGCGCGATAGGTGAACATCAATATTAATCAACATATCTAGTCATCTCTATAAATACGTGAATATTTTTTATATTCTCTAATCGACTCCTGACCTAAACTTAGCCGCCAAAAACCAAGATGCGCACAGGACGAAACTGGGAAGAGCGACAAGCAGAGGAATCAAAAACCTTCCCAGCACTCATACCATCACTCCCGACGGAACCTCAGACCTACTGCCCTCTCTTGGTCCTTCCAGCCGAGATCCGCAATCTTATTTATGCATTTTCTCTCGAGTCTGAAGATTTTACAGCGGGAACTAGTAGCCCCGAGTCACTCTACCGACGAAATGCCTTCTACTACCGGCCTGGGTATAACAAACCGAAACGAGCGCAGACCGCTCTTCTCCAAACATGCCAAAAGATCTACAACGAAGCATCACTCCTTCCACCGGCAGTCAACGAGCATACATTCTGGTTTTATCGCCCTCCGCCTCACATCAAAGATGCATCATCTCCAGTGAGATATTTTCGCAAGATGACCCCGAAGCAACGGACGCAAGTGCAGCATATACACTTGTTTATTCAGCAGTATTTCCTGGAAGACAGACCTTGGTCTGAAATCTGGAACGAGATGAAGATTGGTGATGGCGGGCGTAGCTTACGAGGCGAGTGCAGGATTGCGCCCAAGAAAATTACTATCACTTTTCGCCATACAGACTGGTGGTACTGGGAGTATGATGAAACTCTTGGAATAAATCCATTCCGGTCTGGAAGAACTCGTTCATGGGAAATGGACCGGCCTTTTATTCCAGAGCAAAGAGCTTGGGGTAATCAGTTTGCTTTCGTGACTAGTCTTAAAGAGGTGGTGATTGAGTTTGAGACAGTCTTACGAAAGAAGGATCAGCTTGATGGTATTATTAAACGTGCTCTGCAGTGGAAGTTCCCCATGCAGGACGAAAATAATAAGCGTCTATGTCTGATTGCTGATCCTGGATCAGTGAGCGCTTATACTTGGATTGGAGCGAAAGAGACGGACTTGAAGAAACAACCACGTGATTGGCACCCGCACAGTGAAGATCCCGAGCCTGTACAGGAGCCGATTCCTCCAGTCCCGACTTTGAAGCCATTTGTTTTAGCGTCTGATGGTGGCACTCCTCTCCAACTTGATCATAACGCAGAGGAATTCTATGTTGTCTTTCTGACATGGAGGAAGCAGATAGTCCATGAATAGAACTGTGACTAGGTATAAGAAATATAAAGTTGAATATTTGACCTTGGTCAGGAGCATGAATGACAGGAAGTGAAAGTGAAAGTGAAAGAAATTGAAAAACATAGACCATCCCCAAATACTTTTGTTGCTTATAGCTCCTCTTACCTAGGTAATAGCCTTAATTCAATCACTAACCTCGCCACTACGGCATAACGTACTTTAATAGGTATAAGCTGGTAATTGATGATACTAGACCGACCCTGCAGTCCTGTGTTGACAATAAGCAGAGAAAAATCTAGATAGAATCTTAGGTTGTCAAAGTGGACAGAATTTACAAACAGTGGGAGGGAATTACGCCCCATGTAAGCTTCAGTTGGCCAAAATCCGGGTAAATAAGTTTGAAAAAGCATAGTAAAGCTGTTGTATAAAGTAGCTCACGCATTTACCATTCACTCCAATGATGATTAAGAATTTTAAATTCCATGTATAGTTACAGTACTTTGATGATTATGATTGGTCATGGCATATAGCAGAACCGTAGGAGAGGCCAATCAGGTTTCTTTTGGGTAAATCCCTCCTGCACTGAACCAATCTCGAAACATGGCCCATGCTTGATATCGATCTGAAATGTTGTTCTTTAATTTCGTCAGTCGTTACAGGTACGTTGGTAAAACTGGCCTGTTTAGCTCTTACTCTTTTCTCATCCCCCATTTCTGCGAGAGTTTCCCCATTGTGCTCAAATATCGGTTGCCAGCCTGAGGAATCATCAGTATTGCTTTCCAAGGCTACATGAGCATTTTTATTGGTGATTATACTCACCGAAATTAGACGGGCCCCTAGCAGGAACGATATTGCCCTTTAATTAGGTCAGAATGCACATTTTAATTTTGAAATTCCCAGGCTTACTTTAAGTCTTCCTTGAAAAATCAATGGCTCTGCTCCTGGACCAACAGAGAAGGCAAGGGTACACACGGCTTCTGCACCTTTATCCGCATAGGCATAAAGCAACTTGTTCAAGCCATCACTACCCAATGCCAGGAAAGATTTTCTAAATAATAAACATAAGCATTACACATACTATCAGCTGTTACCTAGTCCTTGAGCACTAGATCAAACAACTTACATATATGGACCAGGAAGTCCATTCAAAGCACTTAATTCCAACGAACAATCTTCAACAATAACTGGCCCATTGACCTAGCCCCAAATTAGCCTATTATATCAACCAATTTTCGAAATCAGATCAGTTCTTGTTACAATCTCGGCAGCACGTCTACACTTGTCTCTCGCAATCTCCTTCACAGCTCCCTGTATCTCCGGAATGTCTAGCGCACAAGCCTGTATGGTAAGCGACTCTCCCAATATTGCATTGACTTCCACTACTTTGTTAGAATTGCCTGTGACGAATGTAATAACGCAGGTCTTCATCATGGCTTAGAGTAGTGAATCTCGTAAAAAAGAGTTATCGGCCCGATCAGCTTTCGGGTTTTCAAGGCGCTATACTATATTTAGAAAGGGCTCGGCTTCGCCGTGAGCCCTTACAGTGAACCCGGATAAAGCAGCTCCGCAACTGCTATAGCGGAAGAAAATAGCAGCAAACTTGATTTCCTATACAAAACCCGCTAATTTCTGGTCTATAAAAATATGCCCAAGTACACCCTGAGAGTATTACATAAGCTCACTGATATCTTTTGCCTGTTAACCCAGGGCTATGTTTATTATGTTTGCATAAGCCAGTCTGGGTGTGTACTTGAGAATTTTCTCGCGCTAGTTAGAAAATACAGTGTCCATTCATTCGTAATATTTGGATTATTGGTCAGTTGGTCAGAAAAGTCGATATCGAAGTGTCACCTGATCTCCGTCGGTGTACTCCGTGCGGAGTAAAATACTGTAAATTCAATATCTTCCGGTACTCATGGAAATAAAAGTCATGTGGCGCAGGAACAGTGGAGCGCCATGCGTCTCATCATGCGGGCAGCAGGTGAAATATCCCTTTGTCCCTTTGTCCCTTTTACCCTCAACCTCCGGGGCTGATATAGATCTTATGATTGGGGTATATTGACCGCTCTTCACGGAACGGAGAAGTGACGTAATTTCTTAGTTCACAAACCTAGTATTAAACATTTATCATCTCCACATGTTTATCTCTAGCCATCAACTCTCTTGAACTTCAAGGTTGTTCCCCTAGTACTAATTGCCTCTGCCATTCCCATATCTTGAGTACTACCATCATAATGAATCACTCACCTGAGGGTAATCAATACATTACTACCTCAATTTATTTCAACATCCCCACAAGCTTGAAATAAGTGATGGACCAGCGCCATTCAATTTCGCGGGCGCCTATCAGGCCCTGTGCATTGGCGGAGATTTAAAATCAGGCATCTGACATTACACCTGACGAAGTCCAGCTCTGCTTCATGCATGGAGCTGTAGATCCAAAAACAAAAGGACGACTTTAATATAGGAGATAAGACCACATGGCTAGAGAAATGAAAGGAATTAAACCTTGCAAAAGGGGTAATGAGCTTAAGTGTAATTGGTGGCATCAATACTACCAGTAAAGTGGCCGCGTGCCCCGGGGTCTGATCTCTTCGGCCCTCAAGTCTTGATTGCACTCTTAAGATTTGATTAATTGTACAGTTGCATGGACACAACGACCATTGGTCTACTCCATATGGAGATAAGATCTTCCACAGGCTAAATTTTCTTTAATGTCTGATATCAAGCCTCAGTTGACCTTGCTTCACTATTCCCCTGTCATTTGAAGATTCCAAGGTTGCATATCATCAATGTGATGGATTTCTTTCGAGCGTTGAAACCCCAACGTTGCGATTCTTGCTTGATAGCTTCGAATTGCTACCCCGGCCGAAGGGCCAGAGTAGCATCAGCCATGAAAAAGTTGATATTCCTGAGTCTTTTGTCTACACTGTTACTTGCAGCTTCGCTGGGTTTCGACACTAGAAGATTTTATCATCACACATCACAAACACATGAGACTTTTGGATCTTGAGAGTCTATGCTACTCTACCTACGCCTCCTTAGAGCAAATCTCCTGATGTAACTTTTTCCTGATAGCATCGCCATGTTGGCGCATATATAGGAAGTATACTCGACCCTCCAATCTTGGAACGATAACATCCATTCAATCCATCCTTATCAAGCAGTATCAAAGCATCCTGCTATAGATCTTCAATTGCACACTGTGTACGAAGTTTTATCGTTCAATCTATCTCAATCATGCAGGTGCTCTCCATATTGTGCATTTTGGGTTCAGCCCTCATCCCCTTTGTTCATGCCGGATTTGATCCTACATCATCCTCGAACATTGCAGTATACTGGGGTATGAACAGTTTCTTACAGTGGGCTGATGGAAAGAAAAGACAGAGCTGATATAGTCAACAATTAGGACAGAATTCGTTCAATCAGGCTAAAGGCTCGCTTGCTCAGCAGAGACTCGCCTATTACTGCTCTAGTGAGTCTTCATAAAGATCTGTTGACTCGATATTTCATATCGAGCGAAACAATTAGCTAACTGGGCAAATTCTACTGATCTCCAGACACTGATATTGATGTGAGTATGAAATATTCAAAATCACATGCTGATAATACTAATAGGTTGCTAGATTATTCCTCTTGCTTTCATGAACGGCATTACTCCTGCTATTACAAACTTTGCCAACGCTGGAGACAACTGCACCTCATTCTCTGACAACTCTAATCTCCTCGACTGTCCTCAGATCGCGTAGGTCAATCCTAATTCACCACTCCTGTATTTTCTAACTGCCGCCTAGGGATGATATTGAGATCTGCCAGAAAACCTACGGCAAGACAATTCTTCTGTCACTTGGAGGCTCCGCGTATACCCAGGGAGGATGGTCTTCCACAACTGATGCCCAAAATGCGGCGCAGACAGTTTGGGATATGTTCGGTCCAACTGGTGCGGAGGTTGATCGCCCTTTCGGAGACGCTGTCATCGATGGCTTTGATTTTGATTTCGAGTCAACAGCCACTAACCTCCCAGCATTCGGCGCTGAATTACGCAGCTTAATGAATGCCGCCACTGACAAGAAATACTATCTATCTGCTGCACCCCAGTGCCCCTTTCCTGATTCTGCCGACGGGTCGACGCTTGACGCCATTGCTTTCGATCTTGTCATGGTGCAATTCTATAACAACTGGTGTGAAACAACTAACTTCGTCGTTGGCGCTACTACTCAATCTATTTTCAACTTCGATGAGTGGGACACTTGGGCCAAGAGCAGCTTGAACCCCGACGTGAAGGTCTTTCTGGGTATTCCGGCCAGCTCAAGCGCTGCTGGTTCTGGCTATACGAATGGCTCTCAGCTTCAAGCGGCTATTTCCTACTCGAAGCAGTATAGTAGTTTTGGAGGAATCATGATTTGGGATATGTCTCAGCTCTACGGTAATAGCCGTTTACTCAACACGGTTGTCAGTGACCTCAGTGCCTCCGCTTCGTCAACTACTTCAACTACTTCAACTACTCCTTCAACTACGACTTCAACGACTTCAACTACTTCAACTACTTCAACTACTTCAACTACTTCTTCAACTATCTCTTCGACTATTTCTTCAACTATAACTGCAGCTACAACTTTGTATACTACAACAAAGGCTACAACCACAGCTACTTCAACAGCACCGGTTGGCGCCAGCGCTACTGAGACCCTCGTTGGTCAGTGGGACCAGTGTGGCGGCACTGGATATACCGGTTCTACTCAGTGCCAGTCCCCGTATACATGCGTCGAAACTACTCAGTGGTGGTCGTCTTGCAAGTAATAGGAACTTGGGCTTGTGGTTTTCCAAGGTTTTGTCAGCACTGAACCTTGCACAAACTTTCATGTAGGACGCCAAGTGTCTATCGTTTTCATGTCAAGGCTTTAAATGTTTATTCTTCTGGAAACACCTTTACAGGGAACTTATAATACCCAAGACACCTTGTCAATATAGTACCATCATTTGTAAATATCCTGCTAGGCTATCAAACCGAACTTCTCTTTAGTATCTCAAGGTTGTTTTATGAAGGTCTCTTTATTCTACGCAGCTCTGATTACTGGCTCATAGGTATTCGCCTCACAGATCTAAATCTTCTAACTAGAAACTCATGCCACGAGCAATTTAAGGTTTCAATGTCGCACTGTGCCTGAATCAAAGGTTGTTAAATCCACATGGAACATGTTGAAAACTCAGATATGGAACTAGGCAGTAAGAGTGTAAGGGTTAGAGTCCAATATGGTTGGGCTACCGTAAACAAGAGAAGAACTAATATGAGAAGGCTACCAGAGGGCAGGTGTGTGTGTGTGGTATCCCATAGGGCTCAATAATTCATAACCAATGGTAGAAAAGTACGGCGAAACGGTGCCTTGCATCCAAAGAACTGTACAAGGAAAAGCGTCCGAAGAAAACTACTACCTAGGTAGGCGGAAAAACCTGAGCCCAAGTACTTCAAGTACTATTTACTTCAACGATCTGCTATATACGCTACCGCCCCATTTCAATAGTAGAGAGTTAGACACTAAGGTAGCGTACATAGTACCTTGACCAGGGAGTATTGAACGGATAAAATCAAATCATTAGACTGTCTAATATCATACATGAATAGAACAGATAGAGGATCAACCTCATACAAAGTGGTATTCGGATGGGATGGCAAGGAACGACAAGACAAAAGAGACAAGGAAAAGATAACAGTATAAAAAGCAAGGGATTAAGAGTGTGTATGAAGCAAACAGAAAGAAAAGAAAAAGGTGAAAAGCAAAAGGGGAAGATGGAAAGGAAACCAAATACCATAAGACGCCGACACGATGGATCAGTCTGCCCTGCGACTTGGAAAAACAAGAAATGAAAAAAGACAAACCCAGACCCCTATTTCCCAAAAATCCGATATGATGTTATTCCAGTAAAGAACTTCCCTAATTCCACGCTCTATCTATGCTGTTCCTCGTCTGATCGTGTCTCCATGTCATCCGAAGGAAGTTTAGAGAAAAAAAATGAGTGTAGTATGTTGTTGAGAGCAAGAACGCCTGTCAAAAAAAATGAATAAACAATTAAGAGCAACTTGAACTTGGAACACTATCACATGCTGTTCGGACTCCGTCAGGGGAGGAATCGCCCCTTAGTATAGACACAAAGAAGCAAATATGCACGCAAAACAATACAGCACAGTTGGGTAATGTAGTGAAAACGAATGAAATACGAATCAAGGGGAGATATGCAATGATGAGATTCAAACAAAGGAAATTCGGATCAACAAAGGAAATGACTTGTATGGATGTCAGGTAGAGAATCGATGATTCGAATTAGCCTGCATCATCATACTGCTGTAGACCAAGTGTGGTCGCCCATTCTGGGTTTGGTCTCATAATTCTCTGGCTCGGTGCTGTTGGGCCGGCGAATTGTAGAATTGGGGAAGTACATGTGGGGAGGCATGGCAGTGGGGTATGCCGGGCCGCTGGGCTCAGGATAGCTGAAATCATGAGGGGATCCGGGCGACGGCATGCTACCATGAGAAGGCGAGGCCCATCCCATGCTAGTCATGTGCGGGCTTCCAGTAACACTGTTCGGCCGGTGGTCAGTGTTGGCAGGGGGCTCAAGCGGTTGCGGAAGAGCGTATGGGTGAGACGTCATCGACGGCCGAACGTGGGGTGCGCTGCCATAGCTGGAGAGGGAGGGAGAGGTGGCGGTGGGGGAAGCACGAGGGCTAGCTTGGGAGAAGTCACCGCGAACATGGGGTGGGATGGGCATACTGCCAATGTAGTATTCACGATGCATGTTCAGCGGGGGAAGTTCACCGGCAGGTGACAACGAATGGTGGCTAGGAGACGGAGTGGAGTGAATTGATCCATGATCCATGCCATCAGCACGCCGTTCTTTGTTCTGACGCAGGTTGGCCTCTGTCTCCGCAGCAGCTTCCTCGATGGTCCCGGTGTGGTGGTTTTGGTGTCTTGTCAAAGTGGTACGGCGGGTAAATGTCTTCTGACAGTTGGCGTACGGGCACTTGTAGGGTCTTTTTCCGGAATGGATGCGGCGATGTCTGGCCAGAGACGAGGAGTCACTAAATGGCTATACGAAACTATTAGAACCTTTCCAAAAATTAGGATCAAGTAAGTTAAACATACCTTGCCACAGCGCTCGCACATATGCGGCTTCTCTCCGGTGTGTACTCGCGAGTGTACGGTCAGTGCTGAGCGTTGAATGAACTGTTTTCCACAACCAGGCCAGTCGCAGGCGTGAGGTCTGATTCCAGTGTGAATCCGCTCTGAAGAGATCGTTAGTGGGGCGAGGGTTATATTTGCAGAATTAAGCACTCACCATGTCGCGCAAGGTCACTGCGACGAGCAAACCCTTTGTTACAAGTCGAACAGTGAAAGGTCTTTGGCGGAGCTTCGTTCTCGGTCCTAGGAAGGGAGGTTGCCTGCTGCATCTGGTGGTCACCGGCATATCCACTAGGGACATAGCCCATGTTGCGAGGAGCAGAACCGGAGGCCTGGGCGTAATAGTAGGATTCAGCCAGCCCTGAATCCAGTTGGTGAGGGGGGTAAGCGTTCACGGGGCTGTCCGAAGCACCTGGCTCGGGCTTCATGTTTGAGTGGTGATTCATGTGAGCACTTTGAAGGTAGTGGTGGTGCAATTGTGCTTCAGCGGCGGCGGCTGCTGCAGCAGCAGAGTTTTTCCGGTTGAGGATGGTCGTGAAGTCCATGACCCGATCCAGCAATCAGAGAAACGACCGTAGTCAAGGACAGCGCAGAGACGTGTCCTTTCTTGCTTTGGCCGTTGTTAAACGGGTTGCGCGTGTTTGTAGAGCTTGAGAGATGAATAACCAACAATTTGACAGTATTCACCAAAACCCGGGATGAAGGCAAGACCTTGATCGAGGAGAATCGAGGTTCTTTGGGTCCACGATGGTGTCGAATGAAACTTCGTCCGGATGGCGCTTCCGTCAAGTGAGACGCGCGTTTATCAAGTAATCTTTGTTTGAAACGAGTTGATGCCCAATACAGTGATGACGATCGGAGTCCTGCGTTAAGGTTTTTTTTCGAGACTTTCAAAACAAGCCGAAATCCAGCTACGGGGTCAAGGACGATGGGAAGCGTGCAGTAATACGCTGACTTTGACACGTATCAAGCGAGATCAACACCTGTCGAAGCGACCAGGTATAAGTAGAGGGGGATGGTTAAGATGACCGTGAGGGGGGAATGCGGAGGAAGCGGGAGCAGTTCTGTCGCGAATAAGCAGAGTTAGCGGGACGATCACCAAACAGAAAAACACGGGTCCTGGCCCAGTATTCTTATGTGCCCCCTCGAACCTGATCGAGCCCGCCATTCACTTCTTTGTATTGACTCTTTGGCCTGAAATGGCAAGTTCTCCACAGTGATGCCGGGTAAGGGATCACGCAGGATTTCCAGAGCGTAGATTCAACACCAGGTAAGATAGGAGGCGCACGAAAGATAGACCAGAAGCAGCGATGTCACAATTGGGGAATCGCAATGTAGAGGCCATTCAACCTAGAATAAAACGAACCTTCTTTATCAAGTACTTCAGACTGAAATGGCCGAGGTATTAGGCTGGGGAGAGTTGGGCAGAGGTTGAAAGGGAGGAGGAGTCGAGGGAAATGTCGGGAAGCAGATAGATGTAAGTTCGTTAGGGTTGAGATACCGAAGAATGTAAGGAAAGAAAAGAGGAAAGGGGAGGGGGGTTGAGGGAAGATAATAAAGGGAGATAATACTGTGATTATTTAGGTGTGGTAGGTGCCACTCAGGCTCGAAGTACAAAGCACATACATCACCTATTTAGTTAGTTTAGCCAACTTATTTTTTTCCTCGCTTTTGTTTCAACCCCACTTAATAGACTGGAAATTGAAGCTCTCAATGGAGATTCTAGCCTTTAATCTCATTTGATTATATTTTAATTTCTATATAAACTCCTTTTTCCTTCAATATAGTAGTATCAGCCGGTTCTTCACATCTCCCCTATTTTCCACCCTTTTTCGATCGATCCGGAAAATTAGAAATAAATAATAATAGGAAAAGTAAAATTGCTAAAATAGTAAAATAGTAAAATGCTAAAATAGTAAAATGCTAAAATACTTAGCTGTTAATAGTACTCCATTTACACTTGGTCTAGCTAGTTTCACTTAGCCGGGACCCAGAGAAGCGCTAGAAGGAAACCCAACCGCACCAGAAGGCTACAAAACAGCTCCACTAGCATTGTCTCTTGTACAAATTGGAAGTGGATACGAGCGATGATTTACTTGCTTTTTTTTTTTCTAACTGATCATTTTTCGGTCTACCTTATTGGCAGTCTCTAGATCATCCGGCTAAACCCACCTCTAGTGTGAAACAACCATCAAAAGTTATCCTAACGGATCTTCGAGGAACGAATGACGCAAGGCCTGTAGAGATAGGAATATCTGGAGTTAGACTTTGACCAAGTCTTAGCCTTGGAACTTGCATGAAAGGGGGCAATCACTGAACGGGATATCATCTACTCCCGTGTCAACATAACAACAATAACTTCTACTGTCCGTAAAACAGGTAAAGATATCAAAGGCGTACACGTCAAAGGAGGGGGAAACCTTTGGAATACGATGTTTTTCGGAACTTAATGAGATGACTTGCATGTTTCTACTACTATGGTGCGACATGACTCAGGACTCACGAGGTAAAGGTGACAGACGGCCTATACTCCATTTGATGCCTAAAGTGTGAGCCGAAACCTTCTCACGGTGGCAATCTATTCTTTCCACCCCCTCATCTCGAGGACCTGTTCCTAGCAAGTTTTCTAGAAGTTTTTGAAACAAGCTAACCTTTGGAAACCATGAATCTCACATCTCACATCTCACATCTCACATCTTCATATCTCACTCGGGACACGATGTGGCTCGTTACACTGTGGTGAGACGTGAACACATAGTACGTGCTTTTGCACTTCCTCCCAAGGTCAATGTGTCGAAACGTATAACGAAGTTGACCGTGCAACCTTGGCCTAAGATACCATTTTCCCATAAGAACTACCAACACCGTTAGGCGGCAAAACCTCCCGGATTTCCTGACGATCCTAGAAGTGGAGACCATTCTAAAGTGTTTCGGTAATTAAGAATTCCATCTTGTCTTTCCTTCCCCCTTTTCCCTTCCATACACTAAGCACAACTCGGCCGTGTTCAACCTCGACTAGTCTCCACTATCCACCCCCGATGGAGCCAGCGGGCTGGAGGATCGCGTTTAGATTGGCTATGCCAAGCCTCCCCTAACCTTCTGGTGGCCTTCCAGAAGGAAATTCGAAGGGTGATGGAAGTCATAGAAGGGAAGAAAAAAGGGTCAGAACAGCGGTCACCATTTGCCCCATGTCCACCTTAGCCACCTCACAGATCCAGTCGGATAGTGGGGGTATTCAGTCCTCTGAAGACAAGTCGGTATGTGTTGTCCGATACGTTGGTGGGCCTACAGGTCCTAAAAGGGGGGTTTATGACCAACTCACTCCGGTAGGAATTAGAAAAGAGCTATGAAGTTAAAGCAAAAGTGATCATTGACCCCTCCATAATGATTCACTGCATGATATCCCCTCTTTCTTAGCGTACTACGTATTCGTACCTAGCCAAGTATGCCAAACTACACCTCTCAGGGGTTAGAGGCCATTCTATACTAACTATAATCCACAATCCACTAATGTGTTGTTAAAAGAGCGGTGTCATCAATGTTAATGATGATGTATCTTCTACTCCTGATGTTTATGTGTAATAATTAAATATTTATTTTTGATTATTATTATATATAGTTTTATTATGATGATTCCATGACTAACAGAGAGCTAGACTTGATTGGTTGAGGGTGATTCCACATGGTTGTGGCTGAGACGCTTTTAGGTGTATCAAGTTCCGCTAGGATCCATAATTCTATTAGTAGCTAGCATTACGGAGCAACGGAGTAACGGATTAATATTCCATACCGGATAGTCTTCTATGACCCCCTGATTTTCTGCTCCAGAAAATGTGTCCAGGTGTCAAGTTCTTTCTAAATTCACATTGGAAACAAAACTCGGAAAATCAAAAAGGGCCAACCCCTTCAACGCTTTGACCAAGGTACATCGGGATGAAGAATAGATATTGTAAACTATCTGTAGTCATGATGTCACTGGGGTATCGTGCACTGGCCCACGCAGTTCACCTTGTCCGACACGGACTAATAATTTAAATTCAAAAATCAAAATACAAATCAATGAGATCGAGATGTAATCCTTGGCTCATCTCCTCGAGCGCATTTTTGAGATTTATTGATCCCTCTAGAATTAATAAACTTATAAATCATCTCTTAGTGTGTTTCGCACGGTTACGTTCCGCCGCAATCGCACGTCTGATCTTTACTGTGGTTTCTTCTTCACTAGTGTATGCCCCGCAATCTCCCTTCTGATTCTCAGTACCTGGAGGATCTCTCACATTACTTTTACATCCCTAACTCGATGTGGCTATTTCTACTTTTCCAGGTTCTTTGCATCCTTCAAAGTCCTGAGGTCTCATGTAGAGTAGGTTTTTCAACAATTCGACAGTTTGATATAAATTGCCGAACATTTGAATCCTTCATGTTTCGGCCGAATGTGATAACCTTGCAGCCTTGTAGCCTTGCAATCCCACTGAAGGATCAGGAACAGTAGGTAGTAGCTCTAAATCGTCGTTCAGGGGGTATCCTAGGTATTTTCCCTTGAAGGCATACATTACTTTGAGGCCAGCTTCGGATAAATCTCTGATAAATAAGAGCAAGTGCAGTGAGATGAATCATGATTAGAAGTTCCGCCTATGGCCATGTGAGAAAGCTCTTCGTTTATAACGATCTTCGGCTGTAGGCTAAAAATACTCAACCATGCAAGGCATCCACAGATATCTTATCTTACATGTACCTACGATAAGTACATTATTTCTTCCAAAGTTTCCAAGATTCTAGGAGGCTGCCTATTCCAATTATGACTCCATCGCATTGCCCATCCATCAATCGGCTGAATTGGAAGGCACGTACAGATATTCTCGGCGTGGATACCCCTATCACGCCCTGAGCGCTCGCATTTGAATCCACACACACCCGCTTAGCCCGTCCGATCCCTGCCTTTCCAGGTTCAAAGCGACTCCTAGAATTCCGCTTATTCCGATGAATGCTGCCGCTAGTCAGTTAATCTGAGGAGCGGTGCTACATGTAATCCGAGCTTTGCAGTCTAGATTCTTGCAACTACGTCCAGATCTTGTTCATGCTCACATCTATTCTGAGCGCACTGTTAAAAGTGAGTATTGGAGCGCTTTCGGAAAAACTTGAAGTACCTAAAAAGGTAATTGATCTATAATTATTCCGAGGTCAGCGGGATGAGCCCTCAAAAACTCTTAAGGTTCCAAGCCTTATTGCCATCCACGGGTCTTTCTTAACGGCTGAGCCTTACCAATATACTTCTAGAATCTTCTCAGAAACTCTGATTGCCCCCGGGGTCGTACCTTGGTCCTTGGAAGGTACCAAGCGGGTCAGCACAACATATTTAGAAATCCGTCCGATCTCTGCCGTTACCGGTACACCTCAGGCACGTGCAACCTTGGAATGGCAGGCTACCTGGATACAAATTTCCTGAGGTCGAACGAATAGCGTGAACTGAACTTAATTTAATACAGTTGTATCCGTAATGAGGACTGGAGAAAGAATTACCGCGGCTACTAGCACCGGAAGAAGTTGCTTGGGGTATCGTGACCTCAGGAATCATCTTGGGTAGAGTTATCTGCTCAGGTGGTGATACCAATATATGTAGGAGAGGGTTCAAGGCTGGCTTATATCTAAAGCTAGTGAAGAGGCATACCACTGTTTTTAGATGAATCCATCCATAAAACGTAGTATAAGGACTCTCTGCATTCGCATAAAGGCCGAGGGAAACCCAACTCAAGACCTCCATAGTATAGGAGAAGACCTCAACCGAGACAATTGAAACCCCCATTCAATACCTTAGAATTTTATTGACAATACCAAAGTCCAATTACTGACACTTGAGACACTTCCCAGCCCGAGCCTTGGCGATGGGCGTGTAGAACCTGGGAAAGTCGGAAGGAAATATGAAACGATGACAGTGCCCAGGTGTGACTCTGAACTCTTATATAGATCATATCTTCTCGGTGATATCAATTGAAGTAAGCCCAGGGTTATAGCACCCAACATTAGTTTTCCAGAGAAATTTTCAAAGTGGCGTAGAATTAATATTGGGATAATTATAGTACCAAGTCTGATAGCAGCTTTAAGTAGATGAAGACGTGTAGAGTATGACGTACCTTCTGAGGTCCTGTTCAAATCTAATCTCTGTCAGTTCCAAGGGTTGGATACCTCCGAGTCATCCATGGATCGCATGTGAATGATATAAACATACAATCTACCAAAGTCCAATCTGTTAGTAACCCTTCGGAAAATCCAAGCGCTCGTTTACATAAGAGATCAATTTACTTTAGTTAAGATACCCAGAATGACAAATATGGGACATGGATAGGGTGTATCCACCCCCTTTTCTCACTCAAAGATAGATTGTAGATATGCAGACTAACAGAGATAGAATGCGAACAGTTGGTATGGATGCCCTCAGCCCTTCACTTGAAAGACAGTTAACGTTGAGCACGTACAGCCTATGCACATACCGTTAGAGCCTGATCATGTTTTGATCATATATCAAGTGAAAGGGTACTGAACACATGCATTCTATTCGCATCCAACGTCTATGGTATTTCCAAATCATTTGTTTTTTTTTTTTTTTTTTTTTTTTTTTTTAAAAAAGGAAGCAAGCTCAGCACAAACGATCTACTCGCATCTCTGTAAGTCTAGGTCTAGATATCTCCAAGTTATTTTCAATCCAGGGAGTAAGTATTTACACAAGCGTTCCATATCTGGCAGCCAGGATTATATTTCAAGGAAAGGGTTCACTCAATCCCGTACAGGCTATCCGCACCTCATACGTAGTCCGAATACTGTCAAGTAATCTGTCATGTGGAAGGATAAGCACGTACAAGCTTTCAAATTAGGTCTGTCAGTAAACAATCTTTGAAATATCCAAGTTATCTTTCATGAGGGAAGTGGTTGACAACGTACTACATCTTATCAACCTATTAGTCTGGATATCTCGAGGCTATCTCCTAAGTATAGCCTCTGGGTAGAAGCAAGCACATAACAACTATCCATATCACATCTTGTCAGTACGGATTTCTTCAAGTGAGCTGGACCTCAGTCGATGTAAACATCAAATCACCTCTCATTCACATTAGACCTCTGTTAGTCTGGATATTTTCAAGCATCTCGAGTCAGGATATCAGCAAAGGTTAAGTACATACGATCTATCCGATCCCATCTCTTTTAGGATCAATAGATCTCTTAATCATGATCAAAGTTTAAGAGAATAAAGCACTTACATATCTCAACATTCATGAATGATGCCTGAGAAGAGCGAAGTAAAGATCTCATTACACAGCATCGGTGACTCTTTCTGAATCTGGACGTGACCCCTCGACACCACATGCCTATTTCGCCCAATAAAAGGGTCTAAGCCTTGATCGGATAATGCATTTGTGAAATACAAACTTCAATTTGGCGAAAAGAAGATAGAGAACTTCGATCGCTACAAGACGTGCGAGTTTGGGAGGGCGAGATCTTTTACGTGATAGGTTCAACGGACATGGACCTGATCTTAGTCACACGAAAGCTTTAAGAAGAAGAAGCTTATACAAGTTGGCATCGAATTAATACCCCGATGAAGCTATGATTTGGCGTTCTGGGAGTATTGCGAGGACTACACGATATTTTAGAGTGGAGGAATTTATGAGTTGAAGTTTGATATAGGGATAATTGACGACGACGGGCCTTCAGGGCAATTTCAAGACCTACGCAGATCCGTTATTGCAGACCTTGAAATTAGCACAATTCGACTATAAATAAGCAAGTAAGTCTTCTTTTTGAGGACCAGTGAATAAGAAATTGGAAAAATGGGATGGGTAACTATCGATCGTTCACTGCAGAGTAATACTGATCATGATACATATTGTGCCCAGATGTACAACCTGGACATCGACCTATGCTAGTACAGATCAAGAATTGAAAGAGGCTACATCGGCATGCATAGACTCATTCCATGCTTGAGAGACACTTCTTTTTCTCGTAATGTTACATCTAGACATCTATAGTTTAAATTAGTAAATACGAACGGGATTCAACCATTTTCTACGAAAATATGAAGAGAATGCTAACTTATTGTACTTTCAGCAGGGAATTATAATCCATAGCATTGGAATAAGTACAGATATCAAATAATGAATCAGATCAAATGCATCATCGGTTATAAACAAGCACCCCATTTCAAGAACCTATGTGTTAAAGACCATGCACCAGTTAAGAAAACCTAAAAGTATGGGAAAAAAGAAAAGAAAAACACCATGTAGATTCCAGTCTATGCAGGAAATTCGAAAAACGCTATACCAAATCCATTATCAGAATCTCATCACTGTTTACGCCACAAGAGCTCTATAATCTCATCACCGTTCTTCGAATCACGCTTAATGTACCATTGTCTTACACGGCCATCTGAGTCGACGATAGCATCTTCGAGTAGGTAGCTGACTTTACCATCGTCCTTACGGCGGAGAGGACCTAGCTCGTGTAGGTAAGATTCGTCGGTTGCACCATTGTGCGGTTCCCAGGACATTTCCATGGTGATGTCGTTCGGGGCAGGGGTGTTCTCGAAGCCATATTGAACAATGGAGAACCCATTCGTCAGGTACCAATTGTCATTGAAGAACCACCGACGCAGCAGACATGTGTCTCCGCAAAGGTTGGAGATCACAGCGAGCTTGGGAATGTTGCTTTCGAACCAGGATTTCCAATGGTGCACCGACAGAGGTGGTTCTCGGCCTGACTCGAAGAATCCAGAGGCATCCTTCATCAAATCTAGTTGGCGGAGCCGATGGTCCACGGTCAATCGCGTTGTTGTGTATTGGTAAATGCAGTTAGCGAGACGGCGGTCACCGGTATATGTCATCTGTTCACATTCATTGTACACGGCTGTGATTTCATTCAAGAGTGGTCTCGACAAGAAGACGCCAGCGCCTCCAAACGCGATCATGCCAAATACAGCAATCTGTGGCATTCCCTCTGATAAACCTCCAACATACATGGGCTTTGTATGATCGTAGCCATCCATTGCGTCTACCAGAGCCGCCATGGAGATGAAAAACGTGTCGTCATCGATAATGCACCCCCAGCGTGTTGACTCGCGCATGTTCTGCTGCAGCAATGGGACGAGGGCAAAATAGCGGTACAGATAGTCGTCATCAGATACCGTGACCACCAGGTTAATGCCAAGAGCGTCGGCCTTGGTCCTTAGATAGTTGACTCCATTTCCACTATCCTTCTCGGGTTCTACCAAAGCAAAAATTCGGGTGCGTGTATAGCCTGCCCAATGAGCAAATTGATCCAGGGAGTCGTTCAGTCGCGATATAGTTGTAGCAACGCCAAAATCAATGTGAGAAGCATCGGCCAACTTCGGTGGTTGGGGGACTTGCACAGACACTGGGATTGGAACGGTGCAGCCATCTGATATCTCCTCGACACCTACATGCTGCGATGTCTTAGTATTTTTCATGGATAGTAGCGGCATATCGAGCGCATGGGTTATAGGTAGCGATTCGTCCGTTATATTCACTAGCATCTCCCGACGCGTGTAGGCGGCTAGTGTCTTGACATCGAGTCGGCGCAAGGTTTCAAGATCTGGATCACACTTCACGGACTTGGAAATGGTAATATTGGAGGGGGTATATAGCAGCGTATTGTGTTCATCGGACGAAGGCCATAATAGAGCGGCGAAACCTGCCACAGATATAAAGATGACCACAAAGCGCATCATTTTCTTCCAGGCCCAGGTGGCCGGGATCGCCTTTTCTCGGCCTTGAAGGAGCATTATCTGTATGTGAAGAGTATCGCGACTGATATGTGCGTCTCTGGATTTTCGATTTTGCTGTTACACGAAGGGAGGAAGCTGAAAGGTTACCGGTTAATCATCGGCATTGCGCGCACGCGTTTGTGAATGCAAAGGTCCACGGTCGAGCAAAGACCAGCTATATATGATCTAGTGGCAGGAGACGGGCGGATAGAGTAGGACTAAAGGTAAAGGAACATAACCAACAGCGCCACGGGAAATCAAGGGGATAATATTGAGTTTCCATGGACCCCAAAGAGGCAACGCTGATCACTTCCCTAACAGGACGTGATTCTGGCCCACTGCTATGACGTACTTGGTCCGTCCAATATAATACATCAACTCTACCCGCCCTTTTCCGTTTCTGTCTTCTTTTCTTTTTCTGAACTGCCAATTGATCATGTTGAGACATGTCAATATTCAAAACCACTCTGCATATCATTTGAAAAGCCGATATAGCATCAAATGGACGGTAAAATGTACAAGATCTTCCCCGGTCAAACTGACTTTGACCATGCCAAGGCCTGGAGACTTAAACACGTTACTCTGACTCGCCCTCTTTATCCCGCTTCTCCACGTCCGCGCGTCAATACCCAGATATAGTGCTCCAGGGTTTGAGGTTACAGTGCTTATGTCTTCATGTGACTGTGCAAAAGTTCCAGTTCTTCGCACAGACAAAACATTAGAGGGGCTAGGACTCTTCGGAATACTTCCTTATGCAACAATTCTCTATCAATCCTCACCTCCACATTTTGATTGTGATGATCATTGGTGTCGATCCCTCTGACTGATCTACAAGGATTGTGAACTGACACTGGAATTCCGTTTTTTCATTTTTAGTGGATACAAGAATTACCCAGGGTCCAGTCTCAAACGCCAGCGTCTCCATAAGTGGGCCTCCTTAACTGAGTGGGGTCCAGGCCCGCCCTAGATAGCTTCTTCTCCAGGGTTTGAGACTGATTCTCTATTAAATATGCTTTTGACTGCGGTCTCCGATTGAGAACGGTCTTCTGGGGGTATTATGGTAACCATTTGTTGATCAATACTCATAATTCAACTATAGCCTGTGCGCAGAAATCATGTTCGAAAATAGTACTTTTGCATACATTCCTGTGCCTTGTTCTTCGAATATTAGTGATACTTGACGCTTTGCATGCGCTAATCAATTAATGCCTTTTTCAAAGGGCTGGCTATATATTAGAAAGACCCCCACCGTCGCTAATTTTCTCATCCCGGGTACCCCATAGTTGATTTGGCATAATCCGAGGGTGTTTGATAAAATTTGGCAATGTCCAAAAGTGTCGAGATGTGGAGTTGTGCTAAATGATAATGTGCAGCCAGCCATTTCCTAGCCCCTTCTGTGTATGGCTTGATATTTTTCTTATCGCCTTCGTTCAATCAACTCATAGAAGATTAACTAGATGCTTTTCAGCCTCAAAATCTCAACGTAAAACAAAATATAAAGGAAATCTAGAAAATACTTATTCTTCAATTAAAATTTATCCGCTGCATATGATAATGAAAATACTATAACTTTAATTGCTCGCCAAAGGCCGGAGAGAGAGAGAGAGAGAGAGAGAGAACATGATTGCCCAAGATGGTCAAAACAGACTGAAAAAGGTGAGAAATTAGAAATGTGACTGGCTTCAGTGACTTCACAGTCGGTATTGGAACCGATGTTTGTTGGCAATGCGTCTCGAGTTTGGTTGTATCTTTATCTTCCAAGATCGCTCGCTGCATTCGCTTAGCCTAGTAGTAAGAGATGAGAAAGCAGAAATACATCTTCAACGGAAAACCCCGCCATGAATATTATTGATCTCGGCCAAATGGTTGTTGAAGACAATTGAATGTGGCTTCCGTTCTTTGGTGTAAGCCTTTATAATGAAAATAATCTTTCGGGGTAAACAAAGAATTGCTGACGCCAAGAAATTCCTAGGTATGAGTAAGAGAAATATTCGATATTGGTGGTAAACCTTCGTACAAGGGTTGGCAATATCAACATCTTGCTCGATAACATCGGCCCACCATTCTGCCTGGGATGATTTCAATACAGTTTCTTATATCCTGTTCATTAATTAGCGAGGATGACTTCTGCAGCATGTTCTTGCCAATTATTTAGATCGGGTTGCAATCAAGGTGTTGAAAGGCAGTCCTGTTACATGGAAGACCACATCATTAGTTATGAGCTGTGCAATGCCCTCCGAATCTTCTGTTTCGATTACGAGCGCCGGCTATTCAGTCTTTGTCAGGTGTGGCTTGCATCGAGATTTTGAGACAGGTGCATTATCTAGCTGTTTCCATTTTCCAACAGTGGGACGATATGCATGTGTTTTGAGGTATAGTAGAGAATGTGTGAATGTCATGAAAAATAATTATTTGCTAGGTTGGAAGAGTAGGTAGAAGGGAAGAAGCATACGTGGAGGGAAGTCAGCTTATGTATGAGTAGGTTCCTTGGAAACGAGCAGTTAACCTTGGAATAAAATGGTTCAAGTGGAGTTGAAAGCGAAATTGAGAGGGAGAATTGGCTCTTGATCGAATATTGCACTTTTTAATAGCTGTGAGTGATTTGATATGAAAACTAAATCGAGAATAGTAGCTAAGGGAGTAGAAACGGAGATATCAAGGGATGTAGATATGGAAATTATTCCACAACGCGGAATATGGAGGGAGACTTGAAGTCTGATGATTTTGATATCTCAAGAGTTGTGAACAAACACATGTGGCCAAAAGATTCATTGCCTATGAAAAGCCTATCAATTTGTTGATTATTTTTCGCTTTCTTGGATGAGGTCTTTGATATTGAAATAACTGGCGAATTTCGCTGAACCCATGGAGCTCAAACAGAAAATAGCGATGCCGATTTGGTCTGTGCCATTGAAACCTCAAAATTCAATACTGGAAACACCATTCTTGTCGAATGCTGACGTTTCAAGTAGTGATGGCAGAAAGACTCAGAAATTGAATCTGATTTTAGTATGAGACGTAGTATAATCATTGTGATAGTTGATGATTATAAAACAGATCTGAAGACTGGGTTTATAGATTGTAGCAGCCACTCGTCATCTTTATCGCGTTAGGGGGATGTGCTAAACACCCTCACCTACTGTCGATACCACTAGACCAAAGTGGGGCACAGGACCAATGAGAATGGTTGCGATGCTGTTGGTCCGACATGGAGTGAATATAGCGAGTTTTATCTATTTAGTTACAGCGAGGACAAGATTGAATAACACACCTCTTACAGCTTCGGATCGACGCACCTAGATCTATTCCATCGAGAATACTAGTTGCATATGCACCGTAAGAACGTCACCGTTCCGACACCTACCAAGATTTATTCCTAGGTGGGTAAAAACATAAGGATGTGGACTGGCGAGCTCGGCCTGCACTATGGCAGTATACTCTTGGCTAGAGGAAGGCGGGTATTGAGAATCTGAGAGAAATCACGTCTTCATTTGGGGTTCAAACGCTGTCCCTTACAGGCGACTTGACTCCGCATACACTTTGAAAAATGGGCTTGGCAGTGAAATGTTATTCTGGTATTTGAGGTACATTAGGTGAAAGATAAAACCTTGGAATGTTCCAAGGACGATAGTTTGACTGCCAGGGCTATATCGTGTGATGCCTAGATGTAATTTAAACCCACAATCCACATACAACAGATCAAAGCAGCTCTATTCTGATTTCACCTTACCATGCTGGATTATTTTATCTCTGAATTGATTTCTTGGTCGAACTCTTAGGCAATCCAGAGAGTGTACATTGTGAATCACGCCGAATTCAGATATTTCCCCATTTATAA
Organism: Penicillium taxi; assembly: GCF_028828555.1. Classification (NCBI taxonomy): domain Eukaryota; kingdom Fungi; phylum Ascomycota; class Eurotiomycetes; order Eurotiales; family Aspergillaceae; genus Penicillium; species Penicillium taxi. Next base: position 2,713,145 of record NW_026643205.1, read on the forward strand.
AATGCCAAGGTTTAAGAGATGCAGCGATAGCCCTTCAACCGGCATTAGCGCTGCAACTGTATAAGACAGCAAGCTTCCAGTTAGTTGATGACGAACACAAGATCGTATCACGTGACTATTACGGTGGGGTGTGCGCCCCTTCCACGCAATATTGCCCGATGGGGAAGCATCCTTTCCGCACACTGTGGTCTTGCGGCAGATATCAGACTACACCATTGTCTGATTTGAAGGCTACTGAGCTCAACTGAGTACTGTGGATTTTAATCGCTCAACACTGACCTTTTCGGCTCTTCTAAAAAGTCAGGTGCCCCCGATAAACCCCGCGCAACCCTCATCATGGTTGCGCAGTCCTTAAGCTCGCTATTGAAGCAATCGTCGATTGAAGATCACGATGCGGTTCTTCAATCATGCAATGAGATCCTCGCCAAGTCTAAATCCGATATTACTGCCCAGCATATCAAGGTTATCGCTCTACTTAAGCTTGATCGATTCGATGATGCTATTCGAGTACTGGAGGCCGGAGGCGATGCCCTGAAGAAGCAGGCAGGGTTGGAGTATGGATATGCATTGTACAAGGGTGGACGACTGGAGGAGGCTCTCGAAGCTGTCACAAAGGCCAGTGGTCGAGGCGCTGGCCATCTCGAAGCACAAGTGGTACGGCTTCTGTTCTTTTGCTACTACTCTATTTCATGAAGCTAACGTTTGCTTCACTTCCCAGAGCTACCGCATCGAGAAATTTCGCCGAGCAGCCGAAATCTACGATGAGTTATCCAAAGACAAGGAATCGTACGGATATGAGGAGAATGATCTAAGCATCAACTCGTGGGCGACGGATGCGCAGCTGCAGTGGAAGGGCGAGTCCGAATATGTGCGCCATGACCGACCATCTCGGGAGGACCTGGAGTCTTTCGAGACGGCTTACAATGCTGCTTGTTTGAGTATTGCCCAGGGAGCTTTTGCTCAAGGTGAAATGCTTCTCAACCGCGCCAAAAGTAAATCAAACTTTCACTTTCAATTAGAACATGGCTGACTATGCTGTAGATATCTGCCAAACGTCCGATGAATTAACACCTGAAGACCGAGTCGCCGAACTGCTCCCGATCTTAGTACAATACCTATATGTCTTAATTCGGCAAGGCAAGATGGAGCAGGCGGAGTCTCTTCTCGAGGACATCTCTATTGAAGAGTAAGTCAGGATATACTTCGTTTGCATCACAAAGAGGCTAATCTTGTTTCCTAATAGCATCTCTGAACTATCCACCAAGAAGATTGCTCGCAATAACACTGTTCTTGCTCGTCAGACGACAGTCAACCCTTACGTTTTGTACAAGGCCCTCCATGAGACCCCGGATGCCATAGACAATGACAGGCTGTTTGCATTTCAAGAAACTCTTCTTGTGGGCAATTCTTATGCAGCAGATCTTCTTGTTCAGAAATATGATGGCATGATCAGATCAACAAACAAGGCACTTTCAAAAAGCGCCTGCCCTTCCACCGAGGGCAGCACCAACCTCTTTTCTGTGTATAATGCCGCTGCACACGCCCAAGGAGAGACTGGTAAGAAGGCTCTCAAGAAGATTGCGCCCCTCCTGGAGAGACGTCCGAAGGACCTGGGAATCCTCCTGACCGCAGTCCAACTTTACGTCAGCGTTGGCAACACTACCTCCGCAATCACTGCCGTAGAGCGAACGCTGCAAAGCTTGGAAGAATCGATCTCCGAAGGCGACCAAGATGCTCGATTCAACCCTGGGCTTCTGAGCGTTCTTGTTTCTCTCTACCGACTAGAGGGTCGGAATGTACAAATACGTTCTGTTCTCTCTCAGGCCGCCTCCTACTGGAGCAAGAAATCTGACGCACCAACATCTCTTCTCCGTGCTGCCGGAAAGTCGTTACTTCACTCGGATGAAAAGTCCGACCTGGTCATGGCGGGTGACCTGTTTAAGTCACTGTACCAACAGGACAACAGCGACCGCGCTGTCATCGCCGGCTATGTTGCTGCGCAAGCTACGCTCGACTACTCGCAAGTTGAGTCTCAGCTTGATAGTCTGCCTAAAGTGAGCGAGCTCGTCGCTGATATTGACATCGCCGCCTTGGAGTCTACCGGAATTACGCCGTCTGCTTCAGCAGCTGCCGCCGCCGCAGCTGCATTTGCTGGGGCTCGCAAACGTTCTGCCACTGACAAGGAAGGTGCCAAAAAGCGCGTGCGGAAGTCTCGTCTACCCAAGGACTTTGATCCTGAGAAGAAGCCGGACCCTGAACGCTGGCTCCCTGTGCGCGACCGATCTTCTTACCGTCCTAAGGGCCGAAAGAATAAGCAACGTGCTGCGGATCGTACTCAGGGTGGTGTTGTCGCTATCGAGAAGGCGGAAGAGACTACTGTGATACAGCAGAAATCTTCCGTTGGAGGTGCCCAAAAGAAGAATAAGAAGAAGGGCAAGCGATAAGTTTTTGTCAAGATAGTTTGACTGGATACGAGCACAATTTCGCAAACCATGAGACTCAACTAGTCCTTGGTTCAACCTTGGAAATATTCCTTATTAATTACGATTGATTCTTAGTATGATATAAACGAATGTCACCTAACATTGGAAGGTTGGGTCATGAGTGTCGAAAATATGAATCCAAGATTTTTTTCTAAATGACCGAATGCTTTCGTTATTTTTTTTTTTTTTTTTTTTTTTTCCGATTCGTGAAATGTTCCAAAATTACTATTTTCAACCAAGTGGTGTCCGAATAGTTCCACACTGTCGGTCGTAATGTGCAAAGATCCTCTGCAACAGCCGCAAATCCATCAGTGCATTCTCATCAGTTGTTGTAGAATCTCTTGTGTCACCAACAAGATAAGAGTGCAAGGCCAAAAACTCCCTCTCATACGACTCCGCGCAAGAGCTAACAGTTTCAGTTCTGTTAATGTGGGGAGGAACAACGCCATTCCCATCCCCATTGGAATTTATATGGCTTCCGTCCCTCCCCGTCTCCACCTCCTCAACAATAACTCGCACACATGCATCCTGACAACCCGTTTGACTCGGACAAGGGAAATCATACTTGAGACTAACAGTCTTTTTCGAACCGTAGACTGTCAGATGGGCATCACAGCGTGGAACAGCATCACAACCTGCTTCATAGAGGAGCGTGAACGGATGTCCTTCTTTACCGTCAGAGTAGTGGAAGATTGCCGAGTAGAAAGGCTCTGTAATGGCGATGTTGGCCACAGCATCTGGGAAACCTAGTGACTCACGTAACAGGGCTAGATCGTGGCAGCCTATATTACCCAGAAAGCGACAGAAAGCGATACGATCAGTGGTAATATCTTCCTCGGATCCAAAGACGTCGGCGAGAAGTGCATGGAATATTTTCGGACTTCGTATAGCGTTGTTTACCTCATCGCTAGCGTCGTAAGCATCGTTTGAATCGATACTTAGCGGTCCAGTGATATTACGACACCGAGCATAGTACACCCGACCCAAAGAGGCAAGTTCTTTCTTGAAAATATCTTCGAAGCAGGGAGCAAAGCGACGAACACAGCCTACAAAGACCTTCGGCCCAGTCCCATTCGAGCATGTGGCTGTCCCCTTCTTCATTGCGGCACGAATACGGCGTAGACCCTGGATACTGAGGCTGAGGGGTACCTCGACCATAACGTGTTTTCCAGCTTCGAGGGCCGCGATGGTATATTGTTCATGGTATTCGAAGGGGAGGAGATTTAGGACTAGATCTACTTCCGGATGGCGAAGGACGTTGACAGGCGATATTGTGCTCTGTGGGATATTGAATTTCTTTTGACAGTGTTCAGCTGTTTCTTGCGCTTGGTCATATATTATTTTCAGATCGAAGTGGGTGTGTAGTGAGATTAGGGCTGGGAGGAGGGTTTGTTCGACTGTGGTGGTGGCGCCTAAGATGCCAGTGCGAAGGACCGGCGCCATGGTGGCGTTGAGATGATCGATGTTTGATTTTGTCACATATAGAAAGGTTCCCCAAGTTAAAGGCCTGTGTCTTCTTGTATCAGCGAGGTGAAGAGCTCTTGGAATCAATATTGGTCTTAAAGCCTTAGAATACAACTTTTGAGAATATTGGAGCCTCAATATAGTGATAACGAGACTTGGACACTTCTAAGGATCATCTGTATAGCTAGCCAGTTATGACATCAGTACGGAAACTATATCCGGTAGTAATTGAAGCATGTTCACGGAAGGGAACCATGGGTCCAGGTTATCGGGTGGTGAAGACTTCCTTGAGATGGAGGAGATCCTCACCTTTGTTCAGAAAAGAAGAAATCTGAAGGTAGATAAGCTAGCATTTATCTGGAAGAATCTCTCGGATCAGTTCGAAAGAAACTGCGCCTATCACCTATGGCCCAGACGCAGATCGCGGGCTGCCCAGGAACCCTAAGTTCAATCCCGTTACTGGCAATTCATATAGAACATTTCTGGACAGATTATCCTATAGCTATTAGATGCGTTCCGGGCTCATAACTGTCAAATAAACTGTGACTGGCTGGCCAATCATTCAAATGCCACAAATGAATGAAACTGAATTTTCTAACTAGAACGTAATCTGGCTTAAATACACACCTAAAAGTGGGTCCCAAACCACGTCCATTGACATCTTATAGTATACACGTGACACTATATGGCGGTGGTAGAATATCTTGCAGATACAGATACAGATAATTAATTTCTAACACAGATACAGATACAGATATTCCCAAATCCTACAGATATTATCTGTTGCCGACCACTATCAGCAGCAGCACCGTAAGAACGTCACCGTTCCGACACTTTACAACCACTTCAAGAGAACACAAGATATTATAGGGCGTAAAGCGCAACTTGTAATAGGTGTTAGAAGTGGGCGATAGCCTCTCATCACCTTTATCGAATTGCTATACCCACCGGTGTACCGACAGTAACCGTAGAATTTCTACGGTTACGATTACGGATACTGATATCCGTAAAACCGTGCTGACCTCTACGTGACACTGGGTCTACCAGAAGTTTGTGTCATGGCTGTTCTAAAAGATTATCTTAATGTGTTCATGCGACTACATAATGTATTATTTCCTAACTCAAATATCTACTACAATTCAAGTTTCGCTCCATGGGCTCATCTCTATAAATTCTCTCGTGATGCATCACAGTCATGCGGGTTGGACCCCTAGCTTTGGACCCCTAAGAGTACTAGTACTAATTATACTGGCCCAAATGTACTGAAATTCCGATTGAGGACACTCGGAATTCAACTCAAGAAGTATATGGAAAATCTGAGCTAGACGGTAAGATAATTGTGTCAGACTACAATTAAGTACCCCTATGGATTAGATGATTAAACATGCTGATGAGAATGTCCATGAGAATAGTCTCGTCTTTCATGTCCTTCTCGGTGATAATGAGCCCTTTCAGTCTCAATAGGCCGCGATGTGATAGCAACGTTCCTCGAATTAGACAGCAAAGTACCCGTGGCTGTTTCCACTGGAGGAGTGGTCATTGGGTGTCAGCAGAGGGACCTTCGTCATCATATGACAAGCCCACTGCCTCCAATTCCTGTTTGCATTCCTCTGACTTTCATTTGACCATATTCAGCTCCTCATAGATTTCCTCCGGTGTTGCACGACGAGATATATTTCCTTCATCTATAACCATCTCTTCCGGGTTGAAATCAAGATCCAGTAGCCATCAACATCCACTGGTATTGGTACTCAAATCAGCGCATATATATTCCACAGCCAGCTCCCCCAGCTCCCCCCAGCCCAATTCCAACCATGTCTACAAATTCCGACCAAGAAGATCCCATAGCAGACTTTCACATCCCTCGCATTCCATACAACGAAGACATGATCGTCAAGATCATCAATGAAACCTACCATCTCTATCAACAACTGAATTATATCGCTACCTGGGAACTTATCTGGCCGCCCGAAGGTGGCCATATGATCAACCAGGCTCTTTGTGAAAAGCTTCATCTCGATCCCGCTGTGATTTCATTAATGAACCGAGGCTGGATTTTCTGCTCCCTCATGAGATTGCTCTTACCTGCTCGACTGATGAGGGGTCTTCTGCGATTATGGATTTAAAGGAGAGTGAGTATAGACTAGTCTACTACGTTTTCATGATCCCAAAAGAAGCAAAACAAAGACGTCTTACTAACATAAATATGAACAGACACAATTCGAGTCTGGGACTTTAATGATGGCCCCCCGGGAGACGATCTGGACAACTATCGCTCTTACCCTCCATTTCATGCTCCAACATTTTTATCCACTCATCTTGAGAGGGTTAGATCACTTGAAATAATTCCCAGTTGAACAAAGAATATCTGTGCTCTTTGGGATAAGCATGACGACGAAGAGGTAAGCTTATTTCTCTTCCCTCGCTCTCTGCCGTCTCTCATAAATATATTCTGATCGCGTGGCGCTCTAGTATCTCAAGATCAAGAAAACTCTCCAGGAACAGTTCGGCTGGCCGTATGATTTTAGGGAAGAAGAGTGTAAGGCTGTTGCAAAGGTTACCTGGGAAAGAATTCTCCGTGATGAACCGGATTTCGAGCTTGAGCCAGGTGATAGCGACCTGCCTCCCGGAATGGAAAGGGACCAAGATTTCAATGGTCCATTCCCACAGCCGCCAAGATGATACTGTGTGCACAATGAAATTCTGAATCTACATTCAATGGTAAATCAAAGAAAAGATTCTGAAAGGGAGTAAGCACTAACATACTAACCCATGGGGGTTGCTGGGATGTAGTTGTGGGTATTATATACTGGTCACATGATTTTCAGATTTATCAACTCCGTGACATTGAGCTTCAACGAACCACTAAACACCGTAGAAATCCACCAATCTGGTAGTGGATGCTACGATACTGAATGCTGTGGTTGTTGTGAAGTCTGCCCTTTTCATTGATAGAGAGAACTAGCTACTTATAGTATATGGGTGGTCCTCTGTCCTGGACGAATGTTTACATTCGTCCGAGACAGAAGAGACGGTGAAGACGGGATACTACTATCTTGAATGCATATCGCTTAAGGGTGTCGTTTGCGATGAATGTATATCGTTCAAGGATGCTGTAATATACTAATCTAGTTCCTCCGAGTGGTTATCCGAACCGAGAGTCACTGCCTTGGCAGAAGCTTTTCGGCCGAAATACTTTCCGTATGTTGACGGCCTTGTTTTTCGGCTGTCGCAACAGTTGTGGTTTTGGCTTGTTTTTTAGCTAGACTTTCGATTCAGAGAATTATTAAAGGGCAAAGTCTTCGAGAGGCAGACTCGGTTATTTTTCATTCCATCTGCACCCACGATGGAAGCGCTCTCACGGCTCTGTATACAAGCTGTGTCAGGACTCCTCGAATAATCACCTCTCTTCGATGTAATCGTTAGTATTAGCTCACTCAGCCTTACTAGGTATAGCGTCGACACTAGTATCAGACTGTGTTGGTTATAATGTCGAGGTGAAAACACTACGATTTTTTCGAGTTGATGCCACACCAAATCGTGGCCATTTTATCGTCACCTCCGTTTACACCATATCGGATAATTGATTAAGAAGCCTGAGGCTTAAATGTTATATATGGGACCAGCGCACTTAGTCCTTATACGTTCCCGTGTGTGGTTCTATAAAACCACTATACCGCCTAAGTCTGCTTAACGTTCTTAACTTTATTACTACCTCTACTATTAGGGCCCCCTAATAGTGCGCTACTTATATACCGGTTCCAGGTAAGACAAGACATCGTCTCGTCATATTAGGTGTTTTGGCCGAGCGTCGGTGAACCTAATCACCTCTTCCCCTTGCATCTTATCTATAATTCAAGTGTTTGTACCCCGTATTAAAGAAGGAATCTCAGCGACAAAGATATAATTTTAGTAAATACCTAGAGGCTCGCAAGTACTAGTAACCAATAGAGTCCATACATGTTCCTTTATTCCCTTCTTTCTCCTACCTATAATCCAAACTCAGTGTTCAAATTCTCCATAAGGACCAAGGATAATCAACTCCTGCCTAACTAAGTTCTAGCAAAACCGAGATAACTGTGGCTATGAGAATGATATTGCCAATATAGTCGACACGGCGCAGCTATTACTATATGGCATCACCTGAATGTGGATGGGAAACTCGAAGTAACAACATAAGTAATATCAGTAACACGGCACATAGAGGAAGATTGATGTAGAAAACCCAGCGCCACAATATATGCTTAGCAAAGGCACTGCCTAATACGGGATCAACCACCATCCCTACTACCTATATAGCTGCTATAAGAGCTACATATTTTCCTCGCTGGCGAAGAAGAACGAGATCACAGATGACAGTATCAATAAGCGTGTTAATACCGCCACCGCCGATGCCCTGAATGGTTCGTCCGGCAATTATCTGAACTATATTGTCTGCTCCCCCGGCAAGACCGCTTCCCAGTGCAAAGATGATGACAGAAAGGATCAGGAGCCATCGACGGCCGAATATATCTACCGTCTAGCCGAATAAAGGGAGGACCACGGTCGACGACAGAATATAAGAGTTGGTGATCCATATATACGATTCACCAGCGTTGATGTCGAGCGCGATAGTCGGAAGGGCAGTCGATAAAATAGACGTGTCGAGAGCCGAGAGAAAAGTGGTCATGCACAGCGCTAGGAACACAGCCCAGAACTGCCAAGGCTTTTTCTTAAGGGGAGCAAGACCCTCCGTATGTGCTACTGGCGTTTCGCTGTGCTGCTGTCTATGTCCTGAGTCTTCTACAGGTATTGATTATTTATCTTGTTTCTCAGATTTCTCCTTTATCGACGCTAGAAGAGCCTCCTTTAGAATAGACTCCTATGCAATAAGACTTTCCACCCTTTTCAAGACCGCGGTTACTATAAGAGATGTTTTGAAGCCAGGGTAACTAGGGGAGCCTTGCTGTTATAGGATATAATGTCACGGAGTTGATAACCTGGAAATCATGTGACCGTTATGTAATACCCACAACTACTTAACCGATCCGTACCCGGATCCCCCATGATTCCTCTAAGAATCAGTCTTGAAATGTTATCGAGTTCTTGTTCCCATCTTTGTCTTCTCTGTAAAATCCAGTAACCCTTACATATAAGTAAACAAGGAAATTTAATATGAGTCAAAATTACGGACTTATACAGACTTATATTATTCTATAGAAAAGGTAGAGTCAGGATGGCTTAAAGGACGCCTTATAGGACGGGTTTAAAATGGCACCAGCCTAAAGCCTGCGCGTGTTATCAACTTTATTCGGACTTCTAGTCTGCTTCTATTCCGATGTTCAGGCTTTGCTTTCACTGTATGAAACAACCCCTAATATGATAAATTCCAAATAACTTGCTACGCCTTTCATTAACATGCTATAAAGTTCCTATTAGAAATAAATTTCCTCTTTCATTGCAAGTGTAACGGGTTGATACCCGATGAAATGCTCACTCTCTGGAGAGACTGCGCTCCTGGCATCTGTGCGGAGCCGAACGAGCTATAAGAACACCCGGTCCCCAGGACCCATTTCCCCCCCTTAGTTAATTCTTCTTGTTTACCAATCGGATCTTTACAGCGTACAAATTCCTGCATTCATCCCGTAACAGCAAGTGCTGATATTGTTGAAAGTGTTACAAATATAGAGTTATTATATATTAATTCAAACCTGATCTCGCTCATCTTATTATCGTCCTAATATTTGATGATGACCTCTTCGTCGTGCCAATACCCTTCGAAAATAGCTTTTGTTTTTTCGTGCTATTTAGTGTAAATACCATCTTCACCCTAGAAACCCGGATCAGCAGTTCGCCATTAGAGGAGTTTTGTCACAACAAGGGAGTCTGTCATATTTTCCCCTTAACCGAAAAACATCGTGTGATTCCTTATAGGCTAGCAGAATTTCTTAGAATTGCCATTCCTAGTACACAATGCTTAATAGACGGTTTTCTGTTAATACCTGCTGCAGTTCTTAGGTATGCTTCACTAATGGAAGATGTGGTATCACTGTCTCGTCTTACAAAAGCAGTTGCATTATAGGTAGATAGTGTTACGGGATGAATGCAGGGATTTGTACGCTGTAAAGATCCGATTGGTAAACAAGGACTAGGAAAGGAGATAGATACAGCAGTATGGTCTCACAGTAGACCATACAATCTAAACCGGGCTCGACCCGTTACAGATAGTATGCCATATTGAACGCTGCAATCCCGCACTTGGACAACAAGCTGTGCTATTTATGAATTAGTATAATTTATTTTATAACTAAGGTTAATTTACCAAGCTGTATCTCGGCCAAATATAGTTTCTCCATCGGGCAAGCTATGCTTAACTCGAAGTTACAGGCCCAAAAAGTTTTCAACTCAATAACCATTTTGATTGAGGTTTTTGAAGCGAGTACAATATCTGGTATGATTTCTGAAGGGGGATAGACGGCTTTTCGGTCAGTAAAGCGTGATGAGATTTCGTTTACAACGAGTATATTGGTGACGGGGTCACAGACATGCTTAACGAAACGACCTATTAAGCCACGCTCACTTCTAACGACAAAATCATCAGTGGTGTCGTCGACTGTCACGTGTACATTCAGGTCAACGGTCTAGAGCGCATTTTGTATCTCGTCATTGAAGGTTCTCTAGTCACGAAACACGTCAGTATTGATTCGTTCATTGCTGGATAAAGCTAAAGTCCGCAGCCAGGTATTCAGTTTTGACAGCCGCCGGGCAATGGATTGACATGCTAGTTCTCTGCGCATTTTGATGAAGAAGGTTGATGACTTGATCTGTGGGTTACAATCATTTGGGTGACAGCGTAGTGACGGGTTATATTGTGAGGTTAATCATAAACATATGAAGTTTTGCGACATTTTTATTGTCGAGATACTCGACGTGTCCTACGGTTCTGCAATTGCAGTGGTAAAATGGTAATGAAGAGTTGTAAGAGGTGTCTTCAATAACTACATCTAACTGAAATACTCCTCTGCCCCACTTTGTGGCTGCATCTGACCAATAGGAGCCTTCATAGTATCTGTCCAATCAGAACAGATGTATCGCCGTATCGACATTATGTACCGAGAAATACTTACGACAGATGTGAATTGGCTCGGGCCATGGCTCACTCCAATCTAGAGACCTTAAGTTATTGTCCTAGAATAATATTAATACCATAATCAAATTAATATGTGTCGCTTAAAGTTCTCATAAAAAGGGCTATCATCTGATTGTCAGCTAAAAGAGGGGCACGTTAGTAGTATACACACATACAATTCATTTCTCTATACCCCATTCCTATTCGTTTACTAGAATCCACCTTCGACAAAGTGCAGCACGCTTGGCGGCAATCTTTTGAAGATCTTCAAAATCAGACATCTTTCAAATTCTCAAAATTGACCTCCGGATGAAAAGTATGCCAAAGCAAATGAAGGGCCCTTCTAAGGATTTATTTATTTTTTGGTCTGTAAGGTGAAAAATTCTAGGGCAGGGGCAGGGGTGCTAAGCTCACCCGGTGCTCACCCAAGCTCACCCATATCACCCACCCTCACCCTAAGGGGAGTTCTATCGCTGCTTTAGGGTGAGCTAGGTGCGAAGGGCTTTTGGACTATTTTCCGCGTTCCATATGTGGCTTAAGTACGGCTGAGCGGACGGGAAGCCCTGTTCTCCACACCCTGTGGTCGTATGTACCATAGATTATCGGAGTAAATCTATAGAGGTAGCTAGTGTCTGGTCACCATACTACTAGCTGAAAACCGCCTCGTGCTAGCAGTGTCTGTGCTAGGCCCTCGTGAAACTCTTCTAATCATTATATCATAGGGTCCATACATCGAGGTCCTATCGAAGAACTGAATCGTGACAGAGCAAGGAGCTGAGGCTCTGGTCGAGGACGACAGAGGGTCATTGCCGCTCCATCAGGCAGCCTTTCACGGCTACGCCGAAGTCATCAAGGTGTTCTATTAATGGTCTTATGCCTATATTTTCTTGCGCCCTGCTATTCTACTGTCTACAGTACGCTTTAGGCTTGCAGCTGGTCACGGACATCCTGGAGTTCTCCAGATTTTGCTTGACCTCGCGCCGAATTATTCGCTGGAGTCAATCGACACTGTAGACTCCTCAGTTTTGCACTACGCAGCACAAAGTGGCAGCGTTGAGTCCGTTCAGGTTTGTGTCGAAAAACTCGATAACCTAACAGATATAGATAGGCCCGGACAAGAAAACTTGACGGCACTAGTGGAAGCAGTGCAAACCGGACATGCAGATATAGTTCAATACCTCGCCTCCGTTAGCGCTGATCCCAAAGCAAGAAATACCATCGGGGAGACAGCACTCCATTTGACGGTTAAACATAATCTCAGCATGGTGACTGAAGTGTTGCTGTCTTTGAAAGTCGACTTGCAAGCGCAAGATCATCAAGGACTGATGCTACTCGACATCGTGATACGGGAAAAAGTGCCAGATGTCGCCAATTTGCTCTTAGGCAATGGTGCCGTTTCCAGAATAAAGACCCAGAGTAGTCTTGCTACACCGTCGATCCAAGAACTGCAATTGCAGGTGGAAATTTCATCATCAACATCCTTCTATATTCCTCACAAACCTAAAGATCAGTTGCAAGCCGCTTTCTTAATCAAGGTCGCGTCTCAAAGAAGTCTACCCCCATCCATAATTGGATACATCTTCGACATCGCCGAGTACTGGATCCAGTCTAAAGTCCAAGTTGCTCGTCCAATGCTTATTGACGAACGAACAGTCTTTGCTGTTCAGTACGCCCGCACACCACCAATAAAAGGCTATCCAGGTTGGCCCGTCCGCCAGCTAATCTTCAAAGCAGTCTCTTATGAGGAGAACATCCACATCCACAACCAGAAACAGGCAGAGGGCACCAGTGACCGCGCATACACCTGGTGGGAGGCAGCCAAGGTCGAGGCCACTGGCCCGGATTCAAAAGAAGCGGTTGGCCCAATTTTCCAAACGGGCCCGATTTGCTTCTGGAATATGCACATGGGGTCCCAGCAGGCACAGACACATTCATGTACGTGGCCTAGGCATGGGCATATGTTGAGCGAGTGTGGTGGAGAGGAATTTTCAGGTAGAGGAGAGCCGGTAGTGTTTTACTGGAGCCAGGATACAATTTCTGCCGGGTGTTTGCATTGGATACGTGAGCTGCGGCCTGGGATGAGGATTGCGCTTATACCGAAGGCCTCGTTCTCGAATAAGATCAACCGTGTCTTTCGAGCGGAGATGATGATGTGTACGTCTGTTCTGAAAAGGTAGTCACCATGCAGAGATAGTCCTAGTCAGCTCATAGGATATCTAGCAAGTATCTACTCCGTATTTTATCTTGAAATCAAAGCTTTCCCCATTTTAATATCCAAATAATCATTTCATGCTGTTCTACGTAAGATTTCATTCTGCCTCGGAATATTCTTCGACGTATGAGTTAGATTTAGAGGATTGGATTTATGACACAAACAATAACCTCACGCCCCGAGAACCTGGCGCTATCATTGAGTATCTGGTGGAACGGTACGATACCTCTCGCAAAAACAGTTTTGAGCCTTGCTCTAAAGAAGCCCAACTGGCGCGTCAGTGGCCGTTCTTCCAGGCTTCCGGCCAAGGTCCATACTATGGCCAGGCGTGCTGGTTTAAAAAGTTCCACCCCGAGAGGGTGCCCAGTGCGTTGCAGCGCTGTGTGAACGAGATTAACCGGGTCTCGGGGATTGTGAATGATTTCTTGAGTAAGCAGGAAACCGGGGGGGGGGGCGTCATGGGTGAGAGGACAGGTTTCGTTGCGGATTTGGATTAGGCCAGTTAGCAGATTACAGTCACCAAATTTATACAGGAAGAAGACGGGTATGATGTGAATAAATGTCCTTTTGTGAAAGGTTGGTTGGACCGCATGTGGAGCCGGGAGCCTGCAAAGAATGTGATTGAAGAAGCTCAGAAGCTGTAAAACCTTGACTCCTCACATATTTGGTCCTTCCTATTTAATGACCTGAAGCCCTCTTATATAGATATGGGCATTATATTGGATCGAGTTACGTCGTCCAGAATACATGTAATTAGTGGAGTTCGTACCTAGTAAATTGAGGTCAAAATATGCTTCGTCAGGTGTCCGAGGGCGGCTAATAAACTATGATTCTGGAATGCCTATGATAAAAAGTCAGACCTAGGTCCATATCAGCATTGAATCAACTCACTCATGAGTGCCAATTCGGTCCCCCACAGCATATCGGTGACGTTCGTTGATCCATCGTGCGCCAGGACACATGTGTCCTCAATATCCTTCAGAACACGTTCAATCCATTGAGCTCTGCCGGATGCGTGAAGGATTTGAGCCATAATGTGATGGATTTCGATTAATTCCCTGGATGGCAAGTCGAATCGGGTGCCGTGTGCACTGAACTGCACAATATTAATTCCTCGTACATGTCTGAGATATCGTGGTTGCCAGAGATGTAAGGTGTATTGGTCCTGAAGGCCAGTGGCTACTAGAGAGAATTTAAACTGGCCGAATCGATCATGTACCTCTTTGTCCATACTGATCAGATTCCGATGGTCGTTTATATCATTGTGCGTGAAGAGTACTGCGAGATCATCGAGAATTGGAAAGCACCATATGATTGCTGTCCAGACTTCAGGCCTTTCTCGAGCCTTTGGATCGTTATTGAATGTTGAGAGCAAAAATGGTAAAATATGGGCACATTGAGTGTCACATGTATCTCCTTGAAAGCCGGTGGGCATCTTCTTTTCGTCTGAGACAAGAGAGATAGCGCACCGATTATCGTCGCGTAAAAGACAATCTTCCTTGAGGCGTTGCAGCCTCTTAGCCGTGAATATCATTTTGCTGTATTGATTCTCCACTTCACGTTGCACCCTTGTCCGTGGAGATAGAGGTATGGAGGCTGGAGTTTTACGGGCCCTCATTGGGAGGAGAACATGGTGCACTAGAGACTCCATGTGCTGATTAAGCTGAGGATCCGTCATGGGCAAGATGTCTCGTTCCATGGAGACTCTTCCTGCAAGGGGGAGAAAATCTAGGAACGCTTGAATAACCCTGACGGTATCGTCATCAGGACCTGTTGGTTGATACTGAGCAAGGCGGGGGTGAATGGGGGGAGGCGGGGAGGCAGGGGATTCATCTTTGATGGAAGACGCGTCAAGCTTGGAATGATTGGTAGTTTTGCTGATAAAGTTGCAGTGGAGGGTACTTTTCTGAGCACTCGGAGCCCGAACAAAAGTGACGCGTTTTGAACGAGAAACAGTGGTTTCGTGACTAATTCAACTTTAATTTTGTATGGGAACAGGGAATAATGTAATTCTAGATGCGGATAGTTAATTGGATAGAAGCGAGTAAAAGCGGTCATAAATAGTAAAGACTTCGATTTAGTCGAAGAAAGCCAGGAGTTATCGCTGGATTGGTAGATTGGAGCAACCCTTGAGATCAAAATTTGTTTATAAAGATGGGTCTATTACTATTGAACGACTTCGGAAAGTCAATAATGAGCTGGAGTCGACAAACAGCTAGTTTGCAGCAGCGGATATTGTAGATCAGATGCAGACATATTATGATGTGAGTTAGCGTCTTGCTCGATACTAAATTTTACATCGGTCTGAAAGAGTGCTAATAATAGGATCAGACTTCTATCATCACTTTTATTGATAACGTTGCCACGCTTGGAATTGAAAACCGTCTGCTTAGACCTCTAGGTAGTATTCTCACAAGCCAGATGATCAACAATATGGAAGATAAAAAAGTTCAGAACCTTGCTACCGAGCCTTTTTCTAACATAGATGAGCGAGTTCGTCTGAGCGGCGAATTGGAGAAGCCGCAAGCTGGTTCGCGAGCATTGAGCAAATTTAATGTCCGGAAAGTTGCCACAGGACTGCCGAGAAATCTATCTTCTATTGTAGGGTCTACTTTGAATAGGGGTACCGGCAAAAGCATTTTCAGTACGCCGAAAGGCCAAAAAACCGCGTTTAGTGGGCCTCAGAACCTGAATGCTGAGCCTTGAGGTCTATTTGGTTCAGGCTCAGGGCCCTCACTGAAAAGTGAAGCTACTCCTAACGTACTCGAGTCATCGTCATTTAACTCTGCAACAACTCCTAAGCTGATTTTCAGCGCATTTGGTTTGGCTTCGTCCGGCAATTCAAGCAAACCCCATTAGACCTCTTCAAGCCAGTCAAGCTCTTCTTTACCTTCCAGAAACCGTTAAAACCAAGGTGAGAACACCGTACGCACTACTCAATCTGGTTAAAGCTTCCATTAGAAGGCCCTAAAAGGTTAATTGGAATCTTTGGGGTTTTGAATAGCTAACTGCTACAAATACTTGTACTTGACAGTAATTTTTAAATTTTAGGGAAGAAAAAGACCCGAATAATACAAGCATAAAGAATCAACATCAGCGTATAGCCTTTTTACCAGGATTCTCAAATATTTCATATGAAGTAGGGATAATTCAAACTTATAAAAGAAAACGAATGTTTTCTAATGAGATTCTGGGAGCTACAGCTGGAGGGTGAGCTTAGCGCCCTAGAATATTTCCTCTATAGATCAAAAGATAAATAAGCCCTCCATCTTTTTGCCCTGGCATACTTCTCATCCCGAGTTCAATTTTAAAAATTTGAGATATGTCCGATTTCGAAGATCCCAAGCACATGTCAATCGAATTATCTGCCCCTAAAAGGATCATGAGTGGAATGGATTCGTTTTATGTAGTCAGGCACACTACCGGAAATAGGAAACGGTTTAAATAATGCTTGTTATCCAAAATTAGTCAAAGCACCGAAACTAGTCTTGACCATATTAGGCAGCGCGCCCAGGCTACCGACCAAGGTCGGTCAATCTAGGGCGAATTAAGCGCCAGCTATTATGTGGGAACCACATGTCCAACCATTTTCGCACTGCCATCCTGCCGGCAAAAAGTACCTTGAGGCTCAAGATTTTTGACTGCGTCATCTACCATAAAACTTCGACGGGTATACCGGTATATATGTCCGCCAAGGGCTGTACAATTTATATTCAGTTCAGGCGAATGGAGAAGTATTAAATAAGACCTGGAGAACTTGAAGCAAGCGAAGGATTAAAAAAAATTATAGGGTGACCAGGTGATACTTTCTGTCTCCTGCTTATCGTACAACTTTCGTCAATATGACATTGCAGTTTTTGGCGGGGTTGACATTCAACAATGTGTTCCAGGCCGCGAGAGGCCTCAATAACACTGTTCTCAGCGAGCGACATGTCCAGAAGACAGATTTACAAGGGAGATGGGTGATTATCTCTGGATCTAACAATGGTATTGGACTAGAGGCGGCCAAGTCATTCGCGGAATGGGGAGCAAACCTGATCCTGGCCTGCCGCGATCCACCTGAGGGACTCGGCGAACTTCATCCCACAGCAGCCGTGAAAGAATGCAAGCGTCTTGCCGAGGCACAGGGTCATATCTCAATAATTCAATGGTGGAAGATAGATATGGCAGATTTCAAAAGTGTCGAGACTTTTTGCGAAAGATGGTTGAAGAGTGATCGCACTCTAGATATTCTGTGCAACAATGCGGGATCCCCATCTACTGCTAAAACTCGAATTACGAAGGATGGGTTCCAGCTAGTTCACCAGGTCAACTTCTTATCTCATTTGTTACTTACCCTCCGACTCCTACCCTCTCTAGGGCGCAGCGCGGATCCCCAAATCGTGTGTACCACATCATGCGTTCATCACTTTGGTGTCTTCGACCTAGATCATTTCAATGGTGGCCAAGAAATGAGAGGGAACGATTACCACAACAATAAGCTATATTTGCAGATATGGCTCACAGAGCTGCAGCTTCATTGCCTCAAGCACCCAGAGTACTCTCATATCAGAATCAACGGTGTCCATCCCGGTTTCGTCGCTTCGGGAATCTGGCATACAAACGATTTGAAGAGCAATGACATTTCGATGCGAGCTCTTGCATTCTTATTACGTTATATCGCTATCACTCCACAACAAGGTAGTTTGGCAATTACAAATGCGGCAACCAGCCCGGAGTGTGGGCGAACCACTAGTGGTGGAAAATATCTCAATCGCATTTGGGAAGCGCCACCACATTCCTATTGTCAAGACTCAGATGTACGGTCCAAGTTGTGGATTAAGCTGGATCAGGTCCTCCATCTGCGGGGAAAGGGTCTTCTTGAGGTTCTCGCTCTTTGACCAACTGCTTTGTTACTAGTATATGATCAAAAATGTCTTCAGCTCGACGGTTATTTAACCAGCGATGAGTTCAACCACAATTGTAAAATGTTATATTGATATCCAAATGCATCGAAGTCTACTAGTTTCCGGTATCACATTTCAATATCTAAAGGGCAGTCAAGAAACTGGGACACACCTAAAAGTGGGTCATGCAAACAGACCAAACCACTTCCTTTGTGTCAAATGGGTGGTGGTTTAGGCTCGATTGAGCCTAGTTAGCCTGATTTGGCCTGGTTTGTAGGGTTTGCATTACCCACTTTGTATCACTATTTTAGGCGAACTTCATCCCTAGTTTAGTAATTCAGTTTCATTCATTTGTGGCATTTGAATGATTGGCCAGTCTGAACCAGTCGACTTGACACTTTGACAGAAGTTGTCAAAGGCCCGATTCCATTTACAGTTAGTCTATTTTAGTCAGCATTGGAATCCCACAATGGGATTCCTCCATTCTACAATAGATACACATACACTCTTTAGTACGCATACTGCGTTCTCATTTGCCCACTAGAATCCACTATTCCTTGGTAGTCGACCTCCATTTGACAGAAGTCGCGGGTCACGTGCTTCGTACTGCACTGTGCCACCAGTTACACTTTTTAACAAATTCAACCAGCTTACAGCTGATATTGGAGTTTTGGCCCATTATTATATTGGTGACGAACAGAACGGTAAAATGATTGAGCACATCTAGAGATGTTAAACCGCAAATGACCGCAGATCGCTTAACATCTCTACTTGAAATCAAACACGAGAACAACAGAAGGGGCTCGAAAATCTGGCGAGGTGTCAATTTCCTCTGCCACTCCTTATGTCCAAATAACAGTTTGAGGGACTACTCGGTACCAGGCAGTGCAAACAATGGCTTCCATTATCTTGCTTACCTGCAGACTACTCATAAATCTGTTTTTTTGTATATTTCGAAAAAAATTTCAAAAAGAAGGCCCAAACAGAGAGCTTGGGAGAGTCGTACAATTTGTAGTGTCTTGTCATGCCAGTACGTAGTGTCAACAATACAAGTATTGAGGAGTCGAGAATCCCCTCTAGAGCAGACTGATGATAGTAGGTTGCTATTATCATTATCTGGAGTGAAGATGGAACACTACTGACGTCCAATATCACAAAATCCTATGAATGAAACCCGCCCAGATTCGTGTCCCAAGGCAAGTGTAGTCCCGTTAATCACTGAACACCAAGGCCTATATTCAGGAGGAAGCCACAGCACCTTTCTGCGGTGAAGGGTTATCCACTGACGATTCAGAATAAATATCCCAGCTTCCTCTTGAGATAAATAGGAGGCATTATTATTACATTCGGACTGTGTTTTAAGGTATCCCAGATTGGTACTTAGATGTGAATCATCTTGGACAAATTCCAGGTTGGTGACCAGCCCGTGAACACCCAAACTCTGCTGCAGCGCGCCTGTGGCAGTGTCCCAGAGCCTGACTGTCTTATCATCTGAGCTAGATGCTAGGAGTCGGCCATTAGAGGAAAATGCAACAGATCGGACAATGCCTGAATGGCCGGAGAGGGTCTGTTGTAGCGCGCCTGTGGCGGTATCCCAGAGCCTGGCCGTCCTATCATTTGATCCAGACACCAGATATTGGCCGTCTAGGGAGAATGCCACACAACGGACTTCATCTGAATGGCCATCGAGAGTCTGCTGCCACGTACCTACAGCGACATTCCACAGCCTGACTGTTTTGTCACTTGAGCTGGACGCTAGGAGTCGGCCGTTAGGGGAGAATACCACAGACCAGACTATATCTAAATGACCCTTAAGAATCTGCTTGCGTGCACCTGTAGCAGTATCCCAGAACCTGACTGTCTTATCATTTGAGCTGGATGCTAGGATTCGGCCATCTGGTGAAAACGCCACAGACTGGACACAACGTGAATGACCCTTAAGAGTCCGTAGTAGTGTGCCCGTAGCAGTATCCCATAGCCTAACTGTTTTGTCGCTTGAGCCGGACGCGAGGAGCCGGCCATCTGGGGAGAAGACTATTGACAAGACCCAATCTGAGTGGCCCTCGTGAGTTTGCTGCCCTGTACCTATAGTGGTATCCCATAGCCTGACTGTCTTATCTGTTGACCCGGACACCAGTATTCCACCGTCGGGAGAGAATGCTACAGATTGGACACAATGTGAATGACCCTCAAGAGCCTGCTGCAGCACACCTGTGGCGGTATCCCACAGCCGGATCAACCTATCCTTTGAGCAGGACGCCAGGAGTCGGCCGTCGGGGGAGAATGTCACAGATGCGATCCAATCTGGATAACATATCAAATCTGAATGAGAATCGAGAGATCGCCGGAGCGCGCCTGTGCCTGTGTCCCAGAGTTTGAATGTCTCGTCTCTTGAGCCAGACGCCAAGAGCAGACAGTCTGGGGAGAATGCAATAGAATGGACGGAGTCTAAATGGCCCTTTAGAGTCTGCTGCAGCGCGCCAGTAGTGGTATCCCAGAGTTTGATAGTCCTATCATTTGATCCAGACGCCAAATATTGGCCGTCTGAGGAGAATGTAACAGACTGGACCTTGTCTGTATGGCCGTAAAGGGTCTGCTGTAGCGCGCCTATGGCGGTATCCCAGAGCCTGACTGTCCCATCATCTGATCCGGACGCCAGATGTCGCCCATCTGGAGAGAATGCTACGGACTGGACAGACTCAGAATAAAGATCGAAAATCTGCTGTAGCTCACCCGTAGCGGTGTCCCACAGCCGAACCGTTTTATCACTTGAGCCGGATGCTAGGACTCGGCCGTCAGGGGAGAATGCCACAGACTGGACAGACTTGGAATGGCCATCAAGGGTCTGCTCAAGCACGCCCGTGGTGGTATTCCACAGCCTGACTGTTTTATCACTCGAGCCGGATGCCAGGATTCGGCCATCTGGGGAGAATGCCACAGATTGGACGGACTCGGAATGGCCCTCAAGAGTCTGCATTTCTGAGCTCCAGGTTTCCTCAACCTTTGGAAACCTACATATCCAACTAGGGAGCTCTTCTTCAAATTCCCTCCGAACTATTGCCATCCTAGGTGCAAATACAAGTCCTGAGCTATAAAGTTGGAGGGGCGCCTCATCAGCGATCTGTCTATTTTTAAGGACGAACCGCCTGCCATCATGTAGGAAATTGGATACGTTATAATCCTAGTCACTCTACATCAGTAACGGTACATAATCACATAGGTTTTCCTATAGAAACTTACGCGTATCACCAGCTGCAATTGATCAATGATCTCCAGAACTTCTGATACGACGCCTAGAAGGCTCATTGCTTCCAACCAATGTATAAAATGCTCTCGGAGAAACAAGAAGATATCCTCTATTGCAGCAGCAACATCCTTACTCTGTGACAGATGATGTACCCAATAGCGACAGGAATATTTTAGCTCTGTTGGTAAATGCTGATGGATAGACATGGTATCGATCTCAGTTCTTTGAATTCCATAGCCCTTCAGGTTGCAAATATTTTTCTTTAAGCGACCACGCATGGTGATAAGACAGCGCATGGCGATATCCATATGTTTCTTGGGCTCGTCCACAAAGAATCTGCTCTGGGATCGGACCAAGAAATTTCGGAATGACAAATGTAAAGTCCTAACAGGCAGATCTCGTTTCTTCGGAATACTTAGAACAGATTGAAATAATTCTAATCGATTGCTAATTAGTTCTGGCTCAAGCTCAAGAAATAGGGAGAGCGCATTGATTGAAAGTGGAACAGCGAGAAGAATGATGACACCGACTATTTCCTGGAACTCTTGCAAGAGCTGCTGCTGTTCTGACTCATCATTTTCTTGGTCATCTATCAGCTGCGTCAGAATTGGCAGGTACGTCTTGTCCATCTTAGCGGCATATTTGGCTTGGTCCTTTAATAGCTCCGTCAGCCGTAATACAGGTTCCCATCTTAGATTCTCGATGTATCGGCACACGGTGGCGGCACAAATGAACAGTGGAGCTGACATTCTAACTAATTGTTGGATGACGTTATCGCTCGGCCAGTCTCGAGAAATATTTCTATCGTGTCTGATCTTCGCAAATCTGTCCTTCAGGAATAGATATATATCCTGTTCTGTCGCTTTTATGGAGATATCATGAAGAACTAGGTCCTGGTAATCATGGTTCGCGATCTCTAAAAAGCCGAGGCGAATCGACAGTTCAGGTCGGCTTGTTAAGAATACACGAAGGCGAATCGCGGGTGCCTTTTGTAGAAGAGGCAATAATCTGATTATGGTTCGTACATCTTGATCATGTTCACATTCGTCCAAGGCATCGATCACTATCACAGCGGTATGAGGAGATTGCTTATCAAGTTGGTTAAAGTCAAGCAGTGGTTGAAGGAGTATTTTATCAAACTGCTCTTTTAGCGATTTTGAAGCAATGTCCGGGTCGTCATGAAGTGCCTTCTGCAGGCCAGAAATTAGCCCAGGAAAATTAAGCACTAGTTGCCTTGCAAGTGTTGGGAGAAGTCTTGTGGCATTTCCTCGATCACCTTCGCCCCTTTTAAAGAAAAAGCTTGCTCCTAGGTGTTTGGTCTCCTTGAGTGATTTTGCCACAGTTCGAGATATCGTGGATTTCCCGGTTCCAGCCATTCCATTTAACCCAAAAGAGGCACTTTGTGTTGGGTGAAAAAGCCCATTCTTTTATCTGTTGAAGAAGTTCGGTCCTCGTGCCTTGCAGACACTCATCTTCATGTTGATCTGGGTATGAGTTGTATTCGGCCCCACGCGCAAAGGGCAGCTTCTCAAGATCCATCTTCTGATTGGCATGCTCACCATGCTGAATCATTCCTGTGATGAGAGTTCTAAATATCTCTTAGTTAAATATCCTCAAGTGAGAGCATTATATCCGCAAAAACATACGTCTGATCAAGCTGCAACGACAAGTTAAAGCACGACTTATATCTTTCAAGATTCTGAACAATAGCCTCCATCTCTGTGCGTTTCAGGGGCCACTTCAAGGCTCGGAGTCCCAGTTTTCTCATCAGCGTCTTTCCCCTCCCTTGATCAAGTTTCGCTTCTAAGGCTCGGAGGTCGGAGAGGCAATCGGTAATATTACTGACTAAACGCGAGGAAGTAGGTAAGGTGTTGTTGTGGCTTTGAATTAATTTATCGAGGTCTTGGAGAATTCCTTGTACGCTCGTGATCGCCCTTTGTAATTTGATAATCTCGTCTCGTGCATTGTTTACCTCTTGGATGTAGCCCCCGCAAATCTTCACCAGGCTTCCCGTCAGTTGAATGACCGCGACAACGCTCACTGCCGATGAAAGTATATCCATATGGAAGAACGGGCGGCATAAATGCTTATTCTCATGTAAGTATGGAAACAGATCACTATAGGTTTGGTAGTTTGGGCTTTCCGGCAAGAGATAAAAGAGGGGTGCAGTTTCGAGTGCTAAGGCTAAGGCGACCGACCAATCACGAATTCAGCTGTTGACAACTTCCATATTTACTCGCGGTGATGCAAGAGTCACTGCGTATTCATTGCGCTTCGCCCTCAGCAACGGGTCGAATCACCCCTCCTGGTGGAACTATAATTGATAACCAATTTGTGCTAGCTGGCATAACTGTCGGAGTCCACCAACATGCCGCTTATCATTCCCATTCTAATTTCAACTGGCCAGATGACTTTGTACCTGACAGATGGCTACTCGAGACGCATAGCTCGCCATTTTTCAATGATCGATTAGACGTTGTTGAACCCTTTAGCTACGGGCCAAGGACATACCTGGGGATCAAGTGAGTGCTCAATTGTTGATGAGATGTCCGGATTTTATTCACAATATAGTTAAATTGATAACGACTGAGTCACAAATCATTATCACCAAGCTAGTCTGGAATTTTGATATCGATGTGGGCTCACAATCACTCACTTGGCAGAGTAATCAGAAGGGTACTGTGGCTTGGCATCGAACTCCTTTAATTTGTTCAATTAAGAGACGAGATGATTTCCTATACGCTTAAATATTAACAGTTTGGAGCGCAAGGTGCTGAAACGTGGAAACTTTGATTTTGAGCATATTCAGGTACTACTTTGCCGTAATATACGAGCAGCATCCAAATGTTGCATTGTTTTACGGATATCACAATCTATAGTTCTAAATATAGAGCTTTTAACCTTGGAATGCTAATCGGCTAGGTAGAGGTACTTCTAAGATGCTCAGTATCCAGACGATAGACCACGATCCATGGATTCCTGAACTTTTCTCTACTACCAGAAGATTATTTATCCAAATTTTTGAATTATCAAGCTATACCTATCAAGCCCAGCTTTAAGCTAGATTCTTTTTTAATCATAAGAACTTGCCATCCAATTTCTGAGAATATAATCGATGTCAGCAGGGGTTGGTGTCCGAATATGGGAAGTCGGAATCATCCTTTCTGATTGAATGATTCCACCAGCGACTCCCATTGGACACAGCCTCCCAAATGAGTGGGACAGAGGTCTTCTTTAGTTTCAGTTAGCAGTAGTAGAATCTACACTTCACATCATCTCTACAACTGCAGTTCTTACGAATACACGTGTAAAGGAAGTCACCCATATCTTACGACAGTTGGAGTATCTGGAATGGAACAATATATGCAGTTCCGAGAAAATTCCTCAATCAACGGAGCAATCTCCATGGATAAGTTACCATTCAGACCAGTGGCTCATGAGATATAACAGCCTATGACCTCGGATGTCATTGCAAAATCCCCTGTAAAATCAGGGAGCTGAGAATGAGTAGGTGAGGAGGAATTAGAAGATTTCTTGGACATATCGCCAGCTTACAAGTCTGGTTTGAGAACCAAATTGCTTTTTTGCATCTCGCGCACGTATTTTGCTTTGGTCATTAGCCAATTTATAGGTCGCCAAAGACTACCTTTATGCTCCTTCATCTTCCATTGATTATAGACGGTCTGTATATATCCCCAGGCCCTATCACAATCTCCCGACGGAGGTCGTGAACAAATCTTGAATAGGATAAAAGCCACCGCATGCCATTAAACATGTGTCTTTGAATTCTATGTTCATTGTGAAAGGTCAGGACTCTTGAGTAATATATCAGACAGCTTAAGCACTTTGATCAATGTTTCAAAAAGTTGGTCCTGAAAACTAATAGTGCAATCGTCCCTGTTGGTAATTGGATAGTAGATCACTAGCCATGTACGAGCAATAAAGATCCTAGCCACAGTCACATAGGCCTTATAGAACGGATCAGTAATACCACAATGTCTGATATATCCGTCTTCTAGTCTCTTCTGTAAGTCCTTCACCAAAGCTACCTGGTCAGAGAGAAAAGGACCTTTGCCTAATTAATTGGCCAAGTTGCTAAGTGACATAGCCAGTCTTCCACACTATCCGCATAATTTCGCAGCGGATCAAACAGAAAGTCATCTCAGTAGCCCCTTCTCATTCGGTGGGTGGTATTATCATATCGGCTTTAAGATCACTATCGTTGATGTTGAGGGGCATGCGGGTATCAAATTTATATTCTTGGATAATAAGCTCACACCCGTGATACTCTGCAGACCGTATATCTAGTAGGCATATATGCCACCAGAGACGCCGACGTATCTCTATTTCAAGAATTCTGAGACTAAAGGGACCTCTGTCTCGATGCAAACCCATAGCTTGTGCGATATGGAAGATGAGCGCTGTCATTGACCGAGCCGTGCGGGAAGAATCTTTATCTTGTAGGGCCGATAAGAACAAGACTACTGCTTATAGTAGAACTACATTTTGAATGTTAAGAAGATCGGCTTGGCTATCGCTTATTCCATGGCAAATTAATAATGCTTGACGGCTGTTGCTCGTGTAGTTCCAAGCACAAGTTCGCAGTGTTTTGAATCTATACTGATGACCGTGGAATAGTGGATGGCAAACAGCAGGGTTTCTGTATTCCGATCCAAGGACTCTAGCGATAGTGACGATATAGCATCTCAGTAGTAAGTGGCCAATGTTGGCCGATGAAAAATATGCACCAAAGGAGCAACCCTTTTTTTTTAAAAAAATATCTCAAACAAGGCTATAGACTGAGAGTGTTGGATGGTAGGTGAGAAGAGATGGAACCTTCACTTCAAGCCCCATGATGGCGGCGCTCGAACCAAAAGATGGCAAAAAATATGAATTATTTGATGCTATAGAGTCAGTGGAATCCTCTTCGTCTCATACAGGCTGATCTAGGAAATCGCGAAGCTCTTCAATTTGTATAAACCATTCAGCAACTACTAAATGGCAAAAGCGAGTGATAATTTTACCTCGTCACCTAAGCTGGCCAATAGAATATTGCTCACATAGCAGCTACAACCTTCATCTACTACAAGCCGACCGTACTGGCGTTTAACTTGATTCAACCCATCCTTTGATTCTGGATCCTTTAACAGATGAGATTCCATGTCAAGGTGCCTAACAAGGGCTTCGAGATGCGCTAGTTGATTAAGCACACGTTGATCGAACTCTCGACGAGGTTGGGAGCTCTTCCTTGTCCAGCAGGATAAACACATTCTGTTAGAACCAATGGAATCTGGTTTACTGCAGTGAATGAACTCGGGAAGTGAATAGAACTAGTGGAATTGGGGCATATCCTATTCCATCGCGGGAACTTAGAATGGACACACATCTTACCGCATAACTTATTACACGTACAACGTAGTAGTAATAGTGCATCGAGATCCCCGTGAACCGACACGTTCCAGATTGGATCGAGAACAGCTGGCGCATGGTACTTGGCGGTCGCACTTTATCTTGCGAGACCGACAAGCGATACAACTGCGGATGGGCCTTTCCAATGCACGAGTTCCAGGGTGCTTAAGCTCACCCAATCACTCACTCTCATTCAAATGTGAAAAAAAGAAAAGAAAAACATACAACAGTCAGGATTCGCATGTGGTCACCCAGCATACTACTAACTGACCGGCGTGTGGCTGTAAACGCGGAAATAGTCGGGTGGGTGTCGCCTGGGTGAGCAATAGGTGAGCGCTGCTTTAGCGTCGCGCGACCGGGGGTGAGCAAGGTGAGTACACAATAAACAGGGTCAGAATCGGGTGAGCTAGGGTGAGCTAGGGTGAGATTGGGTGAGTGTCGCTCGCTTAGCGAGCGTAGCTAGCTAGTCGCTCGTCACTGAGAACAGTGAGCTCCAACGAACCGCTACTCAACACCGTAGAAAATCCACTGGGTGTAGTGGATGCTACGATACTGAATATTGCGATTGTTGTGAAGTCTGCTTTTTCATTGATGAAAGAACTAGCTACTTATAGTATATGGGTGCCCCTCTGCCCTGGACAAATGTCAACATTCGTCCGAGACAGAAGAGACGGTGAAGACGGGATATTACTGTCGCGGATGCACATCGCTCAAGGGTGTCGTTTGCGATGAATGCATATCGTTCAAGGATACCGTGATATACTAATCTAGTTCCAGAGTCACTGTCTTGGCAGAAGCTTTTTCGGCCGAAATACTTTCCGTCTGTTGATGGCCTTGTTTCTCGGCTGTCGCAACAGTGAGACTAAGCTAATGCATGACTACTGTACTGATCCTTGAATATTTAAAGACTATTGGATATTATCATCCCTTCTGAAACACTGCTGCCTTATTATCTGCACATAGCCACTTATTAAGGCAATGAATGATTACTGCATGTTTTCTTGGATTCTGGAAGACCACTGGGTAATGCCTCGAGTTGGCCTGAAGCACACTTCTAGCTAGAATCAGTGGTAATCGCCCCGTATAGGACCGAACATTTTATGTTAAATAGTAGCTCTAACTAATTTATAGCAGACATAGGCGCCATGATACGCACACCACTAACAAATCATTATAGCGAATCTAGCGCCGAGGTTGATTTTTCTGCGCACAGAGTCAGATATAATAGAAGCGTTTAGCTACTTCACATAGGAAGTATGAACCCTTAATCGTAAATTTAGAAGAAGTCTGATACATATTATGAAGTTTTCTGCTCAGGCCATGTGGCTGGCTCTGGTATAAGGAGCTTGCCACTTCACCATACCTCATCGTACTTCGCCTTAGAATACCTATCTCTCCCTCTATCTATCCTCCACATCTTTTTCGTATCTCTATCTTATCTCTATCTCTTCACATCATGGTCTAACGCACTAAACGACGGCTTCCTCGGAAATCACTTACCAGTATAGAAGCCTGGAAGAAAATAGAGAGCACAGCCTATAGACTAGGTGTAACGGGTTGATACCCGATGAAATGCTCACTCTCTGGAGAGACTGCGCTCCTGGCATCTGTGCGGAGCCGAACGAGCTATAAGAACACCCGGTCCCCAGGACCCCTTTCCCTCCCTTAGTTAATTCTTCTTGTTTACCAATCGGATCTTTACAGCGTACAAATTCCTGCATTCATCCCGTAACAATGAGCGTGTAATCATAGAATATAGTATTTGTCAACAGGATATCTATAACTTTGACGAGACTAGCTTCCAGATTAATGTTAGAAGAGACCAATAGATCATTACAAGAGAGCCAAAGAAGTCATTCAATCGTCCTGTCACCAATCGCGAATCTATTACCTGCTTAGAGGCTCAGGCTACTCTAGCCATAGAATTATAGCGGAGATTTGACAACACAAAAGCTATCATGGCAGCACGCCACGCCCGATATAGTGCTTCTCATCATTACACAAGGACCACAGGTACCATTACTTCTGATCAGGTCAAAGATATGAAGCTAAAAAAGTATAAGCTTAATGTCGGAACATGGATATTGCAATCGTGCAATACCATAAACCCGGAACTGTAACAGGCTGGTGCCTGCTTTAGCATTCATGCCTGTGCCACTCATGCTCGTCACGTGCCACCCGCACCCGCATCCCTTATATTGCCACATGTCCATAGCTAGTCTCTCTCTCTCTTCTCTTCAAGCTTAATAAAGACAGTTTGTCGGCATCACTAGTTCTGCATTCAAGATTAGTATTAGCCCTTCGCAGGAACGGAACAAACAGACCCCCGAGTCACGGGGGAACAACTATATTAGGAACTCAAGTAGCTACATGAATCGAACACATTTCACACCACTTTGCACAACGTATATACTAAGAATCTAGGACGAACCATACCCTTTTCCAGTGTATATAGTGCAGCGTGTGAACCCTGTCCTTTCAACGTAGTTGATCGACACTTAATGAAAAAGCTCATCAAGATAAGATACGACGGAAGTGGAAGAGGTATTGGTTGAGATTAGGAAGCATGGAAGGTTGAAAAAAAAGCTTAAAGAATAATTCTTTTTGGGTTTAACTATAATTTAGTCTCTAATTCATACTATATTTATATAAAAAAATTATATATTTAGTGGAGTGGTGGTTAAAAATGTGGTGGTTGTAGGAATTTAGAAAAATAGTCCATTTGGGTGGCGGACCCTCGTGTAGTGAGGGTCTGAAATTAAGTGTAATTTATGTAACGTATGTAAGGCCCGGTTAGTGTATCTCTTCAGTTCGGTTTATACTGATATTACACACAAAGTTGAATGTTGGCCTGAGATTGCTGTGTTTCCCAAGCATTTTAGGCCCAAAAATATATCTCCATCTAATCGCCGTATAGCCACATGAGGTGATCGATTTCGTGGAGTTGATGACCAGTCAGACGAATCAGTTTGACCTTGGCTTTATCGAAATCATCATGCAGAATCTAGATTTCAATACACATAACTGGTCCACTATTCAAAGAGGTATGTCGCTTCTCGCTCGGAGTGCAGTCTCGTTTATCGGCCCCGAGAGTATACTCATCAATGCAAGTACATCAAGTCATTGAGCATGGGAATCAGATCTAAAGTGCAGTACATCCAGTACCTAGGTACTCTGTTAGTTATACTTGTACTAAGAATACAAATCTAATGATATAAACAACAACAACAATATAAGCCTAATAAAAATACAAGCCTGAATTCTCACCAACCGATGGCCTCCGAGTCAATGCTGCTTGTTTCATCCTGTGAGCATTCTTCATCATCCTCGACCTGTTGAATTTCGGTGCTCCTCGTCTCACCCTGCCAATCCTCTTCGTCTTGACGAATCTCTAGCATTGCCAGTCGGTCCCAGAGCTCAGCTTCCATTCGTTCCTCCGGTAGTGGGCCAGAACGAATGACTCTCATTACATCTCTACCGGGAGGAAAGTCATCGTCCCAACTGGGCTCACCGGCCCCTCTCATATTGACTAGGATGGACTGACGGAAGTGCCATCGAAGAAGATTATCCGATATGCGATTTGGGTCATTAGGATCGCGGCAGACTAGTTCCAAAATCCGCCCATCGATAGGTCTGGTCAAAGGTATAAAAGTCGTAATTTTATAACCGTCATCAGGGTTGGCGGATACACGAAAATGGTCGAAAATCTTGTGAAGTGTAGAGCCAATCAAAAACCCATTCTGTATTGAATTGATTGAATTGAGGTGTCTACCAGTTGCTCCGTTCGTGATCCATCGACCAAAGCCCCATTGATTCCACAAAGATCCTTTTGCAACGGGAAAGATGTGTGCAGCTTCCCACCCCTCCCACATATCATACTGCCATGTCAGTACCGCGTCGCCAGAAAAACAACAAATCTTATCACGAAGACGGACATCTTCTGTGAAACACTCCTCTCTGCCAGTCACATTGTGGGAAATAATTCGTCGGAAGATAGGCTCGTTATTAACTGTGATGGTTTGAGTAACTGGCGTGACATGAATATCGTAGTCACCGAGACTCAGTATCTGGTTATCAGGTTGAATATTTTGCCCCGTTAATCTTGATGAGACTGTAAAAGGCACCTCTGTAATAATCAAAATACCAAGCATCGAGAGAAAGTTTCCATTGGTAATCGAGCCTGCTTGAAAGAGACCACCGATATGATTTCCAGTCATACCGTTAAAGATTTGAATGTTCCGGGGGCCAAAAGATATGGGTACTCTCGATGAACTAGACATGGTCGAGTCGATGTGTTGAGGGTTGATCTTGCAAGGGGAAGGTTCGACGCGGTTAAGAGAAAGAAACGCAGATGTGCTGCACGACTAGCCTTTTAGGAAGGTTAAAGTAAGGTCTTTTACGTAGATCTTTTGCGTAGACTGAAATAGAAAAGCTACTCGAATGAATGACAGCTTGTTCAATACTTGGCATAAAGAAATTGACGAGAGGAGAGAATGATGAAGAGAAAGATAGAAGCCGGTAAAATATATTTACTATTTAACTAATAATTTCTTACTAAATAATTACGGATGCCGATGACGTCACTTGGAAACAAAACAGTAAACAGATAACGTATTTTACGGCAGAATGTTTTATTGTATCGCTCTATCATCCCAAATTTCAATCAAAATTACATCAACCTACGAATATGCATATTCACTTAGTAGAGAGCAAGGCCTCAGAGGCTTGCTCTCGGAGAAATCAGCCACCATCGAGGAGATGACCAAAAAAATTACAAATCTCGAGGCAGCAATCACCAAGAAAGATTAGAAGCTCAAGAGAATCGACATGCTGACCGAAGACGATTTCATGAGGGTTGCTGCTGAGAATGAAGAGTCCTGGTCAAGCCAAGGTAAGCTTTGTTTTTAAGTTGGACAGAGCACGCTGACAGTTGATATCAGATGGGCATCGACAGGATGTGCAACACTTGGCTGAAGAAGGCCGGGCTCAGCGGGCTGTATCCATAGTGTCATAGAGAGGAGGAAGAGTCGGCTGGCTGAAGGGGGTCACGATTCTGTAGGGGAAGGAGTTAGGGCACCTAGACCGGTCGATCATGTTATCCACTGGAGCCGGGCTCCTATGCTTCTTCCTGGTTGCATTTTTCCGTTTAGTGATAGAAATTCATAAACTTCATAACACAAAAACTATAGAATTCGTGAAATTTATAGAAAAAAAATCTACTGATCCTCGTTCTCATCATTCTCCCTCTCATCCGCATCCTCCACTTCATCGCTATCGAAGTCGGTGTCATCATCCTTGAAGTTTCTAAACACCGAATGAATTTCCGGTTGGACCGGCATATCCTTAGGATCGTCACGGTCGGTGAATTGATACACATACTCAAAATCAACGAGGCAGACGGTCGGATTCTATTCTTCGTCGTGATAGAGATTATTATACGGGCCATAATCTAAAAGGACCACCTTAAATAAGCAAAGTACCTGGATAGCGGCCAGGAGTTAACCCCGGATGAATTTTCTTCGCTTTATTAATGCTATATTCCATCTATTCATCAAAGGGGTACCTTTAACCTTTAATATAACTAAGATATAGCTATAGAAGAAGACTAAAGAGTAGTATATTTTTCCGCAGTTCTTGCCCTCGGTAAAGAATAGGAACCTATCTTCCTTGATATCCTTAAGATTAATATAGATAGCGCGTTTGTTAAGGTAGCTAGAATCGTATTAGCTTGTGTTAGTAGAATAGGGTATTTAGGGCGTTTGCCCCACTTACCCCACTTTAGTAGTTCGCTCCTTCATAGTTCACTTCCTCTCTCCCTTCTCTCTTCTTCTCTCTTCTCTCTCTACGCATCCATGATATCATTTTCCTGATTATTCTTCTCTCTCCTGAGTAGTTCATTCAGATATCTATAGAGACAAACAGTTATTATCAGGGACATCTATATATTCCATCTCGGGCTCGGGCGTCAACAAGGGTAGATTCTCTATCTTAGTGCAGAGCCAGCATGATGCATACATATTGACTCGATCAATGCATACGCAATCTATTCTAGAGCCTATTTACTTAGAGGAAAGGCCATAGGCTTCGAGAATATCGATATACCAGGGGCGTAGTGCCGAAGAGCGAAGTAGTACATAGCCACCCATCTTCAGTATACGGTTCAGTTTAGTAATCTGGGTTACGGCGGCGACACCATTTAGGTCAAACCAGTCTATACTAGCCATAATGACAACGACGGTGAGTCTATTAGAGTCCATATGGCTTACAACTTCGTCGATCTCATCTGTGTGAATTTATATGCTATCCAGCGCACCTAGCTATGAGAGATTGACATATGCCTTACGTGAGAGATACTCCGGATGGCACTGGCGGGTGGATTTGCCGGCCATACATATATAATAATACGGATTGCTGAAGCTGATCTGGGTCTTCTCGACCACTAGATCGAGGGTGCTCACCATGTAGCGCCAGATGACGCGCGAACGAGTTTTACGGTCAGCTTTGGTGGGCCCACCGACGGGTTGACTCTCGACATAGTCATTTTCAATCATGGTGAGTTGATGTTTAGGGACACCAAGAGCTGACCATAAAAATCTCTCCTTGCTCACAATTAGCCTATAGACCAGATTGGAAATCAGAGCTGGCCTGATCCTTTAATGCCAAATATGGCGCTGCTCGTCGAGTGCCTTGGCTTCAAGGAAATTTCGAACCGCACCATGGAAGCCAAAGAGATAAAAGATCCAACGGAAAGCTCGTATGCCATGGCGAGAGCCTCCAGTATCATACAGACCATATCTGTTGGAAGTGGAGATTATATGACAGCGGTCGAGCCAGTATTGAAATACTTGGCTTGACAGGTGTGGCGATAGTTTTATGAGCAGCAGAGTCCGAAAATTGGGTGCTTGCCTTCACCGAAGAGCATCCAAAAATCTTCATATGGCAAAGCTTTAATTGAAATTTTCCCTTTATCAAATCTATGAATCTTAAAAACTTCTCGCTACACAACAACCATCTCCAGAATCTGTAGAACCTGCTCCTTCTGTGTAAGTGGTACCGGGTTAGACTGGCACATGAGATCCTGCAGTGCATTCACAGCCAAGATATCAAGTTTATCCCGTCCCACATGTACATCCGCCAGAGTGCGAGGCATGCCTAGCTCTCGGATAATTGCGTCCAAAATGTCGCCGAGGTCAGCGCTAGCTGCGTCGACAGAGCGCTCGCACAGGACCTGGGAGATGATAGGATCCTTGGTCAAAACCTCACAGACACGCGCTTGGGTCTCTCTGTTTGCGCTGTGCAGGGCGTTGAACTTGCAGACTGCTGGTAGGAGAATACAACTGGTTTCACCATGGCCGACACCCAAAGGACCGAGCTAGTAGCTTGTTAGTATAGTCTGCCTAGATGGATCTCTCAGACATACCTGATGACCAATTCCATGACTCGCACCTAGAGCAAGTGATATGCTCATACAAGCTGCGATGGCATCGACAGAGCCGAGTTGACACTGCAGATGAGCTTCCCGGTCTGCGCGGTTTTTTTTGCATCGCAACAAGCCAGATACCAGACCAAGCAGTGCATCCTGTGCGAGCTTTTCTGACTCGGGAGTCTTGGGTACAGTTGCACAAAGCATTTCGACAATGTGGTCAACGGAACGCATACCGGTGCTAAGCCAGATGCAGTCCGGTGTGGCTTCTGCTAGCTCCGGATCCAGAATCACAAGCTCGGGCCCGAGCAGAGGAGGCCCAAACATGTACTTTCGATGTGAGTGGTCTTCGGTGCCACCAGCCCAGTCAGTATACTCCCCGGCAGATAATGAAGTCGGCACAGAGATGATAGGGATGGTTGATCCGCCGATATTGAGTAGTCGATTTGGGCCCTCGGAGATACGTTCAAGCTCTTTATACGTCTTCACCTCGTTGGCCAGTGCCTAAGAAACTGTCAGCGAGATCGTCCCGTGTCATCAATCATAAGGAAGTACTTACCAAGGCTATGATCTTGGCTGCATCTGTCAAAGTTCCCGCGCCCAATGTTAAAATCAAGTCTGCCTGTACTTTGCGTGCATCGGCCACAATCTCTAGTACTTCTGACCATAGAGTGTGTGGTTTCATGCCAATGCGCTTACCGGCCACTTTCTCCGGGCCCAAAGCGGCAATTAGCCTGTCAAGAGCATCTGTATTACGCGCTAGTGAGCCCGAGCATAAGATATAGACCCTTGATGCATCAAAGGTGTCCGCGACATGTCTAGCGGCAGCAGCAGGGAACTGAATGCCATAGGACAAAAGCGGCCGCTTTTGGTGTGCAAATGCCGAACGCAGAACTTCGGACATGATGAGAAACTTGGAGAAACTTTTCGTCTTCAATTTCAGGGGGGTATAGAAGTACATTTTATAGCGAGGAGCACAGCTAGCACTATTCCCAGCGGGGATGAAATGCCGAACTGCCAAGATAATGGGCTATGAGAGATCCTGCGTACCTAGGCAGATGACAGGAATGTTTCAAAGTGCCATGGGAATATCATGCATTTCAGGAGTACCCATAAACTTCCGCTTTCCAACGGTTCCGAACAGGGCCACATATCGAGGTACACCTGTTATTGGCCGGTTTAGGGTTTTTTTTTCACATGTTTGTATCATAGAATGTTGAGCTACAGAGCTCTGAGGACACATCATGAGGCCTATTCACTAGATAGTATGAATTGTGATTGATCAAAGGAATGACCAAGTTGTTTTACTTACTTAGCTAGTTAGGTGTCTAGACTTTAGTGGACGTTGCTGGCCCCCAAGCTACATAGTACTTTTGCATTTAGATGTTGACTGCCAAGTCAATACTTCATTCCTAAGTGAAGTAAAATGACCTGGAAGCTATTCCTAAGTAAATATTGGAATAAATCTCCTTCTGCATTCAAATTCCGGTCACTTTGGGCTCATTTGATCTTGGGCACCTCTTACTCCGAGGATGAATATTAAGGTACAATTGTTCTAGATGAAGGTGGATACATTAGCATTAATGACTAAGCCTATACTGGCTTAGTAAATCGACAGCTTGTTTCAAGCTTGATGCAAGCAATTGACCACGTTTTCTCTAGAATATTGAGCTTGTTCGAAGGGTCATTAGTACATACTATTTTTGTGCTTCTTTTATGCTGACTACTGTATTTTTGTGCTTCCAGATTTTGACACTCCGCTTTGAACCTCGTATGACTGTACTTCCTTGGCTGTGTACTCCACATCCAAATCATTCCCAAGGTAAGCCGAATACTTCCGAATCAGGCGTGGCGCCAGTTCATGCCTTGTCGTCATCATTCCCCTCAGCCTTACTTCTCACTTAACTCTTACCTTTCCCTATCAAACCCTTGGATTACAGAATGGGTGTAAGTAGCTAATCACTTCCAAACCCAGCTACATCTCTCTCATCAACCAACAGTTTGCGTCGAAGATAGCCGCTAGCCAGAACAATATGGCAAAGAACCCGGGCACATATGGAGGGGCTCCGCCAACTGGCTACACTGGAGGACCTCCAGGAGCTCCGACACCTGCAGCATTACGTCCAGGTGGATACGTAAGTCTATTCAGTTGCCTGGTTAGCAAGACGTCATTTTGCCTTACTGACATTTCCCACCTTACAGCCATCGCAGCCGTCGCAGCCATCGCAGCCGTCGCAGCCATCGCAGCCATCGCAACCACAACAACAGTATCAGGCGTATCCAGGATCTCCCCCGCCTTCTCAGGGACCGGTAAGCGTGATATATTTTTTTTTTTTCCTTTTTTCCTTGCTTTTTTTCCTTTTCTTTTTTCCCCCTCAATTGCCCCTCCTTCTGTCATTTGTTCTTTCTTTTCCCCCCTCTTTTCCAACGGTCCTCGGCTTTGATTTCAAACTGTCCATCCATCGTCCAACCATCGTCATGTCTGATCCATACCGCCAATACGGCGGCCCACCTCAGCAAAATTATCAGCCATACAACAGCGCATCTACAGTCAATGCATACCATAGGGGCAGTGTCCCTCCGCCTGTGCAAAGTCCCGCTATTGCTCAACAAGGTTACGCACGTCCACCCCCGCCACCACCTCAAGGACAGCCTCAGCCTTATGGATCGCCGGCGCCTGGGTACCAGCCATACCAAGGCCAGCCATATCAAAGTCAACAACAATACCAAAGCCCACAACAATACCAAAGCCCACAACCTTCCTACTCTGGACAACCGTCATATGTACAAATGCCCACATGTTATCCCGATTACTTTCTTCATATGCGTCGCTCTGTATTTCGATACATTCGTCATCTTTGTTAAATATTCATTATGTTAGAAAAAAATGCTAACGAATGAACAGAACCAAGGACAGTACCCGTCCCAGAATGCACCGTATCCCGGAGCTCATGGTGGACCGTCGCTTGCTGCCCCTGCTGCCCCTGCTGGGCAGTATGGAGCTCCTCCTGCTCAATATGGAGCACCTGGTGCACAGGGCCGTCCAGGACCTTCACCTGGCCCTCCTGCTGGACAATACGGAGCCCCTCCTGGA
Source organism: Penicillium taxi (assembly GCF_028828555.1). Lineage (NCBI taxonomy): Eukaryota > Fungi > Ascomycota > Eurotiomycetes > Eurotiales > Aspergillaceae > Penicillium > Penicillium taxi. The sequence continues at coordinate 2,750,471 of NW_026643205.1, forward strand.
CAGTATGGTGCACCAGGTGGTGCACAGGGCCGCCCGGGACCTTCTCCTGGACCCCCTGGACAGTACGGAGCACCCGGTGGCGCACCCCCACCTCAAGCAACCACCCCACAGATGGTTGACGCTTACCGCCGGCTCCTAGTCAGCGCCATCCAAGAAAAGAGCCTCGAGAGTTTCTACCCACCTGATCGCCTGGAGCGCCTCGTTCAGTCGCTCTCCCGGGATGCGCCAGGCAAGCTTGATCGACTGATTAACGAGTGGCGTGTGCCCATGGAAGTTGCTACTGATGTCATGAAGCTGGCTCTGTATGATGTCATTCTTTATGTAGATGACAGTGGCTCTATTGAATTTGAAGAGAAGGGTCTCCGAAAGGACCAACTGCGACAGATTCTGGGTATCGTGGCCTCCGCTGCGTCTACCTTTGATGAGGATGGAATCTCTGTGCGATTCATGAACTCTTCTGAACAGGGTGATGGCATCCGCAACGCAAACGACGTTAACAATCTAGTTTCCCGCGTTCGTTTCTCCGGACTTACCCCCCTTGGCACCGGTTTGAAAAACAAGGTCATCGATCCTCTGGTCGTTGCACCTGCCCGAGCCAACCGTCTCGAGAAGCCAGTTTTGGTGATCACCATCACTGATGGTCAGCCAGCCGGTGAAGCTCACAGCGCAGTTGGTAATGCGATCCGCCACGCTATCGACGAGGTATCTCGTACCCGATATGGCCGTGGCGCCGTTTCGTTCCAGTTCTCTCAAGTTGGAAATGACCAGCGGGCTCGTGACTTCCTGGGTGAATTGGACGAGGATCCCCAGATCGGCGGTCTGATTGACTGCACCTCTAGTGAGTTTGCTCTACTTTCTATTACCATATGAAAAGACTAACAAAATAATCCTAGACTTCGAGGTTGAGCAGGATGAGATGGCCCGAGCTATCCCGCCCGTCGATCTGACTCGTGAACTTTGGTGCGCTAAGCTGATGCTTGGATCCATCGACTCGTCGTATGACACCAAGGACGAGAAAGCTGCCGGTCGTGCCGGGGGTGCCCCGCCTCCGTCTGCACCCTACGGCGGTTATAACCAGCCGCCTCCTGGTGGCTCTGCCCCTGGCCCCGGCGCTGGTTATAACGCCCAGCCTGGATGGCAGGCCGGTCCTCCTCAACAGCAGGCTCCTGGTCAGTATGGCCAGTATGGACAGCAGCCACCGCAGCAGGGCTATGGATATGGCGGACCGTCGCCGCAACAACCAACCGGTGGCTATCCGCCTCCTCCCCGTCGCTACTAATCAATGCCCTCACCGCTTCTCTTTGAATTCCCGCGGTGTCGAGGTTTTGACATTTTGAATCTATCGTCAGTTTCTTGGGCTGATCTTTTTTCACATGATCATCTCTTCATTCCTTTTGCTTGAAAATTCTTTTTTGAATGCTTAACATATCAATCAATCTTCGCAAGTCGCCATAAGTATATTTGATGTAGATAACTGAGAGAAGTAAAGTAGCACGATGCTCGCGAGGGACTTAAACATTGTTTTGAGGAAATAGGCTTGATATTTCTTCCAAACAAAGGCCATAAAAATAAAAACATACAACAGTCAGGATACGCATATGGTCACCCATCATACTACTAACTGACCGGTGTGGTCGCGCGATGCTTAAGCAGCGCTCACCATAATGACCTCTCTACCTAGGTAATATAAATCGTGAACACTCATTCACTACCACATACGACCACAGGGTGTGGAGAACAGGGCTTCCCGTCCGCTCAGCCGTACTTAAGCCACACGCCGGTCAGTTAGTAGTATGGTGGGTGACCACATGCGAATCCTGACTGTTGTATGTTTTTGGTTTTTCATTTTCACCTCTGCTTTTTGTATTTGAGTGAGAGTGAGTGATTGGGTGAGCTTAAGCACCCTGGGACCCCTCCACTAGAGGATTTGGTATACCGACGCTTATCTTAGACCATCCAGGATTATGTGGACTTTCGTTCTATTCAATCTCTCTGGACGCAACCTGATTGGTTTTAGTTTCTGGAATATACATTGAGCGCTGTGACTAGAAATTGAAACAGTTCCTGCTTTCAGGGGTCTGCTTAGACCTCTAGGTAGTATTCTCACAAGCCAGGTGATCAACAATATGGAAGATAAACAAGTTCAGAACCTTGCTGCCGAGCCTTTTTCTAACATAGTTGTATGTTCTTTTTTTTTGTTTTAGTTCCTTTTCATATGTTGCAAGAGGGAAGGCACAAAATAAAGACAGTAATCAAAAACAAAACCGGCCAAGAAAGATCTCCAGCACTCCTCTCCTGCCTACTGAAAAATCGCATGTTACTCCCGGGGCGCTATAGCAAAAGCAAGACCAGCTACCCAGACCCCGTTGACCTGACGTGGGAACATCATCTTCTCAATATCATCACCAGCGTCCGTTCTTGTTCCAAGGGGGTTATCTTCGGCTTGGTAGTCATAAAATAAACCCCCCTTGTAAACGACACAATGTCCAGTACCCTTATTGCGTTGATAGCAAACTCCCATTCCTTCTGGAGGATTCATCATGCTGCCTCTGATATTATCAAGAGTATCACCCTCATTAAAGTCCTGAAAACTAAATAAATATTATCAGATATCATTCCACTTTCAGGGAGAATCGTCTATCAATACGTACGCCCAGGTGTAGTTTGGTAAACCTTCCAAAATACCACGTATCTGATTGCTTGAAATACCATTTACGTCTTGCATCAGCTCATTTGCACCCAAAAACTCAAATAAGCTCATGTTTGACAAATGAGCCATAGTAACATAAGCACAATTATTCTGCAGCTTATATGGGTTCATAGGCCGGTATGTGACCTCGGGATTATCTTCCGTAACCAGCAATACCTCTGATTCAAAAGAGATGTGCATGGCCGCAAGACCTTCTGTTATCATTTCAACAGTACCCTCAGCGTGCAGACTCACTGAGCCAATATTGGTCGGTGGGATTACGTAGTTTGACTCGGCGCCGTAAAGAGTTAGAGTCTGAACTGAGGGCTGGATTGTTGTGACTGTCGTGACAGGGGAATAAGTGACCGTAACGGGATTGCTCACAGCACCGCTAACTGTAACGGTCTGTGCTGGTGCCGAGATAGTCAAAGTGGTCGTGACTGCATTGAAGTAGACTTCGCATGGAGAGCTACAGTCGGCAGCGGGAATGTATCCATATCCAACTCCGTCAGAGCGTCGTAGTGGGGGGTTCAAATTCCTTATTTCATTGAAGGGATATGAAGAAACGAAGCTGCCAAAAGACAGCAATAAAAGAGAGTAGATCATGGTACTGACTTTACGCACCGCGATATGACCTGATGGAAGATAGGTTGAAAAGCATCTTGGAAAGACAAGCTAAGTAGATATTAGCAACATGTGGAATCGAGAATTACTCTGCTAGTCTACTAATTGTGGAGAAAACCTGTAGGTCGTAAGTTGGTAAGCTTTTTTTAGGGAGCCTTGAAAAAAGACCGCTTGAGCACCTTCCTAAACCTGCACATTTCTGATCTACCTTTGCAGATTATAGCTTCATTGGTTTCTAGCTTAATTCACCATGACATCCTTCATTTTATTCTACAGGGATGATATTGGGAAGCTTGTTTCACAATATAATGGTGCAAAAGTGAGAAGATCCACCTGGGCACAAACCCTGCAAAATACGTGCTTTTGTCTGATACTTGTGTCTAGAATAGGATTATGGGGTATGCTAAGTTACTTCGTAAACAGTAAAATATGAAACATGTGGGCTTATTATCCACATTTAGAACTAGAAAGCACCACGCCATCCTTGCAAATGGACGTTGAGAGATTTACCTAAGTAAATAAAAGATTATTCCAGAGTATTCTTCTCTCGAGTATCCTCAACAACTGTTTTACGAACATTTCAACATAAGATGTGTCGAAATTACTTCATCACTAGCCTTATTTTGCTACAAGCTACATTGACTGGTGCAAAAAATGTGAACTATCTGCACCGGCGTGCTATCTCAAGCTCTGCTGGTATTAAATCCACTGGAATCGATACAGTCTCTTCTTCAGCACTACCAGTTGTAGTCGGTCAATCAGCCTCAACCGCCTCTATTGCCTCTGAATCTATTGCCAGCTATACTGTGACTTTGTCATCGATATCCATTGCAGAGCCTTCTCCAACGAGCAGCTCACAAGAAGTCGTTGTGACCAATCCTGATGATTCATCCCAATCGGTGACTTTTGTAAAAGAGGATGTTCCCGCAGATGTGCAAGATCAATTGCCCTCTATCTCTGTAGGCACCTTGCTACCGATCACTTTGATCATTGGGGGTATTGCAACGCCAGTTCTCGTGAGCTCAGCTGCCACTATGGTCGTTCCGCTCACTGTGCCAGCTTGGCTGACGGTAGCAATGTTCCCATCACCAAGTAGTATCTCAGAAACTACTGATAGCTCAGAAGACTCAACTGCTACGACAAATTCCGCAACAGACTCAGCCTCGGGAACATCGATAATCTCGATTAGCTTCACTATTACAACATCTATTGCGCTTACCGTTGACGCCGCTCAAGCCTTTGTTTCTGGATCAGATCCTATCTCCACCTCATCAACACTTATAACTAGCACCCCTGTCACCCCAAGTACTACCACTTCTATCAAGAGTACTTTCACGTGGACTTACTCTACTCCCACCACGACTGCTACCCCTACCATCAGGAATACTTACACCTCGAGTGTCTACTCTTCTTCCAGTACTGGTACTTCCTCTACTCCTACCACAAGTACCTCTGCTTCCACTACAAGTACTTCCTTTACTCCTACCACAAGTGCCTCTGCTTCCACTACAAGTACTTCCTTTACTCCTACCACAAGTGCCTCTGCTTCCACTACAAGTACTTCCTCTACCATTACCACAAGTACCTCTACTCCTGGCTCCACGACTACATCTGCTTCATCAGGGCCGACCCAAGTATGGGGTAATAACCAAGGCTCCAGTCAATGCAGCTCACTTTCTGGAGCATGCAAATTAGCCTATGCCCAGTACGTGGACGATTTTACTTATGTCGCGAAGACCTCATATACGTGGACAGTTCATAGTGAGAGCATGGTATATTCTTCTGTCTCCGGCTATGGCTGTGCTGCCAGTTTTTCTTGCAAAGATTACACCGTCGGCATGACTGGAGCGGAAATAAAGCAAGCGTAAGCACCTCTCCTGATAGTAGTTAAACGTTTTTACTCAGCTCTGCGTGCTAATAAATGTTATGTAGTGCCGAAAATATGACTTCACTTGACGACGTATCAGAGTGCGGTATAGCATATCTATCCAATGGTTGCTATATTGATCTAAATTCTTGCGGCTATGATTGCACGAATACTATTCCGTGCGGTGCTTTGCCTAGTGGCTCAGCTGCGAGTTGCTACTAGGGAATTGGCAGGAACAGAACAGATTGGAAGGCACACACTATAATCAATGATGAGTGATTTATCAGTGACAGATTATAGCTTGTAATCTTGTTATCTGCTTGAGCTCTTCTTATTCAAAGGTTTCCTTTGTAATCTGGTACCCAAGTGTAAACCCGGGGAATGAGGGTAGGTATTGATGATTCAGTATTAAGTGAAGTTGTTAGGCCTTATCATTTTTCACTCCATTCTAAAAGTTTTGCAGGAGAGTAAAGGAATCATAGAATCGACAATTAAAAGTTCTAAAGCCACGTGGTGGTCGAGCCTGAAAGAGTATCGCTCTTATGTTCATGCTGAGACTTGGATAATGGGCACCATGATCCATTACCGGGCTTCAGCCCGTTACAATACATAAATTCATCCATCGTTCTACTATTGGGAGCAGCAGGCACGGATATAGGCGGTGGAAAGGGCCTTGTATCGCAGAGAGCGAGCAGGCAAGAGCATGTGGATGCCAGAGGCATTCAGTGTAAGTGATGCCCCCAGTCGTTACTCTAGCTCCCTCAATCGTTCTAGATAAATCAGTTCCTCCACATCCTCCCCCTCTTCCAGTCGTTCCAGATGGCTTAGCTCTTCTAACTGCTCGAGATAGCCCAGCTCCTCCACATTTTCTAGTTGTTCCCCCATCTCGTCTAGTTCTTCGAAACGGCCAAGCTCCTCTTCTACCATAACCAAATCTGGACATCACGGTCTTTCTACTTTCTCTAGCTCGCCCTTTTGATCGAGCGATAGCGGCATCCGTATGAGCGGCTATTAAAGCATCTATTGCATAGATAAACTGGACATAATCTTCTATACCAGCAATTTGTGCTCCAGGTTGCGCAGCAAGCCTAGATACTCCAGTCTGCGGTCTAGTCTGGGTAGATGGCTCACCTGTTCCAGGTGGAAGTTGTTGTTCATGTGTAATCTGTCATGCTGAATGATCTTGAATTGGATGATCATGACTAGAATCCCGCACCTATAGTTCCCATTCATCTGAATCTATAGGCTTCTCCGCATAAAGTAAAAAAGGACAACATTTCCGTCAGGTACTATTTCCATAGTATGTACCCTTCACTAGTTCAACAAATCCTAATATTTTACCTGGATTTGATCGACCAATTATAATACCATAGCTATGAGATTTTGCATGCTGGCGTAGAGAAGTTAGGAGGTGTTCTCGAGATTCAAAGTTGTGGCTGACTAGGTATTCAAGAGAGAGATTGGTTGGCATATTGAGAAATTGATAGAGCAAGAATCCGAGGATCGAGAGAAAATCAGAAACATAAGCTGTAGAAATCAGGACAGAGAATATTTAAATAGACTAGTAGCATAACATTATTTGTGATGACAAGAATTGCTGTTATATTAACCAGTAACTATTATACGAACTATACTAGGATACTGTATCTATAATCATCATCTACAGCTTATGCCTTATCTGCAGTCCTGCAACCTCATCACCCAAGGCTAGATCGCAGCGGCCTGAGTAATGCATTGCCCCTGATAGATTTGTAGGCCGAATAGGGGATGAACAGAGACGAACTCTGATCGAGCGATGGGCAACAGCAGACCACCATTTGTGGCACCTGCCACTTCTTTGACTGGCTTGATTTGAACTCCCTCAGAAACTCCATGAAACCCACCTTGGCCCATTAATGACACAAGCGACCCCATCTTTGAATCATATCGTGGGTTGAGAAATTAGGCCCATACATGTACACTTCCCCGCTCCCATAGTGCCGTTTCGGCGTAGCTCGTTCTGCTTTGGCCCGTTTGTGAGGGGATATTTCTTCTTCTTCATCAGCGGCAGATCGCTTGTTATCGGGAGGCGACTTGACATTTTCGAGGACTCCATTGCCGGAGTCTTCCTCTGTCGCAAAATAGGATTTGTAGAGCTTCAAGAGTTTCTCAACGTCTTTTGGGTGCAACCGGAGAAAAGTGGCATCTTGTATTGCCTGAAATCAGTGTCGGAATGTTGCAGTTGGCGCTCCGGGCCACTGTAAAGGCTCCAACTTGGCGGTCTTTACTGAATCCACGAAGAATGGCGAGATGAAATCCTTCAAAAAGATTCTTTGGTAGAGCCCGTACTGTTTTGCGACATCGCCCTCTTCTTCTTCTTCACTCTCTTCTTCACTCTCTTCTTCACTCTCTTCTTCACTCTCTTCTTCACTCTCTTCTTCACTCTCTTCTTCACTCTCTTCTTCACTCTCTTCTTCACTCTCTTCTTCACTCTCTTCTTCTTTACCCTCTTCTCCCCCAGCAGCAATTTCCGAATAGTATTGAGGATACTTCAGACGACAATGCTTTGTGTATTCTTCAGTGGTTGGTACATCTCTATTCCGGTTGCCACTTTTGCGCTCTTTTTTGTTCCGGTCTTCGAAGTCGATGAAGTATTAGATATCGACGGGCATGATGATTAGCCCAGGTGATGAGATGCAATCGTATTGGTGGTGACAGGATGGGCATAGAGGAATTGCATTGGCCGCAGATCCAGGTGCAAAATTAATCAGGCTAGCGCGATCCCAGGTCATGAGCTATAATCAGAGATTTTCAACCACCTTAACAGCTGAAAAATATAGGAATCAAGGTACCTGTTTGTCTTTCTTGCCAAAGACGTGTGCGATCTGGGGGTTTGGAGCCCCACAATTCCAGCAATTATCTCCGCATTGCTGCTTCACAGTATCCTGGACTGACTCCGAAAAATTTCCCGACACAGACGATCCAGACATTGCAGGCGACCCGCCGGAATTTGATGATACCGGTATATTGAAAGTGACTCTCTTCTTTATGTTCTTGTTCGGGCTTTTTTTCGGACTCTGTTTTGGGCCATGATTGATCAGCGATTTTCGAGATGAAGATATTCATGGAGGTATACAGTTTAGAACGGCGGCAGGGAGATTGAATAGTGCACTTACTACTCTGTTCCTTGATGATAAGTTAGATTAGTGAGGCAGTTGCAGAGGAAGAACTATAAGATACGTACAATCGGTATTCTAGACCAGCACCAATCAGCATCCACCTTATTCCGCCTTCGGGCAGAATTCCACAAAGATTTGTCAACGGTTTTTTTTGGAGCGACAAGGAAAACTCCATATTGACGCCCCACAACTTCTGAGCTTCATATTCGTAGCGTCTTGTAGGCAGACATAGCAGAGAGTTGTACATGAATTTGGTACAAGGAGCGAAGTGAAAAGGTGTGCAAAATAAAACTTCATTATGTAAGAAAATTATCTAGATAAAGAGGAAAGTCGTGACAGGGTAAAAATAATGAAGATGTTCTGGTTTTTTGTCGTGCCTCCTCCACAACTCAGCGCATGAGGCTCCCTGAAGGAACCCTAGCAAAGTTATATATAAGAAACACTCTTCGTCTGCAGGGCCGGGAACGGAGGACTATCCAGGGAGAGCAAGGATAATCCTCAGCAAGCCTCCGTAGAGGAGCCATGGTTATAAAAATTTACATTAGTTAATGTAAACCTCTACTGATGATGAAGAAAGAAAAAGAAAACCAAGCAAGGTCCGGCAGGAAGGCCTGTATTTATTGGAAAATATTCAAATCCACGCTAGCCATAAGCAGGTTAGCTTGTATCGCTTGTGTTATACTAGTCCTAATTTATATATGATCGACACAACAGACCATTTGGTCTTGTCAACTTCTAGACTTCATACGGATTCCACCCCTCAAGCCACTCCCGCACTAGTGACTCCATCTGTGCCCTTTGATTCGTTTCTACTTTCCTGTCAGATATGTCAAATCCATCACCGCATCCATCTTCCGCCTTTACAATCTTCGTTCTAACTCTCACCTGGGAGAACGAAAACAAGTCTTCCATAAAGATGTCGAGACATTGAAAATACTGCTCACTGACGTGTTTGGTGTCATCCTTACGAACTGTAGGCTTCTGAAGTCGGATCGCACACCTGGTTGGACAATGCAGGGTGTTATCTCAGGACTTCTCAACAAGCATCATACACCGACAAGTTGCTTTTCATCTTCGCCTATGCTGGGCACAGCATGCTCGACGATACAAAGAACCTGGTTTTCTCCTCGGGTGGTGAAATCAAGACCTGCCCTGGAAACTTGTTCAATATCATATGTTCACGGGTAATCCACTTTATGCCGATATTGACGCTCTTGCAATCCTTGATTGCTGTTTTTTGGGGTCAGCTCGATCGATATCGACCAGATCGATGCAGATTCTCGCCGCATGAAGACTGTATGAGTCTGCTCGGTCCCGAAAGACGGGCCTTTCGTTCATGCAGCGTTTTGCGAAAGCGGTACGCGATTTAAGTGGCTTAAATTTTTTGATTATCACCATCGCAAAAATCTTTGATCCCTTGTAGCACGAGAAACCTCCACTTGCTGCAACCCCTTACTTTACGGTTCTCGGCGGATCATACCCGATCGTGTTACCTTATAGGACGGATCGCGCCACGCCTGCAACCAATGCTTCGCCAAGTTTAAGCATACCACGAAGCGGTGGGCGTGACAAACTTGGATGGTCGCGCCCGCGATCGCACGGATATCTTTCGCGAGATCATTCGGACGATACCTGGAAACCTCACGATCACACTAGTTGATGCATTTGAGACTGACTTGTCTGCCCTGTTTCTCGTTCGAATGACATGGGAAGTCTGGGCCCGATTGTCCGAGTCCCTAGACCTCGAAGTTGCGTTGTCATCAGTGAATCCCGGGTCCATGATAATACCTTGCACCAGGTTAAGCAAACTGGGGAGAATATTCCACTAGTGCCATTCGCCAAGCTGTATCGCTAAGTCCCTATTCTACCTTTATTGCTTGTAAATTTTATCTTTGACCAAGACTGGTTAGAGGATCTGTCTAGCTTCATGTTTCCTAAGAGTGTCTTGATTGTCTGTGTCTTTTACAGCACAATAGTCAAATATGATTTGTATGCCAATTCACAGAGGTTCCATGTCATGAAGCATTCCAGTTATTTGAATGAGAGCCACGTATATAAAGCACTTCACCAGAGCTCTAATGGATACCTCTTCTTTCCTTGTGGGAAGAACACCGGCAAGATATGCTGATCCTTGCTCTTCCATTTTGGATATACACTCTGCGTGACTGGGGAAAAGTGCATCCGCTGAGCGTAAGAGTTGGATTCGGGGGCAGCTCGCTGCGGTCAAGGCTTTGCATGCCTTTGGGGTCGTTGTATGTGATTTTGGGCGCCATAAAACCTTGTATGAGGATGATTACAATAGCCCATCCATTTCCATCATCTATTTTGAACATCTTCAAAGTCTTTCATGATAGAAAAGACCCTACCAAGGACCTATCTGTCCAGCCAGAAGTCGTCATTATCTTTGATTTAGGGAAATGTGACGATAGCTATGACGAAGATGAGGTAGATAGATGAGGTAGATAGATGAGGCTTGAGTGTGGCTTCCATTTAGAACAGCCCCCACCCCAGGCCACGTCCTTTCCTTTTTCTTCAGTGATAGTACTCTATGATACCCATTTATCACGGAAAGTGTATCTATTCACCCGGTTAACATTACAGAATTTTCATTATACTACAATCCTAGTAAATTCACGGTTTTATTTTCCTTTCATCTACTTTCACTTCATCTGCATAATCTCGTATCTCGAGTATTGCAGGAATTGCTGGGTTCCATATCTCCCAGATTGCTCACATCATTGGTAAGAAAGACAAAGAGGTACTCTAGTTCCTGCGTTATGCTGTTGATTCGGAATTCAACACATCCAAAATATAGATCGTGACCTAGGGCCGTATCGGCCTTAACAATTTTATGCCTCAATCGACCCCTTTCATAAATTACTTAGTGCGGGTCCGACACCCATATGACAATATTTCCATTTTCTTACCTACCTTCAATTGAATAATTAGGATGCCTCCAATATGGAAGCAGCTATATGAGAATTGGGTTGGTTAAATTGGGTCAAAACTCAACCCAAAATGTCATGGAAACTAAATATCCCACATGATTTACCAGCTATTTTGCGGGTTTAAAATCGGGTGATCGTCACTAAACATAACGGTAAATTAAGGGGTAAATATCTGTTAAATGATTTAAGTGGAGCGTGCAAACAGTCCATACACCCTTATTTCCACTATTCTGTAGCTAAATATTTGTTCGACATAAAAGTTATGCTAGAATTTAATTTTTTGGTAATTTATGGAGTATTTTCCATATATCTAAATTTGCTTTATCTTATGCCTTTCATCCAATTTCCAATTTTTGACATAAAGAGTTAAGAACATAGTATAAAATCAGATATCATATTCTAATAGCGTATATAGTTGGCGTTGTATGCTGGCGCTGGTCAAACCCGTTAAAAATACCCAGATAACTTTCCAATATCTCTTCAAAGGGTCTTTTCCTTTTAAATCTACCTCGGTAGGGTAAGGATCCATGTCTCATACTTAGCTCTGTCATTTCAAGAATATCAAAAACCAGCCAGTAGTTTTCCAAGGTTCCTCCATCAATATTCTTTGAGCTCCTAAGGTCCCTCTATTTTTAGCAGGACCTTCGGCTTAACCGGAACCTGGGGAGACAAAGTTGATTAAACATGAAATTATTCGGCGCCACGCATACCCCATCCAAGTGAAAGATCCACAGATCACCAGAGTTAAGATTAAAATAGCGGTAAGATGATTTAAATACTTGGCTTACATGGCGCCGTTACATCTCCGAGGATTTAAAGGGTGTGGCTTAGCCTACGCCATGGCTACTTTAGGGTTATGATTTGCGCGGGAAATCGATAGCCCGCGCCACGATACGGGTTAGTGGAACCTTGTTTCTAAGGGTTGCGAGCTGATTCCCCGAAACGGAAAATTTATAAGCAAACCCTCGTAAAGTAATCAATAATCAGTTGAAAAGGTTGGTGAAGAGACCTCAGCTTACAATCTAATGACTTCTCAGGGGGTCTTCAGGCTCCAGTCTCCAACCTAATGGCTTTTCCGAAGGAAGGAGTCTCCACAGGGGTGGGTCTTGCCACTTAGGCAAGACATCTTACCGGAATCTACATGAGACTTGCCGAATTACTATAGCCTCACGAGCCATTATGCTAACTCCGAACTCCGAGGGATTTGGTTTTCTTTTAGAGAACATTCGTTAATCTCTGGTCAAGGGCATAAATAGGACCATGATCTCCACCGTAAAACTACATCTTCACAACAAACTCCTCCAATCTACTCCAAGCTTCAAAGATTAAGGATCACTCACTTTTAAAACTTCTATTCTATTCATTTGCATAAAAGCCAGCCAGCACAATGCAGTTCTCCCTCTCCATCATTGCCTTTGCCAGTGCCGCTCTGGCTCAAACTGCTCAAATCGGCTTGCCTACTGAGGGCCAGAAGGTCACTGCCGGCAGTGAGATCATTGTGCAGGTCCAGCGTCCCGTATGTCTTTGCCTTTTCTCCTGGTTGATAACCCGATGAGCTAATGATGTCTTCAGAATTCTTTGACCAGCTCGCAGGAGATGGCCGTTGCTATTGGCATCACCTCTTGTGGCGATGCCTGCCAATCACCTAGCGATGTCCTAGGAAATGTTCTCTACAACGGTGCTTTCAAGCCTGTATACCACGAGAGCTATTTAGCCCCATACCAGAACTTCAGCGTTAAGATCCCGGCCACTTTCGCCGCTGGATCTGCTCAAATAAATGTGGCCCATGCCACCCTGATCGGGGTAAGTGGTTCCTTCTAACCTACATCAAATTTCAAAGACTAACACCTCGACTCTGCAGGCTGGACCGGAGCCTTTCTTGGAGACTTTGAATCAAACCATCGTCGTTGTCTAAACGCGGTTCATATTCTCGAGTTCTTGCAGATACTTTTTTTCGGTTGTTGATTTGATGGATTTCTACTTTTATGTAGCAAAGTCTTTGTACATTCATTTATTGTTGATAATAGCTCATTGAAATACATACGCCCTTTTTTAATTCCTCGAAGGAGAGGAATGCATCAATCTTTTTTCAAGGTTTAAGGAGCTCGGAGACAGAAATCCAGCTCAGTAATAGTATCGTCAGTTCTCTTTGCTCAACATGAGTCAGTCGTATTGTGAATGACCCACTACGTCCACCTGAATCCGTTTTATCACATGTATTTGGTCAATCTCGGTCTAAGTGGCATGCGCTACTCCAGTCTGCTTGCCCTTCAACCCACCTACCGTCTAGTTATAGCAACATCAGATCGCTCCTACATCAGACGCCTTTGATTTCGGATTCCTACGATTGACTTCGCCAGCTATGTTCCAACCAAAGACACATCCTTGAGATTAAGCGACAAGATGGCTCCTTATTAGTGGCAACTCGTTAGGCAAGAACAATGCGGCTTGCGGCTCTCGGCTCTCAGGCACTCCACACTCTCCTGACATATGGTTATGTTGATCAGTTCACATTTTTAATTACTTACATGACTACAGTGCGATGATATAGACAAAAGGCGTCTTTGGCTGACGGTATTAATCCCACGATTAAGTCCAATGGCACCATCACCGTATGGACAGTTTTGATGTGTCGGAACGGTGACGTTCTTACGGTGCATATGCAACTAGTATTCTCGATGCGAAGTTGTAGGAGGTGTGTTATTCAATCCTATCCTCGCTGTAACTAAATAGACAAAACTCGCTAGATTCACTTCATGTCGAATCAACAGTATCGGAACCATTGGTCCTGTGCCCCACTTTGGTCTAGTGGTATCGACATGATGTTACGGCATTATGTTACGGTATAGCATAGCGGCATTATCTAGATTTAATCTAGCTATGATATATTCTATTTTTGACCCAAGGGTAGATGGGTGGACGAAGTAATGTTTACTTTGCCGTTAAGACTTCATATAAATCATTATAGAGAAGTATGTCATTCAAAGCGTCTTCGGATAGATTGAGCGCTGCGAAGCTCTCTCGTCGAGGAGTTCGGATCTTTACATACACCTGAGCAGCTGTCTTCCACCCAAAGTAACCTGCCATCTCCCAGTCGATAAGCTCTACAATCTTTTCATTGTTCACAATACAGTTCGATAGACTAAAGTCGTTATGCATAAAGGATAGATCTGGATCACGATTATCTTCTCCGAAGATGATATCGTACTTGAGCCCCTGGATTACTCGGTGTGCTTCAGGATCCGTGTCTTCAACAATATAGCATCGGGTCGTGCTTGAGGAAGGAGGTTTGACTATGTTCAAATTTCGCAAGATATCGCGTGCTTCTTCTTTGAACAGTTGTTTCTGTGCCGCGAAAATATATTGCCAAGCGACGTTGAGGCCGACACCAGGAATTCTCTCCTGCACTAAGACATCCCTGCCATTGATCTTCCACGCAAAGTAGATGATCGGAATTTTGACATCTTTTAACACTGTCCTTGCCAGGGCAGTTGCCTTCACTTCGTTTGCATCTGCATAGGAGAAGTCTCGACTCGCGCATCTCCCTTGAAGCCGAGCGTGGAGATGGCTTGACTTGATGATGACACTACCGAGGGCAAATACATCCAGAGTCCCCTCCAAGCCCTCATATATCCTATTAGAAGGATTGCAGAGATCAGATACAGAGGCCCAGTACTTCAGTGAATCTTCCGAGACCGAGTTGGCGTGCTTAGGGTCAGGCCGGAAGTCGTCTGAAGCAGGGAAGTATCGACCATAAATCCAGATGCGATCAATGAGGATTGCTCTAAAACACTTCCTCTTGAAGATCAACGAAGCTGACTCGGACGAGTGTAGCTGCGAAGAAGGGTCTCTGTCGGGGGCGACACTCGCGCGCTGAACACAGTAGGTATGCTTGTACGTACGTGTTGCTGGAGTTGTAAAGTGTGTCTTATTTAAGTCTATCTATTCCTGAACTAAAAGAGACTCCACTGCCCTACTTGGGGCTGGTCGGTCCAATTAGGAGTGAGAGTATCCGTCCAATCAGAACGGATACCTCAACTCCCATTGTACCAACAGTCTCAAACGCCGAAACACGTTCTCCTGTAGTATCCGTTATACGCGAGTCTGAGGAGGCAGACGTTGACCAAGATCCGGGCACGGACGGACTTGGAGTCGAACAAGATGGCTGATTATGATACCTTGGTATCAAACTCGCAGGCCACCCGCTACGTGGCGAAATTCATGATCCAAACAGGTCTCCTCGGGCAATTTAGACATATAGACGCTGAAGCAGACCCTGAATCAGACGAAGACCCAGGCTAGAGGAGACTACGACAACTGGCTACGAATGGCGCAGCGTGGTGAAGACGCTGGGTATTAGGAACGTCAATACCGAGGCCTACCGAGAGGCCAAGGACGAATACATCGACAACTTCAACGAACGACAAAAGGACTGAAACGAGGGGAGGAGGATGCTATGAAGGGCGAGAGGGGAAACAAAGGGAGTGGGCTACTGAGGGAGATCTACGGGTTACTATGCATGAAGGCGTTATGGTTTACAGAGGGATTGGGATTTCGGTTTATAATGGCACGACGCCATGTTTCCTTTGTATCTACTACCTTGACATTCTGGCGTTTGGAATACTCTCGTTTCCGCCGGAGGAAACGCCTGCATAGCCATACGCTACTAGTTAGGCTGCATCAGGTTAATAGATTATTGATTGATTGATTGATTGATTGATTGTATTGACCATAAAGTGGAAGGTCGGAGTATCGGTCATTTGTTGGTATTCTTGCCAGCTTAGCTTCGTATGGGTTCATGTTGAAGGTCGATCGATAGAATATGAAAGGATTGCAGGTTTGGAGGAAGGAGACGCAGTTTCAATCGTGAGGTGTGATATTCTTCGCGCTCCTCAGCTCGAGGTTTCTGCGGCTGGTGACCGCCTTGCTATGGACTCTGGGAAAACGCGCCTTTTTTATGAAGGCCTGTTAATACTAGCTGGCTCCGAGATATTTTAGTGGGATCAAAGAGAGAGAAAGTTACAATTCCGATAATAAGGACCGAAGTTGTCAGCGATATGATCTTGTTTGTAATGAGCTGCGTCCAAGCGCCCTCGGCAAAGTCCTAGCATTTGCGAGGCTTTTGTCTGTAACCGGCTCCTTTCATAAATTACAATTTATTACCGGGTGGAAGATGATGCATTGTGGCTATCCAAACATAGTAAATCTAACTTCTGTAACTAAATAAAGAGCGTGCGGAAACTGACTAATAAAGAGAGCTAGACTAGAATAGGACTAGTCATTTGACAGTTCCTATCGGGAGCCAATAAGAATGGAGCAGGAGGAGAATCGAGCAATAAATGTCCTAGGAATTCCAACATTGTGTACACACGGAACGGAACGTGGGTGCGCTCTTGGCACTGCTAGTACTATATCAGGGCTGTATGACTGGGTTGTGTATGGGTTGTGTATGGCTCGTTGTCGTAAGCACCCTAATTTCTCACCCGCTGCTAATTAGCACTGGTTTCCTACATTCTAGATTATTATGGCATGATCTCTCAGTTCCACTTTCTGGTTTTGAAAGAACTGGGGAACAAAGGTGAGCCTCATTCATCCAGATGTATATACACATTAACGAGATTTCGACTCATTCCTGGGTAACCCCATTCTATAATCTATTTCACTGGTTTATTTTCCCAATCAACAGCATCTTGAATCATGATGAACTGAAAATTAATCTATAGGCATTCCATTGCTTTAGCGTGGTAGATATGGATAAATAACCGATGGGTGGGGACTTTCACTCAGGGCTGAGCTGACACTTACCGGCTTTCCTAAATACAAATCTACAATTAGAAATGATTCTCCTTTTATGAAAAGTCATCTCTCCTTAGTCCCAAGGACATCTTTCTCTCTTTTTGCGAGGTTTAGCCACTTTCGTCGATATCACTCTTTCAGATCGAACGGTAGTGACCACCCCATTATCCACAGTTCTGATCACAAGAATTGCCACGGTCACAGCCTGTCCATCCTCACAACCTGATTGCCCAGTTTCAGCTTAAAGTACTTTTGTGACCACCGAGACTTTGGTAGTTTCGACAACTGTCTGCCCTCTTACAGAAGAGCAGCCTACAACTGACAGCAAATATAATTCGGATAATGGCGCTACCACACAAGGTGGCCACTTCACTAATGAGGGATCGGTCACTTCCACTATCTTTTCCACTCGAACGGTAACCATCACGGCTTGTCCATCCAAAGTAACAAATTGCCCAGCTTCGGCCAAGAGCACCTTCGTGACCACAGAAACGCTTGTTGTCTCAACAACAATATGCCCTATCGCTGAGGAAGCTCACTCTACAAGAACTACCGTTCCAGGCTGAAGTAGCGGTGCTTCACTGAGTAGCCAGTCTTTGCAAGTAGAAATGACCACTTCATTGGTGCTTTCAACTCGAATTGCAACCGTGACAGCTTGCCCCTCCAGCGCAACGGATTGTCTGGCCTCTGATAAGAGCACTTTCTTGACAACGAATACTATTGTGGTGTCAACCACTATTTGTCCTGTTACGGAGCTCGCTTCTGCTACCTCGACTGCCCAATCAAGCCCATTTTTCGTTGTCTCGGTGTCAGCATTTTCCGCCGCATAATCTGAGATCAGTGCTTTAGCTGTAGGCTCCGGGTCTGAGACTACACAGTCGTTCTTGTCACGGTACGGACAGCCCAAGCCGACAATCCAAATATCTTCCTCTGCACTGCCTAGCTCTGGACCCATCAACGCTGCAGCCTACTCCTCTGTTCCACACGGCTCAGCAGCTCTATCGAAGATTAGTGCTAGTTCTCACAGCGCAAGCTCCACCACCAGTACAGTGGCCGTAGTGTTCACCGGCACAGCCTATGTGAATCACTGGTCAACAAATCACTTTATTGGGGTACTGCTTTCGATAGTGGCTCTTATTGTTGCGTGGTAATATTGTACACCATTATCGGATCTGCAACAATTCAAAAGCGCAGGAATCTCTCTGAAAATGTCGTGTTCTGGTAATTGCGCTTTTGTACTTTATAGATGACATATACCTATTAATAAATACAAAACTCAAGAGTAATATTCAACTTATTGGTGTTTTAGAGACTAAATTTAAGAGGCCAGAATACTGTTGTCACTTGATAAAGGTTCGAGTTGGTATTTTGATGTTGCATTCAGATTAAACTACTATAGGAATGGGCGTCCCCGTTTCGATACCAACAACTCAAACACCCAGGGGCCGTACTAATGCTATGTACTTGGTAAAAGTGCCTAGGCCACTATACGTACCTGATTTCCTCTGCTGGTGCTCTCCTATCTGAGCTGCCGCCGCTTTTATTAGGGCGCTCAGAGTCAAGCTCACTAATCGCTCATTGATTGCTCTGAGAATAATCAGAGGCATCTATTTAACTATTGAACACTCATTTTACGCACAGGCTATACATACCTAAAGGAGCATTATGCCTCACAATACTGTTTACTTTGCGATCACTTTTTGATGGCCCTTAGTTTTGACCGTGCTCCTATTTCGGGTGTATGAACATCCGGCCTCCCCCTCAGAAAAAAACACACTCATTCACTGTAACAGCGTGAGTCTTCTACGGGAGCCTAAGCGGAAACCGAGGAGGGCTATGAAGAGGAGTGCAGCCTCCAAGGTTGCAGTACTTACAATATGTCGGTTTTACCAGCGATCAGAGATTAGCTAGTCAGTGACGGGTCGGCCAAAGAATAGACCACGATAATGGAGGCTGTGGTTGCCACTCGCTCGATATATTTAATTTCCGGGAGTCTATAGAAGGGCTCTTGACGGGCTTCAAGAGTTGTTCTTTATTCCGAAATATTATCTAGATAATTGTGTAACTGATTAAACCTAACCTGTACCCATACACTGATATGAATTTTTATAGCTAATGGTTCGTCGAGCTTTAACCTTGGAAGGAGGCTTATTAGGCATCCTTTGAGGTCTATCAAGCTACCTCAGTATATAAACAATGATACGATTTGATGAGACGATTTGTTTAATAAAAGGTCGATACCGAGGATTTTCCAACATTGTCGAGTTGACTAAATGCAGTCATTTTGCTTCAGTCCCGGGTTCATTTTCGTCCATGGGTGTTTTGTGGATGAAGTTATTATTGAGTTCTTTTTGATGAAGAAATCTGAAAGTCCTCTTCTTATATAATTATTAGTAGAAAAGAATGGTTAGTATGAGGAGTACTTTTAAGGTTTTTGTCCATTTTCACTTTCACACCTCAATCCTACTTCATTCCTACTTCACTCCACCTCACTCGCACTTTCCCAGGTATCTCACTTGTCACCCTCTTAATATTTCCATCGAGTACCTCATTCCTTGAAGTACTCCATTCTTAACCATGGAGCACCTAAATATCACTGATCCTCATGTTCATTCTCCTTTCTACTTCACTACGTCAGTCAACGATTTCGATACCATCGAAGATTTTGAAGCAAAGGTACTCTGCTTAGCAGGGACAAAAAAACCTGGGGATTTTTCCTACACTGAAGTGCCTCCCTCCTGGGCAATCCGAGTGTTTAAAGCTCTAGACGAGGAATATCCACACAGGTAAGTAGTAGTACTCCACCACTACCTATTATTCCCTCTAATAAAGTATAGAAAAACTTGGAATAGCAAAGATCTTGTTCTAAGGCTTAAAATGCCGGTCCGTGTCCATGATTGCCACCAGGCATGGATCTCGGGAGAAATGCAGGAATGGCGGACTGTGCCTGGTCTATGGTCACAAGCAGACAATCGGCTCTGTGGCCTTGGAGTGGGTACCACGATCGACTATACCACAGGACCGTTGAGCGGCTCGAAGAAAGAGCCAGATCTGTTGTTTTGTGTCAACTCATTACCGTACCCAACCTTCGCCATCGAGTCGGGGTGGTCTGAGTCCGCTCCAGCCCTCATGCGCGATAAAGATTTACTGCTCAATGCAGCACAGGGTGAAACTTCAGTTGTTATTATTATCAAATGGAAAAAGAATGTTCACAACCAAGTCTCAGCGGGCTTGAAAGTGTTCCGCTGGGGACAGCCTATCCCAACTGAGGTTATGGTATGTGAAACCTCAACAGTGAAAGTCTATGAACTTTTGTTCAACATACTTATTGGCTTGAAATATATAGACAATATTCCCCCGGCCTGCCAATAGCAGCCAACAGGTTATCAATTTAACTCGCAGAGAGGTAATGGGTCAAGCTTTGCCATGGGGAAGCAACCCCAACGATATTCTACCTCTGCATGTTGACGAATTGCGCTCCCGTGCCGTCTATTATTTGAACATTATGGGCCTCACTCATGCCTGAGAACTTATTGAGAAACCTATGATCATAGTCATGTGATTGTCAAGATGAAGCTTGCTTCTTTCTCCTGAGCTCCTTTCAGCTCTCCTTTCTGCCTCCGTCCTTGCCCTTGCCCCGTCGACAACCCATACTCTTTCTACCCCCCTCCCCCCCCCCCCTTCCCTGCTCAGCCTCCATTTGGTTTCAATCGTTCATTCCTATTATTATTCTCTTATTCCACAAGAGTATCTAAGGCATATGTTTGCTTATTCCAGGCGTTAAAGCCGTTTCACTTCTTCCCTTTTACGGAGACTCAATATCATTACATTTTTTCCACCTCCACTCTATAGATATATATGATGGTATATCTGACTTGTAAACTATTGAGTACACACATGGTGCAGATCCCTTACGTCCTCCATCTTCCCTCGGTAACTGATTTTAGTTTAGCCTCACCCCAATCTCACCCTGGCTCACCCGATTCTCACCCTGTTTATTGTATACTCACCTTGCTCATCCCCGGTCCCGCAACGCTAAAGCAGCGCTCACCCATTGCTCACTCAGGCGACACCCACTCACTATTTTCCGCGTTTAAGCCACACGTCAGTTAGTAGTATGGTGGGTGACCACATGCGAATCCTGACTGTTATATGTTTCTGTTTCTTTAATATTTGGTCTTTTTCTATATCTGGTATAGAGAGGGAACAAAAGCACACTTTAACTTGTATAGTTGTATAGATAACCTTGTGCAAAACTATGCGAGCCAAGGGCGATTTAAAGAATCCGAATACTTTCAGAGATCTGCCACTTTGTCCTTATCCCCCGTTCAGCGAAGTTGATGTCCTACAAACTTACTTCCCAGTAATACTGCATCTATATTGCGGTCATAGGCTAATTTAACGATCATGGGAATGGCAATGCCATAGCGGTCGTCAAGTGATTTTGGAATTTCAATATGGATAGTTACGGGCATAGTATACACAAGCATTTTCAAGCAGCCTCTTCGTAAAATCAGCTTGATGCAATTGGTGAGATTATATTTTCAAAGCTTTTTGGCTGCTGAGTAGGTGTCGGTACACCTGTATCAAGTGTGGAATAGCTATTCGATAGGCTAACGCCCACTTCTGACACCTATCACAGGTAACGCTTTACGCCCCTATGATATCTGTCTGTCCTTTGAAGTGGTTGTAAAGTCTGGTTTTCATTCTTAGTTTGCTATCTATTATATAGTAACAATTTGATCACATGACTGCTTTGTTCCATATTCCAACAGTAGGTTTTCTTATTCTACCAGCTAGCCGCTAACAAAGACAATATAGCAGCACTATATTCCTCCTCTCTAGGTTTTCTCGCTTTCGCATGCATTCTTCGGAGGTCTTTCAGGCTGAATGCGTATCATCATGTTTTAAATGTTTACTCTTAAGGAATAAGGAGAATTCCAATATCCATCTCCAAACCGCAGTTATCTTTTTAAAAAGCGAAGGGGAAAAACGTACCTAGTGATCGCCTGTCTAGCCTTGCAACACGTCATTTGATCTCGTGGACTTTTTTACAGAAGGGATTCAGACAGAAGAAAAATCATTGTGGAATCATGAATGGTTGAAGATGGTGCGTCAAATATATACCGGATCTGAATCAGGCCAATCTAGCTCAGTTGAATTTGAATATTACAAGGTTGAACATATTAGAAGGTGGCTAGAAGATGTCTCCGAGACAACCTTGTCTTGAGTAAATTCATACAAAATTAAAACCACTATGTCAAGCCTCCTAGAGCCACATCACTTGACCTAGTGGGTTCCATTCTCTCTTATCCAACTTTCTGATTCGGTTCCCTTTGGTTCACTTCCTGGATGATCGGGGCCTAATGGAGTTGAGTAGTGCATAGCTACGGACCAGCGGAGTTTTGGCTATGCATGGCTACCTACGACAAAATCCCTCAAAAATCTCTCACGCGAGCACTTCGTAAGAAGTACTCCGTACTTCAATCTCCTTTCAAGCGAAAGTGATGTAGATGAATGCGCAAATGTCTCCGATGTGAAGAAACGGCCGAGACTGAGGCAAGTCAGCCCGAACAAAATTTCAAGGTTGGAGTCTAGACATCATACGATTCAATGACGCTAACCAAGTTGAACCCACCGATATCCCCTAAAGGGGAAGATCTCTGGAGTAACGTGGCAATAAGGGACAAGGATAGGTGGCTTGCTTTCCCTCTATCGTCAACCCCCTCATTTTGATCCCAACGTTCTTATTGGGCTAGACTAGAGAGCATGCAGTGAAGTATGTCAATGTGGGCGATGTGGAGTGCATGAGAAAGAACGTGGGGCCAAAATGTGGTCCCGAATTAAAAACACGAATGAAAATCTGTAGATCTGCCGATTAGACAGAGATTCAGATCAGAAGATTATACCTGTCAGTTTTACTACTCCCAGTGAAACCCCCTATAGCACAGTGAGACCGCCACATTGCCACATAGAACCTGACTCATTACAATCTTAGAGTAGCTCTCCATATTCAAACGCGAATAGCACGAACCATGGAAAGTACTAACGGGAGGAACGGGAAAGACAGGTCTCGAGCCGTCGATTCGATGCGGCCATCTCTTGCCTGAATTGTCAATCCGAGTATGAGCGTAATCCACTACTGTAGAGGAATAATTGCCGTTCTTTTGCGTTGGCTTCTGTCGTATTCTGTTTCAAATATCCTTGTCTAGGTCAGAATGTCATTTTGAAGAAATAAAAATAAATTAAGAATCTCCGATTGATCGCCGAAGCGCCGAGAGCGCTTGTTAAGATCTAGTTAGACTGTTATGTGAAGGCTTTACCGAGCGATCGGATTAGAGTCTTTAAAGACGCCAATCGGGACTTAGTCAGATTTGGGCTTACGGATATGGATATTATGGATACTACAACGGAGAAGATCGGATTTTATACGATAATCTGATCAGGTACTCTTCATCATACTATCAATTCCCAGTATTAATCGCAATCATACTAAAAGAACAAGATAAATGCAATCGGGTAGACTCGGGTTAGAAATAAAATAAATGGCTTGACCCCACGCTGCAGTCCACTTTAGAACCCTGTAAGACTAGGAGAGAACATGCGATGCGCCGTAAGCGCTAAATCTACCAGGAGTGCCTACAGAGGTAGGTGATCTGGATAACTTATGTCGGCTTCCTAATTGGTAGACTAGTTACTTCACTATGTGTGACTAGCTGATTAGCGCTAGATTGTATCAATTACGAATCCATTCAGATTTTTTCCCGATTTTTAAGTGATCAAATAGACGTATCGCACGCAATACGAAATATGAGAAGTTGTTCGTGATTCGAATCATCGAAAGATTGGGCCTGGACAAGGATGGAAATGCAAGTAAATAATAATAACGATAAAAAATACTCTTATATTTTGCCGGAATTATCCGAATAGTATGAACTCAATAAATCAAGCTAATGCAGCTACTTATGCAGGACATTATTACCCCAAAAGCCTCAACCGAGTGCAATTCAATGGTAAAAAGGGTAGAAGGTACGGTTTATTTTGGACCGGCATCATAACCGTAACTAATTATGACAATGAAAACAAATTGATAATTCCAAGGTAATAATACCCGGAACCCCACACTGTCAGATCAGGAATCTGATAGAACTCGCTTGAGTCGAATCTCGAGTACTTGCGCCCCCGATGGGAGATCGGCCCCATTATCATTCTGATCAAAATACAACCTCCAACGCCCATTGGTAATCTCATCATCTTCACCGTCACCCTCAGCCTGATCCTCATCTTCTGGCAATCGTACTGCCAGCCATCCTTCCCAGCCATCGAGGGTCATGTAGAGCTCGTCCTTAGTCCAATCGTAGGGACCACAAATCTGGCCGGCAGATTCATCCCGACCACCCCAGCGTAGCTCATGGGTAAGAGCATCAAGGAACACCCATCGAAGGGTGGGGGTTTCCTCACCACTGACAGTTACCATGCCGGCCGTATTCTCCGGCGGAAACTCGGGGTGAGTGAAGTAGCCACCATTGAACGGCACCATCGTGGAACTAGGATGTTTGGTGATGTAGAGCTAGATTGAGGGAGAAAAACGGCATCAGTTTCCATTTCCTATCTCCTCCCCAATTTCAATTCCTGATATTACTGCATGAAACGGAACTTACTTTGCCGTCCAGACCCACCTGGACGTGGGCGTTGTGTATCTCTTTGCGTTGCTCCAGAGTTCCTTGATCCAGGGTGCATGTTGCCATTAGGTGGGTGCGGGTTTTGCGGGCGTTGGCCCTTCGATCTTCCTCCTGGTCTCGTGTACTCTGAGTAGCCTGATTCAGACCTATCATAGTAGGCAACATAGTTGCGATCATCACGACTCCCAAAACCATCTTGAGCTTATGTTGTGATTGGGTATCACGTATGGGATAGAATATGATAATCGATAATTTTGGGACAAGGGTAATGGTATGATTTCGGGAAAAGGGCATCAGCGTATAGCTGCTAAATACAAACCTTTACCGCCCTAATTAAGTGGAGACTTGCAGATGTTTGAGTGGACTCGATTCAAGTGGATCTGAATATCCACTTGCAGTCCATACATCGCACCATTTCTGCAGCTAAACAACTTGAAACGTGTATGGTCTAGACACCTTGGGCTGCTGTCAGGTAGTCATTCCTAATTCGGACATTTTACCTTCAACTTCTGATTTTCAATGTCTTCGTGAAAATGGTTAAATAGCTCCATCTTCTCCTCCCAAAAAGTCTTTCTTCATCCACAATCATCTCTTCTCTACTCTTCTCTCAAGCCAACCAACCAACCGGTTCTTCTAAGCCACCTCAATCTTCAAGATGTCTGACACTGCTGGAAGGTAACTATACTATCAACTCTCCTGATCACCCATTCTTTCCCCCTCGTGATGAATTGTTTACTACTCTACATCTTCACCTCTTCTTCCTTCTATACTTCCGCTCATGTCCAATCGAATGGGCAGTAGACCGCGACCACCTTCATCTGGGTCCCGAAACTCTTTAGGATCGAGACCTGGGTCGAGGGCCTCTCTGGGGTCCAGACCTGGCTCAGCTGCTGGAAGACGGCGCGGGGAGCACGCTCCAAGTGTACCCAGCACACCTGTTGCCGAAGCTCCTCCTGCTCCCGAGCCTCCTCAGCCTGAGCCTGAGCCTGTAGCCCCGGTGGAACCAGCACCTGTTGTACCTGAGCCCCCCGCGGTGTCAGAGCCTGAGCCTGAGCCGGAGCCGGTTGCTCTTGCACCTCCTGCTCCTGCTCCTACTCCTGCTTCAGCTCTTGCTCCTGAGCCCACGGCTGCACCAGATCGTGTTCCTGTGGCTCAACGTGAACCTGTTGCTAACGTTCCATCTCCCCACATTAGCACCACCCTCGACGCCCCCCGCACCATCGGCGGCCGTCGTGACAAGTACTTCCAGGATGAGATCTCCAAGCAGGGTGGCCCCAGTGTCGCCAATGGTGGCCTCATCATGCCAGGTTTGGTCCAGGAAGAGGGTGACAAGGCTGCCCTGAAGATCAAGGTTCACCTGAACCTCCACGCCAAGGTTCGCCTCGACCTTGATGCGAAGATCTACGGTGATGTTGTCATTGGTCTGCTTTAAAATTAGATCCGTCGATTGATACCAGTATGTTTCTCCCCAACTTTGATCTCCTGCAGCTCTCTAACATCAGCTAGATTACGAGTTCAAGTTTTCAAAACTCACCCAGCGTGATAATACCTGCCGAGAGATTTCCACGAATGTACATACACGATCCGGAGCGTGTTTGTCAAATGTATATATTTGATTCCATTGTGTGAAATCAAGCCTAAGATTTGATCTTAAATTTTCCATTCCAGTAAAGGTGTATTAGAGCTCTGACTTCATCAACTTATATTGGTCCTTTCCTTTTTTTGCTTTTTCTAGATCTTTCATGTCTCTAGTTCCAGCTTTCAAGGTGTTTAGTAAGCTTCGGAAATAGTACTGAGGTTGCACAGCTTGGGAATCTTTCTTGTGGCCAAGGCCGTCCGTCATACATGCCGTTTAGATATACATTTATCCATCAAACCCTTGTTTGACGTCATTCACATATATTTCGAGTGTCTTTACGATACTCTTGTCCACGTGGTATTTAATTGAGTTATTGTTCACCACTAGATTGGAGTCAGATTAAAGTGCTTGGATGTACAGAGCAGTTGTCATAGTTATTCGTAGCCTCCGAGGCTGGCTTCGTTAGTGGAATTATGGGTCAGGAAGCTTGTATGCGGTAAAGCTAATCCATAATTTAGTGAAGAAGAGCTCTAATAGGCGAAGCCAAAGGGACGTGATACTAAATTGGCATGAATATTCATAGGCAGTGCCCAAACAATATTGATCCCCGGAGATCAATGGCTTCTATATGCAACAAGCCCTGTTAGAAGTGAAGGTGAGTAAAAAAGTACGAGTATTAGAAAGATGATAATTACTAAGGCTCACAGGTATAGTCTCATAAATAGATCTAATGATTATTATGTGATTATTATCTAGTTATTTCAAATGCTCAGGTCATGATCGGATGGATGCAGACCAGGAATTCCCAATATCGAGGTTTAAGAATCCGATACTGTAGACCAGATAAAAAATTCGCATATATGTAGACTTCCTTTGGTGAAACGTACAACTTACAACTTTTTTTTCAAAAGCTAACAGGCAGGTTACCATATCGAAGGCAATCCATCAATGAGGCCGATCACTACAGCAAGACCGTAGAAAATACTGGACAGATGAGCAGTCAGTAGTCTCTACACCCTTAGCACCTATGCTCCTCTAGAACAGTGACGCAAAATTCGCATTCCAAGGTTAGATATTGAGGGTGGGTGTGGGTATGTTTATAAATGCAAACAATATAAACATATCCACATGTACCTGCTGGGCTACTTTACAGTCACTCGGAGTTGATATATCATACGGGCGGGTTTCAGTCTCGAACATTCCATTATTTCATGGAATGTTAAGTAGATACTAAAGGTAATAAATGAATCGATGTGCTCAAACATCCAAAGTAACAAGCTTCCACCAATATTTTCTAGACTATAAGCAAAGATTATCATCTATGCACCCTCAAAAAGAAGAAAGAGAAAAAACAATTACGGGGTTTTTTTCGAGGACAATTATATTCGGATATAAAGGAATTCTCACAAAAAGAAATTAAAGATGATATAAACTTGAAAAAAAAGGCGGACGCTATGAGCAAAATAACCAAAAACCATCTAAAAATCAGAAAGCACCCCTACGCGTGAAGGGTATATATAGACATCAAAGTAGAAAAGAGATATAGACATTAGCAATAAAAACGTAACTCGTGATGTCATTTAAGGTGGCCCTTTCGAATAGAGCCGAAACCCCTACTAAGAAGTTCATGGATCTCAACGGAGCGACGGGGAGCGCACGAGTCCGCTGCATCTGCATCTGCGTCGACGGTGACAGCGACAGGTTGTGCTGTGCTGCCTATACGACTGAAGCTGGCACTTGCACTTGTGCTATACCCGTCTAGCTCGATAGCGTTGGCGATGGCAGGCTTTGAATCTTTCATGAGGCGGGGTCGGGAGAGGAGTTCTTGGACTTGACGCTCGCGAGCTTCCATCTCGTTTGCTTCACGGGCTTGTTCTAAGCTTGATTTCTTGGTGCCATGGTTCCAGCCCTGCTGTAACTCTGACGCAGAGGCTTCTTCGAAGCGCATGCGGATGTCAAGATCTTGCTCGTATTCTTGGAAGATGTCGACATCTGTGGGGAAGAATAGGGCTCGTAGGGTGCTGACAGTCAGTTCGAAGATGAGGACTGCTACTATTGATACGAGGAGAACAACCCAGAAGAGGAGGCTATCTCCAACGTGGTGGATGAAGTTGCTTGGGACGTAGTAGACGCCCTTGCCGGATTTCATTTTATATTGTTGGGAGAGAATAAGATTCCATAGGAACCAGCCGCCGACGGAGATGATTATCACTATTAGTGACATGTATGTCTTGTTGTGAACTTCTAGCACTTGAAGCTTGAGGTTGATGATGGTGACACATGCTGTGAAGGTGAGGAGACCGAGAGCGAACGTATCGACATCACTAATGTTGATTTGGATCATGCCGAATAGACCGTACATGGTGAAGAAGATTATCAAGGCTTCAATAGCAGCCATCAACGTCCATCCCGCCCACAAGCGAATATTGAAGCCTTCGTGGCGTTGACCCTTGGTATAGAGTTCCGGAACAGCCAGCAGAGTCGATGCCGAGAGGTCCTTGGTGAAAATGCCCAAGAAAATAACGCAAAGCGAAGTAAATAGAGTATTGAACATACTCAAACTCCAAGACTCGTACAAACTAGTCCCAGTGTACCCATTCCAGTGCTGGTACAAGGCCTGAGTGAGGTAGAAGAGCATCTCCTTCCAGAAAGTGCCAAGAGTGTACTTGCATGCGCGCATATAGTTCCAGCGTCCATGAACCAAAAGCAGCTTCAAGAGGAATCGGAACTGCGCGATCGAATAGTCCGAAATACGCGCAGCCTGAAGGCCTTCCTTGCCGGTAATACCGATACCAACGTGCGCTTCCTGGATCATGGCAATATCATTGGCACCGTCTCCAATAGCGAGAGTAATTGAGTCGCTCAAATGTGTGCGGATTGTTTTCACAAGGAATGCCTTCTGCTTGGGGCTGGCACGACAGCAAATCACAGAGTCCACGCGAATAGCCAGCTGGAAGAAGCGCTTTCGCACGATCTCGTTTGCTTCAACCGTGGCCAGTGTCTGTCCATCGATTACCACCACGGAGTGAGCAACACGGCCTTGCATGATCTGTGCAGTTAAGTCAATTATGTCCTGCTCTACTTCACCTTTCTCATGATCGAGAACGGTCAAGTTGGAATAGTCCTTGATGAGGCGACAGGAGTGGCCAACATTAATGGCCGTCTCGCGCTTGTCACCAGTCAACATCCACAGTTTAATATTTGCACGACGCAACTTGTCAATAGCTTCAGGAACACCTTTTTGGAGCTTATCTTCAATGGCAGTTGCACCAGTCAGCTCCAGCTGCTGCTCAATTTCCTCGCCCACACGCTCGATCTTTTCCTGCCGGTCGATAATACTGGTGGTGGCTTCCTGATACGCAGTCTTCCAGGTCTCGTATGTGTTTTGATCCAAAAATCGGTGGCCATACAGCAAGGTTCGAAGTCCGTCGGTAGCAAAATCATTCAGGTGTTGGAAGCATCGCTCAAAGACAGCGGATTCGTTCACAACAAGAGCCTCTTCCACAAGATCTTCATCTTCCTCCTCGTTCATTTCGCTGCCAGAGTCTGAAATTGCAGCCGAGTTTCTTCCCACCTGTACAGACGGTCGAGGGCTATAGAACTCGCTGTTGGATTCACGGTGCAGGATACCTCCATCTGTCTCCCGGTCCCGCAGCCAGACATCAATGCTCTCGCGCAGATTTGACACCCGATGACCAGACACTGAGGAGCGTCGGGCGAGGCTCATGCTGGTCCGAACACCACTATCCTTGCGGGTATGGTACTCGCTATTCCGGCGAATGACTTGATTTGCCTCGGCGGCCTTGCGTTTACTGGCGCGGCGTTCGATCTCAGTTGCCTTCTCCTGTGCGAGATCAGCGCGCTTCAGTATACGCATGATAGCGCTATCAGCACCTTTGCAAAACAGGCAAATTCGCTGGTCTGGCATGCGCACCACGACAGACATACGCTTCCGCGCGCTAGAAAACTCAATTATATCCATGACCTCGTAGAGTTCATCACGTGCGGGCTCGTGAGGGCCGTTGGGGTATGTGCGAATAGTCAGTGTGTTCGGTTGACGGTCAAGAACCAAGTATCCAAGTTCTTGAGCCGCCATCACCAGAGCAAGCTCATCCGGCGATGCGGACTGGTACGAGATGGAACCCGTACCATCTTCTTCAGGTAAACAGGAGTGGCACAGGGCGATCGCAAGAATGAAAAATTTGGCTCTGCGAGCGAAAACAGTAAATGGCTTGCGTTGAATATACTCGATCATTTCGGCGGTACGGTGAATGCCATTTCGGTGCACTGGATCGGCCCGGACAGAGAGGTTTGAAGGACGTGAATCGACGCGAGCCTCAGAAAGATTGGACTTTCGGCGCATGGCCTTCTTTCCCTTAAGTTTTCGCTTCTTGTGGATGAGTTTCTCGCCTTGATCAGCCCCCTGAAGATCCGTGTCGTGCAGCCATGCAGTTCCAGCAACGCTGATTTTCCGGAAACGCATGGAGTTGTTGGTCAGGGTACCAGTCTTGTCGGAAAAAATGTAGCTCACTTGGCCGAGTTCTTCGTTGATGGTAGAAGTGCGGGCCTCCAGTGGAGTATTGGTTTCGGGATCGTACATATCTATGTCGTTCAGGAGGAACATTTGCACAACCTTGACGATTTCCATGCTGACATAGAGTGAAATTGGAATCATGGTGTTGAACATGATCAAGAAAGAAGTAAAGACAGGACCGTACTGTACGGCGGCATTCTCGAGATACCATGATCGCTGGCCCACGTCTTGGAGCCAATATTTGTAGGCTATTGTGCAGGCAACAGCCATAATCACGACCATAGCAACAATCAGCCCAACAACACGGTTGACCTTTGATTGCAGCGTGGGCTTCTTGATCCGTGGGTTTTTGTTGGCGTTCATGCGGATCTTGCACTCTTCGCCGGTATAGATCACCATGCCGAATGCGCAGTCAGTGTTGCGCAGAATGCTACCACGGTAAGCAATCTCACTGCTAGTCAAGGAAAGCTTTTCCTGACCATTGACTGTAACGTGGCCGTCAAATTTATAAAGGTCCAAGTTTGGGTCTTCCACAACGAAATGAAGGGCATTACTAGTTATGCCTTCTATGGTCGAGCATGCCTTGGCCACTGGTTGCAATGGCTGCTTATTTTTCAAATTCGTTTCTCCATCAAGAGCCATCGTCTCAATATAGGCCACGCCGTTTGGACCACTACCATAGAGTAGGGCAATATCGGCCGGAGTTGGCTCGTCGCGCTCGAGTTTAATAACATCTCCGACCCGGAGATGCAGCCACTTGGTCTCAACCCAGTCATAGGCACCTTCATGGTATGTATTCTGCCTGGGCTTGAGCACCGACACATAACGATTATTTTCCTCCTTATCCAAACGATAGCGGCGCCAGTCGTCAAACCCTTCCTTGCCCATGGAAATGCCAACGAAGATCAGGAGCGGAACAATCGTGGTATAGGTACCAGTCGTGCTCAGCCCGGGAATCATTTGCAAAATGGCAACGATCAAGAAGTAAAAGTTGGCGAGTTTGGTGAATTGAGCCAACAACTGACGCGGGAAGAAGCTCCAGAAGCTATAGCGACTGGACCGAATCCAGTTCGCAACGTAGGGTTTGCCAGTGCGCTCGTCGAGGAAAGTTTCAACCAAAGACGGGTCCAAGTTAATATGACGTCCATCCTCGGTAGGTGGGATTTCTGTAGTACGTAGTATGAATCTTTGAGCTGCGGTCAAAAACGTCTCAATTTTGCTGAAGAATAAAGTCGTGCTCGCTTTCTTTTCCAGCCATCGATCTTGAACCATTGAATAATACTCTTTGAGGGGAAGATCCGATGATTGAACCGAGAGAGAAGCGGACGCCTCATCCTTTGTATTGGCAACCAAAGTTGCGGTTGTAACAGAGTTCAGTCGACAGTCATTCACGTTGGTGGGCGCATCCGGGGCTGAAGGAGCTGAAGGGGTCGGGGTGATTTCATCTACCGCCGAACTTGGCTGATCCTTGGATTCCTTCCGATCAAGGGTACCGTCAAAACCCTGCTCAGCCTCTGGTTGTGTGTGAAAACTCTTGTTGAAGATGGACCGACGCAGGGAATAGCCACGATTTCGCGATCGCGACCGACCGTTTGAATCGGGGCTCTGCGGGGAGGTCGGGGAGAGGGTCGCATCGTTGGCTTGAGGAGAGAGAGGTGACGTAGACGAAAGAGTAGAGGTTCGGACAGAGGGCGCATGCGCCTGCGCCTGCACGGTGTCAAGGGTCAGACCTCGCGAACTGGGACGACGATCCCCGTTTGTACGACGCTCTTCTGTCGGTGAATCGATATCGGTCGAGAAGCGAATATGTTGGCTAGGGTGTGCGTTTGATTCGGACAGATTGCGTGGCGTAGTCATAGAGGATCTCGCGATTTCTTCTGTCTTGTCTTGGTCATGGAATGACTCGTGATTAGACATTGGCGGGGAATGCGCACGATCTCGGCAATCGAAAGTCGACCGAGAAATCCCTATGAAGTGTCTAACTTAAGGAGTGATTGAAGTCGAGTAGAAAGGCCAATCATTCTCTCATTAAGCACATGGCGCGATATTGTTGTAGTGTACGGTTGGGTCGCCAAAGAGGAGTCAGAGGGGGAAAGAGTGGAAAAAGTGGGAAAAGCAGAAATCAAAGATCAGGCGGAAAGATAGAAATGGACTTAACATCCAAACGTTCTAAGGATTTCTATTCAAATTGCCCGAAAGTAGAAAACCAAAAAAGGTGGATACGAAAGCAGTTTAGTTCAGTTCGAAACGGCGAAAAGATGGGGAATTTGTTTAATTGAAAGCAACCAGTAAAGACAGTGATACAGCACAGCCTACTTGAGACAAGAAGGGCGGTGGATCTTACTGGATCAACTGAATCAGCCTGAATGCAGCCCAAATTTAGCACCTCGATTGAATGCAGTTATTGGTCCCCCCAAGCATCAATATCCACTATGTGGTGGCAACTTCAAACACATGTTCGTATTTATTCTAAGTCTCGGCCATTGACGAACGAAAGTATATGTACAAGAGTAGGCAGCTTTGCGTACCGTTTTGGCTATGAAGGGGCTTTCCTATTTCAGGTGCCACCGCTTTATGACAGTGCTTACATAGTGAGTAAATTTCAGTCTGGGATCAGGCTCACGGCCTATTGTCATCACGTGATAGACCAGCAATGAGAGCTTAGTGGGCACTCAGTAATCGCGATTGGCTGCTTAATGATTACTTAAGTAAAAACACTAATTCAACCTTATTCTGTTTACAGATCTATAGAAAATTAATACTAATATAGCTACTATATCTATCAAGAATCAATAATCTATATTAGTCTAATATAATTATTTTAGTTAAAAAGATGGTCTTTATCTATTCAACACTAATCGAATTTGACATCTAACTATTCTCAGATGTACAGATGTAGTATAGAACTGTCGGAACATGGATACTGCAATCATGCAATACCACAATCCGGAATGGAACGAACAGACCCCCGAGTCACGGGGGAACGACTGTATTAGGAACTCGAATAGCTAGATGAATCGAACACGTTTCACACCACTTTGCACACCGTATATACTTAGAATATAGGACGAACCATACCCTTTTCCAGTATAGAGTGCAACGTATGAACCCTGCCCTTTCAACGTAGTTGATCGATACTGATCAGTTGACAAGCTGAATCAGACTTGGAGGTTATATCACTAAGTCATTGTGAAAAATCCTCAAAACCACGAAACCTCGTTACGACGATAAGCCAAATTCGATCGAAGAAAAATACGATAAAACACCGTTAAGAGTACAAATTGGCACCGGCAAGCCTATTCACTCTTCCAAAAACACAATTTTTCAAGTTTGATTTAGAAAACTATACTTTAGTTTCTACTTTTCAACACCTCCTTTACGACTACTTTTCGAAAGACACTCGACTATTTTTCGCATTGGAAAAACTGGGGATACCCAAAAACCCCTAAAAATCTTCCCTCTCTAAATTATGGGACACCAGAACCCACTTATGAGCTGTCCGACTCCTTCACAGATCTATACTGGAATACAGCCAATCGCCTCCTAGCATCACCTACAGGAGCTATATAGCACCACCAGCATACCAGACGCCACAGTTAATCAAATCTGCACACCGTGAATGAAAGTGTAATATCTGAGGGTAATTCGCACGTCATGAATCCCTAATCATAGAAGAAGACCTAGCCCCACAGGACGACGACGAAAGCTCAGATCCACTGACCGCCATTATGGACGGAACACCGTTGTATAGACCACGCACTCGGAACAGCTATACACGAGCAAGTATGCCCGAATCGCACACGGAACACACTAGCCCTACACCCACTTTTAACTAGAGCAGAGGCTAAGGGTACCCCGAACAGCCACGTCCCGATGAACATATAAATAGAGACCAGACCAACCGAGAGGCACACAAATCATAGGACAAAATGACACAAGAGGAGAAAATCAAATTCTATAACAGAAATGGACTTGACCCATGGGAATATAGCTAGGATCAAGATGAGGAATACGCAACTACACGACTTGGCTACTATATAACCACGGGAGTTATGGACCGCGAACTCTGGGCAGACTTCAAAGCTGATTCCGAAAATTAGACTAAAGAGGACTTCATGAAACTCCAATAGGACACTCTCTAATTAGTGTATCGCATACTTATCTAGTATGGAGTATATATGAGATAGGCGCCAAAACTAGTTGACTCCCTAACAGAATGTCTTACAAGAGAAGATGAACATAAATAGACCGACGAAGATATTAAAGGCGTTTTCAACGACATCAACGGCACCATAAGGGCCCTAACACTCCGAGATCTATTAAATAGCGTACTGGATGGTCTAAAAGGAACGACCACCACCCGACTACTAGAATATCCGGCCAACCCAGCCACCCGGCTAGGTTAAATACCGATAGAAATACCCCCTGTCTAGCGCAAGACCCAGAACTAGACCTCGCATGTTTTTTCATCACCCCGGCCGGAACCATAGGCGTATATAAGCGTCCTAGATAACCAAGGGTACATACGTAAAAGCCAAATCGGAGGCGTACTACACACGATCTACACCGTAAACCTAGAAGACGACCCAGATAATAATAGCGATAATGAAAACGAGAGTGATCGCACTCCAAGAGGAAATAATAACGACCCAGACACTAGTCATCGTTAAATCAACGACCTAGACAACAATCGATATTCCCGGACACCACGATCTACCCCCGATCCTACTAGATTGAGGCGAAAATCAGGCACCAAGGCACCAATTACCCTAATTTAGTTTAGGTTGAGGCAAAAGTCAGGCATTAAGGCATCAAAAATACCCCAACCCATACCCACGTGGGTATGAATTTTGACCCATACTGAAAAGTATATTCAGATAAGTATAGTGATTGATCCTTGAAGGAGCCCTTCAAGACCTAGCAGCTAGCATACAATTTATACCCGTGGAGACCACCTAGTATCCCGAACGGGGGAACAGGGATGAACTGGTCTTTGGTGCGCTCACTGTTCATCGATCAGGGCGCTAGTCTACTGATATGGTGGACTTCCACCATCTAGTGACCATATTTATTATCAAGATGCCGTCCTATGTACGACATAGCATTAGTTCGAAGAAGGTTGGCGTCTAATCAAGAGTTTTGACAAGTACCGGGAAGAAGTCTACGGGAAATGCGAAGCATAGTTTTGAGTACGCTAGTCAATAAGGATATACTCCTTACTTGTCTTTTTTTTCGCTCTCACACTTTTTCAACTTCACCTTCCTTTTATTTCCAAAAATTTATGTTCACTTTTCTTGAGGTACTCAACTGGCTTCCAAGATTCGAATACCTAAGTGTTTGTTGGAACGAAGATCAGCTGACATACCAAGTTCGTGTGATCTTGGCATGGCAGCTACTATATCTTCATTCATCTGAGCATTTTAGAATGACACTTCACTTTTACCCAATATGCATACACCTATTATATACGTACAGAAACGATATCAATAGCTGTCTGCTTTGGTAATAACCTAGTCAACCGACAGTATTATATAATAATTTTCTAGTAAATGACATTTTCTTTTCTACTTGAGATCCAACTTGGCACGGGTTGCTGCTTCATTTGTGTGCTAACTGGGGCTAAGCAGCGAAGAATAATCAACTACAACAGATTCCATGAGGAATTGAAGGTCCATTCGCAAGACTTTGCAGATAATTAAGGTGTCTCGGTCGTTTCAAATGTTCGCGGCGGAAATGAACTGCAGAGAATGGTTAGGCTTTGTCCCCAAAGGCATTGAGCCAAATATTGGTAGCGACTTTCCAAATGTAAGTGACAGAATCTTGACAACAGGAAAATATTTCCAGGCTATATCGTTGGTCTTGTCTTGCACTATATTTTGTCTTGCATACAAGTCTTATCATATCAACCTTGACCCCTAGGCCAATACTTTCCTCAGAAAGTCTCAAGCACCAGGCGGAATTGCTGAAGGAAGACATTCAGGATGCCATGTGAAGTCAAAGATGCCTCGGTATAGAGAGATTGAGGTGAAATTCCTTGAGATTACGTCTCAGAAGTCGGCTTATGATAATCTTATCGGCTTTATCTCAAAATGGGAATGAGAAATCAATCGGTTCATTCCTTGTGAAGTTAAGGATGACGTTCTGAACGTAATCAAGTTCACCCTTATTACTTATTATAGCTTGATTTCTAATGCAGCTTTAGTTCAGATACGGCTACAATTACTGAATTGGAGAGTAAAGATGGAATTAGCTAAGATAAGTCAAAGAATCGCTATCTTGACTTAGAGAATTATAGCCGAACCTAGAATCTATAAAGATGTTGCTGAACGCTCTAGACTTTATAACAAGAATGTAAAAGCGGTATATGCGTGGAAAACTAGTGCTGCAAATCCCTACTAAGAATGCAGTCTAGGCAATGTGCACACTAGTATTTGAAATATTGAAAGTGAAGAAAGATGAAAACAAACGAAACTCCTCCTATCTCGAAACCCGCTTCTTTCGTCCAATCACGAACCGCTCTCGATTCTCCTTTCTATACTCTGATATCGTTAATGCTATAACCTGCTCAGCATTTGTTAGTCCCTAGTGATAGTTTTACCGTCGTTAGGCCTTAAGTAAATTAGAATTGGGTAAAAATGAGTTTGGTAATAGTTTACCGAATGCCCATGTCTAGTTAGAGGTGCTGTTCTCAAGCATGCTGGCTACCGACGTGTACAATATTTATCCATAGAAAATACATATCGCTGTCCCTAACTATCGCTATCACTAACTAATTAGTAATTCTAGGAAGTTCCTAGAGCTCTGGACTGCACTTAGCCCAGCCAAAGGATTCGTCCGATTTTCGGACGGATGAGTTTTGTCCGGCCATCTTGAGTGATTGATCTGGGAGTATAAAGCTGTACCTACAGCAGTTGTTTCTAAAACATTCATCAAAAATTTCTCTGTTCTTTCCTATCACCGAAAATCAGGTCATCATGATTAGCAAACTCGCCGGCAAAAATATTTTGCACATTGGCGGCACCTCAGGAATTGGATTTGCAGTAGCTCAGCAAGCTTTCCGAGATGGTGCCAACATAACTGTCAGCTCATCCTCTAAAGAAAGAGTTGAAAAAGCTGTGGGTCGCCTACGCGATAGCAATCCAGTCCGTGCATCAGCAGTCCGCAGCCATGTTGCAGACCTCTCTAAAAGAGACACACTTGAGGAAACTATCGAGAATCTTCTTCAGTATGCGGCCAAAACCTCGCCTATCGACCATATTGTCTTCACCGCAGGGAACGTACCCCAACTTGTCCCTCTTTCCGAAACTACCTTTAATCACGTCGATGCATTCCTCACGGTCCGCTTCTTCGGTGCTATAGCGTTAGCCAAGTATGCGCCGAAGTACATGTCTTTGAGCAAATCCTCATCTATCACTTTGACGTCAGGAACGCAGAGTAAGAAACCGTCGTCCTGGTTGCCACCCGCTGTCTGTGGTGCTGTTGAAGGGTTGATGAAGGGGTTAGCTATCACGTTGTCGCCTATGCGCGTGAATGCTGTGTCTCCAGGATTTATTCTGACAGAGTTAATGGAGCGACTTCCTGAAAATATGGTCCAAGGTGCTATTGAGAAGCATACGAAAGCGTCTCTGACCAAAGATATTGGGTATCCTGATGATGCGGCTGAAGCTTACTTGTATCTCATGAAAGATCGTTTCGTGACGGGGTCTACAATAGCCACAAATGGAGGCGCTTGGCTGGTTTGATGATCTCTATTCGCTTTGGCATAGGCTCACTCAAGCCGTAAGGGCATAGAAAAGTTTCAAGAAATTTGACTAGCCACAATACAATTTTCTACTACCTGATTACTCTAAAATTGAAAGCAGACCACTTAGAGATCATCGCCTCTCGACTATCGATCAACTATCAATTGTTTACATCTACGCTTTCAAACTGCTGCTACTACTACTCGGAGATCATGTAGCCACTGGAGTGAGCAGACTCTATGGAGCAAGCAGCTATCATTTGAAATAAACACATCTTTTATCACTCACATACCTCTGCTATAGTAGACTGTCTGCCCGGTAGTAGTGTTGACCAACAGAAGTGTTGACCGACAGTATGATACAGATATATACCAAGCCTAACATTCTTCAATGCCCTGATCTTGCTGATCCAATATACGTTTCACCACGTCCTTGGTGGTGGTAGTTTCAGTGTCTCTCTTTCCTAGATTCCCTGAAAAGTTCAAATAGAACTCCAACGAGTTGAGCCTATCTTCACTTAACTCCACGAAGATATTAGCTGTGATCCTGTTTTCATCCGAAAGTCCACTCGACTCTTCAACTGCAGCCACTTGAGTCTGTGCATCGGTAAAGGAAATGACGAGAGTGCTGATTTCTTCTGCTGCATTGTTGATAGTGGTCCAGGATGAAACCGCATCGACGGAATTTTCGACATTGTCGATGTATTCTCCAAGTGTATCGCAGAAATCCCCGGCCTTTGTGAGATATTCATCGGCCAGACTGGTCAAGTTTTGGAGATATTTCTCATCCACATCGGTGAGGAATGAATTAATCTCATTAGCCGGAGCTTCGAACAGGCCGTTTATGCTCTCTGCAGCATGAGCAGTAGTTGCGTTTAGCTTGGCGATTTTTGTGTCTGCTACATTCTCCAGTTTATTCAGAGCTTCTGAAGACAAGTGAACAAGAGCCACTGATACTGCCTCATCCAGTCCGGCGATGGTTGGAAGCTTGCTTGAAACCTTTGTGGTCAACTCTCCAAGTGTGTTTTCAAGTTGAGTCTTCGATTCGTCCTTTAGACTCGTGAGGATATCTGTTGGGAGCTGGGCGATGTTGGTGATGGCTTCCTGTGCTTTCTCCTTGACTTCTGTTGTCGCTGATTTGGCGTCTGTCGCAAGACTGGAGAAATCCGCAAGAAGATCTTTGGATGCTTCAACAGCGTCCTTAACCTGAGTGACAGTGCCTTTGACGGTGCTTGCAACATTCTTGGCAGTTTTAGTGATCTTTGTCAAGGAACTCAACCATCCCCTCGCCTCGAGTTGATTGTCTCTCGTAGACAAGTCAGTCCACTCTGAAACGTCGTCATCCTCGTCACTCCAAATGATCGGAGATGACTGTTCATCAAGAGAGTCATCGGTGGTGACATGAGGAACTGCTGTAGGCGCGCATTGGACCAGTGAGGAGCTCAACAGCCCTAACACACAAAGTGCTAGAACAAACAGAAATGGCGATCGAAACATAACGGCGTGTAAAGTGGTCGATTATATCTATGATGTTCGCTTATCAGACCAGCCCCACTGCAATGGAAGGAAACGATTTCCTTACTGTTGCTATTATGCAGAAGTTGAGATATTTCCTTCGAAAAGAAATTATCCCATCTGAAAAAGCTCTAAAAGGGAAGGAATGCTAATATATTCATATTCCAGAAAGGATTGGCCCTGAAAACAGACACTTCTTTGTTGCAGGGCTGACGTGGGGGCGGTCGCCAATTTGATGCAAAATAGGCAATTCAGGAAGGTACTTCATAAAAATACATGCAAAGGATTAGGTGAAGGATCAGTTACTAGAATCCAGAAAGATCTGAATGAAATAGCGAGATTGGCCAATGATGTTGTCCTCAAAAATTTTTCAACTACAATTCTTCAATGATTGCTCAGGTGAAAAGGTAAAATTTGATCATTTACAGGATGAAGTCTGATTTTTCTGTCCTTTAACTATTAATATTGAGAAAATTAAGCGCTATTGTTATCAATTGATAAAAGTCTTAGATACTGAGTACTATATCAAGTGTCCTGTCTATTAAGCTAGCTCCTAGCTTCATGTGGATCGATCATTAGCTTCAATCTCAAAGACTCAAGCGATCATCGTTCCAGGCATATTTGAACCTTCATATCAGCGAATGAGACTAGGCCATTATTCAGTCTCATTGGACCCGGTACTAAGTAAAGAGCCACTATTTCTCGCAAAAAAGCCCGATATTGGTTCACCGTGGAAAGGAATAGGAAGAAAATAAGCCCGATCACTCTCTTGCTTACTGGGGGCTAGAACTTCCAAGGTGCCTTATTTAATTGTTCTGGGGCGGCTTGGCGGCGATACTATGGCACCCTACAAGCTTAAGCTGAGGATCGATTACTCAGAACGGTGAACGGCGACGTTAAAATTATAGCAACAATTAATCGTGAATCCTTGATTTGAGAGAAATCAACAAAGTCAGCATGTCAATACAATGGTCGTGTGAACAAGGCCCAGGTGTGTTTTCTCGTCAGGCTCTTACTTAGGACCTAGCCGGATATTACGGACTCGCTCCTTTCACCCCTGGGGCAATGGTCAATATAGCTAATACCTGGGTCTACGCTATCTTGATCTAAGTTATCACTCCTTTCATACATTCATACATATGGTCATAGTGTGTGGAGAACAGGGCTTCCCGTCCGCTCAGTCGTATTTAAGCCTATTATAGAACGCGGTCAAAAATCGGAAAGACCTTAGCCCCCAGCTCACCATAAAGCAGTGATAGTGAGAGCGGGTGATTTAGGTGAGAACGGGGCGAAGATGAGTTGTATGGGGTGATATTAGCACCCCGGGCTTCCTACCCTAGAATCTTGACTATATAGAGTGAAAGATAAATAAACCCTTGAAGAGAATTTCTCCCATGCAAGGTAGCTTGTAGCGAAACTATTTTTGACCCTTACTGTAAAATATCTGGTCAAAAGAGAGCGATGGTATTTCGGTCATTGATATGGATGTGTTATTTAGAAAATATGAGGTGGACGTTGGGGGAGCATGTTTGTGCATATGTGGAAGAGAAGACGAGTGGCAAAATAAGTATACCAGCCCATATTGATGCTCTGAAAATCACTGACGGTTTTATGATAGACTTTTGGCTGAAGGTCTGAAGAAGGAAGTTCGTGAGTTTCGTGTAATGGGTAAATATCTAGGAGAGGCTCTTAATGAGAAATTGGACAACCATACCCCCCCCCCCCCTTATGTTCGTAACATTCGCGGACTGTTCTGGGTAGTAAGTCTTCCTTTTCCGTGGTGTTTTTCTTCTTATTCATACTTACAAACTACTAAATTGAATTCTTTCAAGATAAGAAAAACTAATCAATCCTATCCCCCGCCGGACACAATTTCTTGAAAATACATACAGCCGATCTGAAGCCGGACTGTGCAATTTCCCTAATGCCTGTAAATGCTGGAACTGATGGAGCCAATGATGATTATAATTGCTTTGCGCCAGCTTATAACACAACCCGAGCTGAGATTGATAGAATTCTTGATCGGGCAGCCAGTATCATCTATGAGGTCTTAGGTTAATGCAATACTTTCCATCAAATAATTCGTCTTTGATTAACCAAGATTTAATTTGTTAGATTTCTCTTCAAAAAATTATCACTACCATTTTATGCTCGCAATTTTACACGTTAAGATCGATCCAAGATGCTAATACTACAAGATAAGCATGCATCAAGGCTACTCAACGTGAAGGAACTAAAAATATAATCAAACAATATATCATCTGATATTGAAATTTTAATGAAATTTTGAGCGAGAGGACAATTCGTGACTCTGTAACCTTTAATGAGGTATAAGAGAGCATCATAAAAGATGAATTTCAAGGAATGCTAGAGAGCTATCTCAGTGATGGGCGCCAGACTGGTGAGGGAAAGTTATCCATCCTTGGACAATACTTGGCATAGGCCACTATCCCCCTCTGAGAAATCTCGAAATAAGAACGAAGATTGCAAAATTATAAGGATGCAAACCACACCCACAACTAAATAGCACCAAAAGTCTTTGTAGCCAAATCCCCGAGCAGCTATGGTACTGCATTCAAAGGGGGTAAGGGTCAATACCCTTTTCCAGGCTCTTTAGGTCGGCCAAGAAGCCAGCCATAACCCCGGTCTCGCTGTGGGAGGCACGTTCCTTGAGAATCATGAAATCTTCCTGTGAAATTCCCCGAGCAATCTCTGGTTCGGGCAGCCAGCTGAAGCAAGCCTTCTTAACCTTGTCACTCTCCAAATTGTTATGAGTAGGTTCCACAGCCTTGGTCTTGCCATCTTTAGATAGATCTTTGATGTCCTCCTTTGCCTTGCGCTTGCGAGAGTGACAAGAAGGCTCTGGAGTATCACCAACATCCTCGGCAACGGCATTCTTGGCTTCGGCTGCATCTTTGGCCAGATGAACCTGCGAACGACGCAAAGAAGGCTTAGCCTTGGTGGTAGTCTTCAAGATGGCATCCAGAGCCATATCATCTCTATTGCCATCGGGGGTAGCAAAAGCACCGTTGGTACCCTCGGTGCCAGCATCTTTGGCAGCGGATCTCTTGGCGGTGGCCGCAGCACTGAGCTTCTTGCGCTGTGAATGGCGTAAATCCGACTTTGTGGCAGGCTTTGTGGCAACATTATCACTGCTGTCGAGAACCTTTGTATCATCCGTGGGTGCGACTCCTGCGTCCATTCGTCTCTTCACACCGTCTATGAAGCAGCGGAGTGCCTTAGGGGTGCATTCTTTCATAAATATTCTGTAAGTATTGCTATTACATAGGTAGGTTTGAGGAATTAATGACGCACCATCGTCCATACGCAAGGCTACTGCATTGAAATCAATCTTGTGGGTCTGGACTATTGCGTGCAA
Source organism: Penicillium taxi (assembly GCF_028828555.1). NCBI lineage: Eukaryota > Fungi > Ascomycota > Eurotiomycetes > Eurotiales > Aspergillaceae > Penicillium > Penicillium taxi. The sequence continues at coordinate 2,793,983 of NW_026643205.1, forward strand.
AAGCTATTGCGTCAGAATGTCAGCTTCATGTATCATATATTCATCCATTAAAGCAGGAATTATTAATCCCAGAGAAATAGAAATTTTGGAATCTTCATAAGTTCAACCTACTTGATCACGACGATCAGAGGTCCAGCGTTTCACCATGGTTGCGGTTACAGCCGGTTGAAAGTCTGTGAGAATAGGTGGATGTGAAGGAGTTGCGAGGAAGAAGAACTTTTAAATTGAGAAAGTTGGGTTTTATGGAATTAGAACATTAGTGGGTGCAAGGTCAAGAATTTGTACGCGAGTATGGGTATCTTTAATACACTTAGGGCTCAAAAACGCTGAGTGACTGTTTGCTCACTACTAGATGTATCTTGATTGAGTATTCTCCAACTCTGAGCACCTCAAAAAGCTCCCCTATCAACTTATTATGATTTTTGAACCTTTCAAATTCTTAATAAACCCCTAGCCACTTTCAATTAGAGTTACTCTGGTTTCACTTCAGTTTTGATATGCCCTTAGATCCATTCATTGTTTCTTATAAGAGTGATAAATATTTACCGCGCTAATTACAAAGCAATGAACTGAATGACCCACTTTGCCTAGGTAATAGCTGTAATCTTGTGTAGACATCGAGGGGAATCTATGTGCTATGAGAAAAGGTTCCTTCAAGTTACCTAAGTGGTAGAATAGTATATCTAGGATCAACCCCTTGAGTAATCAAATTAAAACAAGTCAGAATCAGCTGATTGGTAGATTGATAATAACAAAAAGTAATTTGTTTGTCTGTAATATTATAAAGAATAAAGCGGACGAATGTGAAGAAATTCACTAGATCTCTGGAACAAGTCTTGCAGCAAATCCTTACAGTGTGCACCCACTCTACAGTCAAATTTATCTTTTGTGAAATACCTATTACTAACCTAGGTACTGCCCAGGTGCACAACATTAAAGGTTGTGATAGCCACGTGCGGATGCGTGTAGTTAAGCTTCCGCCAAGGTTGCCTTCACATTCCTTGGCATCTAAGATCTCGGGAGCTAGAAAACTATCTATACTGTCTGTTTCTCTACTCTCTCTGAGACTCTCTCTATATATATATGTATTATCGTGAAAATTTCGATACGCTCATATTTACAGTATATCGTGTCTCAAAAAAACATTATCTCAACCCCACTTTGTCTTTGTCCTCGCCGTGGCGTTTCAGTGCATCTCCGAATCAAAAGCAACGGAAGCGTTCGATACATACGAGTCAAGAATACGCCAAGAATTGCTACTAAAATCATCACCACTACTATCGCTGAGACTGGACTTCAAATTGAGAACTCTATTGACCAGTCTTCCAGACCTCCGAAAGGGTGCCTTATTCCGGGCGCTATCAATACGTCCCGCTAGTGGAAGAGTCATTCTCTATGTTCCGATCATTCTTCCTTACTTCTAAGGCTTAGGGTCTAATGATGTTTTCATCTAGGATATTCAATTGAGTAAGCCCTGCAAGCTATATTTAAATAAGGGTAGCCAAGTCAATAGAAGTCATCACATACAAGACAGACAGGGCAGCCAGCGACCCACCAATAAGGACAAGGAATAGTAGCATCAAGACAAGAATGCGAAGTATACTAGGGACCTTTCGGGAGATGCACCTCTTGAAAGTGGTCATACCTAGGTACTTGGCTAATGGGACTGGATGCTACAACTTACGATATGGTGATGCTGTGCACAGGTTCGACTATTTCTTGATCGCCCGCTACATGATCCAATGTCTGTACTACTTTGAATAAAATGGGAACCTGCGCTTATTCTACCTGGGCAAATAGGGATTTTAGACATAATGATTGTCGATTAAAAACTAGCCAAGTCTCACTGGCGAGATGCCCCGTGTGGAAGGGTTTTCACGCTCTCAAAATGGTAAAAGACCCACTTAGGCCTAGGTCTTATCCCTTGGTATAGTATACTAATCAAGTGGTATGGCAGTGTGTCTTGAGTTTCGAAAGAAAAACAGCAAGTGTGGTGGGAAGCGACCAAATTGCACATTTTGTGCCCTTGAGGATTCGACTGTCAATGGCATTCAGGACTTAAATGGGTTCAACAGGCACAGCCGATATGAGAGACACACAGATCTCGTCTCAACTGCATAGATGACTATGTCTTATCGCATATTCCACGGATTCTAATCAAAAGTCTATTTGATTCTAATTTCTAAAAAAAAAAAAAAAAAAAATGCGTGGGAGTACTCTAAGTTGGCCGTGTTTCAGGAATTTGCTAGATGGAGCCAACTGATACTAAATGTGAGAATCGTTTCCACAATTGCTCCAGCAATGGATGGGCCTGACAATCCATACCTATGAGTGTCCATTTCTTTATCATCACCTATTCTTCGTGAGACTATAGTCTGCATAGCTACAGAGCCGATGCTCAACTTCGACCTCGGCAGTGTCTCGACGGCCGTGCAGCGTCAACAAGTGCTCAGAACTATAAAACAAGATCTTTCTCTTGTTGACACATCAGGGGCTTATGAGTCAAGCCTTATATAAGTAAATGATCTTAATTACGACGCCCTTTTCATTGCAGTTGTGCTCTAGGGTATTGTAGAGCCACATGTCAGATGCGCCTCATTTCTCATGGAAACGCTAGGTTACTTTAACCAGGTACTACGTAGCGTTGTTACGCACATGGCAGTGCAACGGTTTACCATAGTTAATGTGATGCTGGCCATTTTCCGACAACGAAGCCAGTATGCGCCTTGGAATTTTGTGCTTTACCAGACCCGGCACGGTGGGACGCTACTGAGCCCTCCTTTCACAACAGGACAGGATCCCCTCAACCACTCATATGCTTCTTGGTAAGAGCATCACATTTAGCTTGTGATATAGAGAACCTTTTTTGAGCAGGGAGCTTCTGTTGACAATATTTCAACCCAGGCGTATAATCTGCAGAATGAGCTTCGGTTGTGGGAATTCCGTTACTTGAGTGAGGATGTCCCAGAGAATGATGTACGCTCACTATTGGAAATTCTTACTTGATGCTTTAACTAGATTACGCATCTCTTGCTTGCCCATCGAGTGTTTCGGAATACAACCCGCTGTGCTCGGGTCCAATACCTCGCACAAACTTGCTTTCGATTCATGGATAAGTTATCTACCGGCTGTGGGCCAGACTCTTCCCTACCCGGCTCGTTTATCTAACTGCAAGGGAGGCTGTTACCCCCGAAGACCGAGCCTGGGTGCGGTAAAAGCATGAGTCGATGACTGAATACTACAGAGAGAAATAGCGAAGTCTAGAAATGCGACAGAACTGGTTTGGGAGATGACTGATCAAATTTAAATCCAGTCAACTGGACCGACAAGTTTGGCAGATGACTACGATCCTACCAATAGATAGAGATATCCAGGCCAAAGACAGGCCTGTCTATTCATCTTCTGAATCAGATTTCATCATTTCTAAAATTGGACTCTTGGCAGTGGCAATTCAACGTTGCCGGCTGAAAACTTTAACAAGACTGGAGTGCTGATAAGCTTCAAAAAGTATTTAGTGCTTGAATGGACCACAATTGGCAATATCCCGGGCTCAGAGTCGTCAGTTCAGAGTTCAGTAGAAGACGGAATAGTAGTCTAGAAGCTGAATTTTCGCAAGGAATGATCTACACCAACCTTGAAAATTGGACCTGGGTTGGAGATCCAAGGAACCTTGGAAGGACCTGGTATATCATGTCTGACACACAATCGTAGTACAAAGTTCTTTAGGTTGATCTGTTCTGTACCTTTGATCCCCCTTTCTTCAAGATACCCCGTACTCTGTACAACCAGAACTGATATCCGATAATTCTTACATCGGATGCCACGGAATACACAATCGCACGGGGTCGTCAGTGTCACGTACGCAGACAAAGAACTCTCTCTTCATAATCCCTGCCGGCATCGGAAAGATCGAGCCAATAGTATTACAGGGAAGCGCAACAGTTGCCAAAACCGGGATACAGACTGGCGGGACCCTAGCAACAGGTTGCATCTGTAATCGCAAGAATTTGTCCAACACTGCAGCCTAAGATGAACTCAACCGTCTACAGGTCTAGAATGACCTGTCAAATTTCAAAGCCAATCAAAACAAGTTCCGAGGCGGGTACCTGAATATTGTCCCTGTTTTGGTCTGACAGTCCACAAACTTGGGTCATCGTGGGCCAAAATGCAACTGTATGATTATTGGTGTAGTCCCACTTGGGTCCTTCGAACCATGGGAGTCCCGGGTGGCGCTTAACTAGGGCGTTCTCGAGTCAGGGAGAACCGGGTTTTCCAGAAGTGTATAGTTATGACTTCCAACGCACGAGACATGGACGAAACGTCCATTTAGTTCCAAGCCTCTCGTTCGGAACATTAGCCTCGTGATATAACCATAAGATTATGCATACGCTATTCATCAGAGGGGAGAAAGTGACGGATCGAGAATAATGAACAGCCTAGCGTTTCAGATCCCGTGCATCTCCCGTGAATCACCCGTGGTCTTTTTGTGGTTTCGCGGCATTTGATGGAGATCAGGACAATAAATGAGGAATAGGCTTGAGTTAATGCAGCCCCATCTTACTATCTCGTTTTTGCTCCCTGGTTCCAAGCCGGTGAGTCTCATCTCATTACTGGGGGGACCTGTGGTTGGGTTTATGGTGGAGGATTTACCCCTGTTTTAGACAATGCCAAGTGGGACAAGGCTTGTTATGCAATCCGCTGGTCGAATACCCAGTAAGAGAAAGAAAAAGGAGTAAGGAGCGCGTATACGAAACCCCCTCCCCGAGGCTGTTCTCTCAGTAAAGTCCTAGAAGCCCTCGTTGCTCAGGCTCAAATGTAGTTTGGGCAGATGCAGGTCGACGCAGGGGTGGGAAACAAAAGTACAAAAGCCTGGCAAAAGGGACTAGGATACACCCCAGTGAAAGAACAAAAAAGCAAAGAAAGAAAAAAAAAATAGAAAAAGCAAAAGAAAAGAATAATACGTCCTACATAGATCTGAAAAGAGCTAGAGTCGAGGCCGATGTTTGGCGGTCGGAAGCGATAGCCCCACGAGCCCATAGTGAAAAATAGACCTGTGTAGTCAGCATCTCCTGATCGCCGCCTTTCTTCTCTTCCCTCCTCCCTCTTACTGCGTCGTCTTTTCTATCCTTCCCTACGTTCTTTTTCTTCTTCTTTTTTCTAGCAAAGGTCGTTCGTTTCATTCCTTTACGACGACCGTACCACTCCTTCAATCCTTTCCCACTTCTTTCACTTCCTTGAACGGTTACCCCCTCCAAACGGCTCCGTTATTACCCCGTTGATCGATTCAACCTTGGTATTTGCGATTCTACAACCTTTAAAGTCATTAGACTCGGTTGATTATTGATAGCCCTTGCTATTATATTTGAGCTGCATAGGCCAGCCTTTTTTCCCACCTTCCTTAACTGGGACGCTTCTGCGACGCTCCCTTACCACCACCCAACCACCCTGTTTCTGACGTGGACAATATCGAACCAGAGTTGATATCTACTCCCCTCGCCAGTGCGCTTTCATTCACTTTTATCTCTCGCGCTTGAAGCTGCTTGTAGAGACTGAGGTCTTGGAAATTACCCATCATTTTCTACCATATCTTTACTTATCGGCTGGATCGTCACGCAAAACGTCTTTACAGACCAATCAACATCCCGAAAATCACATCTAAATCTACCCTGCTTCTGCCTCTATACCTTGGATAATACGGCAACATGTCATCAATGACAGACACCCCTGAAAACAGCATGGGCTCACCTTTGTCTTCGAACGACAGCCCCTCACCTTCTCCGTCAAGTGCAACGGCCCCTTCAAATTCCTCGCGCCGGCCACCGCGCAAGAGTACCTTGACCCAGCAGCAGAAGAACAACAAACGCCAACGCGCAACTCAAGATCAACTGGTCACACTTGAGGTCGAATTTAACAAGAACCCCACACCCACTGCTGCTACCCGCGACCGTATCGCAAATGATATCAATATGACTGAGCGATCTGTTCAAATTTGGTTTCAAAACCGTCGCGCGAAAATAAAGATGCTTGCAAAGAAGAGCATCGAGACTGGTGAGGGCTGTGACTCTATTCCCGAGTCGATGCGCAATTATCTCGCCATGCAATACGACCCTTCCAAGCCTGGAACCCGTGATTCCTTTGGACGTGCCATTCCTTACGGGGCACCCGGCATGTACGCAAATGAGGCTAATCAGTCGGGCAAGGTGGTCATCTCACACTTCACTTGTCGCTCCTTGACTGTCGGTAGCTGGCGGCGCATTGGCCAAAATGCTATGGACCTAGTGGTTTTCTACTCACCCGACAAGGCTTGCATGACATACTACATCAACAACGATTCCGCTGGCTACAAGATTGAGTACCCCTTTGCCCATATCAAGAATATCACCCTGGAAACTGGAGACCCTCATCCTGGGCCAAACGGTGAACCACCCCGCCCTGGCGGTTTAGTGGTGGAGTTGAACCGCCCGCCGATGTTTTACATGGATTCATCTAATTCTGGAGGCTTCTACCAATGTGGGGATTTCACTGAGGAGCAACAGGCCAGTCAAATTATGGTTCACCACTTGGGTGGCCATCCCAAAGTCTTGAGTGTGCAGCTTGCGAAACTTGTTTCATTGGAGTCATTCCAGAACCGCCTGGCATACGGAAACAGTAATAGCAACAGTGGCAACAGCACCAACATTGCCGCGCCTGCTATCCTATCCCCGCCCTTTATTCAGCGCCCTGCTTCCCAGCCTAACGAATTTCCCCCAGCTCCGTATGTGAATCCTTATCAGGACCAGAACCACTTGGGATTCAACATGCAGCCCGCTCGCGGTCACAAGCGCCAACGAAGTCGTTCAATGCCAGTAGCTGTGGATATTTCGACCCTGCAGGTTCCCATGGGTTCTTTCCACGTGCCGCAGACTCCAACATTCAATCCTGCTGATTCCAATATCTATGCCCCTATTCCCCAATCTACACACCAAGGTCTACCTACAGATCTGCGCATTGAGACTGATGGATATGGACTCGATTTCCGAACCAATCCTCTGTCAGCAGCCACTACCGCGTCTCCCTCTGACTTCGCCAGCCCAGGCATGTTCAGCAGTACTGGACAAGGTGATTCCACTCCAGTCGCTGCCATGGCTTCCCAGTTCAATCTCTCCTACATTTCAGGAGGCCCCTCTGAGAACTCAACAACTGGGTCACACGCAACATCTCCATACTCTTCTGTCAGCCCCGCTGATCCCATGATCGCCAATCACTCTCCTCCTTTATCTAGCATGTCTCATCCCGATATGTACGGTTATACCCACGACCAACAACCGGGCTTCGAAGATGGCCTTTCCATGAATGATATGTTCTCCAAACATAACGCTCAATACGCAGTTTCGCACGATCCTCACACATTAGAGTTGCCTATGCATCATGTCATGTCTGGTCACGGTTCGCCGGCCCTCGATTACTCCCATGGTTTAGTCAACCTTGATGACATCAACTCTCAAGGAATGCCTGCTGGTCCTTAAATTTATTGATTCTAGGGTTGAATTCCTAACGCATTTTCTCACTGTTCCGTTCGAAATTTTACGACCTTCGGAGTCCTTGTGGCGTATATTAGGGTTTGGGTTCATTCTGGAGGGTTCTCGTTGTAACGGTCATGAAAAACTGCCTATCTAGAGCTATTCAGCGATGGGCCCTTTCTTCAACCGACAACATCGTATCTCTTTGGTGATTTTTGGAAAGCTTATCTGATTTAACTTGTCCCCGTTTCTGTTGATTCCGTGACATATATCCCTTCTGTCTTGCCATTTTTTGTCTTTATACCCTTTTCCCGTTCTGGGGCTGGCCCTAAGCGATTCTTGATAGCCTTTTTATTTCTCTTTTTTGGTTCCTGTCAGGACTTCCTGATTTTGAACTCTTTCTTCCCCCTTGGCCAGCTTTTTTTCCATTCTTCTACGCTGTTGCCACGACCTTCCTTTCTGTCGATTGGCCAAATAGGCTGACTAGATGGAGGTTTTCCCCCGCAATTCTTTCTTTTATTTCCTCTCTTGTGAGTTTTTGCGTTCTCGAAGATGGGTCCAGGTACTTCTTTCCCGCCTGGATTGTCTCCCATTCATTTGCAGACTCCAAAAATCAATGATTCTTCTAGTGAGTGTCCCTGAGTTATTGAGATATACTTCATTTTGGACGAGCTAGAAGCGAAGTTGTGATGGTCTGTGCGATATACGAGTACGAGATTTGATACTAAGCTCTGAATAAATTCCTTTTTGTCCCATGCAACTTATTAGTTGATATAACTTTATCTTCGTATTTAAAGCCTCTTCGTTTTCACGTGGGTCAGAATCACCATATCTTACATTATATCTATAAACCCCGATGAACTAATGATAATATACAGGCAGTTTTTCCTCTGAGCGAAGAATTTATCCCACCTAGGTATTTAGGATGCATTAGTTCTCATCCCAACCTTTCGGTGCTGGCGCCTTCAATCCTCTGCTCTCCCTCAAATACTTCTCAATCCAAACCTCCATCTTCTCCAAAATACTCCTCTGCGGATTCCCAGCCTCAAAAACACCCTCCTTGCACCAAACACTCCAAGACCCCATCAACCCAGCCATAATAATATCTGTCCCCAACCGATCCCCCACAACCGCAATCTCACTCGGCGACTGAATGACCTCCCGCTCCCGAAACCACCGCACAACCTCGTCTCCACAGAACGGCTTCTTGTCCGTGCCAGCCGGAACCCGAAATACGGGGATACGCAGATGCGCGAGCTGCGCTTCCAGTTCGCGGACTTCGTTGTCGTAGTTTGGATGGCTGCCGGCGCGGTTGGAAACTATTAGGATTGAATCTGGGTTGTGGGTTTGGTGGAATGGGGAGGTTGGTGATGTCCGCAGTTCTTGGAGCTTTTTTAGGATTTGCGGTGGGAAGGTTGTTGTTTTCGCGGTGCAGAGGGTGTTGTCTTTGTCTAGGACTAGGGCGCGGATTTTAGGTATTTTCTTTTCTGTGCTGGAGGTAGTTGGAGGTTTTGCGATTAGGTGAGGGCCTAGATCTTCGGGGAGGTATGTGAATGTTGGGATTGTGAGGTGTGGGAGGAACTGGGCAGGTTGTTTAAGGAGTGTTTGGACGGCATGGTTGAAGCCTCGTATATTGGAGTTTGGTGAGCCGGCCATTATCTGTATAAATCGTACGTATTCAACGGTGGTCCCACGATTGATTTAGTCGCATGTAATTGAAGGTCGAATTAGCAATTTAATATTAAAAGGATCCACAAGAGCGGACTGGAGGAGCTAAAGCCGCAAAACTAAACTCACCTCGCGATCTCCGACACCTTCACTTTCGTCCCTCATCCCCCACCAACACATACCATTTCACCCTACTTCTGCATTTTCCGTGGAAGAGAATCCAGTCATTTTCACTGACATAGTCCCTGCGCCCCTCCCCCGCTGTTCGAATTTTTGACTCTGATTCAATTCACTCTCCCGCGCCGCACATTTCTCCAAGATGGGCAAGCTCACCAGCACGATCGGTATCCCGATCAAGCTCCTCAACGAATCGCAGGTAGATTGTTCCCACTCCTTATGCTTCTCGCACCTTTCGGCATGGTTTAATTACTAGACCGAGGTTTTTATCAGACTTGCGCAAATAGACCGCTAACTAAATAATTTTAGGGCCATGATGTGACTATCGAACTCACAACCGGTGTTACTTACCGAGGAAGACTGCTGGAAGGTTCGTGAAGTGAAATACCTATATTACCTGGACGGGGATTTGTGGCATGCTCTGTGTCTGACACAGAGACAATCTGCTCTCGAATTATTTCGCTGACTTCTTTCCCCCTTCCTACAGCCGAAGATAGTATGAACGTGCAAATGTCCGGTGTCACTGTTACCGCCCGCGACGGCAAAGTCTCCCACCTAGAGCAGATCTACATTCGAGGCAGCAACATTCGATACTTCATTATTCCCGACATGCTGAAGTAAGTACCTGCGAGCTAACAGCAACCACTACTATGGAGCAAACACTCCGATATAATTCTAGACTGTTCCACATTTGCTAACGGATCTTTTCTCAATAGGAACGCTGCCATGTTCAAGACTCGCAACCAGCGTGGACGTGGTGTTGGTTTAGCGCGTGGTAAGGCCACTGTTCAGCGGGCACGCGCTGGTCGCGGTGGACCTCCTGGACGAGGCTAGATGTATGTTGAGAATAGGACGAAAGCCCGGCTTGGAAGACCTGGCAAATTCAGTGGTTGGCGTTCGTCTTTTGTGTTTCTTTGTTTTTAGGGGAAAATTCTCTAGGCTTCTTCTACCAAGCCTGGCTTTGGACTGACTGTCCTTGAAAACTTATGTATCGTTCAATTACCCGAATGAATACCTGGTGCATACATTGCTTTTTGGCTTGAGCTTGGATTCGACTTGACTCGGCCATTTGCTCTTAGCATGACTCTTCCACGAACTGAAGTGGGTGTCGCTCTATTTAATGGGCTGATCAAGTCTACAATAGAAATCTTCATAGTGGGCAAAGCCAGATAAGGACCATTTAAATCTATGTAATTGTTGTATCGAATCTAATAACTAACGAAGTAGTAAATAATCGCATCTCCACAACTTATTTCGGTGCGGGGACAACTTCCCTCCTCACAACACCCCGCCTACCCTACTCCAAACCATCGCGCAAAGCAGATACATTTGAGCCACATAATTTCACTGTCTACAAATGCCTAACATGATATTCGACCTCGAATCTATCGATCCCTCAAAGCCACGAGTCAAACACATCACCAACCCACGACGCCTCCTAATCCTCTCACCACCCTCACAATCGCTTTCAATAATTCCTCCGCTCCTACACTCACTGACCGGAGTTCCAGTCCTTGATCTTCCAAACCAAACACCCGAGCCAGAAACGAAGACCAAAACTCCACCTACACCTACACCTACAACTCCTCAGACAGATGCTGCTCCAGCAACAACAACCTCATTCGCAGGCTACACAACCCACAGCCCATTAAGCCTCCAAACAAAATACTACAAAACCGACGTCCCAGTCTGGGTAGATGAAGTCCCTATTAGTACCGATTCCACGAACGCAACAGCCGAACAATGGCACACAGAGTTCCTGAGCGCTGAGGCGGATATCGTGCGCGACGCAGTTGGTGCTTTGGTCGTTTGCGTCCAGTCTCCGAGGGAGAGTTTGACCACGACTGAAGACTATGCTGCGCGCGCTGATGTTGCCGCTGTGCTGGATCTAATGCGACAGGTTGGGTCTGTAAAGGCGCGGATTGAAGAGGAGCGTGGTGGGCTTGGTGATGTTTCTAGCGTGTTTGTGCTTGTTGGGCCGCGGAAGACTGCTGTGCGCAAGACTTCAAGTGGTGCTAATGAAGGGTTTAGGAGTGACGAGGATCTTGGGGATGATCTCGATGTGCCGTTGTCGGTTAGTTGGTGGGAAGATCAGCTTTTCGATATTGGGTTGTTGGGGTGGGAGGTTGTTGAGTGGGATCCGCAGGATCGAAGTATTGAAAAGACGAAGAGTAAATTCGGCGGTAAGTTCATTTCTGTACTTTTGAAGGGCTGTGCTGATTCGTTGCAGAGTATGAGGGAATGCCTCGGATTAGAGAGGTTCTTGAGACGCATGAATGGACTGGATCTTCGGATTCACTTCTTGACACAGAGCAAGATTCGGACGGTGAGGATGGGATCCCTGGATTCGGCGGGTCCTCGCATTCTCGTGGCTTTGGAAATGAAGTTCATGAGTTGGAGTGCGAGATGTTTGGGCTGCGGATGGCTATTGAACGGGGCGGTGGTGATGATGAGGAAGATGAAGATGATTTTACGTTTGACGATAATGCGTCGTTTAAGGATGATGGGGAGGATGAAGATATTAAGGTCGAGTCGATGGAAGGGCTGATTATGCGCATGCAAGCCATACGAGGTAGGTCCATTCGATGCAGGTTACATACTTGTGCTGACTTTTTCTAGATATGGGTGCTGATTTGCCTGAGGCTGAGAGAAAAAGGTTTGCTGCGAAGGCTGTACAGGACATTATGCGCGAGCTGTAGTGCTCCGTCTGAGATGTTGAATTGGATATAGATTTTACACTTCACTACGATCCATATGCAGACTCGATGTTCAGACTTATCAATATTATTAGAAGGTATCCTGGATATTGAGATGTTTTTATCGGTACTTCCCTCGAAGCTAATTTATACAAGAACGGGCATTTTAGCACTGATTCCCCATCTCTTCGCATCAAAGTTGGCATAAGAATGTTTTGGAAACCCTAAGCCGAGCCCAACCTTCGTTTCCTCCGGTAACCTGCATGACAGGATGCAGAATGTAGCCGGTGTGACTCGACATCTAATCAGAACGCTTCTTGCCACGAAGGACCTTGCGGCGCTGTGCGATCATATGAGTGTACAAGACATAGGAGCCTAAAATAGATCAGTTACAACCATTCAACCGCATAAAACTCGCAGAAACATACCAGGCACGTATATGACCAGAACGGCAATAAGGAACCAGCGGAAAAGAGGATCAACCTCAGCAGCAGGACGAAGGGCCTGGAAAATGAGGGTACACTCGCTGGAGATACCAATAGGGTAAAGAACGTAAAAAGTGTTATAGCTGGAAGAATGAAATCAGCTTTTCGTATCCCACCTCAAATATGTGGGAAATTATAACTCACCGGAACCAAGTCCACCAAGCAGGAACGCTATTCCCCGACAAAGTAATAGCAAAGAACCCATAACGAATAACCTCCGTCACACCCCATGCGGCAACACAGCCCAAATAAGCATAATCCCCAATCTGGGTATCCGCGCCCCCAACAATATCCCCGCCAAACTGCGCCAGAATGCCCCAGACAACAAGTAGTCTGCTCGCAACTTGCATTCCAGTTGTCGTGACTGGAGCACGCACTAGGCGGACAAGACTGTGGAAAACCTCCAGCAAAGCCAGCGATTGCGTGAGCAGGAGCGGGCTGAAAGTCTGACCAAAGATTGCGGGAAGGTTGTTCTTCTGTGCGTGGGATGGGAGTAGCGATGCTGTGTAGCTAAAGACGGAGGCCCAGAGGATTAGACTTATGGTGTTGTAGGTGAAGAGATAGAGTCTTGTTAAGCCTGCTGGCGCTGTGGAGCGCGGTGCAGCTGGTTTGGAGCTTTGGGATGCCATTTTAATGGGTGGGTGGTTGGTTTGGAAGCTCAATGCGTTGGTAGAATTGAGCTCATCTGTGTTTTGTCTTGCTGTCAATTGTTGAGGCGGTTAGAAGTCCGAAAAGGGAAACCTCGGATGTTACATAAGCCTTCTTAGAAGCAGTGTCGAAGGTTGACTGTGTGGGGAGTATCTGGGGTTTAGGCCTTCCACTCTCGTGATCTTGAGGTCACTTGTCACATCTGACGTCTGTTTTTTTTTTTCTAATTTTCGTTGGAGATCTACCCTATCTTTCTTATGTATCATCTCCGCAGGTGGTACCTAGATATGCGGCCGTCCATTTCTCTATACATCATGAACTCATTTTTGTCCCACACTCTAGGGCTGCATAGGTGTCAGACTGCGCCTAGCCAGCTGAGCAGCTGTATACACAGTATTTGTTTTTCTAACTCCATCACACATTTATGGCGAGAGCTGCGGTTTGCGCGGGAAATGTAATACCCACAAGCTAGGAGCACACTATTGGCACGGGCTCCTCCCTTAGTTACGTGAGAGAAGAGACAGTGGGGCCAGAATTTGTTTATTGGAGGAATCCATGAATATGGGCTGCTGGTCAATAATCCATGGGCTGACTTACAGGGTCTATACAATGTAACGGCGTTCGGAGTAGTTTGCTAGATACAGTACCTAGTCCTGGGTATAGAGTATATATGGAAGAACTCAAGAGAGATAGAAGACTTGATAATATTTACCGACTGTCCACGGGGATGACAGCTCATCAGTTCATCCTGCTATCAAGTCGCACCAAATACCTAGTAACCGTACTTAAACACGGCAAATTAACGGCATGCAAGCTGACATCAGAGAATGACTAGTAGGATTTTGCTGTATTTACTTGGGCGACATCTGAGATCTATGCAAAATAGACTTAAAACATATGAAATGTACTTTATATTGATGTGCAAAGTAGTATAAAACCAAAAGGAGTATAGATAGGATATGAGAAAGCTTTAAACACTAGCGCGTTCAACGTTCAACGTATTTAAGTAATTCTGATACGGAGAAACAGTGACATCAGAGGCTCGGACTGGGTCTCCGCCCTGATGTCATGGCTTTATATACAATTTCTGATTGGTGGCGTTGGAACCACGCATCAAAAAAAAAAAAAAGGCACCATCTTCCCCTATATATAGGGAAAAGCATTTTCACCTAGCATTGCGTATCTGAAGTTCAATTAAAACCATTCTACTATATATATGACAAGTCCATTTTATTGAAGTCCTTACACGTCATATTTAATCTTCTTATACCCGGACCGGGTCCTCTTTTTTTATACGTCAAATCGTGTTGAAGCGCATGAAGAGTCTTCAATATTTGGCTCCGGAGGGCCGAGACCCCCAACCGGGATCATATTTTACCGATAGCAATTCATACCTGCATTTTTAAAAAAAATACTCGGGGGGAATATATCGAAGGCAGTCTAGGGCAGACTAGCTAGCTACTATTCCAGTTGATTCACAACCGTTACTCGGTATTGTAACCATTAAACTACTACTAGTAGCATACTCTACTATGGCTATGACGTCTAACGAGGGGTGTTCTTGCCACTATAATCTCCCGGTTAGGTTTGGGCCTTGTTTGCCGGTTAACATGGATACAGCCCTATTTTCCTTTTTTTCAATAATTCCATAATTACGTTCCCTGTTAGGGGATTCTCCACTATCCATTTACCCTTTGGTACAGTTAGCTACATGGCCCGATGATCTCACAGTTCGGATGGTTTCACTCATATCAGATATGAGGTATGTTGAGTATCAGACAATGCAATTATGTAGTAAGGATGTAGAATATATATAAAATATTCAAACAAAACGGAATGAACGAAATAAATTGAAAAGATATAAAAGAAGTTAAAATACAAATAAGGTAGAAAGGATCAAAAGTTGAGTGTGGAGGGGGGTTAAAAGGAAAGACGAAAATGCCCCTCCGTTCTCCCTTCTCTCTCTTGGCCATAACCCATAATTACCCAAACCGTCTCCGCCCTCCCCTTTCCATCTCGCTAACATTTCCTGTGTCTTCTTGTCGCCTCTCCATTTTCCCTCTTAGGCTTCCAGGACGTTACTGATACTGATAAAGAGGTAAGAACAGCTGCGTCTCCAAGTTTTGCCCCTCCTTTTAGCCCTGCATCACCTTATGTTCCCTATACCCGACTGGATTTGATCTTCTTTATTTGCTTCTTCCTACTGCCATTTCACTTGATATTGCACTTGGCCAGTCGCAGCTGCTGCAGTTGCAGTTGCAGAAAAGAAGAAAAAACACCTCGCTCGCCTTATACTGATCGGCCAACCCTCAATTCTCCCCACCTCATTCTCTGCTCCCCCCATATCGCTATATCGCACTGTAAGCTGTCGTCTGTCTTTGCCTTTGCCTTCGTTTGATTTGTATCTGCCATCTTCTTCGTCAGTGGCTTGACAAACCCACTTTATCGGTCTTAGCTCGTGGTGGCTTGGTATTCCTGATCTGCTAGAGTCTAAGATGTTGTTCTCTTCCAACCTCTTCACCCCTGTCCACAACCTACTACTTTCCTCAGCTGCCTTGATATGTAATACATTTCTGGCGTAAAGCTACCAAGTCTTTGTAATCTTATTCATTGCATCACATGATTATTGACACGAATTTTGATTACATGATTCATTTCTGTGGGGAATTACTTGCTGACTAGATCCTCCAGACACCACCACAATCCACTCAACTTCCACATTTAGGACTCATCTCCATCTTACGAATCTGTCGGAATAATTTTTGATTCCTTGCTTTTGCCTTTTGCGCCTAATTCATCTCCATAACAGAAATGGCTCCTCCACCAAAGCAGGTAAACAACATCCTGGCCCTTGCTATGCATACAGAGACTCACCATTGAATCAGGCGGCCCCGCCAAAGCTCTCCGATGTCAAGGATATTATCGACGAGAGCACTTTCGAGCAGATCCTCGAAATGGATGACGATGATGAGCGTGAATTCAGCCACAGCATCGTTTATGGATTCTTTACTCAGGCCGACGAAACCTTTAAGAAAATGGAGAACGCCCTGTACGTCACTCGAAATATCACGTTACCAGGATTGCTTCTAACCTCCCTACAGTACAGCAAAGGACTTGGTTGAACTGTCCGCACTCGGACACTTCTTGAAGGGATCCTCAGCTACATTGGGTCTCACCCACGTCAAGGATGCA
This sequence comes from Penicillium taxi, assembly GCF_028828555.1. NCBI lineage: Eukaryota > Fungi > Ascomycota > Eurotiomycetes > Eurotiales > Aspergillaceae > Penicillium > Penicillium taxi. The sequence continues at coordinate 2,810,348 of NW_026643205.1, forward strand.
TGCGAAAAGATCCAAAATTTCGGCGCTGGTAAGGATGAAACTGGTGCCATCGATGAGCCCGACAGTGAGGTTTCGCTGAAGAACATCGATATTACGCTGAAGGACGTCAAGATCGAATATGCCAAGGTTGAGAAGTTCCTGCGCTTGTTTTTCGGTGAACAGCCCGAGCCTGAAGAGCCCAAACCAGCTGAAGCCGAAAAGAAGGACGAGACCAAGGACGAGACCAAGGACGACAAAAAAGAGCAGCCCGAATCCAAGAAAGAGCCAGAGTCCGCCAAGGAAGAGGAGTCTAAGCAGGAAGAAGAACCCGAGAAGAAATAATGGGCTTGTGATCGCTTTTCACTTTTCACTTTTCACTTTTTACTTCTTCTCCTCTTCCTACTTTTGCCTCTCTTTCTTTTTATCTATTTTAGCGACGGATTGGAGCATTGTCATGGCCTCCTTTTTATTATTGTCCGGTTTTATGGTTTTCTTGACGTACATACAAGATTCCCGTCTTCTACCATCTTTACTGGGTTTGAGCAGTGGATGGACATCCTATGGAGAGAAGATATACTGAATCCGAATGCTGCTACATAGCTAGCTGCCTTGCTCGCGTTTTGTCTTATGACAAGTATCGAGTTAACGAATGATTCCTCTGTAAAAGGTAGCCGGAAGGTAAGCCTAGAGTATGTCTGAAGACTATTTCAATGTTCTAGTGGAGTTGGAACGGGCAGAAGGGTATAAAAGTGAATCTAGACAAAGCGTGTCGTATCTACTGAGTGACCAATAAGTTTCCTACAAGCTTCCTTCGGCCACTTCGCATGGAGACAAGGGGATATAAGCTCAATGCATCTGAGCCTATCAATCCAGAAATATGGCTGTGGTGCATACTGCATTCGACGATCGAGTAGATGAATCTAGATCGATTTCTCGATATAGATTGGTAGTCCATTAAGCGAGGACAAAAGTCCCTTACGTCAAGTGCCTCGAACTCTTGTCATTTTATGACTGGATCTTGTCGGGTCTCCAGATCATAGTTCATGAGTTTAAAATCTTAAAATGCGAGACAAATTAAGAGTCTTCCAATGTTCACCGTTTGAACCTCACTCCATAGGTCCCGAGGTGAAAACATATGTGGCCACCTATAGGTTCTGTCCCTCCAGAATTGACAAGTTATGCCACTATTTCAACCTTCGAAGCATGCTACTTTTTTAAATGACATATTTGCTTCGAATACCTCAGACTCGATGAACTTGAGCCAGAATTGGAGAATGGAAGACGAGTTGTCGAAACTTGCATGGATCGAGCTGTATATAAGTGGTTTGAAGTGTAACATGCCTTTTCAGCCCTTGATTATTGACTATCTAGGTACCTCGGTAGTCCGGTTAACCTTTGAATAATCCATCTATTTCCATGCCGAATTTTTTATTATATGCTGAGGTGTATCTTGCCCCCCAATTGTAGGTCGATAAAGACCTTAGAATAAGAACGAGGTGAGAGACGACTGGGGACAAATCTAGCCCCTGACTGATCTCAGTCCCATCTGAGGCCGAGAAAGAATCAAATTATATTCAGGTGGACGTGCAAAGCCGATGCATTGTCTAAAATTAATAAGTAAGCCAAATAATTGCACATTAATCCACCAGCCCCAAGGTTTACAGGTTACATCCGCCTTGAACGGGTGACTGAAGATCAACTAGAGTAGACGATCAAACGACACAGCTGCCCAGGTCGAGTTCCGAGGTTAGCTCCAAGGGTTCGTTCATATGCACTGGGAGCGCCATGGTTTTTCGTCACCTTGTCCACGACCTCGCTTTCGCATCTTTCAACCTTACATCATCTGGGATGGAGATGATCCTTCAAGGACAGGTCAATCTGGCTTCTTTTACTGGGCCTTGAAGTACAAGGTTGTATGCTCCGGGAACCTTGGAACCTGGGATGGAATTCTTCTGTTTCACGCGGATGGTGATGACAAAAATTAGTTTCCCGGGGTATAAAACATGACAAAAAATTGAGAAATCAAGGTTTAGAATACTTTATAGAGAGTGAGCTGAGCTGTTTGATATTTGTCTTAGTAGGATCTTCGGGAGAAGACTCATATAGTCCGTATGGCTGGACTGATCTCAGCGACTCTAGGAAGGAATAATTTGCCTGTGGGTTTTCTGCAAACAAACTTGGGAAGGAGCCCTGGCGTGATCGATCCTTGAGACCATCATATTCTCAGTTATTGGAATATGATATAGAGAGCATATTCTGCTGCTCAGGTGCTTTCGTGTCTCATTTCCCCATACTGAACATAGTATGCATGCCAACGGCCCAACAGAAGTAGTAAACCTCACCATCCAACCGGTATCGCCGCTTACAAGTAAAAGCAGGTAAGCTGGTCGTTATCTCCATCAGCTAGCGGCAAGCCAGATTGCAATTCCATTCTGGTCCGGGTATACGGCTTACTGCGTCACACGGCATGGAGCCAGCGAGTCTTTTTTGTCGTGTGCGGGATGGTACATGGCTTTCTACCTATTGGATTATTTCCCGGGTTCTTGAATAGGGTATGTGGCGGTGATTGGGTTGGGCCCTGTCATCCTCTGTGTGAAGGCGTAGGTTTTCAAGGCTGATTATTTCCCAGTTCTCAACTTCTCCGGCGACTAACGCGTCAATTGGACCGGTCAGTTGATTGTTGGGGTAAAGAGTTTGTCAACTTCCCTCTCTTCTTGTACTGAGTGAGCCGTTGTGGATTGGATTTCTGTTCTTGAGTGACTATGCCCTTTTCCTGAGGTCTAGATCTCGTTAGATCTAGATCCGATGCAAACCACAACGGTTGCCTCAATACGGGTATGAGTGTATTCCAATCTGTCCCGGATAATAGACTCGATAGATATTCTTCTCTCTTCTCCCCTCGAGCTTAAATTAACGCTCAGTCCCCGACCCCGCGTAATGTCTCAAGATAGTCCTGTTTGCAAATTGAAATTATTGACATCTCCATAGAAAGTGTGTGTACTACCGCACCACTACTCTCCCGGTCAGCTATTCTACCCGTTTGTGATTCTTGCCTATCTCCCGAAGTCCATTTGTAGCTGAGATATCAGGAGATCTCTTGCTACCAAGGTTGACAAGGTTGGGCCGTAGTATCATCGCCCTTTAACCCACAAACAAAATGTCGTGTGTGCCGTAATTCCGGGGTTGGGGTTGTGATGTCGATTTGAGATTGTTGCCCATGCCCATTGTACGACGGGCAATTCATCAATGAGAAGCTTGCAATTTGTGGCTGCTCCAGTCTTGACTCTGTATAGGCCCGTCCAGCTCTGGTCTTGACTGGTTGCGGTTAATACCAGGAGGTGAAGTCAAGACTGCACCCCCCACATTTTCTTTTTTTTCGTAATTATTATTATATCCGCAGTAGACTCTACATCTATAGGTATCCTTAAAGTGTGGCATACACTGGTAATCCTGGAAGTCTCCAGATACTCGATATGCATTGTCCAAGGCCCCGTCCTCGGTCCGCTGTCCACTTTGTCGATTGCTACTTTGTTTGATAATATCGTTCGTTAATGTCTCGTCCCGCTTCGTTTTCAAGGGGTGAGATCTGATTGCATTGACCTCATTAATGGGCTTGTACATTATCTGTGGTTCAAACGCCATACCGACGAGGATGTTCGGATCATTGATATAAATTGATAATCAAGGGCCTACTCTATACAACATCACTGCAGCTTCCAAGGTTCTCCAAGGTTCCTTCTCATTAACTATCTTACATATATAAAGCGTCCGTTTGGTCTTTTGTTCGGATATTCCAAGCCTCCAATAGTCTGGTCTTGATACTTTTATTCAATTCCTCCTTTTCTTTACGCCGAGTCTATACCTACCACAAACAACTCTCACTTTTGGAACCTTGAATCTGCGGTGAACTATACGACATGGCCCCCGTCGGTCCTCGAGTCTCAAAAGAAGATTTCATGCACGCACTAGGCCTGAACCCGCATGATCCACAGCATGAGCAGTATTACCGCGCTATGCGAGTAAGTACATCTAGACAACCTAGCGGTCTAGAACCTTACCGTCCTTAGAAAATGAAACTGAAACTAACTCACTGTCAGGATGAGGCTATCATGGTCTACAACCGCATGAATCAAGACACCTCCCACCTCCTCGACAACGTGCGCGCCGACCCAAACACCCGCCCCCCATTCTTCTGGCACCACATCCGCCCTGATCACCAGCGCTGGGCTATCATGGAAATCTGGCGCAGTGCTGGCCCGCTCACTCGTCCGCTGTTCGATCGTGGCGTCACGAATGGCGAGTACGGTCCGAATTGGGTGGCTGGGTGGCTGTTGTACAGTGTTTTCCGTTCGCGGGATGTAAGGAATAATCGAAATCGGCGGAAGGGGGAGAGTAGTGGCGTGGCTGATGGTAAGATTGTCATCATTTTTTGCCAATTGGCTTATACTAATTGCGTCTATCTGCAGATAGGAGGATTAGACAGGTTGAGGAGGCACCTAAGAAGGGTTATTATGACCCTGTGCGAAATGGGACACTCTAGCTGTTTTGCTTTTCTTCGCGGCCTTGGTGCATTTGTAGCTGTTGAAATCATATATTTCTTCTGTATTTATGTTCAGATAAAGTATTAACAGAACTGAGTTGTATGCCAATGCTGAATATCCGAAAAGAAGTCTAAAACAAATGAAATTTTAATCGCGTTTTTATCAGATAAACCTCAGATCAATCTTCTTCTTCCTCTTCATCTTTGTCTTTTTCGTCGTCTTTCTCCTTCTTCTTGTCCTTATTTGACTTCAATGCCTCTGTAACCCGCTCATCCTGCTCATCAGCCCGTTCATTCCATTCAGCATCATACTCCGCAGCAATACTCTTGATCTCCCTCCGAAGAGACTTTCCCTCGTCAATCAAATTCTCCCAGAGTTGCAAATCAACATTATGCTGCTCATAAAGTTTCTTCTGTCGAGTGCTGACTGTGAACTCTAATGCAGACTTGTACGATATCTCACGGTTGTGATATAAAAACCACAGATAACCACCCATCACCGCAGAAAGACTGACCAGGTAAGTCACCGGCTCCATAGTATCCCAACCGAGCTCTGTTTGAAAGGTCAACATGTAGACAGTGCCCCACCAAACTGAGAGAACTCCAAAGCCACCGACGGCAACACGCTGTGCGCCGCGATGTGCGAGCTCATCGCACTCATGTTTGATATCTGCTAGGGCTTGAATATGCCGCGAGATCTTCCGCAGCCGCATGCGGAGGAAGTACGTTCGTTCAAGAAATGACGGCACGGTGATGCGGATCTGGCCAAGTCCGGCCGGTGATCCTTCGATGGAGACTATGAACTCGCGCGCTCGTGCTGCGTCTCGAATGAAATCTCCCACCTCAGTAGCTTGCGACCAGCGGACGAATCGCTCTGCTTCACCGTTTAGAGGATCTAGACTGGTATCGGTTTTTCGGGGGTAGCTGTACGTTTCTGAGTCCTCTTCTCGCGAGCGGCGGCGCTTTTCGACTGCTTTGCCGGAATACTCTTTTTTCGCACCCTCATCTTTGTTGTCTGGTTCCACGTCATCTTCAATGCGCTTTTTGGGCTTGATGGAGTTGTCTTCGTGCTGCAAGGCTATGAAAGATACGGCTGGTGGACGGAGTTGTCCCTTCGCGCCTTCTATTGGTGGAAGTTCGGACTGAATGAGTCGTTCCAGGTATGAGAGTGGTTGTTGCGGGTGGACTAAGATAGCTATGGGTTCGATTCCTGGGAAAGTTAGCCTGTGGGTAGCAACTTGATGATGTTGCGGTATATACCTTTGTCTTGGCCTGAATTGCCAGTCGTCGTCAGTGGGATTATTAGTTTGAAAAGACGTGAGGGTGTCGTCAACATTTTTCCTTTCGAGGTTCCATCGTCAGCACTGAAGCTATGAACAGGTATATTTAGCTTCTGGCTTACCCGTGTTGAGGCTCTCGGCCCTTTTGCTTTGGGGATGAGCCTGGTCATGAAGCGACTCCAGTATCTCTTCAGCCTTCTCATTGTCGCCAATTTTCTCGATATAGTTTGCCCTTTTGAAAGATCGAGTCTGGGTTTGTGCAAGGAGAGCTTGAGGGGTTCCGATACGTGCGTTTGGGCGCTGGCCCAGTCTCGTTAGAGCTGATGAGGTAGATACTACATTATATTCCTTTGAAGGTGGCTTTATATACCCAGAGTATAATCTTGAGCGACACAAGGCAGAGGATCTACCCAATCCCATTAATGAGTGTGTTCCAGCTTCACGCGTCAGTCCCCTACTTCCTGTTGCCAAGACAGAGTAGCCTCGTGGTAAGAGCCGCATTTTCGTTTGCTTAGCTATGTAGTTGTGTATTTCTCTCAATTAAAGAGACTCTGGGTTGGATTGGGCCGTTGAGATGTTAAGAGCGCATAGTCAGAACTTCGAAGGTAGGAGCGTCGAACAGAGGTAGTCAATCCATGACGCAGAGGGCGCTTCGAGAAATTCTGGAGTATAGAGGGTACAATTGGGCCTGCTTATCTCGACCTAGTCAATTACGGAAGTTAACAGGGAGATCCAGGTACAGCGTCGTCAACAGCGCATGTTCACTTCCCTGTCTTGGTCCAATGACGTCACTACTAACTGTGGCGTGGAAGTGTGGCAGTAGAGTGGATAAGTTTGATTACTAATATTTTCGAGCGGCCCTACAGCTCAATTGATATCAATCCTCCATCTATATGAGGGCACAGCAAGTTACAACTGAGGGCAACTTGAAAAGAACTGAAAGACAGAAAGAAACAAACAATAGCAGTCATTGACTCGACATCGCAATGCAGTCGCGTTTCCATCTAATGTGAGGCTTCAAAGCGATCTCATAAGTCGTGATATGTGTAGACCTCCACCAAAAAAGACCCAAGATCAAAATGCCTCTCATCTGCCTCGAGATATAGCTCCGGGGTGCAGTCGATCCTCGGAAGTCACAAGTGCTGCACCAAAATTAATATGATGCATCGTCCACTTCATGCCGCTCGTAATTATTGGAAATTATAGGAAATATCGCAGGAACACTCACAACAGGCTGACGATCATCAGTCCCGCTGAGACTGCTACTCTGATTGAATCCCTGGCCATGGCCAGCAACCGTCCGCTCAGGACTACTATCCCCACTCCAACTTCCGCTACTAACAGAGGTGTCGGTATCATCATCGCGGCCAGGTTTGCGCCCAGTGCCAATGGCAACCGGGATGCCCTGCACTGCACCACCATGACTATGACCCCCGGATACATGCCATCGTTGACGGAGAAATTTCGACATATCAGGTATGCGCGCATAGCGGCGCTTTCACGGGCCATTGTCTCGGATTGAAACACTGTATCAGTCTGGTATTCACGGTTGTTGACTCGTACTACACATGTGTACCCTGCTGTTGCCGCGTAGGCTTCGTAAGAAGGTTCTGGCCATTGACGGCGGCGACAGAGGCCTGTGTGGAATGGTTAAGACAATGTTTCCTGAGCCTGGCAGCGAGTGGAGTTCGCAAAATAGCAGGGTAAGTGGAAAGATTCAATGAATTGGGGCATTGCAACTGAATGATACGGACGAAATGCATAATAAAATGCATGCAAAAGAAACTTACTTGCCAGGTAGAGAATATAATACATGTCGGCAGTCGGTGTAATCGGAGCTAGACTTGCCCAGCTTTGGAAGTAGACCCTCGTACTTTACGCAAGACTGGCGTTTCTGAGCTTTCGACTTCCAATTGCAGCGAAAAGGTGAGGTGACTACCCAGATAGCATTGAATTGGCCGGCTCAACGGGTAACGGGTAGAGCTGAGTCTCGACTCGAGCTGCGTTGCAATTACCTAGGTACAGTGATATGCGGATGGTGATGCCAACGCAGATATCCGACATGGACAGATTGTACAGTGTAAAGTTTGATTCCGTTGATTGGGCCTGGTTTTTGATTGCCCTGAAAGGTTTCTTTGCCGTACACTACTTTAGCGTGTATCTAGAAATTTCGGGGAAGGCAGGATTGGAGAGCGAGGGATAGTTTGGGGAAGTGGAAAACTGGCGAGAAACTAATATGTTTAAGTCAATTCGAAGAATGGCCACACCACATATACTGATACATGGGTACCGGGTTTCTTTCCCCTTCCATTTTAGTACGTGGTGCTTGCTGCTTTAGAGATGAGTAGAGCTGAGTACGGTATTCGATCTAATCACCCCAATAAAATGCAAATTTTGATGTACTGACAAAAGAAAATTCTAACATATGGACAAAACCTTGGAAGACTCGAGTCTACTCTTCTGTCCTCTCCATCCCTTGTAATGCTACCTGAATAATCCACTAGAAAGATCCTAACAGTGGACAAATACAGCCCTGGAGCCCATCCACTCAGTGCTGAAGGATCTTTTGGTTTATTTTCCAACAATGATATACTACTAGCGCGTTGCATTTTATACGGTCTTCTTATCAAGTGAGAAAACAAGCTCAGGGCGAGACTGAAATCTACATGGCTCGTCGAATTCAAAAATAAAAGCGGCGGTAACTCAGGTAGACGTATACAACCTTGGAATAAACGCGGCTAGAACATACATATACAAGTTTGCGGTTTTATACGAAGAAGCTGCAAGAGACCGCGGGGATAAATACCAAAAATCGACTAATCGAGGAGTTCAGATGGCGATATCACTTTCAAATGTAAGTATAAATTGTATAAATTGTAAATTTCTTTTTTTTATCTTTCGTATTTGTATAGAAGACTTGAGACTTAAGTGGGGCAATGAGCATTTGGAGACAATGTACATGGTCCTAGACCTCCAAGGCTCGATCTCGACCTTGACCTCGGAGTCGGAAGTCATACCATCTGCTGTGACGGTGTGTATACAGTACCAGCAGCACAGGTTCTAGGTTCCACGGAGACCGTGGGTTCGCAATTGATGGCGGTACGAAGTACAGACAAAGCACATAGTACAGAGTACAGATAACTACGGAACATTGAACTTGGATTGAAAAGAGCTGCAATTGAACTACTTTGTATCGAACATCCACCGTGTCAACAGTTGAGGGCAAGGCCGAATGAAAAGAGGAAGAAGGGAAGGGTAGGTTAATGCGATAGAGCCAAATTAATATACTCAATTCAGGACATTCAGCTTCTTGCTATGTGAAACTGTGTACTGAAATAAGAGGCATTAAGAACAAATCTACGACTATGACTCCCAGTATATGCGACATCCTTACAGTTCCTAAAAATCAGTACAAGGCGCAATATCGAAATCAACATCAAGTCCGATGCGAGGTAACGCAAAAGACCGGGAACATAGGCAGTCTCCTCAAAAAGGTCACTATTGCATTTTGTTTCTGCTACTTCGATCATTCCAATTTCCCCTCCCTCCTGTATTGTCTTGTTGGCTTTCTTTTTTTTTCCCTCTCTCTTTCGGTGGGTATATAAGACTGATGTGTTGGCATAGCTATCAACCAATGGATTTTCAAGCCGAGAAATTAAAGACGCCGGGCAACCGGTGGTGGGATTTTATTCCCAGTTATTCTATTGGTTGATCGATTGGTCCTTTAGCGGAGACTAAAATTTGGGCAATATTTGCTGAATTTAGTTGATATTATGGAGGGGCAGTGGATAGGAATGGGGCAGGGAATTTTGTTGAGTTTGTTGTTGAGCGTGGAAATAGTATACCGTAGTATTCGCTGAATATCTAATACTCTTTGTCTGCACGATAACAGAGCTTGGCATCTACCATGTAGTTACCATGTATCTCATCCAGAATCCTTTGAATTCCTTGATCCTCATGGAGACGCGATGCAGAGAATCAGTCTACATCGTGATTGGCAGCCGTTGATGTTGTGCAGAACGCGTCTAGGAGGGGCTCGAGATTCAATGCACGTACCCCCTCTCGGAAAGATGCGATTCAAACACACTGAGTTACTCGATGCATGATGAGTTGGCATCTGGAAGATAGTCATTGTGACGATGTCTTTTGCCTTGTTGGGCCTGTTGCAGCTTGACTTGCGATTTTAGTGTTTGTTATGCCCAGTGAAGAGGGTATCAATGCAGCATATACAGATACTAGATTTCTTGATAAAACTGACTAGAACTATGAGTCTAGACTAGAGTCTAGGGGATGATGAACTAAACCTTTTCTATTGCCCTTTTTGCCTCTTCTGACGTTGCACTATGCCTCTAAGATAATATCCCTTGCGTCTGAAAATTCCAGGTTCTGCGTGGATTGATTCTCGCGTGGCGGCGGGAATCCGAGTAAAAATGTGTGCGATGTACACGATAGGTTCTATGTACGAGAAATTTCTTGTGCGATGCTGCTAGATTAATTGAGGGCCTCTAGATCAAGTCATCCCTTATGTGACTTTCTCCCGCTGTGCACCGCAAGTGACGTTTCGCTGTTAAAAACCCAAACCCGAGCCCCATCGGATGACACGGCATGCGTTAAAACCCCCTCAGACCAGCATCACAGGCTGGGCTTCACACCAGAGCCGCATGACATCCGCGGCCGGATACGGGATTCCATAGAGAGGGTGGATGGGCTCTAAGCGGTCTTTCCGCTCGTAAACATTGCCATCCCGGATCGGGGTTGACTTCCACGAAAAAGCGCCTGCAAATTTCTTGTTAGAGCTAGTGTCCGTGCGATAATGGTAGTGCTGCAGTGCGCTCAAGCCTGCTAGGACGTAGCAAGTGTGGTAGGAATCCGGGTTTCTTTTCGTGATACCGTCAGCTTTACATCTGTGCATCGAGAGAATTAAACCTACTTTCCGGGTTTGTCGCGAAGGCCTCCGAATGGTGATTGACAGCACCCGAGAATGTATCGGGTCAGACCTTCGCGGCTGAACAGACTGCCAACTGTCTCTATTGGGATATCGGAACCTCGAGGCTTTCCATCTAAAGCCGACTGCAGGATTGGCCAGCATCCACCAACCCAGTGGCTATAGCATCCATCGACGAGCTTATTTGTTCGGCCAGAAAAACCGCCCTCTGGGGCGTACTGACGAGCAGATAGCCAAGAGACTAGTAGAGGCACGTTCATGTATCTTTAAGAATGTCAGCATGGGAAGAAAGGAAAATAGGAAGATTATGGCCAAGGAGAGCTGCTGTTGATCCGTACCTGGGGATTATCTCCTCCGGGGAACCTAAGAGAGACAGACATGCTAATGCGCAGTAAGCATATGCCCCATGTGCCTCCACACCAGGACTTCCAGAGATGCCACCTTCAAAGGTCTGGCCTGTATATAGAAAGATCAGCAAATACAAACACAGACAAATAGAGACGAGCAAGGAATAGCTCACATCTTGATAAATATTCTGCCAGGCCGTCAGTTAAATTTTCTAAGCCAGCCTTCCGGGCTTTTGAGGTGGGAGGTAGCGCCACCGGCAAATCAAGCAGAGTGAGAATGGCCATGACACAGTATGCACCTCTGAGATGATTAGAGTCCGAATCATGCATTGCAGATGTGATTGGACCTACCGCACGTCTTCTTCTCCATCCTCACACACTCGGAATCCTCCATCAACCTGCTTCAATCGACCGAGCCATTGCCACCTACACAGCTAAGTTAATCGGAAGCTAAAAATACAAATGCTTGTGGGGGTTGAACAACTCACATGGCGTGTCGATCAATCATGGAGAATGCATCCTCACCCCCGACAGTAGCAAGTGCCAAAACGGCAGCATAGCTTCCGGCGATGTGTGATAGTTGACCATGGCCACCACCGAAGCCGCCGGTAGAGTTCTGCATGGGGCGCAAGGTTGCTAGCACACTGCATGAGGGTTAGTCTTGCATTCTCTTTAGTTTCATGTAGTGCTGAACCCCGCATTCTCCTGGAAATAAGAAAAAAAAAAAAAAAAGAGTAGAATATTCACGAAACTAGGAAATAAGCAGAATAAGCGAAATGGTGAAATTAAAAATAAACCTACCGTTCACGAAATTGAATTGGATCCTCTCCCATGAGAAACAGGCCGGTTAAACTCCAATACACCATCCATGGACGACTCGCATCCATCATAGCAAACCCCGAGGGGTAATCTTCCAGCGCATCGTAAAGATAAGCTACATGATCATCCCGGTTGAGAGTGGGCACTCCATATGCATTAAAAGGACCACTCTGCTTGTCATGAACTCCCTTGAGGAAAGGTAGACACTTTTCAAGAGTAGCGTCCTGCAGATCGATGGTCTCCGTCACAAGCGGGTCACGAATGAGCGGCGGTTGTGTGAACACGGCTGGGATCCCCGGTCGTGGCTCTTGTGACTCTTGGCTGGCCATTCCGGATGAAATCTGGCGCCTTTTCGGCTTTGGCTTTGGCTTTTCTGTGGCGATAGGAGTTGGGGGCTTTGGAAATCGCACTTTACGTCGATGGGATGAAACGATGGGCATGTAGAGAAGAGAGAGGAAATATCCAATTATATGAATATCTTGCAATGGATAAAGAGTAGTTCCCTTTTTAATTGAATACCTTCTTACAAGCTCAATTCTCTTTCTCTTCGACTTGATGAATGGGGAAGAGTAGGGGATTGACGTTGTCATTGTTCTCCCCACTTTTTTTTTTTTCCGCGGGGGTTTCTAGCCGTTCATTCTCAACCTCGACCTCCACCTTCCACACATCATCCCCCATTCGACATTCCCACGTTCATTCCAGATCCCCGAGTTCCACGTTGAAAGAAACAAAAGTCAATAAGCAAGAAGCAAGAAGCCGTACAAACAAAGAAACCAGACCAAGGTTCGGATCTCGTGGTCTCGAGGTGCGTCATGCCAGAACATGCATCAAGCTATTGAATCCTCCGCTGCATGTCAGAGGGGGGGAAACAGTATGGAGTACAAGCTCAACCAATAAGACTCAAGTTATACGATGTGATGGATCCGAAATGTGGCATGCGGCGATGGCTGAAGCATATCCCCATCATTTTGTTGCGTTTTTGTGTTTTTGCGTTGTTGCGTTGTTGTACTTTTACTCCCTTGCTTGATGCACAAGATAACTAGCCTCTAGTTGACCTGTCAAGTCTCATTTCTGCCTGATTCCTGCTGCCTTCTTCAAGGGTCAAGGGTCAAGTTTCAAAGTTTGAAATTTGCCAGGCTTCCAAGGTTTGTCTTCGTTTATTTAGTAGTATCCACAACATGGTGAGATCCCTGCCAGCAATTCTGTGGTGCATAAGTGATCCTTTCTCCACTTGGCGTAGACTTAGTGTTGGTAGAGACTACGAATGATGGGATAGTTCGAGGAATAAAAAGGGAAGAACTAGAATCCTTTGTTCTCACTACTAATGGAATAGGGTGTTATGATCATCACGATCGGTCAGATCACTAAGAGCACAGACCTATAGCGTGGTATTGCCACGCACCTATATCCACTGATCTCCTAATCTCCCGACCCGTCCGTGTCTCAGTTCCGTGGCACGAGTATCTCATTATTGGATTTAAAGTGATGAGGGGCAAATACCATTCATACAGTTGAAATATCTGTTTACTTTCCGAAGAGTGCGAATGTAAAATATATATGAATATATGAATATAACTGTATATGAAATAAGGAGGTAGAATTAAAGTATGTCAAGAACTATAAGGCAAATCCTGTTCGCATTCCAGAACAGCATAATCGGAATCATGAAACTCCCCAGAATCATCAATCTAAGACTAGAAAATCAACCGAACAACTGGAATACTTTTCACTCGGCGTGGCATTAATGAATTACTTACGACTGGATACTTATACTCCACTTTCCCTCCTTAGCGCTTCCTCTTGCTCACCGCTGCTTTGCCGTCCCCACCGCCTCGGTTCCTTTCCCTCTTCCTTGTGGGCTTCCTTCTTACTCTTACTGAAAGAAAGAGCCCTTTTTACCATCCAGGCTGGTCCTCTCCTTCCAGCTTTACGAATCTTCATTCAAAGAAGATACCAACTATGTCAAATATCGACTTATCGGATGGTCTTTTGGTCGACTATGAAAGAACCTATCTACATCAATGGCCGGTAGACCAAAACATAACAGAGGAAACCCACGATCTCTCGACGCTACCGCCGCTACAAACCAGCGGTCACCCACTTGAACAATCGGTGGCCCAAGACCCGAGCCTGATGGTCGATTGGCACTATCAACATTTGCACACCCCTCACCCACATCATCAATTACCATATTCGACCGAGGACCCATCCTCTGTGCCCCAGTTTACTACTAGCTATGGAATGGTCCTTCAGTCCTCCCCAGTGGATCTCATGGCCGGTCAGGGCCATATGAGTGCTGGTCTGCTCGATGCTCCCTACCTTTCCATGCCAAGTCAGGTTGATATGGTGCCTTATGCTTATCATGACTTTCACTCTGATCTGATGCCGGTGTTAAATGGTCTTTCCGACGTCTCTTACGCCCCGCACCCAGTTCTAGATAGTAGTTCGCCTACAGATACTTATCTCGAGGTCCGTTCCCTCTCTAGCAGTGATAACGGATGGACTACTGTCGACCACCGACGCTCACTCGATTTCACCTTCCCGGAGCAAGGTGTCTTTGTTAACCCTACTCAGACCCTTCACGACCGAAGTCTCTCCGAGTCTTCCTACTCTGGTTCTTACGGCAGCTTTGTTGATATTTCCAACCCGATCAGTTCGCCTGGATCAGATCATTTAGATTATTCTTACCACAGCTGTAACTTGCGGTACGCTAGTACCTCCCCGCCCAGCAACGCTATCATGCGTTGCGAGGACCACTCATCCTCCACTGGTTCTCGATCACCCTCTGCGGTTAGTCCCAGCGTCATGGTGCGCCCTATCCCAGTTCCGATCAAAAAGTCTACGACACCGACTCGCTCATCGGGATCACATTCGTCAGCATCTCCTCCCAGTCGGAAATCGAGGAAGAGCCCCATCGCTGCCAAGACCTCAGAGACCAAGGTTCGCAAGTCATCGCAGAACGGTAAGCCGGAGACGACCGAGAAGCGCGTCGGCAAGCGAAAAGGCCCTCTGAAGCCCGACCAGCGGAAGCAAGCGAGTGAGATCCGGAAGCTGCGCGCTTGCTTGCGCTGCAAGTTCCTTAAGAAGACTTGTGATAAGGGTGAGCCATGTGCTGGATGCCAGCCATCGCACGCTCGGCTATGGCAGGTCCCTTGTACTCGCATCGATATTAAAGAGATTGGATATTTCATGAAGGACTGGAAGGCCGATTACGAGCGCCACATCTCCATGGGTTTCTCGGTCGGTAACATCAAGGGCTTCTCGGACCAAGAACGTACCTTGTATATCACCCACGGCTATGGACAAATCATGCCCATCAGAGCCCGCGAGGTGTACGTACGGGATGAACAGTGCTTCACGATTGACTGGGTCGAGTCTATGCACCGCGAGCCAACACAATACGAAGTCGAGACTGCCAAACTCTCCGCTGGCATGGAGGGTATCTCGCATGCTATGCTTTCCGAGTACCTAGACTGCCATATTGACGGGAACGGTACTTTTGAGAAATTTGTCGATGACTATTTCGAAGGCACCCCGTTCCTCACCCAGATGCTCAAGACTGCATTCCGTTATTACTACCGCACTAAGCTCCCGGTGATCCGAAAAGCGCTGAAGTTGGTTGTCGCCTACAACCTGACTCTGCATGTCACCATGATCGAGGGCCTGGGCGACGAGGATAGCTTCCGAGGGAAGATCAATGATCAATCATCCAAGTTCCGAGGCAAGACCATGGCACCCGTCATGATTAACTTCCAGATCAAGTGTGCCATGGCTAGCATGTGGCGTGAACTCCAGAAGGATGTGCTGGAGGAGCTATCTTCGCTCTACTCGAGTGTGTACAGTGGTGAGAAGCTGAAGAACTGGCCTACCATTTTCATCCTAGCCTCCATTCTCTTGGCCGTATGGGAGGAGATGCAGTTTGACAGCCATTACCGTACACCGGACCAAGCCGCGGTTGACAAGTTCTGCACTGATATGGAGACGACCCCTGTGGGTGTCATCGTCGGACTGTTCCAGGCCATCTCACAGAAGTTGCCTCCATTCACAGAGTGGGATTCACAGAAACATCACCAACTACTATACTCCAATCCCGACGTCTGTAACACAATGACCGAGGTCCGACAACATGTTGAACAACATGGTAAGTAAAATCTATCCTTCAAGTACAGGACTTAGCCTGACTCGAACAGAAAAATACCTCCGTAGCCGCACCGCTACTAAATTCAACCGCCATGACTTCGACTGCCTGTCCAACAAATTTGTTTCCCGTCTTGTTATTCGAGCCAACTAAATGACCCAACGATGCGCAAGCGCATCATAACGATGATGTTTTCAACGACTACTGTCTTTCACTAGCGAGTACAGTCCAGCGACTTTTGTTTCTGCACCCCAATGCTTTTCATCCCATGACCTGGACGAGAAATTACGCATATACGCCACTAAGAAATTCGGTCGTGAGCGTGCGCCAGCACATCCTCTCCCTCACTCTTTATGAAATCTCCTGCTTTTTTTTTTTAGTCCTCTCCTAGTGAGACTGGGCCTGTTTGCATCTTGTGATATTTTGGCAATCTGTTATTTTGAAATCTTTCCTAACTGGACATTTTCTCATTTCCAGCTCCGTTATGTTTTTATTGACCTTTTTTTTGTGGTATATTTTTCTCGCATAGCTTTGTTTTCGCGATCAACGAGGATCACGAACTTTTATGACTGTGGACGGCCGTATTTATTTTTGTTTTACTTTTTTTTGCCTCCTTTAAGGAGAAGAAATATAGGCTTGACCGCCTTATCTTTTGGCAATCATTGATCTCTCGCCTCTTTCTGGATTCGGAGTAAGGAAAACGGCGAGGATTCCCGTATCGAGAGATCATGTTTACATACTATTGCTTTTAACTGGAAATGGTTAAGATTGATTCTGTTTATCCGTAAGGTAAGGATAAGGTAGAAGAGATAGCCGGATGCGGTGGACCTCGCTCTAAGTATAGAATACGGTATCCATACGTATTCATAGCCACGGGATCTCCACCCCCTCTTTTTGCGATAAGAGAACTAACGTCATTGATTCCCTCAAGGATGGTGCCATAGATAGCGTCATGGATATCATAATACAAGTGAAACGAGCAGTTGAGACTGAATTTAGTTCGCAATGAGAGAAGTAATAAGAGAATAGGAATAAGATTTTCCCAGGTGGCGTTTTTTGTCCTGTTCCTATTTCACTTGACTCATCCGGCACTCGGCATATTCTAGCAACTTCCCAAACCACTGTTACTGCCTAGTCTTAGTCAGACACTTTGCCTCTCCATTCCTACTTAACCTTCCCCTTCCTCCTTTTCTTACTCTTACATCTCCCAGCCTCGCAACCTCTCACCCTCTCACCCTCTCACCCCCTCCATAACTACCTTTCATTATCTACTTTCCCATTACTGCTACTGAATCAAACATACTGCAACCATGCAGATCTTTGTTAAGACTTGTGAGTTTACTATCGGATTACTGAGTTATCCAACTGCGCCACTCGAAGTGTTTCATCTGCTAACCTCCCTTTCTAGTGACTGGCAAGACTATCACCCTTGAGGTGGAGTCCAGCGATACTATCGACAACGTCAAGTCGAAGATCCAGGACAAGGAGGGCATCCCACCTGACCAGCAGCGCTTGATCTTCGCCGGCAAGCAGCTTGAGGACGGTCGCACCCTCTCTGACTATAACATCCAGAAGGAGTCCACCCTTCATCTCGTCCTGCGTCTGCGTGGTGGTATGCAGATTTTTGTTAAGACTCTCACTGGCAAGACTATCACACTCGAGGTGGAGTCTTCCGACACCATCGATAACGTTAAGTCCAAGATTCAGGACAAGGAGGGTATCCCTCCTGACCAGCAGCGTCTTATCTTTGCTGGTAAGCAACTTGAGGATGGTCGCACCCTCTCCGATTACAACATTCAGAAAGAGTCCACCTTGCACCTTGTCCTCCGTCTCCGTGGTGGTATGCAGATATTTGTTAAGACTCTCACCGGCAAGACTATTACTCTTGAGGTTGAGTCCTCTGACACCATTGATAATGTGAAGTCCAAGATCCAAGATAAGGAGGGCATTCCTCCTGACCAGCAGCGTCTTATCTTTGCTGGTAAGCAACTTGAGGATGGTCGCACCCTCTCCGATTACAACATTCAGAAGGAATCTACTCTCCACTTGGTTCTCCGTCTCCGTGGTGGTATGCAGATTTTCGTCAAGACTCTTACTGGAAAGACTATTACTCTCGAGGTTGAATCCTCTGACACCATTGATAATGTGAAGTCCAAGATCCAAGATAAGGAGGGCATTCCTCCTGACCAGCAGCGTCTTATCTTTGCTGGTAAGCAACTTGAGGATGGCCGTACCTTGTCCGACTACAACATTCAGAAGGAATCCACTCTCCACTTGGTTCTCCGTCTCCGTGGTGGTATGCAGATTTTCGTCAAGACTCTCACCGGCAAGACTATTACTCTCGAGGTTGAGTCCTCTGACACCATTGATAATGTCAAGTCCAAGATCCAGGACAAGGAAGGCATTCCTCCTGACCAGCAGCGTCTTATCTTCGCTGGCAAGCAGCTGGAGGACGGCCGAACTCTGTCTGATTACAACATTCAGAAGGAATCTACTCTCCACCTGGTCCTCCGTCTGCGTGGCGGTCAGTAAATTTCTCCTTTTTTATTTATTAACTGCCATGGACTTCTTCCAAGCAGTCGGCGTTGGATTGGTTTCGAAGCTGAGGCTTCCTTATTATTTTCACATGGTTTTACGATGACCTATTTCTTTCTCTTATCACCCACACTGTGTGCTGGTGCGCCCTCATAGTCAATATCTACAATACCATGTATGACTGCTAGTCAGTCTCGCTATCGCTAACACTATGCTGTTACCCAATGTAAACTGTATCTGCCTTAGTCCTGTAAATACGAGCCTGAACGCCACTTCAAACTTAATTTCAGACCGACATGATCTTCCGATGCAGTCTCAAAAATGAGCCGAACAATAATACCACTAATGGCGCTAGGGTGAACCTCGTACGGTACGATTTCGTTGTTGTTATTATTGCCATCGCCACATCAGCACAGGTCCGGGTGCTTATATCATCACCATCTTATCGCAATCAAGAAAAACATCGCGGCTTCAACGGTCTCACCCCACATGTACCGCCCGGGATGCCAGCATATTTCTACCACTTGAATTTCGAAATTTGCCGACCCAGAAGCCAATCATCTACAAAAGCAAAAAGACCATCTCTCGCTATAGACCCTGCATGGGAAGCTCTCCTACCATTTCAGAGGCGCAGGCCATCGAGCTCCAGTCCCCCATCCGGTGCGGGGAGCCACCCTCATAAGATACACGCCAGCAAAGAATTCACACTAAATATTCGACCTAAGCAGTCTCATTCCCCTCTCGGTCGCTCCAGAGTCACTGAGAATCTGTCTCTGCCTCCCGAATATCGTCCGACTACATCTCCCCAAACCCGCGCCGAACTCGAAAGCGACTGTCGCTCTGATACAATCTCCATTCAGTGTATTGACATGATCGTGCCAACCAATTCTCCGAGTCGTGCCAAGAATACTGGTGCCTCTGGTGGTGGCGAAGAAGAAAACCTTGTTGCCACGGGCATTGGAACCGATATCTTAGGTGGTCTACGCACTAAGGGTCACTACATCCCTCTTGATCAGAAAGTCGGCGATAGCGTCTGGGGTATTGTGCATTTATACCGTGAAACCCTAGAAACGCCGTATCTCCTCAACAGCGACGATGACTACCCGACCTACCTCAAGGGCTCGGCTGCCGCAGCCCGACACCCCGGTGAACAGCAGATATCGCAGTCCGGAACTGGGATGGGGACTAGTTCGGCCGATGCGGGCGCATCGTATCCATTCCCTGTGATGGCATCTTCGCCGGCTCAGTCTCCTGAGGATGAGTGCTCGACTTTGTGTGTTCTGGCTGTGCCTTCTTATCTGTCTTCGTCGGACTTTTTGGGGTTTGTGGGTGAGAAGACTAGTGATGTTGTCAGTCATTTCAGGATGATCAGGACTCCACGCGCGAATCGATATATGGTTTTGATGAAGTTTCGCAGTGGGCGAAAGGCTATGGAGTGGCAGAAAGAGTGGAATGGGAAGGTTTTTAATAGTATGGAGGTATGTGGAACTGATGAGCACCAAAGAATAATTTACTAAATGCTTTGCAGCCTGAGACGTGCCATGTTGTTTTTGTGAAGTCGGTTGAGATCCAGGTCGTTGAGCCTGGGCCACCTTCTACTTTCGTCGATGACGCTGATGCCATACCGACACCGGGTCGGCTTGCTGTCTCTTCTAGTCAAGCGAAGCTTTCTACAAAACCTCTTGCGCCACCGACGCCGGCGCTGGTTGAACTGCCGACATGTCCCGTTTGTCTGGAGCGAATGGACGAGACTACGGGTCTGTTGACCATTATCTGCCAGCATGTTTTCCACTGCACGTGTCTGCAGAAATGGAAAGGCAGCGGCTGTCCTGTGTGCCGGTACACTCAAGACGAGTTCCGCAAGAGCGGCATGATCACCGATTCCGATGGTGATCCAGTCGAGTGCGCGACTTGTCGTACCGAATCGAACTTATGGGCTTGTCTGATATGTGGAGAGATTGGATGTGGACGTTACGACGGTGCGCACGCTTTTGACCACTGGAAACAAACAGCCCACGCCTTCGCCATAGACCTCAGTTCCCAGCGCGTCTGGGACTATGTAGGAGACGCCTACGTGCACCGCATCATTCAAAGCAAAACCGACGGTAAACTGGTCGAGCTCCCAGCGGCAGATCACAGCGCCTTGGACCCGCCAGACTGGGGCGATGCCGTGCCCCGCGAAAAGCTAGAGAACATGAGCGTTGAATACACACACCTCCTCACAAGCCAGCTCGAAAGCCAGCGCGCCTACTTTGAAGAGATCGTCGAGCGTGCAGCCGACAAAGCATCACAGGCTAGTGCTGCAGCCGCCGCAGCAGAATATGCCGCCAAAAAGGCAAAAGCTTGTTTGAAAGACCTACAGGAAAAATATAACGAGCTTTCCGGCGATACTATCCCCTGTCTCGAGCGTGATCGGACCCGGTTCGAGAAACGCGCCGAGAAGTTCGAGTCTATGGCCCGCCAGTTGGAAAAGGAGTACCGCGAGGAAAAGACTATGAATCAGAGCTTGATGGAAAGAGTTGATATTCTGACTACGGATAATACCACGCTGAAGGCTGAGAAGCTTGATCTTGCCGAGCAGAATCGGGACTTGACGTTCTTTATTAGTGGGTCGCAGCGCTTGCAAGGGCAGGGCGAGGATATCGTTGAAGGGACTGTTAGTGTTCCTGTTCCCGAGCCAGAGGTGAAGAAAAAAAGAAGAATAAGGGGAAGGGAAAAAAGTAGTATTGTAATTTATGTATATGATTATGATTAACGAATGATACACTTATTCTTACAAGTTGGGGGCCTCCTAGGTACTACGTCACAACTCACCTTCGCCGTACCTCGTTATCTTCAAGCTTCAAGCTTACTAATTAGGGCATATTTCCCAGCGATTCAAGTCTGCTTAACTCCTGCGTCTCGGTTTTCATCGGACCGCCAGCTAATGGCCAACCGACACACATCGAGGAATATTCACTATACTAAAACCTGAACCCTGGAATCCGGCTATTAATTATAAGCGCAAGAATGACGATCACAACCAGTTTAAAGCAAGTTTGAAGCCACTCAACTCCATGCAATGCCTGATTCCACCTATCCCCGCAGTGCCCCGGGGATTAAGCGGGGATTTGCGGGTACCATTGGTACTGGTCAGTATTTATGAACGAAAAGTGCTTTCTACTGTCGCAGCGGGTTCACTGGTCTGATTTCAAACTACAAAGGAAGGGTCAGGTGCTGGTCAAAATCACTACAGCATAAAAAGACGAGAGTCCTCTTTCCAAGACTTCAATTGGAACAGAGGCGAAGTTGAAGCTGGCAGCAATGGTTAGTTTTGCTGAACTTCTAGTCGGTAGTTGTGTGCTTTCGGCTATACATGCTACATCTATACTCAGTCCAAGTGTAGTTGAGACTGGAGCATATTCTCAGTACACCATTCCTGCCTCTGCGGACTTTGGTGCGAATCTGATTGCGAATATTGATGATCCACATGCCGTCAATGCACAGCTGGCTTGTCCTGGGTATAAAGCGGGGAATTTGAAGTATACATCGAAGGGAGTGACGGCTACGCTAAAGTTGGCGGGTGAGCCGTGCAATGCGTATGGGACAGATGTCGATCAGCTAGATTTCTCAGTCGAATACCTTGCTTTCGACAGACTACATATTCACATTACTCCGAGCCACGTCGATTCTTCAAACGCTTCTTGGTTCGAGCTTTCGGAGAATCTCGTCCCTAGACCAAAGGCCGACGAGCCTTCGAATCTTCCAAACGATCTCGAGATTCAAGTGACGAATGAGCCCACTTTCGGCTTCAAGATTATTCGGAGATCCGTTCAGGATGTTATTTTCGAGACTACGGGTACTGTTTTGGTCTTTGAGAATCAGTTTATCGAATTCGTCACTGCTTTGCCGAGTGGTTATAACCTGTACGGTCTTGGCGAACACATTCAGCAGTTCCGTCTACTGGATAACCTGACTTTGACTATCTATGCTTCGGACATTAGCGTTCCCATAGACAGGTAAATCAAACCCAACAAACTCTAACTTCTGCGGGGAGAACTGACTTCTCAACAATAGCAATGTCTATGGATCTCATCCGTTCTATCTGGATACTCGCTACTACGAAGTTGGCAAGAACGGCTCCCATACTCACGTTGCGAGTGACGGGATTGATCAGTCTAAAGACTACGTCGGCTACTCCCACGGCGTATTCTTGAGAAATGCCCATGGCCAGGAAATAATCACTAATCCCCGGAATCTCACGTGGCGTACTCTCGGTGGTAGTTTTGATTTGACCTTCTACTCCGGCCCATCACAAGCTGAAGTTACCAAAAACTATCAAGTCAGCACTATCGGCCTACCTGCCATGCAGCAGTATTTCACATTTGGATACCATCAGTGCCGATGGGGCTATGAGAATTGGTCCGTATTGGAAGATGTCGTGAACAATTTTGAAAGATTTGAAATTCCCTTGGAGAGTATTTGGTAAGACCATTCAAACTTTCCCCTTTGGGAATATTTTGCTTATTCAGACCTCAGGAACGATATTGATTACATGCATGGTTATCGCAATTTCGACAATGATCAGAATCGCTTTCCTTACAGTGGTGCCAAGGACTTCTTGAATAAGCTACACAATAGTGGCCGTCACTACATTCCTATCGTGGACTCAGCTCTTTATATACCGAACCCTCATAATGAATCCGATGTGTAAGTTCTTTTCCCGGGACCCGTTGGATCAGTTACTGACGATTGCACTTAGCTATGCAACATATAGCCGTGGTGCCTATGATGATATTTTCCTAAAAAACCCAGATGGGACTGTCTACATTGGCGCTGTATGGCCAGGCTATACCGTGTTTACAGACTGGCACAACCCCAAAGCGAGTGACTTCTGGGCCAATGAGCTCGTCACCTGGCACCAGAATGTAGCCTTTGACGGCATCTGGATCGACATGAGTGAAGTTTCATCCTTTTGCGTTGGCAGCTGTGGAAGCAAAAACCTAAGCTTGAACCCAGTCCACCCTGGCTTCTTGCTTCCTGGAGAACCCAATAATATTATCTATGACTATCCGGAGTGGTTCGAAGTGAGCAACGTGACCGAGGCAGCTTCTGCATCGGCGGGTTCATCCAGCCAAGCTGCTACTACCAGTACCGAAGAAGTTGCATCAGCAAGCACGTCTTACTTACATACTACTCCCACCCCGGGGCTGCGCGATATCAACTATCCTCCGTATGTGATAAATCACGACCAAGATGGCCACGACCTCAGCGTCCACGCCGTTTCTCCCAATGCCACGCACTCAGACGGAATTCAAGAATACGACGTGCACAACCTCTACGGCCACCAAGTCCTCAACGCAACATATCGCGGTCTGCGCCAGATCTTCCCTGAGAAACGCCCGTTCATAATTGGCCGCTCGACATTCGCAGGGTCTGGCAAATGGGCTGGTCACTGGGGCGGCGACAACGCTTCAAAATGGGCATACATGTTCTTCTCCATCCCACAAGCGCTGTCATTCTCGCTATTCGGCATTCCAATGTTCGGCGTCGACACCTGCGGCTTCAATGGAAATACAGACGAAGAGCTCTGTAACCGCTGGATGCAGCTATCAGCCTTCTTCCCCTTCTACCGAAATCACAATACTCTCTCGACCATCAGCCAAGAGCCGTACCAATGGGCTTCTGTCATAGACGCGTCAAAAACAGCAATGGGCATCCGCTACGCGCTTCTGCCTTATTTCTACACCCTCTTCTATTTAGCACACACAACCGGGTCAACAGTCATGCGTGCTCTGGCCTGGGAATTCCCCAATGACCCTTCCCTCGCAGCTATAGACACCCAATTTATCCTCGGCTCGTCGATAATGGTAATCCCCGTCCTAACGCCGCAAACCGACACAGTCAGGGGTATTTTCCCCGGCTTGAACGACGGTGCTGTCTGGTACGACTGGTACAATCAGACTATAGTTCCCGCAAAACCAGGTGTCAATACTACCATCTCTGCACCGCTGGGTCATATCCCCGTCTTCGTGCGCGGGGGTAGTATCCTCCCCATGCAACAACCAGCTCTTACAACCCGCGCTGCCAGAAATTCTCCCTGGTCTCTGCTCGTCGCACTGGACGGAAGCGGTTCTGCGGACGGTGAGTTGTACCTTGATGATGGGGAGAGTCTTTCCCCTAATGCTACATTGAAAGTCTTGTTTACGGCTACTGGCTCTACTATTAGTGCTTTGGCTAGCGGGGACTGGGTGGAGACTAACTCTTTAGGTAATGTCACTGTTCTAGGTGTGGATTTGGATGCGGTGCCAGATTCCGTGACTTTTAATGGGAAGAGTGTTCCGGTTTCTGGAGTGAGTTATAATTCTACTGCGAGGGTTCTGAGTGTTGGTGGCTTGAAGGATTTGACTCCTTATGGGGCTTGGGAGAAGAATTGGATTTTGAAGTGGTAGAGTCGAGATTATTGACTTGCTTTTATTTACATGTAAGGCGAGCAGAGAAACTACCTAGGTAGCCTTTGGAAATATATTGAAGTCTGTATCCAACCTTGGAAGCATTTCATCTTTTAGTATGTATTGATTTGAATAGAACTAGAATTTGACGTATCAAACTTGTTATCAGCTCGTCCAATTGCACGATGGCATTACATTACCTCTGTCCGGCCTATACGGAGTATATACCAGGAGATCGGCAAGTTCGAAGGATCATGTCTGGTCAATCCGCGTAAGTCGGGCTTTTTGTCACTACATTTGTCCCGTTAATTAATGGCTCCGTCCATTAAGTCAATGTGATAAAGGGGTGCCCACTGCCCATTGATTCAGATTTAAGGACTGATTGGATGACACCTTATTCAAGTCTCACATCTGAAGGTGAAAATTAGTTGTTGTCGGTGTTAGACTCCACACAGGGCTAGAATGTGCTCGATCCTTTCAGTCCAAGTTAGAAAATCGGCGGTGCAAGTACTAAACTTATTAGAGTAAATAGTAAATGGAATACCTAGATATGCAGCTTAGTAGAAACTTTGAACCGATGGTAGTATGTAGGTGCAGGTGGCTAAGCATTGCCAAGTAAACGTAGTCATGCAGTAAAGATCAAACAATTAAAATATGTGGCAAGTAACTGTTAGCTCGATAAATTAACGCTGAAAATGAAATTACCGAGGATAAACTCGAACGTGAAGGATCCAAGCTCATTTCTTTTAATGTAAATATATGCACTCGGACGAAAATGCTGATATCCCCGAATAGAAATAGGTAACGCTATGCCTCACGCACGGTTCAGATACTGGTACTCTGTTTATATTCCGTACGGTCTGGCTAGGTATGAGATTTCAAAGTACTTCCTATATTCCAAAGACCAAAATTGAATCCTTGTTCGATCAGGCCCAGGATAGTTATATAGAACGATATTTTATCGACCTAGATAGTCCCGAGGCCTCCATATCAAAGTCCTTGGTCTTAGTGAATTGGAAATGTTAGCAAACTTGGAAACTCTGTCTCTTTTGCTTGGCTCAAACTGATGTCAGTCAGCTATTCGAGCTTCCAGTAGTAGCATATGAGTCGGATCATACTACGGCCTACCATTTTGGAAGAATCTTGGTGACAACTGCTAGTTTCATTTTTGTCGGGAGAAGTAAACGTATGAGCGATGGACAAGACCTGATATTACTGGTCACGCCATATGTCAACGAGAAGCAGTAAAAAGGGGATTGTTGAAAATAGCAACTAATTATAGACCGACCATCTTCGTATTGACCATAGGGCCAAAATATGATAATTCATCTGGAATTACAGGCACGACAATCTCGGCCGCTACCTGTACCTATCAGTAATACAAATTTTATTTATGAAATTTTCATTAGAACTTAATTAATTACAAGGACACAGGTTCGTACTTTATTACAACCCAGTGGGGACTTGAAGGAGTTATGAGTCTTCCTTCTGGTAGCTCCAGTGGAGACAGACGAGCTGATAGCAGAGACTGATTGGTTTCCGATACGGCAAATCTACTGGTCCGGCTTCTCCGTAGAAATTGAAGGTCTTGTTTGACCCGTGATCCTTCGAGCCCTGAAATTGGTGATCGCACTCGGTTCCTTGATAATCTTAAATCTGAGTATCAGAATTGTCGTTTTTTTACCAGTATTCAACTCATTAATGATAAATGGAGAATTCGATCGTGGAAGTCGTGTAGCAATTTTGGAATCACTTTCCTATTTTAATCAATAGCTTGACATATGAGTTTGAAGTCCATCCCTGGATCTCCTGGTGGAGCGGGCGTTAAATCTGCGTAAGACGTAAGCTACTAAACTCTAATATCAAATTTGATAGTCATCAGATGTTTCCTCTTTAGACCTTCGTTTCAAGTTGACAAGTCAAGTAAGTACTCCGTACAATAATAATATCACATTTAAAGTAGTTATTCCTCCTGTATGCTTTAATGCTGTGTTGTCAGTCTTTTATTTCATAGTACGTAGGTACTACTCACCTTCATTTTTACCTTCATTTTCAAAGCCCTGGTGGCTTTTGTCGTTCATTTCAACTTTCACTAATTTACAATGTCTCCTTGGCTTCTTGCATGTCTTGTCGGCCTTGTTGGCTCAGCATTTGGCGCCACTCCAGAAGAATGGCGCACTCGTTCTATCTACTTCTTGCTCACCGATCGATTTGCTAGAACCGATGGCTCAACCACAGCTACCTGTGTTTCTAAGATGGGAGTCAGTTAATCCCTGATACTTTCTAGGGGCTGGAAACTGATTTTATACATAGCAATATTGCGGTGGCTCATGGCAAGGTATTATCGATCAGGTATTAGCTCTCCCCCTATACTTCGGCCGGCTATGACTCTTATGCTAATGGCTTGAACAGTTGGATTATATCCAAGGAATGGGCTTTACCGCCATCTGGATCTCGCCTGTCACCAAACAGGTCGAAGGCGATACCAGCGATGGAACCGCGTACCATGGCTACTGGCAACAGGATATGTATGTAAACACCCTTCTATCGATTTTTAACTCGCTAACCTATCTAGCTACGATGTAAACTCGAACTTCGGCACTGCTGATGACCTGAAAGATCTGGCTACGGCAGTTCATGACCGCGGCATGTACCTCATGGTTGATGTCGTGGCCAACCACATGGTTTGTCTTTGATACTCTTAAACAGCTTTTGGAAATAAAACTAACCCCCGTAGGGCTACAAAGGTGCTGGCACCGACATGGACACCAGCGTCTTCCCTCAATTCGACGACCCAGCTTTCTACCACTCCCACTGTGAGGTCGATAATTACGACAACCAGACTAATGTGCAAGATTGCTGGTTGGGTGATAACACTATCGCCTTAGCTGATCTGAAGACAGAGTCGCAGGCAGTCCAGGATATCTGGTACAAGTGGGTCGGTTCTCTGGTTTCCAACTACTCAAGTAAGATAACTATTTCTCTGTCTCATCATCTCCGTTCTCCAGAACTGACCTTATATTCAGTTGATGGCCTACGTGTGGATACTGTCAAGCATGTAAACAAAGACTTCTGGCCTGGTTACAACTCCGCTGCTGGCGTTTACTGTATTGGTGAGGTTCTCGAAGGAGCTACGAGCTACACTTGCCCGTACCAGGAAGTCATGGATGGACTGCTTAACTATCCGCTGTATGTTTTATTCCTTGCGAAGAAAGGAAAAATCACTAACCCAGATCAGCTACTTCCCTCTTGTCCGAGCCTTCAAGTCTACCACCGGAGACATTGGCGCCCTTGCCGATATGATCGATAACGTCAAATCAACCTGCAGTGACTCGACCCTGCTGGGGACTTTCTCGGAAAACCATGACAATCCCCGTTTTGCATCGTACACCGATGACATGTCCCTCGCTAAGAACGCTGTCGCTTTCACCATCATGGCAGACGGCATCCCTATCATCTACGCCGGCCAGGAGCAGCACTACAGCGGCAGCAACGACCCGTACAACCGCGAAGCTACTTGGCTCTCTAAATACAACACTACCAGCGAACTGTACCAGCTCGTTGCCGTTGTAAACGCTGTCCGAAACCACGCCATCTACGCCAGCTCAGATTACATTACATACAAGGTAGGACCCAAGCCCGATTGATTTCTGTCCTATCAATTCTAACAACCTTCGACAGAACTACCCCATCTACCAAGACGATAGCACCCTTGCCATGCGTAAGGGCTACAACGGAACCCAGACAGTCACTGTTCTCTCTAATCTCGGTGCTACGGGAAGTGAATACACCCTTGCGCTGCCGAGCACTGGCTTCACTGCTGGCATTTATGTCACAGAGATCTTCACCTGCTCCTCTATTCAGGTTGACGATAATGGAGACGTGGCTGTTCCAATGGCAAGTGGAGAGCCCCGTATTCTGTATCCGTCCTCCGTGCTTGATGGATCTGGTCTTTGCACTTAAACTTGATCTGTTAAGATGTACACGGACTCAATATCAACTCTATTCATGTTTCTATGGAAGGCTACCTAGGTGTTATCGAGATCTTTTCTTCCCCTTTTTTATACATTACTTCGATTCTGCCTTCTTGGCCACCACAAATATTTGACCTTTTTGAATCTCCTAGCCATCCAAATTATATATGCCTGTCTTAGTACATTTTATACAGTTTCATAACGGATTTTAAGAACACTCCTACCCAGGTGGGCATAACCCAGGTCCATGGGTATTTAAATACATACGTAGTAACAGGTCAGATATCATATATTCTAGTATATCCCTTTTTCCACCAGGCACCATTACCCGCATTGCCACTATCAAAGACATGGACTCGACCCAAGTATTTTTGTTCCGAACTAGATACAAAAAGTCTTGCGGTAAAAGCAATTAATATATTCGTGAATGCACTACCCAGCAAACCTGCAACCGATCAATTATTTTAGGCCACAGGACAAGAAAACGGAAAGAAAAGTTGAACAAGGTATAACCACCAAGAAGAAACCGCTATGGAACGCCGATAAACAATTCACTTTAAGTCATAATAAAAATTCTCTCACACACAAAAAAAAAACAAAAGGAAAGATGAAAAGAAGAGATATAAAGAGAAGTCAGGGGAAAAAAAGACAGAAGAAAGAGATAAGCCTGAGCTAGGTAAAGCTCCATCAATATCTGCCGCTTCAGTAGTCATGCATGGCCCTCGAAACTAGTGCAATAGGCATAGCCCCACCCGTGACATGTGGAATTGCCCCAAACATAGCCGGTGCCGAGAAAGCCTGCTGAGACGGCACATAGCTAGGGACCAACTGATTAAAGCACTCGTAGCCCTCAAGTCCCTCAATCGACCCAGCGGGAGAGATGAGTTGAGTCATATCAATGCTCTCCGTGCGAGGCGGCGGCGCTGTGAACATGGCGCTCTTCAAGGCTTCCGTGCTCGGCGAGGTGTGCTCGGAGGTAGCTTCTGAATAGCGACGCTGGACTTCACCGACTACAAAAGCGATGCGGTAGGAGATGTGTTCGCTACTTGGGGCGAGGTGAAGCAGGAATGCGCGAACTTGGTCGATCAATGGATCGGAGGAGTTGTAGTCGCAGAGGGTTAGTGCTGCGTAGCCTAGGATGTAGTACACATGGTCTATTAAACCCGGTGCAGCGGAGAAGCGGGTTTGCATTGATCGGGATACTATCAGTCGGGCGTTGCTGCATATTTCGGCTGCGAAGAGATCCGTGCTTTGTTGCAGGCGCACGGCGGTTCGGTGGAGGAGGAGTTGGCAGAACCAGATGCTCAGCTCTAGAATTGATTGTCCTTCGCTGGCTGTGGAGTTGTGAGTTTTTATTGATTTTCTTTGGAAGGGGTATTGGGTGGCTTACTGAGAAGGTGTGCCCATTCTAGCTTCCATTTCTCGATCTCTTCATACTCGGCTTCGACAAATTGTAGTCGCTGCGGAGTGTTCTGGATTCTTAGAGCGATCCGGTAGAGCTGGATTTCGGCGACTATCCTGCCATCTTCTTGTGTTGCACGGGGATTATCTAGTATGCGAGGGCAATGGTCTAGATAATGTAGTTGCACGTTGACAGTACGTCCGTATCCAAGGGCGGAACTAAGGCTACGTTAGATTGAATTCAAAGAAGGAGGTAAAGGACATACTGTAGATGGGTCAGACAGAAGGTGTTCCATAGACGCATTTGAGATAACATCTCATCCGTCAAAATTACTTTATTAGGTAAATCATTGAGGAAAGTAAAGGAGGTCAAGGCATGGTTGATTGAGATCCCGCTCAATAGCCATCCATCCATGAAACCTTCCTTGTGGCCTGCTGTAGGATAGAGACAGAGCAGGGCCAGGGCCTGAAGCAAGTCGTTTGTCAATGGGGTCTTCCTCCAGAGAGTCTTGGTGACAGCATGCTGCACCTGAAGTGAAATATCGTGGGTTGTATTCGGTGGCATGCCAGGGAGATACCGAGAAGCCAGGAGACATGCAGTATTGAAAAGAAGGGTATCATTGCGCTGAATATTTGATGCATGATCTATTGAGACCCATGGGCTGAAGTAATCAACAAATCTGTCGTCGATTAGTATAATCTCTGGGAGGGGAAAGGGCTGGAAGAACGCACAGTTCAATTAGTTTCAAAGATAGCTTGGCATCTACAATGCCCTGGGAGACAACATCTCCCATGAGGTCCGCCTCAGAGGAGAAGTGATCTCTTTCACCAAAACACTCGGCTTGAAGATCCCGAATGAACTGCACTGGCTTGAGAGCGAATAGGGGACCTGTCCTGCTATCACTCATCGCTTCATCTATACTGTTGTTTCTCGTGACGTGGGTATTTGCATTTGGGCTGCTGCTGGAGGAACTTTTAACCATGTGTCGCATGAGATCTATCATTTCACCCATGCCATGCTCCAGGGATACAAGGCGTTCTTCGAGAGAGGGGATGGCTGCATTGGCGTCGGACCAGAAGGCGTTGTCGTGATATCGATCTGGAGTCTCGGGAAGTTCACATTCAAGTCTTCAAATATATATAGTTAGCGGAGTGTTCGACGATCAATTGATCGGCATATGATCGGCACGTTTTCTTTCTTCTTTGATTTTTCTTATACTGGCAATATGGGCAAGGTAAAAGGGCAGGTATGCATGCTGTATAGATCCGTCTCGATAACCTCGGGACATCTGGAGAGGCACAAACCTTAGAGAAAGACACCGACGACAAGCATGGCCTCTAGGATCCAGATCACATCGAGTCTTCAACTTGCGACATGTATTGCAAGCAGTCATAGATCGGCGAATTCGACCTCTTGGTCTAGGGTCATTGCCGACCGCATCATCGACAGCAACGACACTTTTCGTCTCCCACGACAAACTCCTAGAAGGCTCGGTACGAGTCATGGCATTGAAAGTAAAAAGAAGTATTTAAATCATTTAGGTAAAGGTGGGTAGAAGTGGGAAGCCCGGATAGGGGATATGGATAGGGCGTAGGGAAAGGCCTGGAGGGATCAACAGCAGGAAGATCATAGACCCAAGTGGAGAGGTGAAGTGATATATTTAACAAACAATATGACCAAGTTCTATTAGCCAATTGCGACAAGCCTATAATTACTGACGATATGCGCAGGTACATTGATCCACTCAATGGCGGACCTGGGGTAATCTCTCACCAATCTGAAATGATTCTCGGCCTTCTAGAAGAGGTTAACCATGCCTTCTTTTGGAAACTAGAGACCGTTTTATTTGCGTATGGCTTTTTCTCTTTCAATTTTCTACTATTCACTTTTCCCTTTTGGAGTATTCGCTGGCCTAGGATGGCTCTCGGAAGAGGGGCGATTGGAATCAGCACATGCATGGTGCCACTTTATCATCTTGAAATAGAAGAAATTTTAAATAGAAAAATCAAGACTATCTATTATCACGCAAGATTCCCCCACCGGTGCTCGATTTCCTGTATTTTCTGTATTTTTTTTTTTTTTTTGTTTTTGTTTTTTAACCCAGGTTCTTAGGTCTAGGGACAGAAACGGATATCTTCCGAGCCGTACCTTTAGCGAGGTCTGCACTGTGATGGAGTATCCTCTTTGGCCTTGCCGTGATGCAAAGTGGACATGCTATCATATCATGTGGGTCGGTTAAATGAAGTAAAAAAGAAAGAAAAGAAGTTGATTAGAATTGATTAAGAGGGGGATCAACAAGCAATGCAACTCTGTAACTTTTTGTCCCCGGCTAACACCGGTTCACTAACTAGTTCTTGTATAGGTTCATGCTAGTCTTATCCGTTAATCCGTTAGCCAATTGATCTTTTAGACCCTTGTTGTATCCCATGAAGTTCGAGTTTCAGCTGCCACTGAGAAAATATAGATTAGGTAATAGAAAGGTAAAAGTATAAAAGAAGAAAAAGAGGCGTCATTCCCGTGTGTCATATAGTTAGGGCTTGACTTGCTTATCGCGGAAGCCCCCGTGCCAACTCCTCAAATCTGATTGAATGGCAAATCAGCTTCCAGAGCTTTGATTAACACCCGAATTTGGTTGTTCGTTCAACCAAACAGGAAAAGGTAGTCCGATAGAAGAAATTAGCCGAGTCCCGGGTTTTGACATCTCCACCTATTAGATCCACTCATTTCTGCCATGAACAGAGCTATGAAGATGGCTTTGTCCGTTAGTGGATTTTGGTCTTGTTAGTTTACGCAATTGGATTGAGCGCTCTGGAACTGATTGCGCAATAAGTTGCCTTGTTGGGGCTCTGAGTCCTCATTCCAGGGGCGAATTGCACTAATCCCAGAGGCCATGAGCTTGATTGCTTAGGCTTTGGTTATTAGCCTTTCCACACGGACTACCCCGGAGCCAAGCATCATGGCTCAAAGGGATTTCCGATGCAAGTGTCTGGGCATTTGAAGATGAAGATCCACTTAGATCATCAAATGCCGAGAGTCGGACAGTCGGAGTGCCTGGTCTGAATGTCTCCCTGGAAAGCTCTGCCTCACATAATTCCACTTCTTGAATCTGCAATCGATCGATTCCTCGGACCAGTTACCGGTCAAGGATATATATCTCAACTAGGAAATGATGGCTCAACGGGGATGTCTTTGCGCCGGAGTCTAAACCCTGCAAGGAACAGTCAAATCTTTAGAGAGCGACTTAGTACGTAGTTCTCCATATTCCATGTTCCCATATAGCCTCGGAGATTGGGCCAATAGTTCCTCCGAGTTCAATGTTTGCACAGCAGAGATAATATTGGGTTGCCGAAAATCGCACTTTCTCATAGTAAGGGTAAAAGATCAATGAGAATGTCCGTAAGATTGCATTGTCCGATGAAAGAGCACAGATGGTCGGCCCAGGCATCGTTGAAAGCCACAATTGTTGGGCGCGTTTTCCTTTTGCTTCCACGTACCTTCTTGATCAGGACTAGCTGTTTATCGACAATATGATCCTGCCGATAGTCATTCATGTGAAAGCCGAAAAAAGCCGCATCATGTCTCAAAGATAAGAACTTTTGTCACTTTTTATATTCCGACACAAACCGCCTTCCGGATCAAGCCTGGGCTCTTCCAAGCTTGGAAGCTTGTCCTGGCAGATTTATTCTCCTATGCAGGAGGCACACGTTCTCGAACTCCTATCTTGCCTTCCAAAATGCAATTCGGGACGCCATGACGACGGTAGATGTGTATTTTTTGCCAGTCACATGCCTTACTTTATTTTTATCGGGAGGGATTTTGAGATAACCTGGTATAGCTCCGTGCCATTGTAGTTCGTGGCCGAAGTGGATATCTCGGATATCACGTTCACGCTCATGCTTTTTCCGCGACGTCAAGTGGAAGGTCGATTTTTCACCCATGCATGGGCTGATCGAGGCCCTGTGATGAATTCCGAATAGCACTACCAGCTGAATAGTTGTCTGCTTCTTAAAAGATGCCACAAATCAATGTGTTGCTGCGCTGTCGGGCAAGAATCGATTCCAGTCATACGAGGATACCATTGGTCAGGTTTCCAACATTATGCAAGTTATTCGATGGAGGTTCGGCTTGGTTCCTTCTTCACGTTAGAATGCTGTTCACTCGAGAAGATCCAGATTCTTGATATTGACAGCAAAATCAGACGTGATCTGTGCTCCGCTAAGCTCAGAAATCCATTGTCTAGTGACCACGCGTCTCAATCCCATGCGGATCCGTTATGTGCATGAAATAGATGAAGCAATATGGTCAAGAAGATTTCTATGGTCATCGACATCTACCTAAGTCCAGCTTGTTATTGTTAGAGTGATCGGAGATGTCGATGGCACCTTTGATGTTCGAAAAAGTGAAGCAAACAGTTTACATCAGAAGAGTCTCGTCATTTCCACTAAGAAGTGAAAAATAACGTAATCTTAAACCAGATGACACCTTGAAATAGACCGGGAGCGCCCTTCTTTAAGGACTTGGATTCAAATTTGAAAGGAATGGCTGGAGCTGCGATATCGGCGGGCTCTAACTGCAAAAAGATCGCCGAGACTCAAGTAAGAGTCATAAGGCTTCCAATATGTCTTTGGTGGATCAAATTGGCCAATCAGGCTCATATGATCGTTTAATGTTGCATACCTTCGGGGAGTTAACGTAGTCCTCCACCATGAGATTATTGCCAGAGCTACGGAGAACTTCGTACCTTACTCCGTATTCCGTATTCAGTTACTCGAAGGCTACTTGTTCCATTAACCCTGGGGCTGTTGGTTTGGAAAGTAAGCTCAAGGTATTTGCGTGTATCAAGCTTGGATGGATTTACGTTAAACACGAGCAATCTTCAACGTTGCTCAATAGCCTCCAAGCTAGGAGACTATCATCTCGAAGCTAAGAATGATACTGAAATTTTAAAACCTTGGAAGAGTCAGGGGTAATTGACTGACTGCAACTATTTACATAGACTCATGCAGCTATCAATATGAAGTTCATGTCTAGGTATGTTATGGTCCTGTACCCCGGAATGGACTAAAGAGTCAAAGGGTCTCTGTCCTAGGGAATACTACCATAAAGTCCAGATTTTATGGCAAATAAACTACCCTTACTTTAGCTTGAGTAGGATTCAGGCTGGAATATACTCAGGTAGGTATATATTCATAGTTACAAGCCTCCAATAGTTTAAATACTTCGGATCAATATAACCTTCTATCTATGGACATCCTAGGTACAACATAAGAAATTACTTAGATACTATAAGCCCCGCTATTATATAACTAACTAGGCACATTCACCAAGAAGCCCTGGAGACAAATATCGTTAAATTGGTAAGTCAAACTTCAAGGTCTCCCGAGATCGGACACATATGATTGGAAATTTTCCCGGTCAATTCCGAGATTGTGGTGTAATCTGGATCTAATTCTATACTTACCAGTCTACCAGTTTGAATCTTGATTTTAGATAGCAAACCTTGGAATTACCAGGCAGAAGTCAACCAAAGCAAAGATTCAAGCGCAGGCGAGAGCATTAGTTGCGTATTTGATACAGTGGATGAATCAATCGACAGACACTATTGATATTATGGACCTTGTGGGATTGAATTTTACGCCATTTGATTTGGTCAACCAGATCGTGGAATTGGCTTTGTTAGAATAGTAAACAGTACTACAACTGTTTTGAAGTAACATTGTCAGTATCTGGATAACACCAACCTTACCATTGTACGGAGGTTAATAAGTGCCACCGCGAAATAACCCATAAAACTGAAAACAGAATACATATTTTACACCTGGCAGAATCTTTGAATACCTGTATCACATATCACTCTATATTACTAGTCGATAGCCCTAAATTGACTAAGTCAAACTTCAAATACTATCTATTACTATTAAAATAGTGAAGTGGAATAACGAAGTAAAATAGCGAAGTAAAATTTATTGATTAAAGCAGCTATATCATTCCCGTTTTCTCCGAACTCGCTGGCTTTGTCGTGTGCTTGGCCGCCCCCTTTTAGTAGTGGCTACTATTAGAGATGGCACTGTAGATGGCACTGGAGATGGCACTGGAAATACCCTTGGAGATGAATTGGATGGTGTTGAGCCACTAAAACGTGAGATGAGATATTCTTATCCATTTCTAGCTGTTGACAGAGGTCTTTTATGGGCTGGTGCATAAAGCGATCCATCCCAACAAGAAGATCAGGAGTAAGATGTCTTCTACTTCCTCGCCCAACTTCGTTGACGCTTTTAGCGAGTATAGCTTTATCCCAAAGTCGCTTTTGGTATCCAACCTGCTGTAATGCATCATAAGGGAAGCATCCTGTTCCAAGTAGCTCATGATTGACGAAGTAGGGAATATCAGAGATATTCATTGATAGAGGAAAAGTTGGCGAAGCAGATATATTAAGACGTCTGATATTTTTCGCCCCTTCCCAAATGTAAAGCTGTATATGGAGTTGACAATGTGTAATTGGTAGAATTGACTCTTGTAGATGTGACTGTGGACGAGGAGGTGTACTAGGTAAACCCATATAGCGCCTCCGAACACTTTGAGCAGTACGATTCAAGTCACTAAATCGAGTATTGCTATTTGATTAGGCAGGAATTGTAGAAGCTATTGAAGCTATAGGCGGAGTAGTGATTGAAGCTGTGGATGAAGAAGTGATTGAGGCTATAGATGGAGAAGTGATTGAGGCTGTAGATGGAGTGGTAGAATTGGTAAAATAGCTTGTACTGAACTGAGGAGAATAGATGGAAAATCTTGGTCTATCTCTCTTAATGCCATATTAAGAGATGGATTGAGAGATGGATTAAGAGTTAGATTGAAAGTTGG
This sequence comes from Penicillium taxi, assembly GCF_028828555.1. Taxonomy (NCBI): domain Eukaryota; kingdom Fungi; phylum Ascomycota; class Eurotiomycetes; order Eurotiales; family Aspergillaceae; genus Penicillium; species Penicillium taxi. Next base: position 2,847,599 of record NW_026643205.1, read on the forward strand.
ATTGAGAGATGGATTGAGAGATGGATTGAGAGTTGGATTGAGAGATGGATTAAGAGTTGAACTGCTTAGTAGAGAAAAATATTAGGATTTAGGCTATTTATTTAAATAGATGATGAAAAGTTTTAAACTAGACTAAATATAATCATAGAAAATCTATATTTCAGCCTCAACTATTTCTTCCGAAACCATTTCTACTCTTAGGGCTTAATCATATGCACCATGAGGTTTTGTACAAATACCTAGGATAGGATCTATAGATGATTCATAGTGTAAAAGTGCTCGCTGCCGGAGAGCCTCGTATACTATGCGATATGGTTGGCCCGAGTCCCCACGAAGATGTAGGAGGGGATTTTCAGGGTCAAATCCAGTCCCCGTAAGTTGTTCTCCAATTTCCTGAAGCTGTTGTTGACACCAGGTAAGGGTGGCTAATGGTAGATATTCGTTGCCATCCCACTCCTGTATATCTATTTGTAGCCTTTGTAAAAGATCTGGATCAAATTGTTATTTATGATCATGAATGCCTTCTTGAGGGAAATTGTAGTTTAGAATAGGCTTCCCTGGAACACTGTTTGGCCGGTTTCTTTGCTCTCGAATTGGATGAATGTTCCATACTTCAGTAAATGATTGAATATGCTGTCGGATGATAGGCATATAGATTGCAAGAAGGGAGACTTGCTCTGCAATATTATCCTTTGAGAAAAGGCCTTCATCTTTTAGTTGGTGGAAGTAGTCATAGTAAATATGAGTACATGATGATACTAGCTGCACCCACCATGATTCAATCCTCTGGTTCTCGGTGCTTCGGCCATAGAAGAAGCAGTCCTGTAGCTGCTGTACCGAAGCTGAAGCTGAAGCTATAGCTATAGCTATAGCTACTCTTGGTGATATTGTTGGTACTAGAGATAGAACTGAAGCTGGAACTGAAGCTGGAACTAAAGCTGGAACTAAAGCTGGAACTAAAGCTAGAACTAGTTCCTGAGATCCTGATTGACGTAGAGAGAAATGTGCATCAGCTAATAGCATGGTTTCAGAGCCAAGATCAGAACGCATATTCCGTGGTAGAAAGCCATTCTCTGAAACACAGTTTAGATATTGAAATAATACACTAACCGCTGTTCGAGAGCTTACTCCCACATATATCCAGATGATAAAGCGAGAGTAACCATCGATAGCTGCATATATCTCAAATCCAAATTGTTCAAGCTTTATATGACCATCAACATGCCATATCCAGTTTGGGCCAGGGCAAATATAAGCACCTTTTCGACGTTGAAGCCCTAAGCGACGTTTTTCAATAGCATTTGGATTGGTCGTTTTATAGATCTTAGCAATCCTATGCCTAGGAGAAGTTAAGTAATTAAATAAATAAAAGAGAGAGAGAGAGAGAGAGAGAGAGAGAGAGAGAGAGAGAGAGAGAGAGAGAGAGAGAGAGAGAGAGAGAGAGAGAGAGAGAGAGAGAGAGAGAGAGAAGAGAGAGAGAGAGACAGAGAGAGAGAGAGACAGAGAGAGAGAGAGACTTCATACATAGGATAAAATTGACCTTTATTGCGTAAGAAGTTATATTGATACCTTCGGCCATATGTATCAATCTCTCCAATATCGTTTTCATCTTATAGTAATGCCTTACTCTCTTCTTTTTGTCGCTCACGTTCTTCAGGGTCATTAGTACGAAGCTTAATGCCAAGTCGCTGCCGTATCCTACAGAGTGTACGTGTTGAACAGGGTATATCTTGCTCTTGAAGCACATGGAGAATCTCCTTAGTGTTCAAAAACCGGAAAAGACTAGAAACAAGTCTTTCAAGATGCTGGCGTTGAGGAAGGGTTGAGGCAGGTGTAATTGCATTCCATTCTCGTAGACGAGTTTGAATGGTGCGGGCAGTGACGTTGATACCATGGTTTTGTAGAGTAAGACTAATAGTTTCAGCTGAGTTACCAGCTTTATAAAGATCAATGATCTCTTGCTTATGAGCTTCGAGGGGGACGTTGGGGCGTGGCATGATAGATAGTTGTTATAGGTGAGATTAGTTATTAGATTACGACACTTTATAAACAATAATTTTGAGGCTTTCCTATTGGTTGAGCCTGATTACAAATATGTATAAAAATGGGCCTAGAAGATGTAATATAGTTACAGGCGGTCAGTTTGTATTTCTAGATTACAGTACCATACCTTTTTTTGCGGTGGCACTTATTACCCTCCGTACCATTGACTCATTATATTTCCTACTTACTCTCCGTACTCGAGAAACACAAGAGCCCTACCAAATACACTAGGTCATGTCTTCTTGATTCAATGCATCTAGTCCAAATGATATTAGAGATAGACAAACTTGTTATAAAAAGTGCTTTTATTTGCATAACGGTAAAAGAAACCCATCAATAAAGGGAAACCCTTCACCAACCTCGGAGGGCTGGAACTGAGCTCTACCCAACCTCGCCATCATTTCGCGACAAGCTTCCCATGACCAGGCCTTTGATGCGAATATGCTGAAAGCAGTTATATAATGTCGGAACGATGGTTTGACCAGTCTTACTGTTGCATATGCATCTACTTTGTAAATGTATCGTTGCGAGTTGTAAGCGGTGTGTTATTCAATCTTGTCCTCGCTGTAACTAAATAGATAAAACTCACTAGATTCGCTTCATGTCGCTGGACCAACAGCATCGTAACCATTCTCATTGGTCCTGTGCCCCACTTTGGTCTGGTGGTATCGACATATAACTAGGTAGCAACTCTCAGTTCTTACAATGATTGGGGTTGCTGATACCTAGGTACTGTAGTATCATGCATGCCACACTCGAAATGGTGTTATTAAGTTAGATTTAGGAGTTGACTTCTTGATCACATACTTTCTATACAGGGTCCATATTTCTTAGCAATAAATCATACAGTCACAATGTCCACCTGGTCATCATATGGAAGGAGATTGAACACTTACATCATTAGATCTACTCATGTCTCATTCTTGTCAGCGATATAGACTCAAATGAATAAGGATTACAAGCTTACTTCCTTTTCACATCTCATCTCCATTTACTTATGGATATCCTAAGGTCATCTCTCGAGCAGGCGGTGTCTATATACAGTATATTACCGCGTTTATTTGGCTGTTTTAATTAGTTATCATTCGGCTTAACCCCTTTGAAACAAGCCGTTTTGTAAAATGGCAGCTCAGGTACCAAGTTCCTGAACTGGATCTCTTCCAAATTTCTATGCTAGGTCATTTCCGAGAATATTTCCGCCAGCGGCCCTTCTTCTCAACCATTGAAAGGTTGAGGTTAGATATCTCGCTTATCCAACATGATGAATCAAGGTTATCAGACCTGCTCAAAGGTTGGAATGCCTTCGGGAATAGGTGGCTTTGTCTACCAATCGACGACGGGCATGTTGGGAAGGAACAGGAATGAGTTAGGTGTGAATGCAGGGTTTACGGGACTTATTGTAGAAAGGAGAGATAAATGATACAATGGAGATGGAACTTGAATATAATTTAAAAAAATATATAAATATAAATAGAGGATGAAAGGGAAAGCCTTCAGAACAGGACTACTTCTAATGTAAATGACGGAGTTTAAACGTCAAAAAGCAGTCCACGAGTAGAATTTCACAATGCCCATAGATTTAAGATAAGGCCCGAGCTCAATCTGGGCAGGCTAGACTATTCCTTTGAAGCTTTGGTAAAGTGGCGCGGATACGCAAAATTGACAAAAGTCAAGATCTGAAAGCACCGCAGTGGATTCCGAGCGTCATTCGACTAGCCTCCATATCCAGAACAACGACGACTACGTCGCCTTACGCCGAACAGCCAGCAGATGACTATTGATGCTTATGCGGCATACGAAAACGAGAACGGTGGGTCCAAGCTCGTCGATCTGGGAGACGGATAAGAGTATCTGACAAGCGAATCACCAAGAAACAAAAAACAGACTTTTAATAGTCCCATTCGAAGATCAATCTGGCTTGACAGACACACTTGCAGTAACGCCGTTTCCGCAATGTCTCTGCAAAGTACGGATAAATCTTGAAAGTGAATCTCAAAAGTGGGAAGGGATGCAAACGCCCAGTACAACCCTTCCTGCGGTAAGGTAGCTATACCTTGGAATGCATCCAGTAGGGAAGCGGAATATGTTACGGAGTTAATATCCTGATTAACCTACATATGTACTCCGTGAGTGTACCCAGATCGATGCTGCACTCAGATCGATGCACAGAATCGAGAATTGTTGCCAAGTTAGGACATGCACAATGTATGCATATGCATATGCATATGCAATGGCATCTGTATCCACCCACAAAGATTGGATGGACATTCAGGTGTCATGATTATCTCCGCGTTCTCCGTCGTGATGCCATGTATGCTGATCCCCCTATCAAGGTCACCGATGAACCCCTCGTGAAAGAGGTATGCAGCCCCATCGTCATATTTAGGCTTGACATGAGATAGATCACATTATGTACAGCTCCAACTTAGCGGCCCAACTTCGGCATGTCAGAAACACGTAGTATGTCTCCACCCTAGATGAAGGACTTGACTGATAACTTCATGGTAAATCACAAATTGATAAAATCCTGCACTGTCACTGTCACTTGTCGTCCCCCGTGCACGACACGTACTCCATGATAGTATGAGGTCTGAGGACTGTCAGAGCCATCGGCTGCGGGTCCGCCGTTGTTTCACCGCTATGTGATGAATCTATACCGCCCCTTACGTTTTGAGTTCTGATAGAAAATACCGTGTAGAATGGAGGGAGGAGTCAAGAGTGGTTACGGTAGCAACAGAGCTGCATCTGTATCTAGGTCTGCGTGGCAGAACGAAAGGGGTGCGATTGAACCTATTTCTTTGTACGGTGATTGGTCACTACTGATTTCCGACCTATATAAATTCACGATCCTTCTAGGGCTTTTTGCCCCTGTTTCCAAGGTTCCATTCCCCGGGCGTGTCTGAGTTGGAAGGCTTGCATAGCCGCGCCTCATCATGCCGGGCTACCGCTGTCTAATGCACATCTATCCCCTTTTTGTCTACGACGTAATTATTTTTCGGGCTTTGGTTCCAAGGGTTGGGTTGTTGGGAGTGCGAGTTCTGAGTGGATATTGGTATCAGATCAAATGACAGGACCAATCCCTAAACCCGAACATGATCTGCGGTATGGAGTATAGCTAGTACTATAAAGTGACAGATCTGGTCACTTCGAGAATTAAAAGATGATACTTGATTGAAACATGAGTTTGATCGTCGAACCCTCATTTCCAGCCGCAGAGGACCCCAAGAACCAAGCTAAGACTCGGAATCAATTAAAACTCCTAATAAATCTTAAATGTCGGAAACATTGGACATGTTTCAGGATGAGACTTTCAAGACTTCTTTTCTTCCTTACCCCTTCTCTTCTCTCTAGGATTTTCCGACGTTCTTCCGAGAAATCTCTTTCAGGAAGTAGATCATTTTCAGAATTAGAAATTAGAACTTCACGTGGCAATAGATCTAGATGAAACTGGGGCTGAAAATTCAATCTTCCCAACTTCTAATAAACTTTAATGAGCTTCTGTGACGTATAGACGTCTTCTGGAAGGTTTACACTTTCTAATAAGAGTAGACAATACCTCACATTCTTTCTCATTTTCCTCTTCTTCATGAGTACCCGGGACATCCTTTTTCTTACATGTCAGTGCTGAAGCTCGTTGACACATTCCAAACGTCGTTGTTTCAATCTCGTTCCAACTAGTTCCAAACTATGGGTTTACTTCGTATCAGCGTAACAAAGTAATTATCAAACCCAATCAAGCTTGTTCGGCAGATCGCCGAAGTTTAAGCTGTCAAAAAAGGGGTTGACCATTATACGTCACCGTGGAGAAAGAAGATCATTGAATCTCGAAGGTTTCTTGAAATACGGAGTGGGGTCATTGAAATGGCAGGTCCCAGCATTTTAAGTTGGACGGAAGGAAGAAAAAGATTGGATATAAATGATCCATGGTTTGGCAGGTTTGAGACCCAATATTGAGGTGATCCGGCATCTGTCACGGCTATTTCCCCTGCATATTTGACATTTGACTAGTCACATGTATTGAACTATGTTTCAACCTTGAGGTCCATGGGTGTTCCAAGGTTGTTCTCAGCTGGACTATACATGTCCATTCGGGATACACGGATTAGACCCATAGGCTATTATTCTTGTTCAAGATCATAGGTCCAGCCCGAAAAATGCGGTTTCTGCCCGTGCCGCTCACTAGCTCAGTCCCATGGATTCTAAAATCCACGTTTTCTGGAGAAGGGGGCCGTTCCATTGAAGTACGAGACTTGTGGGATGCGAATTGCTCATTTCATTTTTTTTGGTACCTAATGTTGACGGGACACATAGCAAATGCTGAATGCAAATGTCAAATGGTAAATGCTATGCCTGGCTCAACCAGGACTGAGATAAAAGTTATGATGCGTGTAGAACCTTCCTTGATGGAATCCCTGGTTCATGTTCAAGCTTCCCCCATAATTGACCTAAATAGGTAAACCCCTTTCCAACCCGCATAGAGAGAAAGAGAGAGAGGGAGAAAAAAAGAAAAGGAAAAGATCATGAAGAAAGGGGGGTATCAATAATGATATCTGAAGAAAATTGCACTCCTGGTCCATGTCAATGCTGAAACATAAATTGGAAAGAGGAGAGCAAATGAGAAAATAGGGCCAAAAACGAGATGAAACCAATAGGAAACTTGCATTTATCCACATTCATTCAAGCCCAAACCCATAAATCGTAAATTAGAAGATCAACAACAGACGTGAAAACGGAAAAAGAAAAAAAAAACATAAGTATGAAATAATAAATTAACATCCGTCGTACTGATAAAAGATAACTCGCTTGTTGATGCCCTGTGGTGGTATAGATGGTAAAGGAAATTAAGGCCGTGAGGAAAACATGATTGAAAGCTGAAACCGATCTGCGGAAAGCTCTAATGGTGTGGAGAGTGCATGGTTTCTTGGTCCACGTCGCTGAATGGTGAGTTCCGTGATTCTGCGTCGCCACCACTTCGCATTTGGTTGCGTAGGGCGGGTAGTTGGCGTCGTCGGGCATTGATAAACCAATTACTGATCTGGATGATGTTAGTAAATAGCGCTCAATCATAGCTGAAAATGTGTAGGACTCACCTGGCTTATAGATAGATTCGTTCTTGTCATAAACATTTGCTTATCTTCTTCACTTGGATACGGATGGTCCAAATGCTCGTGGAACCACGCGCGCAAGATATCAGTCACGGGCTTGGGCAGGTTGCCCCTTCGACGCTTCGACTTGGGATCAATTGCGTCACCCATAATTCCAAAGTTGGCCTGCGGGAGTGCCATGCCTGGCGGGGACATGGACATTGATATTTGCTCTGGATCATGCTGGTAGGGCATGCCTGGATGGCCGTATTGTGAGTGCATCATAGGCTGTGAGTAGTGCTCTCCGCGGTGGTCCATGGGTGAATGGACATGTTGCTGAGGACGATAATCGTGTGCGTATAGGTCGGGTCTTGGTCCCATTCTATTATCGTATCCGGGTCGGTCTGACATTTGTAGATCCCTGATCGGGGGCAGAATGGGACTTGGACCCCTAGCCGGATTCTCTAGTCTTCTTGATAGGTGATGCTCGGAACGGGTGGTATATTCGTGGTGATGTTCTCCATAGGGAATTTCCGCATGGTGTGCATGAGAGCCTGGGATTGATCGGGGATCGGATGCCATGTGTCCAGAGTGTGGGGAAGTACGACGGTCCTGTGATGGTTGATGTTGATGTTGACGTCGAGAGAAGTAGGGCGAGGAGTCAATCTCATCGTGAAGATGGGCAGGGAGGAGCTGAATATGGGGTGAGTAGGGGTATAGAAGTATAAGTGACTTATGTTGCTCACCTCTCGGAATGATGGTAATGTCTGTGATTGATTGGCCGGTGGCCGAGATGCATATGAAGTGGCCATTTCAGTATCGTGGTCTCGTTCTGGTTCACGGGGCTGTGACATAGACGATGGTGTGATGGAGATATTAAAAGTTAAGGAAGTAGAGTGACTATATGTAGGATTAGAATAGAACGTGGATAACACGGAAGTGGAAGGGACTGACCTTTTTAGGGCAAATGGGGGTGAATTTGCGTTGACATAGCCAAGAGTATGCAAGGTTGTGGAATGGGGGCATTGAAATAAATATAAAATAAAATATTAAATATTAAATATTAAATTAAATAAAATAAAATAAAACATCAAATTATCCCATGGAACAACAAGAGAACCAGGGGGATCAGAAAACAAAAAGAAATGACGATGAGTGGAGACCAGCCACCAACTCCGATGCAGAGTGGGCCATAGAAATCATGGAGATTCAAGGTTGACTTGACAGATGCCACTGGTTCCTGTCAAATCTGGTAATCTTACGGAGTCCTCCAGTACCGAGCTAGGGTATATAGCGTAGTTGATCTATAAGAAGGATTAAAATAGATGGACTAGTATTAGTTTGTAGTAGTAGTATTAGTAGTAGTAGTATATAGTAGTCGTATGCCTGTACTATATGTCAAGCAGGGGAGAAGATTCTTCGAACTCTTAAATTCCGAGAAATTAAATAAAAATGAAATTAAATGGATCTGACCAAGAAGTAGACATAACAAATCCAGGGCAAGATCGTCCTTGTGCCCGAGATCCACTTGTCAGAACGATCTAAGGGAGAAAAGAAAAGGAAAAAAAAAAAGAAGGAAATGGAAATGGAAATTAAAAGAAAAAAGGAGTTGGAGATCCATGGATTGGGAGGTCATAAAAATGAGGAAATAATTAAAAATAAAATACTAAATACCAAATAGATAGATCAGTAGCTCCGTAATGGATCTCCAGATCGATCGAGGATGACTTGGCAGAGATCTGTACTTAGTAAGTATTAGAACTACAGATCAAGATCTCCAGCATATGACATCTCAGATATCTACATGTTATATAATATAATACATTACATTCATTTTATTATTTTACTGTTTCACTATCTCTACTCCATATACAAAAGTGACAGTAGTTCTTCCTTCCCATGCAGTTCGCGTATCGCGTATACATTCGTAACTGTGGACCCTTTTTCGTATTCCAGCCTTTTCTTTTCTTTTTTTTTTTTTTTTTTTTTTTCAACTCCTGTGAAATATGTACTCGCAGATCATCGGATCTTATTCCGGGAAATGGCAAACATGCAGGAATTTGTCATTTCAATTCCCGTTACTTGGTAATTGGAATTTATTCAATACTACATACTCATACTATGCTCATACTTATACTACTTATACTTATACTATACTTATACTCTACTCACACTATGTTTCATCTCTTCTTCTCCTATTCTAAGGTAAACCTTAATTCTATTCACTTAATATGTCAGTCTACGGTCATACTGACTTGAACTCGATGTTTCCTTTTTCCTTCCTTTCTTTTTCCCTTCTCCCTTTACTTTGCGCCCAGCTCTGCAGAACGCGACGTAGCCGCCTGTACAGCCTTATCAACAATACCTTCAAACCCAAGTTTCTCAAAGGTTTGCAGAGCCGCATAGGTAGTGCCGTTCGGGCTAGTGACGTTCTTCCGCAACTGGCCCGGTTCATCAGACGACTCGACAAGCATCTTGCCAGCACCGAGACAAGTCTGCGTAGCGAGTCGGGTAGCCTGGTCCTTTGGCAGACCCAGCGCAGTAGCACTAGCAATAAGGTGCTCGACCATAGCGAAGAAGTAAGCGGGACCAGAGCCTAGAAAGTAAATTTGCATTAGTATAGTTCTCTCTCTTTTTATTTTATTTTATCAAGCCGCTTGTGTGTTTTAAAACTCACCAGAAAGTCCAGTCACAACATCAAGCAACTCCTCCCGATCAACCCACTCTGTAGCCTGACTAACACTACTCAAAAGTGCATTAACAAGCTCCTTCTCATCTCCGTTCACGTCCGCACTAGCATAAGCACCCGAAGCCCCCTCACCGACAAGCGCAGGAGTGTTAGGCATAACACGCACAACATGCGCGCCACGTCCGTCTGTCGTCCGCGACCACTCCTGCAAACTAGCAAGTGTGATACCAGCCGCAATGCTAACGAGGATCGGCAGCGAAGCCCGCGATGTCCATGATGCGCCAAGCTCAGTGCATACGTCGTGTGCTACCTGCGGTTTTACGGCGATGATGACGATGTCGGCGCTCGATGCCGCGGACGCGTTGTCCGTTGTTGTTGGGATGCCGGTTGCCGAGAGCTTTGCGCGGTTCACGTCCCATGGCTCCGAGACTATTATGTTTGAGGTTGGCACACCTTTTGAGATGAGGCCGCCGATTATGGCTGACGCCATGTTGCCGCCGCCTATGAAGGCGATTTTGCTGGAGAGGAGAGTGGGCATTTTGGTGGTTTGTGGAGGGGAAGTTCTGAACCCCGCTTTGGATTTCTAGGTACTTATCGGTTTGGTGGGGTGCCGATGTCGGCAGGGCAAGAGTTTCGAAATACAGGTTATGTACTAAGTACAGACAAAAATTGAAGATATGTATGGCCTCGTCTACTATTTGTAATTTGCTCTATGGAGCTTATGGCATGGATTCCACGTGACTCATTCCGCCAATGTGGCTGATTAGCCCGTGATGATTTTATTTAACGTCTTTAAAATTCGATGATTATGCCAGGAAGATTTCATATTCCAATTTGGGAAAATCTATGCGGCATGTAAGAAGTGTAACCCATATAATACCCGATCGAAATGAACAACCAAACACCAAAACAAATATCCGCCCGCTAATATAGATGAATTGATGGATTCGCAGTAGATTGGATTGGTTGACATCTGGAAAGAAGTCTCCAGTCAATTGGGGACGAGAGATGCAAATAGTGAGAAGATAAGGAAGAGGAATTGGAATGAAGCATGCAGAACTTCGGCGTATGTACAGTAAGTGCCGACAAGTTGAAGCAGAAGACAGTAAAATAAACAAAGCAGGTCTCGGCGACTTTTTTTTTTTTTTCTTTACCAAGTTTCCTATAATAAGTTAGTAAAAAGTCTTATCACAGAGTGAGATGAATGATCCCAATCAATAGGGAACACGTCAGATGAACTCACAGCGATGTATTGGCCAGCTTCCTTCTTTTGCTGCCAAAACATGTTTGCCTCCTGGGAATTCAAGTTACCCTTAGCCATGGCAACTTCGATCAGAGCAGCTTCAACACCCTCGCCCATTCCTTTGCCACTTCCACAAACAAATACTCGGCCGTCGAGGGCGTTGATGACGTACCAGACCAGATCGGCCTGGTGACGGACCTCCTCCTGAACGTAGCGGCTTTCGCCACGGCGACTCTGCACAACTGTACGAACCTTATCCTCGTGGACGCCCCATTCGCCGCTGTACAATTCGTCGAGAAGAGAGTCGCGCACGCCTTGAAGCACCCAGACCTTGTTGGCGCAGTTAGCAGACTGGAGACGGCGCTGGACAAACCCACGGAACGGAGCAATGCCGACTCCGGCTCCGATCAAGAGCATAGGGCCATCGGACGCAAACCGCTTAGCGAGAGGGTTGGACATGAGACCACGGAACATGGGCACGGTCAATTCAATCTTCTCGCCGGCAGCCTCAGCCTTGATCGCTTTTTGGGCAAGACGCTCTAGGTAGCCGGAGCCCACGCCTGTTCGGGCTCCACCGCGCCAGTCATTGGACTCTGCTACTGACACGGCAATCTCGACCAGTCGGTGACACTCGCTGCCCTTGATCTGGCAGGAAATCTGGGGGTCCTGGGAGAGAGAGTAGAAACGGGGCATGAGAGTGTTGAGGACAGATAGGAGGTGGTCGAGAGGTGGGCGGGAAGATGGGAATGCATGTAGCAGCTGAGAAAGGCTGATGTGACTGCTGGTACGCAGGTCACAGAATGCGCCCTGGCCCTGTGCAGAGGAAAGATACTCTAGGATCTTCTTCTCGTTCGGCTCTTCGGTGTACTCGGCCAGCACACGGAACAGAGCCTTGGTTGGAGCGTAACTTTGAATATCAGAGCACCAAGTCAGCACTTCGCGACGTGTGGTGATCAGCTCTCGCGCCTGGTCGTCACCCCAAATGGTCGGCCACCGGCCAGTGGTTGTGCTCATGAGAACCTTTTTATCCCGCATCGATCGCGGCACACAGAGTAGGTCAAGAACATCTTCAACCTCCTCTTCCTTGTTCATGGGGCAGATACCGATTGCGCCGCCAACGACAAAATCTACCATACCGCTCTCGGCTGGGTAATCGGTGACGTCAATGTCAAAGTGGTAAGTACGCTTCTCAGCGCCACCCTTTGTCAGTTCACGAGCATGATAAAGAGGAGCACGGTAGACCTCGTAGGGAGGGTGCGGCTGCACGAATAATGGAGGATGTTCGGACGATTCAATCTTGATATTGGCCGCATAAGTTGGGGCCTGAGAAAAGGAGACGGTTTTTTCTGGAAGCGAGGCAATGTTTGAAAGCTGGCTATCTAGTGTAAGGAGGTTCAGATTGAGTTTCAGACTGTCAAAAGCTTCGTTGGAAGGTGCAGTGATCGAATTGAAGCCGGAGATGGGGCCGTCCAGAGGCTGCTTCAACTGCTGGTCTCGGCAACAACCCCCGCCACAGCACATCGACTGGATCTTCTGTGTACCACCCGTCCCTACATTCTCCAAAACTCTTTGCATATCTTCGGCGTTCTGAGAAACCAGGACGGTTGAGGCCCGTCGTCCATGGGACATGGAATTCTTTCTTTTGGGCTCTTCATCTGTCTGGGTCTCGGTCTCGCTGAGCGGGGTTAAAGGAGTAGAAGGGGAATCGGAGCCATTAGAAAATGAATTTAAAGAATCGACTGAACCGTCGAAGTTATAGGCGGTTAGGGACAACGATTGTACCCGAGGTTCTTCTGGGATTGGATTATCCGGGTGGGAGGTAGAGGAGACTGGAATTTCTTCGAACTCCATGCGAGGGATAATTCTCGAGGGCATGGTATTGACAGCGTGAACTGTCGATTGTAAGTTGACTGTATAAAAGGAGAAAGTGCAGTTTCGAGCATACCCATTGTGGAGGGTGGGACGAGAACCGAAAACCGGAGGCGGAAAAGTGCCGCAGCGACAGGTGCCGAAAAGTTGGAATTATTTGATTTGACCAAGTGGGTAAATGGATTAATTTAATACCGCATGGCACGAATCAAGAAAATTAACGAGAATTGAAGGGGAGATCAAAATTTCAGAAAGGGAGAGATCAGATTCGGATTCGGATATAGAATTATCAGGAATTATCAGATCCTTTTCGCCACATTTTTGTGTCACGTGACTGGATCGGGGCTCCACTTCTTCTCTTCCCCACCTCTTATCTCCACGATCGATCTCTCTCATTCCCTGAAATTCAGCCCCAGTTGAAAGAGGGCATTAATTGATCTCGATCGACTATCTGGACAATGAACAATTGATGAGAAAATCTACCAAAAATTGGTAACAACGATCCGGATATACATTTAAGTCGTCCGAGACTAGTCAGCCCACAGAAATAGATCCACTGACTGACTAGTGTTCCTTCGACACTTTCCATGGCCGGATCATACAATGGGCCAATCAATAATCAGATGACATTCTCGTTAGTAATTCCTAGACAAGCTTAACTAGTTAACATGGTTATTTCCAATCCTTCCACTGTTTCACGGCAGCTGCCAGTGCAACCTGGAAGATTCAAGGTCAGATCCTGGATCACTCTATCCATGTAGTGTGAGGAACTTATTAATCCGTGAAATTTCAATTTGATATATCAAAGTTCAACATTCAACAAACTGAATATTGTCTCCCAATTTTAGTTTCAGAATTCCACGAGGACCACTCCATGATGAAATAAAACGCCGCGCATCTGCCTATGATCTATCAATCAAACGCTACACAAAAGAATATTGACTGGGACCGTTGTTCTCAAATCATGCGTTTTCAGAGGGTCTTTTGAACGGATGAGCCTCAGTACTCCTAAATATAAAGAGGGATTAGAGTCTGGAATCAGATAAGGAGACTTGGAATAGACATACAAAACATAATCGTCCAAGCTGATATGATCAGGCGCAGAGAAAATAAGATAAAAGTACTTCAAAGTCTCAGCAAGCCAAAAGCTCTCCATCTTATCACTTAGTTGCGGAAGTGGATTGCGCACGTCTTCAATAGCTGAGTGGCCATATTTAGTGCGTGTCGCCTTGTCAATGCTCTGGAACATGCGCCACGCCGTATCTTGGAGAGATCTGTCTCCAGTGATGCGGTACATGATGAAAACTGATTCCACAGCTTCGGGTCTGGATGCAGACCCACATTAGTAAATTCTTAAATTTGGGAACTTCTGATTCTGATTCTCACCTGAGCTTGTAGCTTGGATCCTGGAACTGGACTACGCCAGGCGGGATCCCTTCGTCTTCGACTAGACGTTGTGCTCTTTCGAGGTGGCCTCTTGATTTCATTGGCTGTCCGAGTACGTCGCCGTACCAGCGGCTTTCGTCCCACGGACAGTGGTTCATATCCTCGCATGGTGTGTATATCATGGATTCGGGCATTATTCCTGTTGGCATCTGGTCATATGCCCAGACACAGCCATCTGTCAGTCCGCGGGCGATGGCTATGTCTTCTGTACGATTGAAGATCTTTGCTGCCAGTCCAACCGTGCCACCTAGGAAGCACTTGAGGTGTTCCTGGACATATTGGAATTTCATAAGTCCACCTTTCATCACGCGATTGTTGGCAGTGAAAAGAACCTGTCGGTCTTCTTCTTTTGTCATTGCTCGGAAGAGCATGTTCTTCTTGATGGACTCAATGGCATTCGTGTACATGTCTCGGTACTGGTCTGTTTGTCCTCCAAGAAGAATGTGTTCCTTTGGAAGGTACTCGTAGGTCGAATCTGCAGCACCGCCTAGTGTAAACTCGGACCGGTCGAAAGTCAACTCATCTGCATTTATGGAGACTGGCCATAGTCCTGGCAAGCGGGTGGTCATTTGACTTCGGTCAAGCTCGTTTGTAATCCGCTGGACGGCATCGAAGTATTTGGGATTGCCGGTGAGCTGCGACAGGCGGGTGAACTCGACAGTCAGTGAGCCTAATTCAGCCAAAGACGTTACTTCGGAGGGTTTGATCTCTTCTCCTTGAGCGGATTTGGCCCACTCCCAGCGCATCTGGGGCATTCGGTTGTGCGTATCAAATGCATTAAAAATCATATCACCAAGCTCTTCGGCTTTCCTGATCAAGATGGGATACTTTCCATTAGTCAGGTCATTAGCAGCGATGAGGCCACCCACTGCAATCAATTAGTACCAGGAACAAACAACCTGAGATGAGAGATATGGGGTCACATACTATATCTTATAACGATTTCAAAAACATTAACCTGATCACTAAAGGTGGTGCTGAAGTCGATCTGGTCGAGAGCTTCCACAGCAAGCTGGAATTCATCGTCGAGCCCCATAATAATCAATGTATCAAGGGAGTCGACCAAAGTAGCACCCCACCCACTGAACGAGTCTTGATACCGCCCACTTTTGGGTGACACCTCATCCCGTAGCCAGGCGTGATCTTTATATCCGTTCCAAGAATACATAAAGGCTTTCTTGACAGCTTCTTGTCTCTTGATTCTCTGTTTTCGATCCTTCCTGGACTCTTTCGGGAAATCATATTGAATGCGAGGAATTGTAGATGGTGATGTTGGTAATGGAATGTATGAAGTGACTGGATAGCGTTCTGTCGCTTCACTTAAATGAATTGTATCCTTTGAGGGGAGTTTTTTATTTATTGGAGTGGGGTTTGGGTGCTTGTTTTGTGATGAACCTATACGGCTGAGAGGGAGCCATACTAAGAGAAGGTATGCGACAATAAGGAGAAAAATGGTTGTTGTGAGAGAGCGGTTCTTTTTGCGATTGGCGACCATGATGGTAATAGTCTAGCAGAGATGTACGAAGGAGTGACGATATAGAAGCAATATTAAGGAAAGACGGGGTTCCTTGAGAGCCTGATACAAAACATGAATGAAAGTAGAATGAGATGGGTTCAAGGAATGATGCAGGGAAAAGTAAAAGATTCAAGAAGCTGTAAACAGCGAAGGGATGAGCGAGAGAGAGAAAGAGAAAGAGAAAGAGAAAGAGAAAGATAATTAAAAACTGTGTGGATAAACCACGTCAGTGGAGGAAGCCATTGACCAACTCTGCTATTTGTTACAATAGTGATCAACAAGGAGTGGAATAATAACTGCGACACGCGTTCAAATGTGAAGGCAAGACGGGAAAGATCTGCTAGACCATGATTGGAGAGATGGCATGTCCAGGGGGGTACAATGTGGCCAATCCGAGGTGCTTAGGTAGTTTAAAATGTAAGGAGGTTCCAAATCGAGATCCATTGCTAGGCCTATCCAGGGTCCAGGCATGTTCAGACTGTAGCTCTCAGATTGGAGGTACTGACGACCTAGACTTTGGGCGGGGATAGCCTGTACCGTGTCAGCCAAGCCCTGAAAGACCCCACCAAATCCCCTGGGTGTAACCCGATCAGGGCTAGAGACATCGACTCAGCGGGGCGCAGCAGCGGGTCTGGACTTGGCTTTACAGAGTATACTTAACTTGTTCAACTTCAGTTGTTACTACTAGTAGAGCGAGCTGTGGTGTTAGATTTTGTGATGAATTTAGAAGAATCTCGGAGATAAAGCTTAGCTAACTGTTATTATACAGTACATACCTACATTGTGTGTTCTGAATTGGCCCAGATGGATCCTTTCTGACAGTAACATCTCAGCCGTGTTTAGCCCCTAGTCCCCGCTACGTTAAAATACCCGAGAATACAGTCCACTGTTCAGGTGATTGAAGGTGAATTGAAAAGCTTATACAAAGCCTATTCTTTTGGTCGATGTTACTCCACCGGTGGCATGCTGTTGCTGGTCTAAGTGTTCTTGGTCTCGATGAAACTGGTTTGCATAGTAGACGAGAGTGAACTGACACAGCGATAGCTTCAGTACTTTCCAATTTGAATTAGTAATTCAAACCCATCAACATATTGAAGCTTTAATCATTTGGACTTGGGGAGATTAATAGGGGTAGTCGTTTCTAGGGCTGTTTAATAGCTCGGGAGTTTGTCTTGTTTGCATCTGAACATCCCGCCATCGAGCATTTCAAGGTCACTACATAACCCTGAGCTATTCCAAATACCTTGCCAACTATAGTTTTATATTAACAATTCAAGGGTCTACTACCTCTAGGTACTGTCTGTTGAAATATCCTCCACATTCTTAATATTCCGAGTGATCGTGATGCTAATCATCGGATAGATTCTTCAAAGCCCGAGTATTGAGATCGGGATATAACAAAAGCTCTATTGCCATCTACTCTGAGTCTAAACTCGTTGAAAAAAGTGGAAGGCGATACAAGAGCACCATTGATCAACTTGGAAAGATTCATCTCTTAAGCTGAGTGACCGCGGGGTCTATCGCATTACCCATTCATTCATCCTTCTTTCGGGACCAACCTGAGAAGAATTATATTCAAAATGCCAGTCACAGGGTTAGCTCCTCTACTAATGCAAAAAAACTTTACAATCATGATCTAATGCCTAAAAGCGTCTACTTTATTCACTCCCATCCAAACTCCTCTACGGTGCTCCCAACAATCACAGAGCGCCTTCGCTCAACCTTCCCAGATGAAGATCTTGTTCCCACAGGCCGCTGGGCCATGGAACACAAATTAATGCGAGATACCCCTGGTCTCCTTCCTCCAAAAGCGAACTCTCCTCAGACTAAGCCGCGCTACATGCAATTTCTCTCTCTGACCCACTATCCAACACGCGGCTTCATCTACACCTCCGAGCCAGAAGAGAAAGTAGGCCAGTTGCACAATGTTGTTGTGCCTCCATCTAACGCCGTGAATTCTCGTGTCGGCGCTGCTGTCAATACGCCTCAAGCTGTGACTCCGGTCTCGCTGTCTGGTGTCAGTGCGAACGCTCAGGCGGCGGTTGATATTCCGATGCAGATGACTACTCTGCCCATGTCGTCCTTTGGTACGATGTTTCAGCACTTCACATATGCCTGTCAGCCTTTTTGGTGTCATCGAATTACATTTGCTGTGCCTGCTGGTATTATCTATGACGTTGGTGATTTCCGTATTCGGCTTGGTGACGTACGGCAGACATTCCCGACTGCGAGGGTGCGTGGTACTGTTTTAGAGATCGAGTGGCGCGGCCCGTCGATTGTTGATTCGCTTTCTGCTGCAGGTCAGAGTCAGGACTCTGCTGCGACTGGAGACCTCAATGACGATGATTCGGGGATTGAATTGGATTTCTCGGTTATTGATGAGGCTGATATTGATGCTGAGTATACTGCTACTGCGGGTTTGATTCATGAGTTTTGGTCGAGAATTGGCATTGATGGGGCTAGAGAGGCTATTCTTGTTCCTGGGATTGGTACGGAGGTTAAAGCTCGATTGAAGCGGTATCAGGCTGGGAAGATCGGCCAGGGTATCTCTGGTGGACCGCTTCTGGAAGAGGATCCGCAGGCTGGGGCGGATGTTGCTAGACAGTATATGGAGGTGCTTCGCTTTAATAGATAGAGATAAATGGGCGTATTGCCTCTACGATTACAGAAATGAACGGGACCTGGCGCTGATATTGCCCTCCAGATTCAGGTCGGAATTTTAAAACAGTGAAATTTCATATGTTCCAGAATGAAAATGTGGAGACCATCACTGTCTCAATCCCTCCATCTGTTGCCCTCGTTCCAACTCATGGTCCAAGCGTAGCCTTGAAACCACATACACGTTTGTATTGAAAGATAATAAGTGTTGGAAAAAACCCGCGAGTTCAACTCGACATGACAGATATAGCCAAGATTGCCAATTTATTTTTGCATCATAAGCTGGACGAACTCGTTGTCTAGTCAAAATTAGTATGTGGAACTGTATAGATCTTCTGCGGGACCATGAACGTACAGTCAATTCGGCCATCACCATCCTGGTCCGCCTCACGGATCATCTCATCAACCTCGTCGTCAGTCAGCTTCTCGCCGATGGAAGTCATCACGTGGCGCAGCTCAGCAGCGGAAATGAAGCCGTTGTTGTCGCGGTCAAAAACCTTGAAAGCCTCTCGGATCTCCTCCTCGGAGTCGGTGTCCTTCATCTTACGGGCCATCATGGTCAGGAACTCTGTGACAGCTTAAGTTAATACAGGTGTATGCGCTAGTTAGCCGAAGTTTTTTTCGTACCAGGAAAGTCAATAGTGCCGTTGTTGTCGGCATCAACCTCGTTGATCATATCCTGCAACTCAGACTCGGAGGGGTTCTGACCGAGCGAGCGCATAACAGTGCCCAGTTCCTTGGTAGTGATCTGGCCTAAGAATCGTCCATATCAGTATAGATATCATAGCAAATGGTAATAGCAGGCGCCGCTAGCCGCAGTCCCATTAGTTGACAGTGATCGCACTCACCATCGCCATCCTTGTCCTATTTATTACGAGTCACGTCAGAACAGTCCTCGCATCAAATTCCAATCTTCGAGTATCACTTACAAATAGGGAGAAGGCCTCCTTATACTCAGAAACCTGCTCTTCAGTGAGGGAGTCGGCCTAAAGCAAAGAGAAGAACGTTAGCCAAATATCCTCAGATGTGTCCCGAATTCCAAACATCGCTGCCCCGCAAAGTGGGGAGTTTGCCAGTCCAATTTCAAAGGGAAAGGAGGGGAGAAATGATAAAGGCGTACCATGATGAGATGTGTTGAGTCGAAACGGAGAATGTAAGAAAAGAGTTAAGGCGGGGGAGGGGGAAGAGGAAGAAGAGAAGGTGTTAAAGGGGAATGGAGCCTGGGTACATGGATGGTACCGTACACAAAATAGCTTACCTGGAACGTACCCAGTCACAATCCTTCAACCCAAAGGCGGTGGAAGAGTAAGATTACCCCCGTACGATTGCCATGACCTTTTCAACTCAGCTGAACTTGCCTTTCGATGACTTTTGTGCGTATTTACTGTGAGTGTTTTTTATTCGTTTTCTATTTCAGTTGAGCCTAGACCGTTACAAGCGCGAAAAAAGCTTAGTATCTAGGCTTTACCCCAATATTCGAAACAAAAGTACTCCGTACTTCAATATTCGATGCCTGCACCGTACGGACCTCTTCGGGTATGATTAGATTTGATTAGTGTCATGCTATCCTCGCAGATGATATCCATAGGGCTGAATCCTGAATACGACATCTGGAGCGCATGATGCCGGCATACACCTGACGAGCATGGATTTTGGTGCAGGTTCTACCGAGACATCTTCCAGTCCATTGGGTCGCCAAAGCGGGCCTCATTGAATGCACATACGGCTAGGATCTCAGAAGCTTGCCCAAAGGCTTTCAAGCCTTTAAACAAACCAGACATCAGCTGAATTTCCAAAAAAAAAAAAAAAGAAACATACCTAGGACTTTGCGGGGAAATACCGCAAAGCTCGCGGTCTCATGAGGCCTAGAGTGAACATATTCAAACCCTTGTAGATATATCACCCCCTCTTTTCCCAAATCATAGCTCAAGCAATATGTACATGCGGTCAGCAGTTCTCCAGCTTGGGCTAATTTCAAATCTGTATCACTTACGAAAAGCGAAAAATGATTGGAGATTGATTGGAACTCTGGAATGGAATGGGAATTAGGAGCCCTGCAATAACAAAACAGCTAATTATTGAATCTCCAACTTACAATGTCTTTCCAATCTTCCAAGGTTTTGGGGTTAGAAGGTTAATTTTCCCTCTGTATGTAAGTCCAGGCCTACATATTGAAGATACTAGGTACTTGTATCGAGTCATCATCCATTGCTCGAGATTAACATTGGAATACACTGACCTGTGCATATGTGATCTTGTATGTGCTGAGACAGTATACCTGTATATGTTGACAGAATCTCCAGATAGGCGATGAGGTGAATAACTACAATATAAGACTGAAATATATGGACAAATCTGATATCCAAGGCTGTATGTGAAGCCTACTTAGAAATAAAGCTATAGTTCGATGGGATTATTACCGGTATTTGGAGTAGCTACAATACAGATTAAATACGTTAGCTCGCTGCAGAAATACACGCCAGTACGCATGGAATACCGTAATTTACCACCCCTGGTTAAGTGGGGAGCTCCGACTTGGAACTCCGCTCGGCTTCATCATAATTCAACTCGACAGCATTCCTTAATCTGGCAGCACAACTGGGACCCTGTTTACATTGTCACCCCATTATAATGGTATCAGAATTCACACCGACATCCTGTCAATAAGCATCACAGACCCATATCTCCGTCCCCAGCCACAATGTGGCGGGATCGCACCAATCTGTACGCTCCTTCGATCAGCTCCTCTGTCCACCGGAAGAATAAGCTAACAAACATCGCCTGCTCAAAGCTATATATCATACCGCCAGTCTTTTGCACATCATCCAGCCAAAAAGCCACGCTTCCTTGGTCCCTCCAATGGCTTCGACTCACCATCCCAACCGGAAGAGAGCCGGCGACTGATCTCCGATTCTGGCGGCTTTGAAGAAGAAGGAGACATGGTTATTGAGATGGACTTCCTGCCCCCACGTTGGGTAGATGTACAAGAAGAGGTCTCGGAGATATTGGCGGAGATTGCGCAAAAGTCTGCGCAGCTCGATAAACTACACCATAAGAATCTTCTCCCTGGGTTCGGAGACGAGGATGTTCGGAGACAAGACGAGGGTGTCATCGAGCGCCTTACCCAGGAGATCACAAGTGGCTTTCATGATTGTCAGAAGGCGATTCAGCGGATCGAGATAATGGTGCGCGAGTCCAAGCAGCAGGGTAGTATCAGCAACGGCGAAGAGACTATGGCGAAGAATATTCAAATTTCCCTTGCGGCCAGGGTCCAGGAGTCTAGTGCTCGTTTCAGGAAGAGACAGAGCACGTATTTGAGAAGTACTTGTTTATCTCTCATATTGCTCGGGGGAACCAAACTGACCTTTTTGTATAGAACTACGAGATTTGGAAGGACTATCAACGCCCTTCGATCAGGCACAAACACCTCAGAACCCTTATTCTGACCCTTCCTTGATGGAATCAGATGCAGACAAGTCCTTCTCCCAGACAATGTTGATGCAGACATCCCAACGAATGACGGGTCAGAATGATGCTGTTATCGCACAGCGCGAGCGCGAGATCAATGATATTGCGAAGGGTATCATTGAGCTCTCTGACATATTCCGCGAGCTTCAAACCATGATTATCGACCAGGGAACCATGTTAGATCGAATCGACTACAATGTGGAGAGAATGGCCACCGATGTCAAGTCCGCAGATAAAGAACTGAAAGTGGTATGTTGCTTCCTCAACTCTTCCTTAACTGTATGTATGAGCTCTAACATGAGATTAGGCCACAAACTATCAACGACGTTACACGAAACGCAAAGTCATGCTACTGTTATTACTCCTAGTTGTTGGTATGATTATTCTGTTGGTCGTGAAACCAAAGGGAAGTAGTTCCTCACCCGAACCACCACCGCAACAAGAAGACTCGTCTTTGGATATGCGCTTAGTTTTGTCACTCAATCGGTTAAAACGTCGTTACTTAGATGCCCGATTTGCGCGAGACCGTTGGATGGACCCGGACATATTTTGATAAATTATTTTGTTTTGTTAGGTTGGAAATAGCTAATACGGATGCATGAGATACCCATTCCAGTCATGTCTTTGGGAGTGATCGATGGTGCCTGATAGAGCGATCTGATAATTCAATATAGATCGATATTGTACAATTACAGTATGACATGTATCTATTTCTCATTGATAAAATAGCAGGTAGAAACCGAGGTTAGGGTGTGGGTAAAACATATCTTGTTATTCCGTAATCCATATTCATACGAGATCAAGCGGTATGTGATATTCAGCGTGTTGGAAGCAGGATTCCAAACAGTTAAAACATAATTCAATACTCCGTAATCCATGTCGATAAAATATCAGCTGGTAATTGGGTGCTAGGAAGCAAAATTCCCGGAAGCAAACATATCTCAGTAATCCATATCTATAACATAATAAGTGGTATTCAGCGTGCTGGAAAGAGAAATTCCAAATAAAAACATCCTCAGTAATTTATACCGATCAACGGCATTTCGGCAGATAGAGCGCTTATTGATTTTGGCTTTCCTCCTTAATCAGAGCTTCCACGTCAGCCTCCAACTGACCAGGCTCATAACCATCCTCTTCATGTGCCACTTTGCGGCGCTTTGATCCTGATCCAATCAGACCGAAATCAAAATCACTACCTCCAACTGGAGAGATATTAGACAGATCAGGGAATTCTGTGCCATTATCAGGGTGTGTGTTGCCGGTAATTACCAGTCCACGAGGAACATGCGACGACTCTTCCAGGAAGGGACCGCCAAAGGAGCCGCTGGTTTCTTCTATGTCACGTTGTGGGGATCCAACAGGAGTGAGGGCCTCGACGGGGGGAGGAGTCAGGGCTTCGGCTTGAGGGCGAGAGAATTCAACTTCCCCCGTGTTGGCAGAGCCATTATCGGTGGGAAGACTGCGCATAATGGCGTCTTCAACCTCGCGCTTCTTAGCATCAGTTTGAAGCTTTTTCTCGGCAAGATCCCCGGCCAAGGACACCTCTGTCAGAAGGCTGGAGCGGTTAGTCGCAAGAAGCTTTTCGAGGGCCTCAATCAATGCACGCCGGGACTTGATTGATTCCGACACTGAACTCTCGGCATTGGCGAGGGTCTTAAAAAGCTGGCCGAGACGTGCAGCGTGAACTGGGGGTGTGGGCTTCTCGGCCTTGGAATCATTCAGTCTTTTGTAATCCGTATTGGCAGTCGCAACCAAGGTATTCGAGGAGATGGCGGCCTTGGTGAGAGCGGTTTGTAGGGAGGTTAGCGGTTGGAGTTCAGTTGGAGCAGATCCTGTGGAAGAATCCTTGAAGAATGAGCCACCTAGGGTCTTGGTTTTGGTGGAGGATTGTGTTTCATCGATTTCTGGGATATGGTCAACTATCATGCTTTGCGTAGCCCGGATAATTTGGACGTAGGATCTACCATTGATTCGTGATTCGACAGCACTTATGATTGGTGCCTCAAAAACATTGCGTTGTCTCCATACTTCCACAACGCGACGGATCTTCTGCTTGATATCCTTCGTCGAGCTCGTGTATGCTAATGCCGTGGCCTCAACAACGATCTAATATTTTGTTAGTGTTCGAGTGCGGAATTTATCAGGCGTTGACCAACGGGAGCGAATGCGATCAAAAAGTCGTCCTTTCCCCGTGCCTTTGATTGTTGAGCAACTTCTACAGTCCAGTTAGTTAAATGAAGCGAAACTTCGTGAAGCACCGAATGTTTCGTACCGTTTGCCAGGTAAATCAAGTTAAGTCGCTTTGGAGGCGTCGAGTCACGAATTCGCTGCAGCCAGATCTGCGCAGTCCGGTCGGCGTGTCGTCTGTTCACAAAAATTGATGTTAGCAGAAATCAAATGCAATGGAGAAGCGTAGTTGTGTATTCATACCGATGAAACATCACCCATTGGGCAACTGTCACAATGCTCTCTTGTGTCTCATTGAGAGCAGATAGTTTTGCCTTTACAGCATCATCCGTGTAAGCCATCTCGAATGAAAACCGAAGTGAAAGTATGGAATTGAAAGATGTGGATTGGTGCTAGGAAAGGCGTCGGAGGGCAATGATCGGGTTGATTAGAGATGCTGATAACCGAGAAGCAATTGAATTTTCCAAGTCATAAAACAGCGTTAAACTAATCCTAGAACAAGGCTGTAGCAAGTTACCTGCTCAAATAACGTGGCAATAACATGAAAGTGAGAAAGAGATAGAGTGGAGTACCCCGTGAAGCTGACAGCAACAAAACATTTATCTACGTCTAAGCTGTTGACCGCCCAGGAGATTATGGCAGTATTTACTCCGAATCCCCGGCAACAACTGTCACTTACGAGAGCACTGAACTACATCCACACCCATAATCATTACCACATTTCTCGCCCTTTTTAAATCTAATTCCTTTCTGATACCTTACTACGAATCGAGAATCAAACTATCACAATGGCTGACCGATTCCCCTCCCTGGAGGACTTCGCTGAGGGTACGCATTCACCACTACAGCCGCCGACCCCGTCCGCGCAATCAAAACTAATTTGATGTTATTCAGGCCAAACTGAGGTTCCCCAATCGATTAACACTGATGCCGATGATGATTTCCTTGCTCGTGAACGTGCCGCTCTCGGAGAAGATGCCGATCAATTTGCAACCCCTCAAGACCATGTGGCCGACGGTGTGATTGAGGATGACCTGCTGGGAGGCGATAACATCCAATCAAACGAAGGAATAGGCGAATTCGAGTCCGCATTCCCCTCAATGGAGACACAGACACAGAATGAGGTATGATGGAATTCTGGTGTATTACCATTCAAGCGAAGCTAACACGGAGGTGTCCCCACTAGCGAGTCGCCCCTGGCGGTACTATCACCGGCTCTGGCTCCCCATTCCCTGCCACTGGATACAAAAGCACTTTTGAGACTGAGGAGGAAGCTGAGCCCGTTCGGTAAGTCATTATCACTCCACCCAACGCGGAGAGGCGCATGGCGTCTGCAGCAAACCTACCGCTAAGCTGACATGGGATATTTATTTAATTAGAGAGTGGCGCGAGAAGCGAGATGCTGAAATTTCTCGCCGCGCAGAGGTTTCGAACGAGAAAAAGGCTGCCACTATCAAGAAGGCCCAAGAGGACGTTGACGACTTCTACGTTTCCTACAACAACAAGGCAGATAAGCACCGCGCCCAGACCCGCACCGAAGCCGAGCAGTTCTTGGCCAATCGTGAGGACACTTCCGCTGGCGGTACTAGCTGGGAGCGCATTGCCAAGTTGGTTGATGTTTCGGGTAAGGGAGCCACTGGCGGTGCTAGCGGCTCCGGCAAGGAGCGTTTCCGTGAGTTGTTGATTGACTTGCGGAAAGATCAGGAGGCCCCCGGAGCAACTGGCATCTAAAATACTTTCTTTCTGTTGAGATACGAGGGGGGAGTCAAAGATCAAGCGTTTGAAGGGCGCAGGAGTTACTGGAAATTGATTCCATATATCACTGACACCCAGGAGAGTGCGAGATGTGGTTCCCGATGATTTTACTCTTTAGCTTTCATACATCATGAGTTAGCCGGTCTAGAGAGGTTTATTATTTATTATTTTTAACTCCATGCAGCAACGTCTTCAGGAGAATTTGTGTAATTTAAGAATTTCCCGCCTACTGACATAGTTAATACCAATGTTTTCTTTTTATGATGAGCGTACTCATTTGTTCATAATCTATGAAATGCGACCTTGTTCATGATAGTTGAATGTTCAGTCCAATTCAGTAACATCGCCGGCAGGCTCTCCGATTTCCTCCACACTCTCCAGTCTCGCTTCGGCTTCGATCTCCGCAAGCCTCTTCTTGCCCTCTTCGGTGGTACCATCAATCACTCCCTCCTCCAAGCTGAGCATTCCGCCGTTGCCAAGCTGCTCGACAACAGACTCTGCATCCTCGACAGACAGTTTTCCCAGAACCACGTTCACCTCGTCCAGAGATTCAGACGCCAGAGCCTTCTGGAGATCTTCAGGAAAAGCCTCAAAGATTTTGCGTGCCTCGATCTCAACGGGGTTCTCGCTGTTTGGAGCAGGGATGTTAATAGTGATCTTGGTGTTGGGATCCACGGCGTGGAGTTGAATCTGCTCGACGCCAGCTGGGTCATTTGACGCAGAGCCCTCTTTACTGAGCTCGGCTGCGCGGCTCTTGATGCGGTGATAGGTATCGTAAACATCTTTACTAAATAAGCCTGAAGCCCTGTGATCCTTGTTGGTAATGCTGTTCCATTGTTAGCTAGGTTTTGGGGTCATGAAATATTTTGGAAACCTACCGGCTGAAGAACAACTGGAGGCCATCAGGACCCAAAGAGCGGCAGTATTGCAAGAGCAAGCCTTGGTGAACGCATTGGTGAGCATAAGCCTCATCGCCCTTCATCTGGCTGTTAAAGGCCTCGACAAGCAGGCCGTCGGTCTCTTTCTCTGCGAGAATTGACTTATTGGCTGCAATAAACTGCAAGTAAGCGGTGTAATCACCAGGCTTAAGGTGGGCAAACTTTCTGGCCAAAGCACTGCACTCAATATTCGCCGGGTCATCATCATCGTCGGCGTCGCTGTCCTCGGCAGTCGCAGAGGCTTGACTTCCCGCACCGGGATTCAATAGCTCAACTTGAGTTTCCTTGGACGAAGCGGGCTTTTCTTCCTCGGCTTTGGCGATATGTGAAGTGTTGAAACCTTCATGCAGTGTGTCGCTAGTGATCTTACTTCCCTCCTCTTTTTCGAGTTTAGCAAGTTTCTCCAACAATTCCTTCTGAAGATCTTCAACCTTATTCTTATGGACTTGCACACCGTCGATGTATGCCTTGAAGAGGTTGTCTGGCTTGGAAGCTTCAAACTCCTTCTTCACTTGGTCCACTAGAGAGCTCATCATGTGGGAGTATTTGGGTTGCTCTTTCTCGTGTGTGTAGACTCCTTCCGGGGGTGGTGGGGCTTGATCGTCCGCGGGGTTGCTGGCAAATTCCATGATCGTCTGGAAAATAAATTCGTCAGGAGTTGAGGACGAGTCTTCATGCTCCTTGAGGGATTCGAGCAGTTTGTCAATACGTGAGATAAGTCCATCATTGATAATGCGCTCATATTTCAATGTTTTGATCTCGTGGCGTCGCTGGTCTCGTTGTTGATGGATTTGGGCTTGTTTTGCTCGGATGAAGGACTTCTTGTCAACGTTGGGATGAACCTCAATGTCCGAGTCATCAGATAGCTCCAAAGAGTCCCATTTGCTGTAGTTGATCACCATTATGACCGATGACGCACGTGCAATACAGTATTGTCTGAGGTGGGGGAGGGTATAGAGGTGATAGTTGGAAGGGAAGACTTGAATGGAAAGAGGCGCTGGAAGTGAATTGAATCAAGAACAGATTCAAGGAGCAATTCTCAAGTTTGGTTGTAAAGAAAGTGAGTTCGAAGGAAGACTTATTCCTAAATAAGAGACGAAATAGATCCAAAGCTCTCGATTAGCTTCTATAGGCGGTGAGGTTCTGCCCTTCATTTGCGGATCCATGGGATTGCGATCTCGCATCTCCACATGCACCTCGGTGACTTTAACATGTCCACTGTCGCGCTATTGTCGCGGACTATACGGAACAGCTAATTCTACTCCCGTGTGATAATGGCATTCTCTGACTGCCTTCGATGATACATTACCTCCATTCGAGTCTTACATCCAATACTCCGAAAATGCGCAGTATACGTTTTCCCGCCCGGATCCCGGGATCGGGGCTGATATCTCAGAGCGCAATACTTCATACTATCTCTCCACAGGCAAACCGACCTTTCATCCAATATACCCAGTCAAGTTATGTCAATCAGCTCTACTCTACTGCCTCTGGAGCTCTCTACGGCAAAGCTGGGGTGTTCCGGCCTGTCGAACTATCACCGCTACTTCCCCAGAACAACTTGAAGTATTCATCATCTACGTCCAAGATTGTTTCTCAAACACGGTCGCTATGTTATACTTCCCGTCTCTTTCAGGCCAAATCACCTTCCTCCTCTCCTCCGACTATCTCAGACACCGCCACTCCAAAAAAGCAAGAAGACGATGTAGATAACGGATTTCAATTGACCGAGAGAGCGGCGCAAGCTGCTCAAGTTAATCTTCGAGCAAAATTAAACAAGGATGGTGCATCGGGCAAAAAATCCGGTTTTGCGGAGATCTGGCGACTCCTACTGGTCGCTCGGCCTGAAGCAAAATGGCTCGGTTTCGCCTTCTTCTTCTTGCTAATATCTTCTGGCATTACCATGTCCATCCCCTTGTCAATTGGAAAGATCATGGATACTGCGACGAAGAGGGTGGCTGAGGGTGGCGGCCAGCTGTTTGGAATGAGTCTTCCGATGTTCTACAGTGTTCTTGGTGGAGTTCTGGTTGTTGGCGCAGCTGCTAACTATGGTCGCATCATCATTCTCCGCATCGTGGGTGAGCGTATCGTTGCCAGATTGCGCTCCAAGCTATTCCGCCAAACCTTCATCCAAGATGCCGAATTTTTCGACGCAAACAGAGTCGGTGACTTGATTTCTCGCCTAGGTTCAGACACCATTATTGTGGGTAAGAGTATCACCCAGAACTTATCAGATGGACTACGTGCCGCTGTCAGTGGTGCTGCTGGATTCACATTGATGGCCTATACCAGCTTGAAGCTATCAAGTATCCTGTTCCTCTTACTGCCGCCAATTGGTCTGAGTGCCTTCTTTTATGGACGAGCAGTCCGAAACCTCAGTCGAACGATCCAGAAAAACTTAGGCACATTGACCAAGATTGCCGAGGAGCGCCTGGGTAACGTGAAGACTAGCCAGTCTTTCGCAGGCGAAATTCTTGAGGTGAATCGATATAACAAGCAAGTCCGCAAGATCTTTGAAACCGGCAAGAAGGAATCTCTCATTAGCGCTGCTTTCTTCAGTTCGGTCAGTATCTATAAAGATGTCTGTTGTGAATTTCGTAACTGACTTTTCTTAGACTGGTTTAATGGGCAACATGACGATTTTATGCCTGCTCTACGTTGGAGGAGGCATGGTTCAATCCGGCGCTATCAGTATTGGTGAGCTGACTTCTTTCTTAATGTACACTGCATACGCTGGATCCAGCATGTTTGGTCTTTCAAGCTTCTATTCGGAGCTTATGAAAGGCGTGGGTGCTGCAAGCCGACTATTCGAGCTCCAAGACCGACAACCAACGATTCATCCTACCAGGGGTGATAAGGTGGTTTCCGCTCGTGGTCCCATCCGTTTTGAGAATGTCTCCTTCAGCTACCCAACTCGACCCGCTGTTTCTATTTTCAAGAATCTGGACTTTGAGATTCCGCAAGGAACGAACGTTGCCATCGTCGGTCCCTCTGGCGGTGGCAAGTCAACTATTGCCTCCATCTTGCTTCGATTCTACAGCCCCACGGCGGGTAGGGTGCTCATTGATGGCAAGGATATCAGTGGTATGAATGCCAAGTCTCTTCGTAGAAAGATTGGTGTTGTTGCACAGGAGCCTGTCTTGTTCTCGGGGACTGTCGCTGATAACATTTCCTATGGCCGACCTGATGCAACGCGATCAGAAATCGTTATTGCGGCGCGCAAGGCTAATTGCCAGTTTATCGGTGACTTTGTACGTCCAACCACATCATATCGATGTAGCTTTCCATGCTAACAAAGTTTCTAGCCGGATGGACTTGACACTCATGTTGGAGCGCGTGGCGCCCAGCTGTCTGGTGGACAAAAGCAACGCATCGCCATTGCTCGTGCTCTTATCAAGCAGCCAGATATTTTGATCCTTGATGAAGCAACTTCTGCCCTTGACGCTGAGTCGGAAACACTGGTCAACGAGGCATTGGCAGCCCTGCTAAGTAGCAACAACACAACCATCAGTATTGCCCATCGTTTGTCTACGATCAAGCGTTCAGACACGATCATCGTTCTCGCCCCTGATGGCACTGTCGCAGAACATGGATCCTACAAGGACCTCAGCTCCCGCCCAGATGGCGCGTTCACTAAGCTCATGGAATGGCAAATGAGCGGTGGCGAACCCGTCAACCCTCCTGCCCGGCCTATCGAGATTGAGGAGCTCTGGGAGCTCGAAAAAGAGGCAGAGAATGTTTCAGAAGAAGAAGTAGAGGAACGAACACCTATCAAAAAATAGATTTGTGACTCTTATGTTTGATTATATCTCTCCTACTGAGAGGTCCAATGTGGACACTCATACACTCAGCTCTTTTTTGGAAATTACTCTTTTCATACTCTTGTTGCATTGTTGGATTAATCGTGAAAATATCGATAGAGAATAGATTTTATGGGCTTGCAATGCATAGATAAAAACGATAATACAGAAATAAATACCCATTCTCCCTTCTGCCATTCAATTCAGGCCGTGACTCTAAGCTTTTAGTTGTACTACTCCATATAACCATAGTTGTTTAACTTCATTACCCATAATTTTGTACACTTCTTGATATCTAGTCAACTATGGCTTATTATGGCGGCTTGCAAGTGGATCTCCCGAGGTCACCTGGTCTGCTGAATCATCACAGATGCGAGGGTCCACATCAATGGGGAAGCTTCCACTCCCTCAACTTCAAGTCCAGTTGTAATTCACTAGGCAAATATTACTTCTAACAATGGACTATGTTCGTAAACTTATAACTGAGCGCAGAGCTACAGCTGGGCCTGCCGCATACGAGCCCCTCGAGGACGTGGAGGCTGAAATCACCGACAGGGAACATGCTCGGCCGTGGTCTCGCTTTTCGCGATTGGAATATGGCATCTTCCTCCTTCTGGGAGTAGCAATGCTATGGTCCTGGTGAGATCTCCCGAGGAAGCAACTTCTATCTCGTCGCAGAACGCATGTTCTCAAAGGTCTCACTCAGTACACTAATCGGCACCCGAGTTGTATAGGAACATGTTCTTAGCGGCTGCACCTTACTTTTACAGTCGATTCCAGTCAAATGATTGGATAGCCACTCATTACCAGTCTTCGATCCTTTCAGTCTCAACCGTCACCAACCTCGGAACGGTATACACCCTGGCTAAAATCCAGAAGAACGTCTCCTACACGCGCCGCATCACAATATCACTTGTTATATATTGCATTGTATTCACCCTCTTGGCATTGTCAACACTCTTGAAAGATGCTTCAGTCCGGGCCTACTTTGCATTTTTGATGGTCATGGTCTTCGGCGCAAGCTTGGCGACGGGTATTATCCAGAATGGCGTCTTCGCGTTTGTCTCCGGCTTTGGAAGAGAAGAGTATACGCAGGCGATCATGGCTGGACAAGGCGTTGCTGGTGTTCTTCCGTGCCTTGTCCAGATTGCCTCTGTCTTGGCCGTGCCACGCAAAGCTTCCAGTGATCAAGACCAATATATGCAAGGATCATCGCCGAAGTCGGCTTTCATTTACTTCATCACTGCCACCGGTGTATCAGTGGTCACTCTTCTGGCTTTCTTTTATCTGATCAAAACTAGGGCCAGTCCCCAGCTAAAATCATCAAATGAGAACGAGAACGAGTCCCTCATGGATGGTGCTCATAGCAAGTCAATAAGCTTGTGGTCGTTGTTCAATAAGCTGCGGTATCTGTCATGCTCCGTGGCTTTGTGCTTCACGATCACCATGATGTCATTCCCAGTCTATACTGCGGAAATCTTGTCGGTCAACAACCCTGAGAAATCTCGCATGTATGACGCGCCTGTCTTTATCCCACTTGCATTTCTTGTCTGGAATTTAGGCGATTTCCTAGGTCGTATGGCCGTGGCAATCCCGAGACTCTCACTAGCACACCGACCTTGGTTTGCACTTGTCTTCTCGATTGCCCGTGTGGGATTTATCCCGCTCTACCTGCTGTGCAATATTAACGGTCGAGGCGCTGCAGTACAGAGCGACCTCTTCTACCTTTTCGTTGTGCAGTTTCTCTTCGGAGCTAGTAATGGATTCTTGGCATCTAGCTGCATGATGGGTGCCACCTACTGGGTTTCCGCTGAGGAGCGCCATGCCGCTGGTGGCTTTATGAGTATGATGCTTGTAGGAGGCTTGACGGCAGGCAGTCTACTGAGCTTCCTCATGTCGAGATGAGAGAGCATGATGATCTTCATACGACGATTTATGACTGATGAGGAACATCACGTTCCATTCACGCTCAATCTCTTTTTCTATCTCAAGCAGAAGTGCTATTATATAAGTTAGACTTTTAGAAGAACATATTCTAGGTTTCTACCTCTTTCATCTTCGTATCTACTCCTATATCTACTCTTGTACGGAATCATGCGACTAGGTCCATGAATCAGAAGTCTTCCAAACCTTGGAGAATAAGGTGGAAGCGTTCTATAATTAGTGACCTTCACTTCCAATTTCACTGACGCAGTTTTTATAATTTAGCATATCCGTATATATATATATATATATATATATATACGTACGCAGCTTGTACTATATACACAGCTCTGGAGTAGTTAGTCTCTCTCCTTCCTTCCTCATCTCTTCACCTATTCTTCCAATCTAGGAATATCTCTAATATATACATCTTCGACTTCCAGAGTTCTAGCCGCTCTAATCATGTCAAATATTCGGAGCCCAACAGCCATATAATACCTAGTATAGTTTATATTTTGGTTTATTACCTTAAATAAAGTTCAAACTCTGAATAACTTCATAATTCATAATATTTAGGATATCCCCCCGCTAGAATAAGATGATGGGGTATAAGTTGAAAATAATCAAAAAGTCCTTAACTGGCCGAGGCCGATCTAGAAAAAATCCTGAGCCACCAGCCACTTGGAATCAATAGCATACGCAATCAAGTCGGCCGCGCAGCAAATATCTTCGTGGCCGGTGGCGAAGTCCAGAAGGCAAAGAACGCTATCAAGTCGTTCCTTGAAATTCTGGGCCACTGTCGACGTCTCCTCCTCCTCCAACCTCATGACCTTAGGCGAAAAGTTCTTGCCTAGATCCTCGCACTCCTCTTCAGAAAGCCCAGGCACGACGTTTTTTAGGAGGGACTTGAGAAGGAAAACGAGCCAAACCAGGTTGGTCCGCGGGGAGTACTCGCCCCAGACGCCAGGAATATCAGCAGTCTTCTCGGTCTGTGAAGGCTGACCGTGATATAGCGCAGCGCGCATGCTATTAAGATTGTTAGTTATTTGAAGATTGTAGAAAAGTGATATCTGTAGAACTCACAATCGGTAGGTATCACGAAGCAGCACCTCACCCTCGTCTTCACCAGTGGAGTCGAACAGTTGCTTCTTGTCCAGATCGGTCGAAGCGACTTCAAACGAACCTTCCGGATCATTGGGGTCATCACGGATAACAGCTCGGGAAAGGGTGTAGTCAATGATGGTGGTTTCGAGGCCACTGATTCCGAAACCGCTGGGCGACATGCGCTTGGAGGTTTGACCGTACATAGTCCAGTCCGCAATTTCACGAAAAGTAGGAGGCTTAGTAGATCCATCCGCGCGCCTGGACCTAATGCAGATGTTGCCCATGTGGAGATCACGGTGCTAAACAGAAGTCAGCACATTGGATGTTATGAATGAAGTCAAGAATATCATACTTCAAACTGGGCGTATTCTTCCGCACGAGCCAAAGACATAGCAACTCCCCAGAATATATCATAGACCTGGAAAATTGAGGTCCAGCCAAACTTCTCAAGCTCACAGCCTGCGTTCTCCATCTCGATAATCGCCCAGAGCTGTGTATCTGGATATGATTTCTTGCTAGCCGGGTTAGCATTCCAGCAGTCCTCGGCATGGAGCCGCTTGTAGTTGTTCCAGGCATCCTGGAAAGGCTCAGGCAAACGACCCTGTACGACATCGACAGCGCGGAAGCGAGCAAAACCAGGAATAGGATCAAGATATTTCAACATCTTGAGCTCGGCAACAATCTCTGGAATGGTGGTAAAACTGCGCGATCCCATACCAGTCCGTGCTCGCAGAGGAACTACTTTCAGGATTCCGGTTCCAAGTTTGCGCAGTCTGTCCAATCGGGACTTGGAGAAGACAGTGTTGACGCGGTCCTCGCGAAACTGCAGTTGGTAAACTTCGCCGTAAGAACCCTCGGCAAGCTTGACAATGGTGAACATGTCGGCATTGGACGATCCCCATCGTGCGAAATTTTGAACCTTGTACGCTGCGTAGCGAGAGCTAGCCAAACACAAGATAGGACGAACATAGTCGTTTGTCTTTTCATCTTGGATGAAAGTAGGAACGTTGGACATGCACTCAGGGTCATCAACTTTAGCGTTGGTAGCTGGGATGGAAGTAGAGGATAGGTCTCCATTCAAGATGGGATGGATATTGATATTAGCCTCAGTTCCTGGAACAAATTGGCTTGCCAAAGCAGCAGTAACTTCGGCGACATTGAGTTCAGTGGGGCCAGTGGTGATATTGGGATCTTCGTCTTCATCGACGTGGAGAGCAAAAGGAGCGGCACTAGGAGCGTTCAAACTCAGATCAATCATGGTTGCGATTGGTTTTGGGGTTTCAATAGCAGTAGTTCGTACGGGTTGTCGAGTTAGGTTCTTGGGAGGTTGTCGAAGGGACGATGGTGGGGGAGGAAGATGGACCGAAGGAGGGGATTTTAATGGAGATTTGATTTTGGAAGTAGAACTCCGCTTTGGTACTTTGGAAGTGGAGGTCGAAATAGAAGTCGAAGTACAATTTGAATGTACGTCAGGTGGTTCTGACGCTGATACCTCATTGAGTGTCACCTTGCTCAACTTCGTCTGGATAGCCTCTATCCTCACATTGACATCCTTTGATGAAAGTGGTGAGACTCTTGAAGGGCTTTGGTGATCGAAAAAGACAGCGCGCGTCGCGTTATTCCTCCGCTTACCATAAACCTTTCGCGGCGCGACTGTCCTTGTCGCGGGCTTTTGGCGTTCCATTTTGTGTTGCGCGACTCGGGATTAACCAGTCTAACGCGATTCGGGGTAGATAGATAGGTTGTTCTATAATTATTGGCAATACCGTCCCATGGGCAAGTTGGAAGTTCAAGAGGGGCGGATTTAATAGAGATTGATGTCGAGGGCAGATTCGATGAGGTCCACAGTATTGACGTTTATCCCAAAGTAGTTTAGTGCATTGTTGTCGTGGTGAGCCATATTGACACATCAGGCCAATCACAGGCCCGTGTTATACTTTGCCACAAAGAATATAATAACGCCACCATTCGAGGACTGTCAGGACCACAGCAACACGCAGTTGCACTAGATGTGGCAGGACCTAAGATGAAGTTCACGTATATTCAAGTAATTACTAGTTGAGCGCAGACGTCTCTCTTCAGATAGTACATGGTACCTAGACAGTAAATCAGTATGATTCGGTTTCAAGGCCTTTAGATAGCCAAGTACAGTGATGCAAAGCCTGTTACTTAGGGCTGATTGCCGATGTGAGGGTACCTAGGTAGAAGGTTTTAATATTTCTGTTTCAAGTATAGCCCTTAGTCGGGGTTGATTCGGCAATACCTATCTTTTTGCACCTAGGTGGCCAGAGTCCAGACTCTAATTAATATTTCTTGGCTATCAGACTAGTTAGAATTCCCAAGCATTGACTGTAAGGATTCGGTTCAATCGGCCCAAGTCTTTGGGTGGCTCAAAAGTCAAACCTTGAATCGGTGTGGACGGCATAGACGGAGTAGAAAAGGGATAGTCGTCTTCTAGTTACTATGTACATTCTTTGCTTTTCTCTCATATCTAGTCTCTAGGTATGCATAGAACTGCGGAAGATGTAAATACTTTGTATGTATACAAGATAACTCATACCATAGGGCGAACTCGAAGATATCAGAAACTTTGGAAAAATACGGGTTCATTTGTTTGATGAAGCCTTCGACTAGAAGTGTATGGCGTATACAATGAAGGCTCTGTACCAATGATGATACCCCAGCCCTGAAAAAGGGGCCTAGTCAAGAATAGTCAGGAATAGTCAAGAATCAGGAGGTCTTGATAGTCGGGGGATTGACTTTTTCTGGCCCGCTTAATAATTCAAGCGGCTTGAATGGGACCTTTTGGCTGTTTACCCAGATGTAGTTAGTTACCCCTTTCCCCCAGTTTGCTAGTAGTATGAACAGCCCCGATCATTCTATGATTCCTAACAATAGCAAGAAATGTAATAGGTCCCCTGGGAATGTGATATTCGGGGTTCTTCGGAAGAAGTGGAGTTCATGCAACAATCACTTGATGTGACGTACCCCGGAGAAATCTTTAGTTCTGGAGGGAACATGCAATAAGTTATTACTGCATTAGATTCAAAAAGAAAATAGTTAACTATGAAGTAAACTGATTAGTCAAAGGAGAAAGAGTAGTTAAAACGGAAACGGAAAGCGGGACAAGAATCAGTCACAAAGTTGGTCGGGGCATCAGTGGGCACGCGATGACCCGGAAGGCTTTTCCTTTTTTTTCCCATATTCCTATTCCCGACTTCAACCTCCACCCTCCTCCATCCCGCACCCCAGTGGGATAACTGGTTTTCACTGCTTTATACGACTCTCTCCTCTTTCTCAATGCTCGGGCATGGCGTTCAACTTCAACTGGTCGCCACTTATGGCGGACGCGAGTTTTTACACTCGGGCCCAAGAACTTCTTACAGACGCGCTCAATAAATCACCGAAACCTCCCATCATTGTCGATGATATTATAGTCACAGAACTCAACCTGGGCTCTATGCCTCCAGATCTAGAGATTCTGGAGATTGGCGATCTGGCAGAAGATCGCTTTCGTGGCATCTTCAAGATGTCTTATTCCGGCGACGCATTCTTGACGCTGAAGACTCGCGTTCAAGCCAACCCTCTCAACACATACCTCATCACAAGACCTGCTTTCGCATCGCCAAAACCTTTAGCCGCAGCGTAAGTATTCTATATTCTTTGATGTCGGCGTCGCAAAATATTCTTTGCTCCTTGTGCTCATCTATGGAATCTCTAGAACCCCGCTTACTATCCCCCTTCAAATTACCCTCTCCGACTTCAAACTCTCCGGCTTTGTTATTCTAGTTTTTTCCAAGCAAAAAGGAATCACGGTTGTATTTCGAAACGATCCCCTGGAGTCGTTGAAGGTTTCGTCAACATTCGATTCAATCCCATTCGTGCGCGACTTTCTTCAAAAAGCGATAGAAGCGCAGCTACGAATCTTGTTTATGGACGAACTGCCCGCAATCATTCACCGCCTGTCACTTCGCTTGTGGGTTCCTGAATATCGCACAGGAGAGGAGATGAACAAAGAGACAGGCGAAGGCCCGGGCCAGGATCCTTTGGCCAGCCCTCCGCAAGATCCAGTGGATTCACTGGGTAACGCATTGAACGAATCTGAGATCGCATCTCTTTCTCTAGATTCATCGGTCGAAACGCATTCTCTGTTTTCACATAAGAATCTCCTTCGCCTTGCCGCATTGACCGACTCCCAACGAACCCTATCTTTGTTCACGCCCTCCATCCAAGAAGTGGTTTACCGGGCTTGGACTTCTCCCTACGATTCTAGCGACTCCCCAGCCAGTATTATCTCTCCCTTGAGCCCAGCAATGTCTCGAACTCATTCACAGGTTGGTAGCCTGGCATCGTCGATACACGAGACAGCCAGCGTTGCGTCGCTACAAAGCCGCAGCTCTTCATTCAGCACCTCTGGAATACACTCTGGACTACAGCTCGGCGCGGGTCGACATTCAAAGGCTCACTCCCGGAGGCGAAAGAAGCGCGTGGTCGATCTGCGTCGCCCCAAGACCACTGATGACGCCATGAGTGTCAGCGACGAAGCCATAACAGAATCCAGCTGTCCTCCGTCTATATACTCTGCGCCTCTGCCTCGAGTGAATGAGATGTGCGATGACCCAGTGACACCTCCGTTCCACCCGCAAAGCGACTTCGGTCTCCCAACTATCCCCGACCGACATGGATTGAGCCTTTCCCGACCGATACCATTACGTCCCAGTGTTTTGTCACATGAAATTGGAGAGCCATCCTACTCTACTGAAACCATTCGCGCTCCTAAGAAGGAGAAGAAGGAGGACGTGGATACCACTCCTCGTGCTACTTTACGTGGTTGGCCTAAGGAGAAGGCCGAGCCTGGTCCCTCATCCGGCGCCGCTCGGTCGCAGTTGCCCGCCACTATACTTCCTTTCAGCAAGGAAGACCCGCTCTCTGGTGCATCGGTCGATTCTCTCCTAGTCGAACGACTGGCTGGTGAAATCGCTCGTCGCATGCGCGATGAAAAACTTATGAACAACCCATGCAGCAACTTCTGGACTCGCGCCCAGGAAGATGCTCCACCTCCGGCATATGGACACTGATCACTGATCGCGTGCTCTCTCCACTCATTTTACCATTTCTTTTCATCCGAGCAAGTCTCGACATATAACGACCCCTCACGACTTTTTATTTTGCTTCAGGACTTGTTCCTATAAAATCGCCATTTCTTTTGCGTGTTGGTTGTACTAAAATTTGTGTATTAAAGTGTGGTTTTTTTTCTTTTCTGTTCTGGCGCTCTCTATGTCTTTTTTTAAAAATTTCGTTTGTTTCGCTGGATACCATATGAATTTCGATGGGATGAAAGATGATTTAGGAAAGAATTTATGACATTTTTGACGTTTTTGACATTTTTTGATATTTTTGATATTTAGAATGACACAGTGGATCGTAGAAACTATGGAGAATTCGTGGGGGCGCTAAATGCCACCGCAGCTTAGAGCTCCGCACCTCGCTTCTTCCCACCTCCTTTCCTTTTCCATCATCCTCAATCTAACCATGGCGGGCTTGTTCAAGAACATTTTTGGCGCCCAGCCATCCGGCGCTGCCAATTCTGACGATGGTAAGCTTCTTGACTTCTTTTCGCGCAATTGGCTCGAGACAATGGCTTAACATCGTTATCTTAGACTTCGCCGATTTCGTCGAGGCTGCGAGCCCATCGCCTGCCGCCATTGTCGCAGATACAACTGCCCCGGTTTTTGGTTCCACTGGTGTGAGCGCTACTCCTTACACAAAATGGTATCGGGTTTGGGAGCGGACCTCGCCTTCGGATTTCAAGCAGGAGGCTATGATCATGCCATTCATCCTGATTATCGTCCTGTTCCATCTCTGGGGCACGAGACACAATCGCAGCAAGGCCCGTGAGTGGGCCAAGGTCCATGTTCCCGCGCTGCAGAAGGAGTTTGCTGTGGTTGGCTTTGACGGTGTTCCTCGGTCAGCATCCGAAACTGAATCTATCACAGTGGAGGTCGCCGATCCCGAGACCAGCATCAAGGAGAAGGCGCCTAACGAGTTCACTACCTATGCGTCAGGTCGTCAGAATGTTGCTTTCGTAGATGTCAACCTGAAGATGCCTAAGCGCTACAACCCTATCACCTACTTGATGGAGTATGTCCTGAGCTTCTTTTTCGAGAGCTGGGAGGCTCCTTCTGAGAAGTACGAGGCCTTGTTGTACGCCTTCGACGGCAAGGAGAAGGATCTCGTCCCTGTCTTGGCTAAAGATACCAACCCATTGAAGGTGAACAACTCAACCTACGATGGTTTCATCTGGGCCATTGTCCACAAGAGCTATATGTCTAAGTTCCGCGTTGAGCGTTACGACGCATCCCTGGCTTACTCTAAGGACCACCCCAAGCTTCCATCCTGGGTCAGCGTATTGTCCGAGAATGCTGAAATCACTGAGACTCTTCTTACTCCGGAACTTATCAAGGCCATCGAACAGGCCGGTAACGATTTTGAGTTTTTGATCGCCACCGACCAGCCTGTTGACAAGCCCACCAAGTATGTTTTCCTCCTCAAATTATAGTCACTACTGCAGCAAATTTCCTAACATACATTCTTACAGAATCAACGAGACTATCCCCAAGAAGCGTATCCAGCTCTCCGTTAACCTCTCTCCCGCTGACGGTTACGCCTCAACCCTTCCCATTTTCAACCAGTTCCTGCGCTTCACCGACAAGCTTGTTGCTGCTGGCCACTTCCGCCCCGAGGTCATGCGCAAAGTTCGCAGCATCCGTGAGGATGAGATCAAGAAGCTGCGCCGAGTCGAAGAGGAGGAGAAGGCCGAGGAGCGCAAGCTCGCAGCAGAGAAGATCAAGAAGGATGAGCGTGAGCGCTTGCTCCGTGGTATGACTGCGGACGAGCAGCGGAAATTCCTTGAGCGCGAGAACCAGAAGGGTCAGCGCAAGCTGACGAAGAAGTCTACTCGTAAGGGTTAAATGCTTCATTCTCTCTTGTATGCGGACATCTGGGAATAACTCTACTTTCTTCTCTCTTCGTGTTTAGAAGCTTTTCTTAAGTCAAAATTGGAGAAGCCGAAATGCTCGAGGCGAATGTCTTACTCTTTATCTCTTTGTGATATACTCTTGTCCCCCAGATGATCTGTGTTGCCTAATTTATGTCGAATTGTTGGTGGCTTGCTTATGTTTTTGTTTAGCTGCTGCATCTATCGCCTAATAGCTACAGACTGAATTAGTGCTTTGGCTCTGACTTGGTCTCAATGATTTATTGAACATCTATCTCCCCTGTAGTAGTCCCTATATCGGAGTCGAAGGACATCCCACCCATGGCTATAGTGTAGTTGGCAGCAACTATATCCGTTCTTGCCTCCATCGAACATCTACACCCGACTTAACTTCCTTCCTTCGCTTTATTCAGACAATACCTAGATCCTCACTCATATCCAGTTATCCTAATTGCACACTCATTCAAAATGCACCTGCCTGTACCTACCTCAGTCTTTCTTTTGGGCACAGCATCACTGGAAGTCGCTATTCCTCAGCCCTGTACCTCCCAGTCCATCCTTCAAGAGTCCGTCAACGTGACTCAGCTTTCCAAAGTCCCATTTGGATCCGTGATCAACCACTGCACAGTTTCCGGAACAATTGCCCTCACCTTCGACGACGGGCCGTGGATATACACAGCCCAGATGCTAGACTTGCTGGCTGAGCACGGTGCACACGCAACCTTCTTCCTCAACGGTGCCAACAGAGGTCACATCGACGCATATCCAGACCTGGTCAAGCGAGCTCTGAATGAAGGGCACCAGCTCGGCTCTCATACGTACAAATACCCTCCACATATTAAAATGGGATGAAGACTAAAAACAAACTCCAGATGGAGCCATCCATACCTCCCAAACCTCTCCAAAAAAGAAATAGCATCCCAAATGACCGACCTTGAATCTTCATTCGAGCGCATAATCGGTCGCTCCCCAACCTACATGCGCGCCCCTTACCTCCTAACCAACAATGTTGTCCTGTCCACACTGAACGACTTGGGGTACCACGTTATCGGCACGAGCATCGACACTAAGGACTTTGAGAATGATCGTCCTGATACAAACTGGCGCAGTTATGAGAAGTTTTTGGCTGAGTTGAACGCTGGTGGGAATATCGTCCTCGCCCATGATACTTACCGGACTACTGTTGAGCTGCTTATGTATAATATGCTGGACGCTATTGAGGTGCGTGGGCTTACTAGTAAGTTTTTGCCAGTTGTAAGTTTTAGGGGCCGGTGCTGATGTTTTTAGCTGTTACTGTTGGTGAGTGTCTAGGTGACCCTCCTGCATTGTGGTATCGTGAATCGCGGTAAATTATTATTCAGTGGTTTGTTTCTGTTTGGTAAGGGTGTTTCTTTTGTTATGAGGCTTTTTATCTTTCTTACTTAGACTATCTCCATGCAAATATGGAATAGCTCTGCTATCAAATTCTTCCAAGGTTGCATAAGTAACAAAGCTCAAATACTAAGTGAGCCTTCAAGTGTTGAATCTGTAGTACTCCTAACGAATGTAAACAGTGACATCAAATGATAGACCTGAAAACATAGATATCATTCGAGAACAAAAATTGGATCAATCAATTGATCCAATCAATATCTATCCCCTCGTATACAAAAGAATTTCTTCTAACCTTTGACTGACTGTCTTCAGGATCTAAGAAGTGGTCTGATGCTACACTCTGATGATATTCCTAGCTATAATTATTTATATAGGAGTGCCCGACTCTGAAAGAGAGGATGAAGTATTGGCAGCAAGATTCAAAGCCATTCATTCCATTTACCTCCAAATTTTATGCTATTCCTATCACTTTCAGCAAATCAAGCGATTCTTCCATGTTTTTGACACTGATCCTAAGGCTGCTATTAGTGAGGATTTACAACTATCTAAAGCCAACCTTAGAAGTCAAACATGGTGGTATAAGATAGAACCTTTTACTTCTAAAACTCGTGTTACATG
The DNA here is from genome assembly GCF_028828555.1 of Penicillium taxi. NCBI lineage: Eukaryota > Fungi > Ascomycota > Eurotiomycetes > Eurotiales > Aspergillaceae > Penicillium > Penicillium taxi. The sequence goes on from NW_026643205.1 coordinate 2,890,311, forward strand.
TCTTGAATATTGGGAACCCTTAAATGTTGTCGCTACCTATTCACTATAGCTGACCAAGGATATATATTGTATTAGATTTGAGCGAGTTACAGAAGCCTCTTGTGGAGGTTGATAGGCTTGAGGATTTAACCTTCAAAAGCTTCAAGATCTCGCTTCCCAGAGGCCCTAAATGCACTAAAAGAGTCAAAAAAGTCATCAATACGAGAAATGACCTTTATACAACTTCTGTGGACTCTGTCCTCCACATAGAGTGGTATGATAATAATGTTGTTAAACCTATGGATCGGATTCCACATCTTCGAAAACGACCAGCAAAAACATCTACTAGCGCGAATATCGTGCGTGAGCCATTTAGAGATTCAGATTCAGATTCATCTCAAAAGGAGCTGCTTATCCCTCGAATATTTAATGATGATAATCACCAAATGGGAGCTGTTCATCGCGCGAATCAGCTCTGTGCAAGCTACGAGACGTGTAGAAATTGCTTACGCTCTTGGTGGCCAATATTTTATTGGATTCTTGATGTATCTATTGTTAATTCGCATTATATTGCAAAATATCCTATGAAAGATAGGGTCTATAGTAATTGACGTTTAGTCAATTCCGAATAGCTCTTTATGAAGAGCTATTCTAGCAAATATCAGAGGGATCTGAAGAGGCAAAAGCTCATAAGCTTAAGAAGAAGGGTAAAAGGTGCTAGAAGAGGAGAAACGAACCCAAACTGTTGTTAGAGTTGGTGAGATTAAGGTTCTGTCGATTTTTGCCAAGGGACTAAACAGGATATATTTATAAAAAGGGGTTATCATAATGCCGATCTCACATGTGCGAGCGCACAGACGAATATATACAAAGACGAAAGCGCGTCAGACCTGCGAACGGTTACACAAGAGGGTATATATCGCTTACTGCTTGCCGTAGAACTTGACACGCTCCTCGACAGGCTTCTGGGTCTTCTCACCAGCAGCGCCCTCGGGGTTACCGAAGACAAGCTGGGCAATGAGACGCCAGTCAGCGGGGATAGACCACTTCTCAGCGAAGCCGTTGGTGCTGTTGTAGTGCTGCAGGTTTGCGCCGAAGCCGAGGGACTCGAGGCCAGACCAGACTGTTACGAACATGTTAATATGTGATCTTGATTAAGGGGAGAACTCGGCTTTAGGTGGTAGGAATGTGATAAATAGTTGTAACGTACGGAAGTACTGGTGCATGGCGTTAGAGTGGTCGGCCCAGATGGGGAATGAGTCGGCGAAAGCGGGGAACTTGTCTTGGAAGCCCTTGATGTGGGCAGGGTCCTCGAAGAAGAGGACCTAAAGGGTATTAGTATAAAGTCAATGGATACGGGGACCGCACGCGAGGTGAGATCTTACAGTGCCGAAAGCAGCCTTGAAGCCGTTCAGCTTGCCGTGGAAGCCCTCAGGGAAGGTGTCCAGAGCCAACTGCCAGAAAGCCTCGTGCTCTTCACGCAGCAAGACAACGAGACGGGTGGACTGGGTGTTGAACGAGCTGGGGACGTTCAGGATGGCAGTGTTAACGAGCTCCTCGATCTTGGCATCGTCAACAGGGCTGGTCTTGCCAAGCTGGTAGATGGTACGGCGGCCCTGGGCGGCGGCGATGAGGCCTTGGGTAGACATTTTGGATTGAGAGGAAGGGGATTTGGGAGAGGATGAGAATTGATGGAGGGGGAATGGAGATACAGGCGGGGTGCGGACAGATAATAAAGTAGGGCCTGGTCTGTAAGTGGATCCTAGAGTACGGGGGCTACAGCGAAGGGTGGAAGCCGGTCGAAGAGCGCGATACGCCATCTTCGTCAATGTTTGAAATCCTTTGATGCTGGTACACTGCGGTCGAAATGGAGATATAATTGGTTGAATTGGTTTGACTTGGTTTGTTTGGAAGGTTTGCATGTGTTTTATCGCAAATCGGCCTTATATTTTGCGCGATTATAAATCCTTAATTCCGCTATTTGATGGATATTTATCATCAATGACAAACCAGAATTATTTACGAAGCTTTTGTCTCCACATGCCCCACGTGTTCTCCAGAGCCGCTGGCAGCAGGGGTCAACCAGGTACCCTTCACATGAGTTCTGACTTTTTCGAGTCTCCGGGGCTTTCGATCAATAGTACGCTACAACGTTGAGCATTTCATGATCTCGAAATAGATTCAACTAGGAAAACAAACCTCAACATATTCGGATTCTTCTTTCTGTCTGATGATTGCCCGTCGTGATGACGTGCATTTAAAGAAAGTCGAATTGCTTTAAGCAGAAGTTGACGAAAATGATAAGAGTTTATCTCGCCCTCTGGCCAATAGGTCCATAAAATATCTCACCGTAGACCCTGATCTGTATGGAGTATAATGAAGAACATATAGATATGTGCTTTGGACCCCACTACCTGCTGGGGAGTGATTAAAAACGAAGTGGATTGCAACCCCATTTCGCCCATTTATGAAGTCAAATTCCCCCTGTTTGATGATGCGATTGTGGTTAAATCCGCTCGTTTTGACTGGGAGATCCTATATATAGAGAAAGTGAGACCTCAGCTTGCCAATGGATCGAGGGCCATGATATCTGTCCCCGATTCCTTGGCCATATAAAAGAAGATAGCCGTGTGATCGGATTATTGATGGAACGCATTAAGAATGCAAGGCGTGCTGGCACCCGGAACCTACAGCTCTGTCGGAAGGTATTATCTCGATTACATCGCCTGAGGATATTAAACGCGGAGATACAGACCAATTCAATGTTTACATATCGGAACGGTGACGTTCTTACGGTGCATATGCAACTAGTATTCTTGATGGAATAGATCTAGGTGCGTCGATGCGAAGTTGTAAGAGGTGTGTTATTCAATCTTATCCTCGCTGTAACTAAATAGACAAAACTCGCTAGATTCACTTCATGTCGAACCAACAGCATCGGAACCATTGGTCCTGTGCCCCACTTTGGTCTAGTGGTATCGACATTACAGGAAAGAAATTACTTCAAAACAAATATTTTTTTTTGATATCTGACTCATGCACTTGGATTTTCCCAAGATTGATAGTGAACCAGCCTCACAGGGCCAAAGTGCCTCAGTGCAGGAATACTAAATAACGGATTACTTGATGCTTGGATTTTCTTCAACATTTAAAGTTTCATCAAGAATGGGCTTGGTATCTGTTTGATCATTGTTGAGCCTCTGGAAGTCTCAGAAAATTTGATGTTTCCTTTGCTTCGAATTGCATTGTTTTGCATTGTGCACACCTGCATATGGTAGAAGAGAAAAACAGGCTTCCCCAAATGACACAAAGCTCATTGTGTCTCTGTTCCACTACTTGGTCAGCTTTTGGCCCTCGGGACCTCAGCTGCATATCATAAACCTTTGCTTCCCAATGTGCCATTTGTGCATAGCTATCAGACTCGTCCAATCCATATAGGGTAAGTCTCGCAACTTGTCTAGCCAGCATTCGCATCAATATGATATCGTCCCATTCAACTAGAATTTGCATATTGAGCTTGTTTTTCAGCGAACACATTTCTTTGCGGATGTTTTGGGTGCGAATTTGAAAGCAAAGGCCTACTTCTACCACTCTTAGATCGATAAGCCATCTAGCATCATCTAGATCTTCCGCTCGGCGGTCGAGCCAGTTTGCAATTGATATTGGGCTCCATAGTCGTTTATCTCCTCGAGCCCAAACATCAAGTTGCTTGACCCATTTAGCCCGAGCCTCCATGAAAATTTCCGGGGTTTCCATTGTTATGCGACTGTTCAATTTTGACTTTGCTTAATATCTTGTAATAATTTGCGTCAAGTCTCGATGTGCCCCTATAGGTGGGAACCATTAATAGATTTATACTTGACTTGGTGGATAAGAGTATAGGTCTTGCAATACCAGAGCCTATTTGAACAATGGAATCAATAGTTTAGATAATGATCTTTGTTGGAGTGAGAAATCTTTACAAAGATTCTTTTGAGCTATTTTTTGATTCTTTCGAGCCCATTTGAAGTCTTTGATCTATTTATTAAAAAAATATAATCAAGTCTTCCAAGGTATCAAGTAAAACAATGAAATTGTATGAACGTGATACCTTATTACTTATCAGACACTCAGAGATCATTACCATCAAGATTGTCATCGTCAGTCGCGGCGAGTAAGATTGTGCTGCTCATCTATAAACTCTGGGTAGGTCTTTATACAGACTGATCTGGTGATCTACCTATCAATGTATCAAAGTCCATAAGCTTAATTAGTAGAAGGAAGCGTTTCAAGGAACCGCGGAATCCTGTAAGGTTGGAGGGCTCAAATTTTTCCAGCCTTCGGGTCTTCATTTTGGTCTTTAGAATTAAATCTAAGTTTTATTCATCTAATCTTTCCCTTCAGGACCGACAATCACCCCTTCAGTCTCGAGATTGCTGCTGCTTGCTTGGTCCTCCACATCAAACGTGTCAAGTTGGGCCATATTGCCGAAAACCGCAATGGTTGTGAATGGGATAGTGAAACCCCATAGTGCAAATCCCAGTATCATCTGGTTCAAGTTGCCCCAGTTGGTTGTGCCAACCGCGTAGGCTATTGTGCTGCCTATAGACTCCCATGATCTCAGGATTCCGGTTGTTCTCGCGACATCGCCGTCTGCCTGTGCTCCCTTGATCTCAGCCATCAACCAGTAGATGTATGTCTGCAGCATCTCGTAGAAGAACCGGAACATTATATAGACAGTAAAAGCTGAGTTGAAGAAGTTACCGTCGCCCAGGTCGAGAGAGGGTGTTTCGGTCATTTTGGATAGTTTTGTCTCAGTCGCGGCATTCCATGACCAAGAGGCCGTGACGAAGACTAGAACGACTACCCACACAATCTTAGACCTGGTTCGTTTAGAGAAATACTTCAGATCCAGGATGATGCCAGTTGAGATGTTTGCTGCGGCGCCAACTACAGCTGTGAGGAAGGATGCAAGGGCTCTGGAGCGAACAGTGAAGTATGCTATTTTCTGTCAGCAACATTCATTAGTGATGAAGGGATTGAGAAGCCATACTTGTAAGATAGTTTGACTGATAGGTTTGACCAAACTGTCCAGCGAGGAAGATCGGGATCAGAAGAAGCATATTTTTATTCTTAAGCTGCTTCCAGATGGCACGAGCCTCAATAGAGAAATTTGTCTTCTTCATATAAGGGATTTTGGTGCCATCACTTCTGATAACTTTTTGTGGCTGGGACAAGAGAAGTGCGAATGGGGCTCCAAGGGCTGAGATAGCAACAAGTCCAAGGTATGTTTTGTATGTGACCTTGCCGGTGTGTGCGATGTTGATGTTAAGAGCGAGGGATATAGCTCCTCCAACAAGAGGTCCCATTTGTCGAATACCCATCCAAATTCCAACGTACCTATGGGATGACTGTCAGCGGAAAGAAGCTAATTATATGGTTCATATGTCAACTCACTTTCCTCTTTTCTCTTCTTCTGGGTATCCAACCGCAATGGCGGCCTCACTGGCCCATAGAAGAGACGCCCCAATTCCACAAAGAGCAGCAGCAAGCAGAAGAAACCATTCATTGTTATAACGGTTGTTGCAGTAGAGACCAGCTGCATAAGGAGTATAAAATGCAGCTCCAATGAACAAGGTCCATTTTGCAGTGATCTTGTTTGTGACACCACCGGCAAGAAAGCAACCCACAGACATGAGTCCATAAGTCAAGGCATTGGCGGCATTGTTTAGTTGGGGCTACTCGATATGTTAGCGGTACTTATTCAAGGTCTCAAATTCTAGAAGCCGACTTACACTAGCATTACCTCCTGCTCCAAGATTGTTGAGAGCAGTCCAAATTCCAGGTTCGCAAAATGCTACCAGTCCAACAACAATAATCTGGAACAAACATGACCGGTAGATATGAGCCATACGTTCAAAAGCCATGTTGGGCGTGAGAGTTCTGGTGTGGAAAGCTCTAGGCCTGCTGCTGCTTCTCCTGAATAGCAACAAGTTTGGCTGCATCTGCCATTTTTATTGTCTTGATAAGAGAGCACGTCAGGGCTCATCATAATCGCGATATCTCGATGTCATGGCTCTTTCCTGTATGTAGACGGCAGAGCCCCACTGTAGTGCGCACTACGTGCACGGAGTAGATCCGAGATGCATCATGGATTGGTATGTTAATATCTGCCCTGAGTCGGCCGATAGAGGTGAATCATACCCAATTCAAGCTTACATGTTGAAAATGCATTGAGTTGCCCCATATGGCTTTAAATCATACTAGTATTAGAAAACATATCAATACCTTGGATATAACGCTAAAGCACAGGAGAAAAGAATATCCGAAATAGTACCCAATGAAATATTCATTTCATCACCTTGAGCCCGCCAAAATACAGTCTTTTACTTCAATACAAACACACTGATACTGATTTAGTTAGTGTACTGGTAGGGGCCCGTGTGGCGCTTATTCAATGTATACCCACCTTATCTTTCCAAACTTAGCGTAGGATCTTGCCCTATGAACAACCGGTTCACAAGCACGTAATGCTCCACTTGTATGGTATATACTTGGCCAGGTTAGCCTCCGATATTGTATCGGTGAGAGAGCTCCTTCAGGCTAAATGCCGCTCAAAAAAGTCATTTTGCTTTGCATGATTCAACGGCTTTATAAGAATACTAGGTGCTACTTAGGTACTGCTACTAACTTGTATTTCCAAGACTATTATATCAGTCTGACTACAATGGACCACCTAGTGAATGGTCACCGGTATCAATCATATTATGCTACCTACACCAGGTGTATCAAGCACCTGCACAAACCTCGCGTTCTATGGACTTAGGTAGGTCACTCGTAATATCAACCGAGCATATAGCCCGACTATGATAATCCCGGAACCTTCTACGGTTGAAACATTCAGTATATTCAGTATCAAGTTCAATATCAAGACGCCCTTTAGTGAACATTTGAATTGACTTTGGGAAACTAAGGATCTAACTACGTAGACTTTTTCCACTGGAATTAAATTAAGAATTTATTGACCTTGGAAACTTTGAACACTATCTAAATTATAGCATCCATTAATTGATCGACATTCATGCCATGAATGACACCATATTCCTCAAACAAGATTATTACATAATACTATCTTTGATCGAAGTCTCACCAGACATGTTTCTGACAGGTATTCTGTTAGTTCTATGTGGCAATATTGCTCTGATTCATAGCGGTAGAGTGGCAGTACTGTTGATCAAAATCAGACCAAATGGCTATTTTCGGCAGAATAGATGCTTATAGCATCTATTCTGCCGGAGATTGCCGTATTCAGTCTGATTTAAGTGGCGGACATCAGATGATTTGATTTCATCCCATGTGTGCCTTTTAGTAAGCTGGCTAATCTCCAGGTTGGCGGCTTCTCTGAATGCATCTGCATGGTGATGACTCAGCATTTGGTCCCAAGTATTAGGGGGATGCGGTAAGGAAGAGACTAAAGGCGGTCTGGTAGAAGCGGCAGAAAATGTGCACATGACACAGATATCGATCAGCACCATAAAGTCAGGTGACTCACCGCATTTGGCGGTGACATCTTCTGCCGGTATTTCAAAGCGGTCAAGAGTGGAATTAGACGAAACATCAGTCAGAGTCATAGTCAGAGTAAGCAAATATTAGATCAAACAGGGCAAACATATGCATGTAGGCCAGGGATCCCGAGGTGACGGTGAGGTCTCCAATATCATGGAGCATTTCAAATTTGTTCCATAATCCAGAACCCTGGCCATCTGAGAACTTATCGATATCCTTGGAAGGTTATGCTCGTCACTGACTCCTTCAATAATGTTTAATGAGAGCGGAATAGTATGAAACAGTAAAGAGCTATACAATTTATATTATACCATATGGCGGCACACCAGGGACTGATCGAGTCTACAGCATATTCCGAGGTTAGAAGGTACTGTTTTGATTTGCAGGAGTATTTGAAACTTCTTCCATCGAGATCTTATCGTAAATGACTCCGGTTCATCATCGGCTGTTCTGATACCATTCATGAACAAAATTTGCAATGAAATGGCCAATTCATATATAAATTCAAATATTGTCAAATGGATGGAATACGACTGATGTAGCCTTGGTTATTGATGACGCTGTGTCCGCTTTTCGTTGAATTCGTTTCGATAGCGCTTGAAGTGAAACAAAGGGCCTCATGCTACTCACCAACCGTGAGTTGCTGGAATTATCCCGTTCTGCGCAAATCAAGTCGGTCTCGGCTTCCTCAAAACGAATCATACCATCTTCGTCAGGATCGAGTATTCCTGGTGCCTCATCCAGCGCTCTTTGCTGGAGCTCTTGAGGATATTAACAGTTGTACAGACAACTTGCGTGTCTGGGACACCCAGAGCTTGTTCGCCAGCATTCATATGCTCCTCAACTTCTGAATTGAACGCGCATCCCATCAGATATCTATGGTGAAGTGTTCAGTCTTTCGTATCTGGCTCCATGGCCTGGCTTCTTTTGTAAGATGTCATTTATCTGCTCACAGGAAAACATCACTGTCTTCATACAGATGAAATGTAAACCCCTATCATGTTGGTTCTTGGTGGGTCTCATTATATAGCGAATGCTGCCGCAGTCTGCTGTAATTTCAACTGTCTTCTATTACGTTCTGAGCTTTCGATCAAATGAAAGAGAAAGATGAGGGAGCGTTATGTAAAACTAAAGTGAACGTGCGTCTATGCTAATATTCAGGGTATAGTGTTAGCTTTCTTGTGTCTGATTTCATGACCTGATTGGGGCCCAAGAGACTGTACTCCAGGACTCAGTATGGACTTTTTTGCATAACAATTAACTTCAGTCCCCCATGCGAGATGGTAACCAATTTCGATCTCGCACCCGTCTGAGGGACAGGGTTTGTCCTATTAGGGGGCTTGAATCCTTTTTCCATGCAAGGTATAGTTTTACTGGATTGATTTTTCAATATTGTCATAGATTTATCGATTCTGAGAATCGCAATTTGAAGACATGGCTCATTAATATTCGATACTATTCTCAAACTGGATACCATCAAGATCCTCATTGATAGGCTTTATGCTCAGGTTGGGTAGCATGACGCAAGAGAGACTACCTAAATAAAGGTGACGTGTGTACTGGTAGCGAAAAAGTTGTAGGGCTGAAGACCATCGTGCTCTCTTAACGTTGCCAAATATATTGGTTATTTTGGAGTTGAAGAATTTCTTTCACTTTGGCATCAACAGAACTGAATATCACCTGGGTATGCTAAGAAAGGGTAAGACAATTTTCCCTATCCATCAGTGGGTGTTCATCCATCAATTAATATTCCGAAATATCCAAGGATATTTAGATGGAACCTTGGATTAAACATTGAAAGAATCTACCAAACTGCCTCTTTATATACCAGTTTCAGCAACTGTTGATATTAGCTGAAAAACACTTAATGAGATAATCTTATCGTATTAGGTGGTGCCCGCAGGAAAATATAACCCAAAATTCAAGTTCTATTCCAAATAACCTTGGAAGGAGCTTGCTGCGGTATGACTGCAAAGCCAGCAGGGGTCAATAAGCAATCAAGAGTACCCAGGTGACTCCTAGGGTACACTTGTGAGAAATTGATCTCAGGAATAAAAAGCTCACAGATGGAATACTGAATAAAGCAGAAATAATTCCGGTCATGTGCTTAACCAGGCCGATACTATCTTCAAACGTTTACACTTTTCAGTAAGAACTAAATAGATCTAAGGTTGATGTGGCATCATCACCTCTGAGATTTCTCCAAGTGATATATAGTGAGGATGGAAACGGCTTTTGATAATCTATGTGATGGAACGCTCACAGCCTCCTCCTCCTCCTCCTACATCACGCTCTGCTGCGCCTGAAGCATAGATTGTGCTGCACAGATGCAAGGTCTTGACAAAGTGGTTATCATGAGTGATGAGGACTTCTGACTTCATATCATATGGATCATATAATATATTATATATGCTTTCTTTGCATATAGTATTCTTCACTTCCAAGGTATAGTGAATGGACAGAGCCCTAAGCTAGTGGGTTTCCGTGAGGTCTTTTCTCTGTTGATTGTGCCCCGCTCTCAAGTGCTGACTCATGACTTACCCTAAGCAGCAAGAGGAAAAGCTCTTTAAAAAACTATCACACTCGAACTTTCGACTAAGAATCCTCCATTTTCAATTTTCCAGAAATGGTGCCTAAAGTTGGGGTTGGAGTGTTTGTACTCAATGCCGCGGGCCAGTTCATACTAGGCAAACGCAAGGGAAGCATTGGCGCAGGTATCCTATCACATGGGCATAAAATATTGGCCAACCGCTTACGCACCCTTCGACAGATACATGGGCCTTAGCAGGAGGTAACCTTGAATTTGGGGAATCCTTCCAGACTTGTGCAAAAAGAGAAGTCTTCGAAGAAACAGGTCTTCAGATCCACAATTTAAAATTCTTAACTGCTACGAATCATGTTATGGCCGATAAACATTACGTTACTGTGTTTATGGTAGGTGTCGTTAGTGACCCTAATACTCAGCCACAGGTATGTTGATTTTCTTTCTCTTCTGACCTTTTGAGAGATACCTAGGTACCCAGCCATAGAGCTAATAGTCTAAGATTATGGAGCCAGAAAAATGTACTGCGTGGGAGTGGATAACATGGGATGAGCTTCGGGCTGAAGGAGAGGCTCAGATGAGTTCGAGCAATCACAAAGGGCGAGTCCTCTTTGAGCCTCTTATAAATCTATTTCAACAGCGCCCTGATCTGAGGGTATAAACTATGAATATGCTAGACCGGTTTCTTTGCTTCTGAGATTCAACCATCAGGTTCATATCAATATATCAGTATCCACAAAATCCTAGTCAAAAGAGAGCAAAAGAATCTCATATTGAGCTTACGTGGTCATTTGAAGTGAATTCTAAATTGATAAGTTATTATTAGTTCTGGAGTGTACATACGCTCTGGGTTTGACTGATGTTAGAACCAGAGTACCAGGCACCGTCGATTAATTGAAATTCAATATCTCGCCAATACTTCGCCTTACCACCCGCGCCAGTTTTAAGGTCAAGGTCGCCAAGACGGATTTCGATGGAGGAACTCTCATCGCGAGGAATCTGCTCAGAGAGTCAACTATTTAGGTTCAAGATCGAATAGCAGTGAAGTTTCGCCATATCGCAAAAGAGACACCTACTTTGATATACATGGTGCAGTCGCGGAGGGTCATATCAAGGCACGTCGCTCGAGATAAGGGCGAAGGTCCAAGCATCCCAACTCTCGCCCAGGATTTTTGTTGCGATTGGAGCTTCTGAAGAGTGGGATTTCGATATAGGATACGAGCTAGCCGGGCTCGATCATGAGACCCTTTGATCAAAGCAGTCGCGCGTAAGACGTTTTCAAATCGCTCGGATACAAGATCTAGCGGACAGAAAGAGCACTGCTCTTTTAATCCCACTCTCCGTGCGTCGTGGTTTTTCATTTCGCGCAAAGCACATGTTCGACATCGATGTGCCGATGTCGGTGCCGTGGGTGACTGAGTCAGCCATTTTGGCTTGAATTCTGCTAATATTGCTCCCGGATCGTCAAATGTCGTCATATCGGTTATAAGCAGGCCAAATGGCTCATGAAGGCAGAGATATCCGCCATGACGCTTTTTTGGCCGCTGGCCATTCAGCTCAGAAATGTGAAGTTGTTCATTACAGCGTTGAATGAGACCCTCGGGAAGTCTAATGAGGTTTTGGTCGACCAACTCCTCGGGCTTAAATAGCGGTCGGACGGTGGTATCGAAGTTGTTGACAATTTCTTTATAGGAGATATCTGCCGCGGTTTCTTTTCTGAGACGGAGCAATTTTCCTTTGAACAAACTCGGCACTGTAGCGTGATCGATGCTATCGATGGTAACTGGCCCCAGTGACCATCTGGGGTCCTTCTTGACGGCCAATGCAGACTTCACCGGCGTTGCGACAAAGCGGTAGATCACATTTGCTCCACCTTCTGCCAAGTAAAGTAGTTGAACCCCGGGTGGGAGTTCCAAGAGGCTGGGCTTTGTCATTCGGGGGTGAGTAAGGGAAGATTGAGGTCGAGGGAATACTTGATCATGACTTGAGTCAACAGGAGAAACGGCGGTTGATATCTAGTAGAGATCGAATAGTCGGTGAATGAATAGGTACAGTATAAACCTTGTTTGAGGCCGCATGGGAGTCACGAGAGACTACTCCGTAAGATTGTGCATGAAGTAGGTCGATGATTGGGGCTGTCCAATAGCTAGATTGAGTAAAGAGGGGAGTCGGATGGAATCTGGAACGTGTTTCAAGTGGCAATTTATGCCATTCTAGCCTAATCTGGCAGTTGGCAGTGCTGAAGGGGATAGAAACGGAGATGTACGGAATAAGTGGGTAAAGTGAAGCAAGAAGTCCGGTCCACCAGACTGCCGCTTTGACGGGATAAAAAAGAGAGAAGAGATCGCAGTTAAAGATAGATCGGAAGGAAGCTGGAGGAGTTTGGACGGGATGACGTGCAGGGGTTAGTGGCTTCTGTGGGGAGTCTATCCTTGGAGTCGATCATCGATCTGTTCTTTAACTTCTCTTCTTCATTTCATAGATAAATACTGAATATGCGACCGGCAGTCCACATTTATTAATCGGATATATCAGCCGTGTAGAATTGGCCTGTCATAATGATGCACGTCGGAAATCGATCAGTTTGTTCTTCTGCATGAGCGGAAGAACATTCTATACCTAGAAAGGGTAGAGAGGTACAGATGTACAGATGTATGGTCGCACTAGCTACCCTCTAGGTAGAGTCGGATCGAACGAAGGTAGATCCAATACTAGAACTATTCTGGTTACGCACATTGCCTACCTACTTAGTACATATTTACATGTTGTTACTATTACCTAGTGGTACCTACGTAGTTAGCGCACACAGCTCTCCTCTCCCCACTTCCCCTTTTCATATAAATACTAAGAAAGACCCAGAATCACATCTCACCACCTTCAACCCTTTTTCTTCTGCTTAGTCACTCTGAATAGCCAATCACAATGTCAGAATCAGTCCCCATATCAGCCTCTCTTCCAACTCCCACTCATTGTGTGGCTGACTTTTGTCTGATTCCGGTAAGGCTGACCTACATATGTAGCTGATTTGATTATTACATGACTCACAGACCTTAGATTGGCACTGGTTCAGCCTCAGTGTCTGCTCAGGTAGCTGAAGTCCAGAGATTCATCGAACAGTCTGGCTTGAAGTATTCTATGCATTCTGCTGGAACAACTCTTGGTACCTATCCTCATCCTCATCCTTATTCTTTCACTTCATCTCTCATGCAACAAACTTGAAACTCTTCTCCCTCTCCTGTTACACTCCTTGTCCCTGCATTGTATGACATTGGTCTTGGCGTTACTAATGACTATAATAGAGGGGTCTTGGGACCGAGTACACCAGGTTATCGGACAGACCCATACTTATCTCCACCAGCAGGGAGTTGTGCGGATTCAGTCTGATATTCGCAGTGGATCGAGGTAAATGTTTATTCGTGTCTTGAGAGGTTGATATTAATATCTTCTTAGGGTGGATAAGCAGCAAGGGTTTGAAGACAAGGTGAACAAAGTGCGAGAGTTGCTTAGCAAAGACCAGTAAAATTATCATTTCAACTGGGAAGGTCGACTGATATCCAGGTGCTTACGTATTATTCCGAGGCTTGATATTTAATATTCTCTGCTGATCTAAGGGTTCAAGTACATAAGATTCAAGACTTTGGACATTCGATTGTATCTTATTGAAGTAATACTATATAAATAGCCCGAACCCCAGGGGTGAAAAAACCCAAAACACCAATCATTCGGCATGGCAATTGCAATCATGCTTCACAGACATATACGCATCATATCATATCTATGCTAGACCGAAAGAAGTCTGAGAATAGTAGAACGCTGCAAATAAAATAAAAAAGATAAAAGATCATCTCAAATTAATACCTCCTCCAAGAATGTTACCCCAATTTCCACCGACCCAGATCCAATTACCCATAGTTGGGGTTGAACCGGACCTAGCCGACTCAGCAAGCTGGACAAGACTCTTGAAAACACCGTTGATGGTGGAACCGCCGCTGGTAGAGGTCGATGAAGAAGTCGAAACAGAAGTGCGGCCCACTGCATTCGTAACATTATTGAGGTTGTCAATTGTATCGATAGCCGGTCCACTGTTGAAAAAGTCCACAAGGATGAAAGTCGGCTGCCGGCCATTGTACTCCTTTTTGCATTTTGTTGCTGTGCTTCCGAGATTACCCACTCCGCCTGAGGCCGCGTTGGTCACTGAGACGTAGCTGGTATTTGGGTACTCAACAGAAATGACAGCTAGGTCGTCGGAATATAGGAAGTGGTTCATGAACGGGAGTGAACTGCCAGATAGGGCGGAGGATAGTGAGGTGTCGCTGGGACGGTCGGGGTTGCAGGTGAAGTTTGATGGCGAGGTTACGTCGTATGGTGTCTCCCAAACATAATCCCACTCGTTGAGTAGATATGGATAGCTTGTGCTGGTAGTCAGAGATGCTACAAATACCACAAGTCGCTTGTCATCGTCAATCATTGTTTGGAGAGTTGGCCATGAAGACGAGGTTGAGCTAGGTTCGTACGCGAGATCCGTGAGGTTGGCAGTGGTAAATTGGGTGTTAAGCTCCGCAGCAGTTGCACTATCTGAATTCACGAGGAGAATAGTGATCACTATTTGAAAACTTGGTTAGTATATTCAAGCTTCAAAATTGCGGTGAAGGCTGGTAGATGTACCTTCGTTAGGGTTTTTGTCCATCCAAGACTTGATCTCGGCCAACCAATCACTCAGTAGCCCTGCATCTAGATATGAACAGCTTGAATGACAGAGGTGCCATTCTGAGTTGCTTTTATGTACTTGGGCAGAGACTAGTCTGACACCTGCATCGAGCTGGGTGGGGGTATCGTAGTATCTGTCAACAAAGAAAAATATTAGATCGCGTTCAAACGGGGCTTAGAATTGAGCGCGTACTGATTACCAAACATAGAATTACTGGTGCTAGAGTCTTTCAAGAAGGGACTATTATGGGCTCCAAGATGAGTTATTTCACCATATGTTTTGGAGCAAAGGTCGGGACTGTTGTTGCAGGCAGTGCTGCGAACATTCAATGGGTTGGCCAGCACCACAGGCAACAAAGCAAGGAATGAAAAGGGTCGCATAGTGTAATATTTTCAAAAACAAAATAAAAACTTAAGTCACGCAAGTAGATCTGAAGGACAGATATAAACGAAGTCAAGAAGAAGAATGTTTATTGAATAGACAACGTCAGCGGGTCCAGGCCGCGTTGCCGTCTCAACTAAGAATAGATGTGGATCCAATATCGTCTTTTCATTGGATATCATTAAATCTTACTGGACCCTACTTCGCCTTAATATCAACTTACTTCTTGGTTTGATTACAATTACGACGACTGAGTTGCACAGCCTTCTAGCCAAGAAAAATTACATAAAATAAGAAAATATACTATTATTCTATGGGATTATCCTCGTCTAAGCGACAACTTGACTCGTGCGGATTGCCTCAGTGACTTCTTCGTGCGATAAGGGTGAAGCCACTTTTGCGGCCGGTCAAGCTCCCCTCTGGTATACAATGTCTCTCCCCAAGCCCGGTCAATATCCTGCATGATTTGGTGGAACTGGTATGGATTGTTTCGTCGTAGCATGCGATTCATACGACGTGCCGAGTGACCTATATTTCCAAATAATAGGGTCATCCGTTGTCGGGTCGATCGTTTGATTGAATTCATTGAGATTACAACGCCAGCTTGTTCCATCTCATGAAGGAGAAGATGACCACGAACCCATGGGACTAGGTTCTCGCCTGTGGTTGGGTGTGATATCATGGATTTGAATGCGCCTCGTCTAGTCACCCGTAAGAAGAATCCCCAAGCAATGATCGCCTTTTGCATCCCGGGGTTAAATATAGTCGCCAATATCCTGTCATCTCGCTGGACAGTTGAAGGCCTCGGGTTGAAATCAGTGCTGAGAGTGTAGTGATGGGCTAGCCAGAGACAGCATTCTCTCAGCTCATCCCAGTAATGACACATTCCCAAGCGCCTCAATAACTCTATCCAGAACTTTGCGCTAACATAGCCTCCTGCGGAGACTACGCGTTGAAGAATCTTGAAGATGAACATCACTTCATCCCTCACTGCGTGGCCTATACCGGGGGGCGGTCGATTTCGTGGACGGCGAGGCGTCAGTATATATTCAGCCATATAATCCACACTATATGCACTTAATCCCCAGCCACGCAAGGTCAACTCATCCACGACCTTGAATGCAGCTTGGAGTTCCCCGGCGGCAATATGTTTGCGAAAGTGTATGTCAAACAAATCCGGTGCACGCGGAAAGAGTTCGGTTAGAGCGGCCAGGGCAATATTGTATTGGGGCCAATCCTGCGCCAAATAGTACGATATTAGAAGTGATTCCTGCATCTTCCAATCTTCGAGTACATCCGGATGCTGGTCGCTTTTTAGCAAGTCTGACAGTAAAAGTTCTCGACGCTGTGCTGCTAGTTTCCGGACCAGCCGCGAAAAGACACAGTCCTCGATAGATATGCAAGACTCTTCAAGAAGTTTGAGTTTGTTCAGAATGTCTTGCCCACCATGAGCTCTCAACGCCATTTCGCGTAGACTTTCCGGGCCAATCGAGTATACACGAAGCATCTTGAGCCCTCCGATCGCCAACTCAAAACTGAGGGCTCGAGTGGCGAACAGCCTGGCCCCAAGATCGCGTTTTGAAGGTTCCTTCGCAGCTCGTAGTGGTTTCGTCCTGCTTGGCCTGGGGAATCTTCTTTCAACATAACGCTGGAGCTCATGATATTCCATGCGACTCCCGTATTTTCTGATATGACGCAACAAGGGCAGTACTTGCTCAATTTTGAGTGGGTGGTCGTCGTACTTAATCAAAAACTTATGCATGAAGAAGGCCTCTCCTCCCCAACCCTGCTCCAGAGTCATTTTGATTACCTGGGCATAGATGCGTGGACGTCTGTTGCTGGAATCCCCAGAGAGATAGTAATAATTGAATCGGCAAAGGTCTCGGACAGTACGTAATAAGGTTGTCGGGAAGAATAGCGATCTGCCTGGACATAATTGACGCTTTTTGCCATTCAAATAGGCTGGCCAGATAGCTGGCCGAAGAATACGTACCATGCCATCAGGAAGGATGAGGTCAGCTTTCATTAGCTTCCGATGTTGTTCAATGGCCTCTTCCTTTAATCCTCGATCCAAGAGGCCGCCTACTATAGATTCATGCAGTTGCGGCCAGCATTCGACTCCAGAATTAGCCATATTGATAGCGTAATTCACCACCTCTTGCAGAACAGTATTGTCTTCTAACCCTAGCTCCACGAAGCTATTCCAAAGAAAGCCTGCGCGATCTCCAGTCGAAGGTAGCTGAACGCCCTCTACACGAAGAGTCAATCCCTTCCAAATCTCTGCTGTCCCCTTGTTGCCATAGTACCGTTGTCGAAACCGCAATACTTCTTCCCAAAGCTCAAAGTTATTTTTATACTCTGGACGGTCTACTAACCTCGTCCCGAGGTCGTTGGTGTGTCCAATATCTGATTCAAAGTTCAATCTTTCAAACTGGTTGCGTAACTCTTTTATTTGAAGATTTGATGGGTTTTCTGGGTTGGGTTTATTTGCGCGCTGGGAAAGATCCGGAACGTGGGACTCGGAAGGTTCGATTTCGTGAACAGACAACAATTCCAGGGGATACGAATCTTCTGTTTCATCATTGACTTGTATTTGGTCGCTCCTGTTGAGAAGTTTGTGTCTGTTCCATGGTGAATCTGTTCGTAGACGCGTGTATCGAGTCTCGAGCTGTTCGATGCCGGTTGAAGTGGATGCAAGATTGTCGAGAAGTGAGACGGCAGATGGCCTCTTCAATAGACGAAGAAGAGCCGGTCGCATCAGTTGGGTCCGTATAAAAGAAAAACGGCAACTTTTTGTCTACCATCCTTCTCTCTTGAATTTATATCTTGATTTATCAAGCGGCTTCACGCAAGAACCGACGCTTTACCCGTTTCGGGATATTATATAATCTTAGTAAGCTCCCGTCTGTGAGTGGACGGAAGGAGGAGGAAAGTCAGGTGATCTTTGCAGCTCCCGAACTTAACATCGGACAATCGTGCCATCGACCTCCCACATCACTCTCCAAATCTCCCCTTGAATCTCCCCTTCAATCGCCAACATGTTCCGCACTGCGCCTCGTATGGCTGGGTATGTCGAGACCTATCTGCCTGCCTGAATTCTGCACTACTTTCCCCCAATGCGCTCCTGGTCTCGCAACCAAATTTCGCTTTGCTCGTCCTAGGGTGTCTTTTGGCCCAACTGCAACTGCCATTGATATCACTCGGGACTAATCCCTATTATATAAATTTGAGAAACCCCCACTAATACAATATTTGCTTTAGATTCGTGTTCCGCGAGAATCGTGTCCCTTACTACCAGCGTCTTTTCCAGAACCACGACGGCAAGCGTCAATGGTGGAAGGTCAGTTCAATTTGAATGGATCATTCCATTCCCTACAATATATCGAACATAACCTGATAATTTCTATTTTACAGACCGCCGGTAGCGGCAAGGTCATGTACCCCTACCTCTTTACCGTCTACGGCCTCGGTGCTGGTAAGTACTATCTGCTCGAAGCTGGTTCAATATATCCCTGCAGTGGACT
Source organism: Penicillium taxi (assembly GCF_028828555.1). Lineage (NCBI taxonomy): Eukaryota > Fungi > Ascomycota > Eurotiomycetes > Eurotiales > Aspergillaceae > Penicillium > Penicillium taxi. The sequence continues at coordinate 2,908,990 of NW_026643205.1, forward strand.
GACATGACTTTAGCTACCACCTACGGCATGTGCCGCATGGTTCTTGTGAGTCCACTTCCATTGATCTTGATCTGGATAAAAGATTCAATGACAATGGTTCATACAAATACTAACTTTTCAATAGGGCTACAAGACCTGGTGGTAGAGACCTTGGCACTTAGCCTGATTCTTGACACTGTAGTGTCAGATCAACCCCCTTAGTGTATTTGTGTTTCAGTGATGGGTTCCAAACACGCTGAAGATTAGGGCTGTACATAAATCATTCCAAGCACCAATCAACCCCATGCTATATCTATAAGTGCTGGCAATTTTCCAAATCTTTCTATTTTCAGACTAGCAATTTAGGCCTACCAACATTCATCCATCAACCTTGAACTACTGATATGTGATTAGCAAGCACCCTTGCATGGGAATCGGCTAACTGGCAAATCAAATGAAGAATTTTCGTGCTTTGTTTTTTGTTCCCTGGTACTACCTAGGCAAGTCATTGAGATATATGAATTTGTATTGTCCCAGTTTTGTGTATATCTAATCCATATCTCTTCAATCATAGAAACTCGTATTTTGTTAGTCCGAGACATATCTGCTTAGTCATTATATTGAACGACAATTCAACATTGAACCCCTCAACTTGCAGTTGACAGGCCAAGAGCACAAATTGAGTCGGGCCTTTGATAAACTATCCCTACTTCTCATTTTTTGAAGAGTGCACCCCTTGCTTCTGAAGCAACTGATTCTCCAGGTCTCAATATACATCCCGAGGTCCAGAGCTGCCCTCCAGGCGATGATAAGGTTCCTGGGAGCGATGCACTTAGTTATCTGAAACTAGCTTCCCTCACAATGGACCAGCCAGATTTGACATACCTTGATCGCCCGACGAAACGAGTGCGCCAAGCTTGTGAACCTTGCAGGTCAGATTATGATAACTTGCTCCGCTCATGATATGCTTTTAACAAACTCCTAAGGCGTAAAAAAGCCAAATGCCCTGGAGAGCAACCTGATTGCTCCCTGTGCGTTAGACTACACCAGGAATGCTACTATGCTGAAGAAAGACGACGGCCACGGCCACCCCCACCTGAAGAGGAGAATTTCATATCCAAACCTGTTACGGTCGTATCAGCATCTCGCGCTCTGGTAATTGACACCCCTTATTTATAGAAATGAGCTGTACTTACTTCTGTGCAGGAAGACAGACTACGGAGCTTGGAAGGCAAAGTTGGTGATGTTCTTGATCATCTAGAGTATGAATTTTCTCTTTTACAACTTGAAGGAAGTCTTTACTGAACCTATGTCCTAGGGCAAATCCCAGGGCAAAACCCAAGACAAATCCCGGAAATAAATCTACAATATTACCGCCATGGGAAGAAATTGTATTAATTGCAGAACTGTACTTGCTGTACTGTGACTCTCAGCCGCTTCCTCTCTTTCACCGGAAGAGTTTCCTAGCAAGCCTGAAGACTCGGGACGTTGAGGTTCTATATGCTATCACTGCACTTAGTATTCGTTTTTTTGACGATGCATATCCTAATGTCAAAGAATTGACAGAACTTATTAATGGCTATGCCGAAGTGGCGCGTGGCCTTGTCATGAAGCGAGTCTCAGAGGGCCCAGTTGAGGTATCAACCCTCCAATGTCTGTGTCTTCTGAGTCTTGTAGACTTCACGAGTAAGTTGTCTTTTATTGTCCAGTCTATCGGCACTAATGCAAAATATCAGATGGCAACACACATCGCTCCAGTATTCACAGCAGTCTTGCGGTGAACCTGGCAAAAGGTGCTCGTCTGGACCTAGAACCTCGTAGTACCCCATTAAGCAACGTACTTCGAGAGGAGCGTCGACGATGCTTTTGGAGTATATGCCTCTTAAAGCGACTCCATGGTGGAGATTTCTCGATTTCTGACCTTCCTGAGGTGGGAGGCCCTCCTTATCCACAAAGCCCAACTCTACCTCCAGGTAAAGATCTTTCCCCCTCAGTTATGTGGAAAAGCGAGCCCCAGGACCAAGGTATAGTTTCATATGTCATCATGCTAAGTGAGGTGTTTGCGAGAACTGCACGATATGTCCGACACCGAGGACAACCCAGTAACGTTCCACCGTGGTCTCCCCATTCCGAGTACTCAAAGATTCTTGCGCTGCAAATGGATCTCGAGACACGAATGCCTCTCACACACCGGTTCAAACCTGCCAATCTCGGCGATAGATCATTAGAGGAATTGCAGGCACATCGGGAGTACTGGGGCCCTTGGCTTTTGAACCAGTTTATTTACCATACTACCCTGTGCCTCTTGAATCATCCTCTTCTCTTGTCACTGAGTCTCCGCACATTTAAAAGTACAATCCCTGAGATATTTCTGCAACATACCTCTGATTTAATCTCAACGCACACCACGTGGATAATTCATTTCGTCAATTTCTTCGAAGAGAAATCCTTCTTAGTCTCGGATCCACTTCTGGGATATTGTGCTGCTGTCGTAGCGACTATCGAGCTTCAGTTGAGCTTTACAGAAGATTCCAATATCAGAGAAGAAAAGCGGGACAGGTTTGCCAAATGCGTCAAGTTTGTCCAGCAAATAGGCCTTCAGTGGCCCCATATGGCTCGCCTGGTAGGACATTATCCAACTATACCATTCAATCATTTCGAGCTAACAAACATCATTTTCATTAGGCGCAGAAACTACAACACCTAGAAGATGCCGTTTCCTCAACATATCAATCCGACCCAGGCGCTCAAAACCAGAGTCTTCTAATCGACCTATCCCGCTTCTGGGAAATTCTAGAATACTCATCCAACAGTGACGCTGACTCTGCGCGTCGCTTATTTGGAGACTCTCTTTGCAATGGCTCTTTTTCAACTGCGGTGGCAGAAGTGTCTCAGACTTCGCCACTCCCTGCACCAACACGCCTCGATACCCAGGGAGAGAGAGTATCAACCGGTAGCTCTCAGTGGCAAGCCTTCAATTTCAACACTCCATATCCCGGGGCTCAGAGCCACGCTTCAAACTTATTGGTCTCGCCTCGCCAGTTGTCTCTTTTCAATGAAGACTTCTCCATTCTTGCAACAAACTTTTTCTCGCAGGGGCAAGAATTTCTTCGTAGCGGTGATACCTGGGAAAATATTGGAAACTTTTAGTTAATGAAAATGAGGCCTACTTATATGAACTATTTTTTCAAAGGGTGCATTCTGACCACGGCAGAGTATTATTACGGTTCAACCATACAACATCTACCTCCACCGTCATAGCCATCTAGTGGCCTATAATGCATCAATCGGCCTTTTAAATATGATATATGATATCATGCTTTAAATTACTAGCTCTTCTTTAAAATCTCAATCTGCTGTCACCGCTCAAGTGCATCATTACTAGTTATTAATATTGGGAACAGGCCAACAGAGTTAATCAGCACTACAACATACGCCGCTGTACCTAGGAGGACTTCCTTTGAATCATCTAGGACAAAGCCATCACCAGACAAAATGTAGTGACCAAAATTGTGCATAAACACAACATAATTTGTAAGGTGGGCGCTAATTACAGCCCAAGCATTTGAGAAATATAGACAGGTGTAGAGCTCATTGCGCGAGGTATCAAGTCTCAGAAATCTATTATTAGTGGTTAAAAAAGAACATAAGCAAGAAGTCAGCATGAAAAATCCGAGAACACTGTAATAAGGGGCCTGAGAACATGTCCCGTGAAATACTTAGTTCGAAGCTCCAGTCCCCGCGATGGCAAGGCCCAATGTGCTGATTGTCTTTGCCCCGTAAATATTTGATAACTGTTGGTGTCGGGATACTCAGGTCGTGAGTATCTACAATAGCTTGCTAGTGGACTTCAGCTTAAGCCGCAAGTGGTCTACGTATGCGTGTAGTACGTGCGGTAGTTGTAAGTTGTAAGAAGTGGTTGATTATCATGAAACTGCTGCTATGGATATGGTACCTGGAAGTCACATGATAAGCATGTGGCTTCCCACCCGATAAGCGGCGAGTGATCCCATGATAAGCATGAGATGATAGTACCAACAGTTGGACTTGTTGCTTCAACATCCAGGAAGTAAGGCGTTATCTCCTCGATCCAAGTTATTGTCACTACTAGCTCTTCAAAGATATATTCGCTATTCACAATTCTGGCCGTTGACCTGGTTCAAGGATATTAGTTCGCACCACTCTGTAGTAGATTGATCTTAAGCACCGGGTGTTGATTGAGAGCACTTCTTCCGTTATACAAGTGGGCGATGGCTCTGGGATGAAGACCAGCAGCTTCGGCATAGGTATAAGGCCTTCAATTTAGCTGTTCTACAAGGCATAGCGGCCAAATATATTGGATTAGATAGCTGCATCTCAATAACGAAGTTCGTAGAGAGAAGATATAACAATGTCTGCCGTTTGATTATGGATGACGGGTGAACAGTCATTGCCTGTCTCTGAAATCCGAATGCCGGACCCCTGTTTCCCGTGCCTCTAGCCTTGGGTTGGAGTGCTACGTATAATAATCCCGTGGGTTCGGAATATGTTTCCATAGAAGAGGCGATTAGCACACAGCTTGGGTTGATTTGGTATGAGCTTCATCCGGATTCAAAACTCCCCATGATGAGAGAGGTAGTACCTATTAAATCAAAGATGCTATCGGTGCCATTTTCATATTGCGTTTACTATCACAATTACCCTTGTGTGCGAGGTTTGACCTTTTTCTCATTAGCTACAGCAGCCTATATATTTCATCAATGATGCAGTAGAAGTTGCAGTCTCAGCAAATCTCACAAGCGAGATCCCCTCAAAAATAAAATAGCAGGTATAAAAGAAATTTAGTATCGGTCCTACCGTCAACAGAGAATTTTGGAACTAGGAGCTCCTTTCAATAGACATCTCATAGAGTCCCTATAGGCATCACTATACGGCTATATCATATTTCTTTCTTTAACTAATCCTTACTAGAGCTAACTCACTCCCAAAGATTACGCGTTATGTTTTGGCTGGCGCGAGATAGATTAGATTAGAAACCATGCTGTCCCGAAATTACTAACTAGGGCTATGTTGATCTCCACTCGTGGACTACCAGTGTAGCATTCTACTTCCACGCTGAAACAACTTTACCGACCTTAACCCTAAGAAACAAGCTCAGATCAAGCAAAAAGATATTCAAATCTTCACTATTCCAGCTTTATTTGTTGGAAATTGAGAAAACACAAACCTCTACTCACAAGATCGTTCCATTTAGACCATGGAAGACCCGGCGTCTTCTGGTTGAGTTAGCCGGAAATACATGGGGTGATGATATCGTTCCTTCTTTTGAGGTGCTCATCAACGTTGAGAGGTACTTTTCGAGATATTTTCTCAGTATTCTGGTCGGTTGGTAATAATCGCTTTTTTAGGTATTGGCAAGAACTTGACGGCGAATATCCCTATCACTTCATGCATGATGAATTATAAAGCCACTTTATTGAAGCCGAGGGCTGGAATGAGGTCCAGGAATTTTTTGACAGTTTCAAAGGTCTTGTTAAAAGGGATGGCTGGACGAATCTTCAAACATTCGATACTGTTTTGCAATTCTTCTCGAAACTCAGTAAACAGGGTCTTCGGTACATTACAGGAAAAGAAAGGGACATTTTTGAGAGACAAACTCGTTGGGCTAAAACTGACTGACTGTGCCAGAGTAGTAGCATACGATCAGGAAGTACGGCGTGTTTGACAGTACTTCCGGAAATGGGTGTCACCTAACCTCTTTTCCCTCCCCTAATGCCATACTGCTGGGTTCTAGACAACAACAAGGCGTATAAAAATGGCAAGATGGCTAAAGTAGCCCTCTTCTTTGAATGAACACCGCGACTGGCGGATTGGTATATTCATTTGTTGAGAGGCAGCCATCTTCTCTTTCATATGTATGGAGTCAATAAGACCAAGCGGGAAAAGCGTTATTCAGTGATAGCAATCCATGGACTGCACTCTCAAGAAGCTTCACGTACATCTTAAAAGAACGAACCTTACGGAATACCTATTTGATCATTGATGCATCCAAATCGTCCCTCGTTATGGAAAAATAAAAGTGCAAAAACATGTAATCAGGAACTCTTTTTCAGAAACATCGTGCGCTGCTACTATTTCTTGGCGTACATATGTAGTTCGAGCTATCTATCTGGGGAGTTAAGGCGCAAAATAAAACACATTTTGTGTAAAATAAATATTTCTGGGCGACTCTTTGAATGAATAGAATCAAATGCCTGTTAACATGGAAAATAGTACTTCTCTTTTGGATCTGTAAATATGTTCAAGTAATTGTGGACTCGTTTACTCCAGCAGCACGTTGTAATAATCTTGCTCTCAACCATGCATGCATGAATGACACACTGTCAGCCTTGGGTAGATGAGGGGCTGTCATTTACAGATCTCGTATCTCCGAGAGAGAGAGAGAGAGTATTCAACCTTACCTACGTCGTTATAAGATTCCCCAGAAATAAGTCACAAATGTAGAGGTACCACAATGATTCACCTCTGCCATTAAATCTTACCTGATTTTCCAGGTTGCCGTTACTGTCGGAACGGTGACATTCTTACGGTGCATATGCAACTAGTATTCTCGATGGAATAGATCTAGGTGCGTCGATGCGAAGTTGTAAGAGGTGTGTTATTCAATCTTGTCCTCGCTGTAACTAAATAGATAAAACTCGCTAGATTCACTTCATATCGGACCAACAGCATCGTAACCATTCTCATTGGTCCTGTGCCCCACCACCGGTGTACCGACATTATGAAAAAGCCTCGGAGATACGGCTGCCAACGATTGAACAATTCAAAAAGAGAAGCTTTGTCCCCATTCGAGTGTGAACTCAGTCGATATTTCAGCTGACCTTACATGAGGAATTTGCCGGCTGAGATCACTAGATCGATAGAATTGCCTCTCGATTTCAAGAGATGTAACTGTCGATACCACTAGACCAAGGTATAGCAAGGTTGGTGAGAGGCTAACGCCCACTTCTAATACCTATTACAGGTAACGCTTTACGCCCCTATAATATCTTTGTGTCCTCTTGGGAGTGGTTGTAAAATCCGGTTTTTCATTCATGGTGAGAACTAGCTATTTATCCTACAAGTTACTCTTCTGTCTGAGACGAATGTGTTCCATCGTTTAAGACAGAATAGTCGGTAAAGACGGGACATCACAGTTATATGTATACTGTTCAGGGTTGTCGTTTGCGATACACTCTGAACAGGGATTCGTGATGTGTCGTTTGTCCGATATTCCAACATATACCCATCATTAGCACAAAGCTGGCAACAATATCTAGAGAAGTTTGAGAGCTCATATGATAAAAATACGATTAAAACCGGCGTTTTGGTTGGGCAAGTATCTTTCTAGTTGCCTCCTTATATCACCGTCGAAGAGGGGCCTAGAGGGCATCAAGGGCAGTAATAATGCAGTTTTGATCTCTCTAGATGAGACGAGGGCGATAAAATGGGAAAATGAAATGATATTGTGGGAATATAGTTCGAGTTTTGAAGGGCCAAAGCGCGATAGATCAAGATACTTGATCGTTCACCTTATTACAAAGCTCGACGTAACAGACCAGACTTTTCAATTTGACCATGTTGGTGCACAATTGAATGACTCAGTACACCGCATTTTTGACGTGATGCGGCATATATATATCGAAGATAACAAAATTTCTAACCTTGAACGAAACCGGTGTGATGCCAAATGTTCCACAGTACATGTAATTATGCATGCAGGTACCTAAGTACTCAGTGCATAGCTTGGTAAAATGTAAACTGCCTTGTACAGCCAATATAATCAAGTCTTAAAAAGTCATCTGGGCATCCATGAACAATTAGAAATACTAAGACTTAAGCTTTGAATCGTTACTCGGCATTGAGTGGAAATTTTCCTCGGAGATTCATGTGTTGCTGTTCAATGCATGCAAAAATTCTACCTCTATCTATCAATTCAAAAGGGCATCTTATCTCAACCTCTCTATGAAGACAGGGCAGACTTGAACGTATCTACAAACGTCCATACCTCCGAGAAGGTATTGTATAAGGGAGCAGGTGCAACACGAATAACATCAGGCTCACGCTTGTCGCAGATAATGCCCGCATTTTGTAGTCGCTCAGCGACTTTGTGAAGAAGACCAGGCTTAAGCAGTACGCTGAGCTGGGCGCCACGAGCATGGTGGTCCGCTGGAGTGATGATGGTGAACTGGCGGGTCTCATCTGTAGTATCCTTCAAGAGAAGGTACTCCGCATACCCAGTCAACTTGAATGACTTCTGGCGTATCTCTTCAATCGAGGTGTTTTCGAAAGCAGTCAAAGAGGCTATAAGTGTTGTCAAGTCAATGACAGCAGGATTTGAAACTATGAAGCCTCCAGCACCGGGGATTGGTTTGAACTCTGTAATTTATTAGAATTATGTCCTCTGCGAGGTGAGACTATATTGACTCACTGTTATCCATTTTGAAGCGTACTGATCGATCACCCCCATACCACCCGGTCAACCGGTGTCGGAACTTGGGTCCATCTTCACCTGCACTGTAATCCACCCTTCCATGTTTCTCATGCACGAATAAACCAGCCATCGAGCCGGGACCTCCATTACCGTATTTGTAAGTGCACCAAGCAGCGAAGTCGACGTCCCAGTCATGCAGCTTGAACGGAACATTGGCATACCCGTGAGCCAAATCCCATCCCACTACGAGGCCGCGTGCCTTGGCATATTGAGTGATCTTAGGGATGTCGAAAAGCTGGCCCGTGTAGTACTGGATGGCGGGCAAAATAAGAAGAGCTGCATCATCGGCATGTTGATCAATGATGGATAGAACCTTTTCTGTCTTGACCTCGTACTCGCCCTCGTCGGGACCCATGAGAACCATGGTCTCTTTGGGATCGAGACCGTGCCACTCTATCTGTGACTCGATTGCGTACTGATGCAGATTTTAGCATTTTTCTTTTGAATTTTTTATTCCCACGATCTCAATACTTACGTGGTCACTGGGAAACGCCTTCCAGTCTAGAAGAATCTTTTTCCTGCTCTCTGTCGGTTTGTAGAAACTAGCAAGCAGCAGGTGCAAGTTCACAGTCAATGTGCCCATGGCGGCGACTTCTTCAGGCGATGCGCCCACAAGTTTGGACATAGATCCAGCAGCCTGCTCAGCAAGAAGTTGCCATGGCTTCAAAGGTGAACCTTCTAGCTCGATGAAGTGGCCGAGGACACCGATTCCAGACCATGTGTCGAGCTGTGCCTCCATATACTTACCCACTGCTTTGGGCTGGACACCGAGTGAGTTACCTGCAAAGTAAATACAAGGTTCATTTGAAAGACCTGTTCCAAATTATTAGCATCAAGGAAATGAAGCTAAGGTTCAGTTTAGCTGGTCCACACTTACCAGGCTTAGCCAGCGTCTTGCTCGCCAGGTTAGCCTTAGAAGGAATAATGAATTGATCCCGCAGTGCTCGTAGGGGGTCCGCCATATCAAGAGAAGCAGCATACTCCTTTGATCCAGCCTCAGAGCCGAAGATGGGCTTGGGTGTGTTAAAGCTGTCGGTCATGTTGATGTTGTTATAGTTTAACCAGTAGATGGGATGATGAGGATTTGACAAAGCAGTATTGCCGGAAACTCCCTAGGTTAAGAGTAGAGAGGGGTAAGATTGGGATATAGACTAAAAGAGTCGAACTGCAAGTGCTGTGCGTTCTATAACTGCATCATCAAATTGGAAAACAGGTCCAAGCCGGATGCCACATCCGCTTCCGCCTCCATCCTCCGTCTCCACTCTCGTTCTAACGCGGGGTGCTTATATACTTAGCATATCAATGGTTTATCTAAGATATCAATGTCTTTAATGAGTTTGATCCATTTAACAAAAATACTGTCTTAGATATCAACTAGTGGAGATTACCAGTGATATCTCTATAGGCTACTTGCTGTGATGCACGCGGTGCAGATCCAGACATGGCTTCGTGCGTGATTCTATTTAGGACTGTAAGATCTACTATGTTGCATGTGGCTACAAGATACTTGCTAGGTTGGAACTGGTATTAGGACATCCTTTTATCCTATTTTTCTCAATTACTACCCTGTTAATTTTTCCGCCCATCCATATCAAATTCGCAATCCGGATGCTTGATTTGATCCGCTTCCGATCCGGCTGATATACAGCATGGCTTGACCAATGTAGGCCTATGTGCATCCTTGGTATATAAGAATTGCTTATTATTGAAATTAGGCCGGCAGTATTCTTATAAGAGCCGGCTTTAAGTCCAAGGTTCAAATCATTCTCCCGATTTAGATAGTTTGTGTCGGCTGATATCACTGTTCTTGTGCCTTTTTCGAAGGTCCTTTCAAGTTCCAAACATCTATTACTTCATTTACATCTCTATTCAATATCGTCTTATATCCTATTGACAATGATTCAATCACCAGAAATAAACTTGGATGAATACTCCGTTTCATCTGAGCATGGCTTCCTCTCCTGCGATCTGCCTCTTGTGAAGCTTCCACATGCCCATTATGCACCATGGGAGGCTATAGCCGTACAGCTTCCAAATCTTATCCAGAATGGCCAAATCAGGTGCTTAATCGAGGAACTTCCTGTTCTCACAACGGCATTGCTGGAGACTGAGCCCGAGTGGCGTCGTGCCTATAGCATTCTTGGTTTCTTCACACACGCATATATCTGGGGCGGCGAGAAGCCCAGCGATGTAAGTCAGGGTCTAATTCTTCTAGGATCAATATGATTCAAGTGCTATATCTAATTTCTAAATACTAACTGTTTAGGTTCTCCCACCTTGCATTGCGAAGCCATTTCTTGAGGTTTCATCTCATTTCGAACTTCCTCCTTGTGCCACCTACGCCGCACTCACTCTTTGGAATTTCACCACAGCTCCAGGGAAGATCCTTTCTGACCCAGAAAATGTGTCTTTGATCACTTCATTCACTGGTACAAAGGACGAGGAGTGGTTCATCGTAATCTCCGTGGCTATGGAGGCTAAGGGTGGAGAGCTCATCTCGCTTATGGTTGATGCTATCTCTGCAGCTACCACATACAATGTGCAACTTCTGACTGCGCTGCTTTACAGATTTGTTGATGGGATCCGTGACCTCACGATACTTCTGCAACGGATGTATGAGAAGAACGACCCAGATTTCTTCTTCCATCAGCTACGGCCTTTCTTGGCTGGAAGCAAAAACATGGCCGCCGCTGGGCTACCCCATGGTGTTTACTATGATTTTGGTAATGGAAATGGAGAGTGGCATCAGCATAGTGGTGGAAGTAATGCCCAGAGCTCACTAATTCAGACATTTGATATCTTCCTTGGCGTCAATCATGCAGCAACAGGGGATATCAAGTTACCTCAAGGAACGAGTTATATTCAGGTAAGGCATTTACCTCCATGCCCCTGGGATATCTATATTTCCTTCTTGGAGTAATATCTCACTGATTTAAATTAGGAAATGCGGAACTACATGCCCGCTCCTCACAGGCGCTTCCTGGAAACCTTGTCCACCCTTTGCAATATTCGACCCTACGTGACCTCCAATGAGGCCGAGTCTCCATTGAAAGAAGCATACAACGCAGCTGTCTTGACTCTTGGCGCTTTCCGGGATGTCCATATCGAGATTGTCACGCGTTATATCATCATGCCAGCTCGAAACGGATCAGCAGCCAGACAATCCTCTAACACATTGAATCTTGCAACTGGGAGCTCTCAAGTGAACAGTTTGGTCGATTCAAAGCCATCTGGACTTTATGGAACTGGTGGAACTAGTTTGATTCCCTTTTTGAAACAGACAAGGGATGATACTAAGGCTGCTGCCTGCTAGGTATATTATATGGATGTTCAAGCCAGACACTGCCCGGGCATTAATGTGTGATATTACGGCTTTATAGGAATGATTGCTTGAATATATTTAGTTGATTATGCCTGCATAATGGATACTGGTGTGATGCATACATAATCTGTAACCTTATTACCCAGGTAGAGAGAAGAGGTAAAAAAAAAAAAAAAAAAATTCATAAATGCATTAAGTGTACTCATAATATCGAGGGCATAAAGCCTGGACGGGCCTTGCAAAGAATATCGGAGAGGGAAGGGGGGAAGACGTATCATTCCGTCTATTGCAGAATGGGTGTATTTCACCTTGCTTCAAATAGAACTTCATCGTTCATGACTGAGTCCTTTCCGAGTCGTGATTTGCAAAATTCATTACATCACATGTCGAGTTGATCGGCCTCGAAACTCGCTTAGCAAATATGACACCATACGCTGAAGATTGTGGGATAGTTGTATGGGCTTGGTCGGTCAATGGCTGATAACCACGCATATCGAAATGCTCGAAAGGCTCAACGGGCCGATCACAAAGGAAGAGAATATATCAATCACCTCTTTTTGATAGTGGCAGGAACACCTTCGCTTTCACGAAGCTCGGCCAGCCTTTTCTCCCGCTCAACTAGTCGTTCCTTTTCCTCCTTGATCATCTGCTCGACCGTCCTTCTGGCGTCGGACATTCGATCAAGCTCCGTATTCTCAGCAGCCCGGCTGTACGGGTTTCTAGGGCTACCACTTGCTGGGATTTCTGCCGTCCGACTCAATCCTTGTTTCGGGTTCTTCCCTTTGCCTTTAGCCACTGAACCCGGCCCACCAGTAAGAACCTCGTAGAAGGGTTCAATGGGCTCGTTGAAGATGATCTCCTCGTAGTTTTGACTGATGACTACCTCCCGTCGCTCCTTCATTCCTTCTGCATCTGGTCCGTAAGGGTGAAGTTTCAGGCTGTGCCATAGGGTCTGCGATTTTTCATTTGACTCTGGGACGAAAAATAGTTTGATCTGGATTTCAAATTCACCCCAGCCGGTCTCGACAACTTCAAAGGGCGGTTGCTCGACTGAACGTACGTTCTGGGGATAGGTTTCGTGAAGTTTGAATTGCACTTTCTTGAGCCAGTAGGAGATGTCCTCGCCGTTGACACCCTTAACAAAGACGCGCCATTGATGGGTGTGGTCTGGGGGAGCATTGGCTGGTTTCTTCTCCGGGTCAAACAGTTGGGCTTCGCTGCCAAAAACTGGAGCGCTTCGCATTAGTGTAAGACCAAGGGAATATCTGCGATCGGGAACGTACTGAATGGTCGGAATGCTGAGACTCCCTGTGTATTGCAAGAGTTAGCTTATTTTGAGAATCGATACTAATTATTCGACTACTAACTCGGACTCGCTTGTTTCCTGTGGCTGATGGCATGATGATGATTTAGACAAGACAGTTGTGAGGTGTATACCTGAAAGTCACGCAGGCGGAATTAAAGCGAAGCTGATTTGCGATGCACGTCATGTGACGACATACAAAAGCTGTACCTTGAACCCTCCAACCTTGATCAACTGTTCTTTCTAGCCTCGCGAACTCAATATTTTGAGATTATTCTCAAATTGAGGTGATACTGGTACCAATACTTTATAATGGCTACTAAAAGACTAGTTGTCGCCGGAGGAAGTGGTTTTCTAGGTTCGCCTTATAAGAATACATATGGCCAACCTTCACAATGACTAACTTACGATTATAGGATCTAGAATCTGCAAGTCCGCCGCTGCTCGGGGCTGGTCAGTCACATCATTAAGGTATATATTCCACATTATATGCCAGAAAATTCTAAATGCTAAGGCCTAATATCTAGTCGAACTGGCGAGCCACGGTGGGAGACGGTCATGGACTCTGCGGTACGTCCACCTTGGGCAAGCTCGGTGGAATGGGCCAAAGCGGATATTTTGAAGCCAGAGAGCTACAAGCAATTTCTAAGCGGAGCTACTGCTGTTGTCCACTCCATGGGAATCCTCCTCGAAGCTGATTACAAGGGCGTTGTACAAGGGACAGAGCCAATCGTCAGCGGTCTTCAGCGGGCATTCAGCTCATCAAAGCTAGGTAGCCAGGATCTCCTATCAAGGAAGGAAGGCGAAGCTCTACAATCGAAGGAAAGAGACGGCCAATTGACATACGAATTGATGAACAGAGATTCGGGTATGCGCTTAATGAAAGTTTGAAATTTGTATATCGAAAGAAGCGCTAACATATTATCCTCCGTGTAATAGCTATTGCGCTGGCTCAGGAAGCATCTAACGAAGATGTACCCGCTTTCGTGTACATTTCTGCTGCTGCCGGCGCACCGGCCCTCCCTGCGAGGTACATCACCACCAAAAGACAAGCTGAAGACACCATCGCTACTACTCTACCGAAACTGCGAAGCATATTTATCCGCCCTGGTTTCTTGTATGACTCAAGCCGAAAGTTCACTCTGCCAATTGCGCTATGTGGCATTGTCGCATCAGAGTTCAACACCTTCCTGGGTAATAAACTTGACTTCCTCGGAGCTATGGCTGAGAAGCCATTGAAAGTCGAATTGGTGAGTGAGGCGGTGGTCGAGGCATTGGAAGAAGAGATAATAAAAGGTGTCGTGGGAACAAAAAAGATTGAGGAGCTAGCAACAAAGGCCTGGAGAAAATCCATGGCTTGAATTGCCGCAAGGTTTCTCGATATTTTCGGATGAATTATCCAGATGGGTTCAAGTCAACGCTTGGTGCAGGATTCAAGGGGACCAGCACACGTGTATTATCTCTGCTCTGTAAATGTATGAAATCATATTGAATTAAATCATGGTACCGCGTTCAAAGCTGTCACGGATTTCAGTCGTGTACTATAAGAATGTTAGCTTCAGGGTCAATGTGAAATCGAAAATTGATAATTTACCTTGTTGTAGAAGCGCGCCAGCTTCTGGTTGAACTGCTTGTTCTTGTCATTGATGTATGTCACATCGGCATCATCATCACCGCGACGTTCCTTGCGTTTCTTCAGGCGCACCTCCTCGGCCTTCTGAATATCGGCGACCAATCTGTCTACGGCAGCACGATCTGGCTTGCTCTCTGTAAAGCCCACGCTGTCGGCGGTGGAGTAAAAGGTTCCATTCTTGTCGATTGCAATCATCTCTCCGTCTTCCGTTTCGACAATCTCAAGATCACCACTGGCTGCGGCCTTCTCAATGGCAGCCAACTTCTCTTTTTCATATGCCTCCAAGTTTGCGGGCAGCTGTCGCATCTGTCGTTTATACACCTTTCTAGCATCCTGTGTATAATCTTGGAAGGCCACGTCATCTCGATGCCTTTGCTTTTTCTCCATACGACGGTCCCATTTCTCAGATTCTTCAACCGTCCAGTCCCATGCTCGCTTGCGTTCGAAATCTTCTCCTGCTGCTTCAGTATCGGCCTTGAGCAGGTTATGGGAGGCAAATGCGTGTTTTCGGGACAGCGAATGAAGGACGCTCGGGTCAGTAGCGAGGCGTCGAGTTTCTGCTGCGGTTTCTTTCATGTTACGTTCTGTGCCAGATTTCTAAGCATAGAGTCAGTAACGATATCCACTGAGAGGGGTTTTGTAGTTATGTCAAAGATAGTGTAAGCTTACCGCTCTGGCCCGAAGTGCTTTGAATTTTTCATTTCGCGCAAGTGCTTTGGCAGCGGCATCGTCTTCCTTTTTCTCGGCTTTTGAATCCGAAGAACTTGAGGTTTCCACTGGAGCATCAATATTTTTCTCGTCCTTTGCGGGATCAGTTTCCTGTGTCAAAGGCATGATGAGCAAAAATTGAGGCTAAAAGCGATGAGTGGTCGTAAAAGATTGAATATACGCCGTAGAAGACTGAAATGGAGTTGATAAGAGGTGAGATCACAGTTTCTGGAAACACACCGCCCATGCACACCGCCTTCCTTGTATTGATTATGCCACCCCAGATACCCCTTATCGTTTGTTTATCTTCATCTCCACCCGTGGGTCCGCTAACTAAATGGATCATCGAAGAAGCATTCGGTAACCATGCGAGGCTTATCTACAAGGATTCTCTTGCGATCTAAGAGTATTACTGCCATTACATTTGGTACCTTTCCACTGGTGATACTGGCAAGATACCACGCGACAAAAATACCCGACGCCCACTTCCATAACCCATCGTCTTTGGATTTATTGCGATTCACTCTCACAGCTTCGACTTCACAAACAGAGCCCAATGACAATGTCAACTCAAATTTACAGCAACAAGTTTTAGATCTTCTTGACACGGAGTGGCCGCTCAACAAACACAATCCACCTCCATCCCTATGGTGTTCTCTAAAGGGTGTTCATCCCATGCACCGAAATGAAGAGGTAACCCGCCTTCGTCGAGTGACTGAACTTTCTGATTTGAAACACATGGTCGAGAAATTGGTTGTTGATGAGGAGGGAGCGCTAGGCCTACAGGCAAAAGGATGCATGCCTTTATTTGAGGCACTCCAACGCTGTGCGCTTCATAACACCTGTAGTGAGATTGTTGCCGCCATCGATGATATCATCATCAGACTGGCCCGACTTGATTTGCCCCAAAAATCACAGCTATTTGAGATAGGGATGTGTTATGCCTCTCTCCAACTATCAGTCCCGGACATTGAGCGATTCTTCCATGGTTATATTCAGTCGAGTTTCCAGCAGGGTACCCAATCGCTGGATTTTGCAGATCATATCATCCAAGCATTGTATGCATCAGTTGAATCAGCAATATTTGAGAATAAGAATTACGACACAGATGTTCTTCCCACTCAGATTATAGGTGAACCTGGCTCAAGTTCACAGAAAGCATTCAGACTACATGACATATTGCGCAGGGTATGCCCAGGAGATCGAGTTTACCTCACCACATACCTCCAGTTACTCTCAATGCTCCGGAGACCAGAAATCGTCGTTGAATTATGGGCTGAACTATTACATTTTCTCTGTGAGGATAATAAAAAAGCTTACCACTCTGCATATAGTATCGTTCAGATCCTGACTCGGACTGAACAACCAGAAACGGCCTTGAGACTATTGGAAAAGCTCTCTACAAACTGTGGTAATGATTTACCGCACATATCATCATTCCATGGTCTGCAGGCTTTCCTAGATAATGTCATAATTGCTAAGGCACTGCCTGACTTGGTCAGTGATGGCCATTACATAGAGCTGCTTGGTATGTGCCTTCAAAACATGGAAGAACAACTGGGCATACGATGGTCAAGAACTCGAATGCCAGGAGTACTAAACGAACTCAAAACCCATCAAAGCATCACTCCGGGTTCTCCATGGAAGCTATTTGATGAGCAGCCTCTACTCACTATTGACGGCGATTGTGCTGGATATGACGATATATCTCGATTTTTTGCAGTACTTCTGGCACATGGGTCCTCAAAATCAGCAAAAGAATTGGGCCTCATTGTGGATTTATTGCATGATCAAGACGGAAATTCGCAGATGGTTAGCGCAAAAAAATTAGACCCAGTACTTAGGCGCGCCGCTTGGTTAAAATCTCCATCTTTGGAGCTTCTGTGGTGTCCTCAACACTCGCCGATTGAGTTTTCCAACTCCCAACTGCCCCGTTTGACGGATTTTGAGAGAATGTGGACCCCAGCCTCCCTCGGCCTGATACGTGCAAGCATTTCCACTAACAGCGAAACTCGATCATGCTTTGGAAGCCTACATCTCATGCAGTTGGGTCTTCTGGAAATGCGAGATGGACCAAACAACCCTTGGCAACCCTCAGGATACATTGTGGCTTGGGACCGCCAATTCAACGAAATGATCGCCCTTTTTGTTGGGAAGAGTGCCGGGGTTATTGACTGTGGATTTACATCACCAGAGGCTCTCTTGGGGACTGTGGTACATCTCCAACTCTCCCACGTGCAAAAAGATTTGTCCTTATTTCCTAGCTCCTTTCTTCGGAAATCGGCTGCTTCATACTACTTGGAAGTAGATCCGAGCCCAGATCTGGAGTTCTGATGGTGGATTTATCTTTCTTTGATCATGTGTCTTATGTGTTAATGTAATGCTTGAACATTGGCTCTGATTGAACAAGATGTTCCATTTACGTTGCAAAGCTGACTGTGGAAATCGGGGTCTCGGAAATCATTGATTGAAATAATGGTGATTGTCGCATCTTAGCCTGTACTGCATGAAATTCTTTCGAACTTTATGATTCTATTTTCTTCATAGTAATCTCTTTATTGAATTCAATCTAGTATGAATAGTGAAGGAGTTTAATGTTTCTTCGCCGTATACAACGGGAACCCGGATTGGGACTAGCGCATCATCGGACCCGTGCGTATTTTATGGCCGACGGCGATGCTATCTAGTTATCAAATTCAAACCAACTCGGTTAGAGCGGATGAGAGAGACGTCTGAAGAATATCAAATATTTAACTTCTACTAGGGAATAGGACGACTGTGATCCTCTGCAAATACTTCCCAGCTCCAAACTCTATCCTTGGAAGTTGGAGTTTAGTAGCCAGATATTAAATATCATCACAAACAGTACAAAGTGAACATAATGTTCAGTCAGCACGCCAGGCGTTCCCTACGCATAGCTCTCGCGAGTATAACATCATTGACGCGACATTCTACGCTTCAAGTCTCAAACCCTTGCAAAGCTCAAGTATCGCGTACATTTCAAACATTCGTGCCTGAAACACCTACACAATGGAACTCTCGACTACCAGCATCTAACCTCCAATCTCAACTTTCGTGCCGACTTTCTTCCAGATTTCAAATTAACCGCCGCTCGTTTACTTCCGGTCCACGATACAAATACCAACAGAACAGATACAACCGTTTCAACGGATCTGGTCGTCAGCCACTGTTTTTCCAGTTTATTCAGCGCGCAAAACCTCATCATTTCGTATTCATCGGAGTTGCTTTATCGGGTGTGTATCTATACAACACTGACGTGGTTGAGGTAAGGCATATTCATGAACCTTGAACTCTTTGCAATACTTTCCCCTAACTTGACTTTGTTCCTGCCGCACATATGTGAAGACATTTCAAATTTAATATTTTTCTTATATAGATGACTGGCCGTCGACGATTCAACTGTGTCTCGTCCTCCCAAGAGTTAAAGATGGGCGAGGAAAGCTACCGTCAAGTCCTTAATAGTGAGCGTGGGAAGATTCTCCCGGACTATCACCCTGTCGCAAAGACAGTTAATCGAGTGTTGCAACGACTGGTTCCACAAGCACCCATAGAGGGCGCCAACTGGAAAGTCCATGTTATCAAGGATGATAATATGGCCAACGCATTTGTACTTCCTGGGTACATTGATTCATCCAGTTAGATTTTTTTCTATTGCTAACGCTGAATTCTCTATAATCTACAGAGGCAAGGTTTTTGTTTATACTGGCATCTTGCCCATCTGTGAAGACGAAAATGGACTAGCTGCTGTCCTAGGACATGAGATTGCACATGTGGTAGCACACCACCCAGCTGAGAGAATGAGCAACAGTTTCATTACTATTGGAGCTGCATTTGCCGTCTCGCTTTTGTTCGATGTCTCGGGGCAGCTGTCTTCATTCTTGCTGAATCTTATGTGGAGCATGCCGAACTCACGGACTCAGGAGGCTAGTTACCCTCCACAGCTATTGGATGAAATTATTCTGACTGAAATAATAAATATAGGCTGAAGCGGACCAGATCGGACTGAGTATATTCTGCGATCAACGATAGTTCTTCACAGTGCTAACAAGATATTATAGTGATGATGTCCAAGGCTTGCTTCAAACCTGAGGCTGCTGTCAAGCTGTAGGTCTCCTTATCAGTCCTCATCCGTCAATGATTGTATGCTAATTCTATGCCAGCTGGAGTCGTATGCAAAAGCAAGAGAAAGGAGCCCCGCCACAATTTATGTCCACACATCCCTCGGTGAGTTTCTCAACTTCTTCTGAAGACAATAGTCCTTGACTTAATCATTACTCTTGCAGAGCTATAATCGCGAGGAGGCCATTCGCGGATGGTAAGAAGACAAGTCCACTGATTTCTACTTACATGTTGCTTACGTGTCGCAGGCTCGATCAAGCGGATTCCATATATGAAGACAGTGGATGCAGTTATGCTGGATCTTATAGTAAGTCTTCATTAATTTAATTTTCGTACTCACTACAATGAATACATACATTAACTCCAAGAATAGTACCTGGTTTCCACGATGCTTATCGATCAAACACTTCGAAATCGCATGAATGGTGAGATCTAGTTGGATAAAAGGGCACTTTTGTAAATTATTGAATATGAATATAAAATCCACTCTATTGTATTATAATAAAATCAAGTAATGATCAAAATTTCCTGAAATGTTGACTATAGTAAAAACCAACTGGTGGGTCTGCCTTCCCCTCCGTGCAAACGCAGCAAACACACTGTCCCCCCGTCGAGCTCCCAAAAATTCCCCGACACAACTGTGTCTATCAACTCTCTCCACAAACTTCATATCTAGTCGCATCTATCTCGGACGTGACCTTTGAAAATGTCGCTATCAATGCCAGGCCCTTCCCAGGCGGGTCTCTTCAAGCCTGGGTACCAGAGGTAAGATACAATCAAGAAAAAATAATGCCCGCGCCGCCGCAATTGCCCACCTCCTTATCTGTCCCGCCCACGAAGTCAAGGGCAGAAGAGAAGCGAACAGCTCGCTAAACAAACCCAATTGATTATAGCCACGACTCTGAAGATGGAGCTGTCATTCGTAACATCGAGGCCTGCCAGGCTATTTCGCAGACCGTCCAGACCTCCCTGGGCCCCTACGGCCGTAACAAGATCGTCATCAATCACCTACAGAAGATGATCTTGACCTCTGACGCTGCTACCATCCTACGTGAACTCGATGTTGTCCATCCTGCTGCTAAACTGCTTGTCATGGCTAGTCAGCAGCAGGATGCGGAGATGGGTGATGGAACGAACTTGGTTATTGTCCTTGCTGGCGAGTTGCTCAAGAAGGCCGAGGAGCTCATTCGGATGGGATTGAAGACCAGTGATATCGTTTCTGGTTATGAAAAGGCACAAAACTTTGCCTTGAAGGTTCTAGAGGGTATGTTCTTGTTCAAAGTGGCACTCTGCAATAATATTCATAGATACTAATTGATTTTACCTTTCGCGATATTAGACCTCGAGGTGGACAGACTGCATGACATACGCTCAGCGACAGAGCTCAGCAAGGCCCTTCGAACAGTCGTGGCTAGCAAGCAGTCCGGTACCGAGGAGACCCTGGCTGCTTTGGTTGCTGAGGCTGTCCTAGCCGTGCTGCCCAAGAACCCTGTCAACTTTAACGTGGATAACGTGCGCGTCGTTAAGATTATGGGTGGTAGCTTGGAACAGTCCAAGGTCATTAGGGGTATGGTGTTCGGACGCGAGCCGGATGGAATCATCAAGTCGGCACGCAAGGCCAAGGTCGGCGTATTCAGCTGCCCCATTGACACCTCACAGACCGAGACCAAGGGTACAGTTCTGCTGCACAATGCCAAGGAGATGGTAGACTTCACCAAGGGTGAGGAGGATCGTCTCGAGACCGCCATTAAAGAGTTGTACGACTCAGGTCTTCGTGTTGTCGTTGCCGGATCCACCGTGGGTGACCTGGCACTGCACTACCTTAATCGCTTCAACATCCTGGTTGTCAAGATTCTGTCCAAGTTCGAGCTTCGTCGTCTGTGCCGGGTGGTTGGTGCCACTCCTCTGGCTCGTCTTGGTGCCCCTATGCCTGATGAGATGGGATCCGTGGACATTGTTGAAACTACTGAAATTGGTGGTGACCGAGTTACCGTCTTCCGTCAAGAAGAAGCCAACGCAGTGACTCGCACAGCGACTATCGTACTGCGCGGTGCTACTCAGAACCACCTGGACGACATTGAGCGCGCCATTGACGATGGCGTGAATGTCGTAAAGGCCATCACCAAGGACCCACGTCTCGTTCCCGGTGCCGGTGCCACAGAGATCCAACTCGTGGAACGAATCTCCAACTTCGCCGATCGAACACCGGGTCTGCCTCAGCACGCGATCCGCAAGTACGCCGAGGCCTTCGAGGTTATCCCTCGCACCCTTGCTGATTCCGCCGGTCTCGATGCCACTGAGGTCTTGTCCCGCCTTTACACTGCACACCACCGCAACAGCAGCGCTGGCAAGTCCGCAGATGGAGTGGAGGCCAGCTCGTCCGAGGAGGAGGAGCCCTATTGGACCACTGGTGTGGATCTGGAGGCAAGTACGCCATCTGGCACATTGGATGCCGTTGAAGAGGGTATTCTCGACCTTATGGCCACCAAGAGCTCGGCCATCCGCCTGGCTAGCGAGTCCGCCCGCACTGTGCTTAGCGTCGATCAGATCATCGTCGCCAGACAAGCTGGTGGGCCCAAGCCGCCGGGACCTAACCCCAACTGGGACGAGGACTAAATGAAGAACTTGATACCTGAATGTTGAGGCGTGAGTTCCGTGAATTTTGGCTTCGATGCCGTCAAGACGGTCATAGATTTCCGTACGATATCACGAAAAAAAGTCGCCGAGTGTGTATAGCACAGCATGATAATAAACCATACATTATGGTCAACTCAACTATAGTGTTACCAAACCATTCCAAGGTTGACTGGTACACCTATCCTGTACACAGTAGATTGATATGTAGATAAAGTGACATAGAGAAGTCTATATCTACAGAATATCTAGGTACCTGAGAAGCCGCTTGCACAGCTCTATAAATTACAACGGATAGCATCGCATCTTCTTTGAAGAGAAACCCCCTTTCCGAGCGAGTTGACCAGAAAGGATGCTGGTCTGGTTCTATACTAACTTGAAGCATTGATTCCTACGATGGCTGACTAACCCTCATCACGTGATCCTTGGATTTTCCCGAAACTCTGCGTTTCTTTTTGCTCGCATCGCGGATGAGCTATCACCTTCCTCCTCCTTCACGTCTTATATTTAACTCCCTTTTTTCTTCTGAGCTCAGCATCTACCGTCTTCGCCATGTCTTTCCCTATTCAGACCGCAGTTCGCAGCTGTCGATACCTCTCCGGCTCTGTCCGCCCGTCCCTGCGCATTGCGACTACATATCTGCCTACAGCATGCACACCCACCAGTCGACGATGGGAGTCGACCGATGCTGCCACTGCTACCCCATCAAACCCCAAGATCACACAGATTGTCGACCAAATCAGCCAATTGACCCTGCTTGAGACCGCGGACCTTGTATCAAGCTTGAAGGTGCGTTGCTACTAGATCTATTGATTCGCCGATACACTCCTTCACAAATCGCCAATTGCTGTTTTCTTTGAACTGAATTTCGGAAGAAGTCTGTTAGTTTGCAAAATTCTAATATAATAATTGTTTAGACCCGCTTGAACATTCCCGATCTCCCCGTTGGTGGCTTCGCCATGGCCGCCGGCGGTGCTCCTGGTGCTGCTGCTGCTCCTGTCGAAGAAGAAGAGGCTGCCCCAGCTGCTGCTGAGAAGACTCTGTTCAACCTGAAGCTGGAGTCTTTCGAGGCCACCTCCAAGCCCAAGGTCATCAAGGAGATCAAGAACATGCTTGGTCTGTCGCTGGTGGACAGCAAAAAATTCGTGGAGTCTGTGCCAAAGGTCATGAAGGAGTCTGTTCCTAAGGAAGAGGCTGAGAAGATCGTCGAAACTCTCAAGGGTCTTGGTGCCAAGGTCGTCATGGAGTAAAGAATAAGAAAACAACTGGATACAAGAAATAACTCGGCGAGAAGCGAGAAATAGAATCGGGCGTCAAGCATTGTGTCTTCGCTTTCTCCCTTTTCTTGTCATTTCTTACAATTTGTCAAGATTATGAACCAAGTGGAGGAATTTCTTTTGGCTTCGAGGATATCCTTGAGCTTTGTATTAGCCGTGTGGAGGGCAAATGTACATTATACGCATTGTGTTATGGATCTTTCTGGTACAGAGGGATTGTTTTGTTTAATTGATGCATTGAGCATGTTTATTATAAAACAGACATCATTCCCGCTGTAACTTACATAGTAGATAGATTGTACGATGTTTTTACCCACAAGTTCGGATTTTTTTTTTGACCGCGCTACCGTTTTGCGGGTTCGCGGACTCTCGACTCTCGACCACAGCACCTTGCACTCCAATCTCCGATTCTCTCTGCATTGATGTCACGACCACAGGCTGCGCTGCAGAAATGGTTTCAGATCTCACAGTTTACACAAAATCCTGTTACTCTGAATCTATGCAAGATCACTTCCGCAAATCGCCATGCGACCCTCGTTGCGAAACGGTCATTCAACAACACACACGCCCTGTCTGCTAAGCAACTGCGAAAATCACCAACTTGGGGGAATGGACCAACTCGTCGGAGACGATTGAAATTAGACCAGAGTGGCATCCTTCTGCAATCGCTCGATTTTCGTGAACCCGTTGAAGTGCGACTGGAAAGGCATGAAACGGAGTCTATTTATCAACACCAAAGTGCCATCGACAATGACATATTGCCTAAGAGGCTCAGTTATCGGACATTCAAAGATGTGGGCGCAAAGCTGATCACGGCAGCATGGACGTTGAAGCCAGAAGCGTCAATCATTCGCTCGATCTCTTCTGGTAAGCTCCTGAATACACGTTTTTTTTTTTTGTATTGGGAATTGACTTGGAAGCCAGTCGTAACTAATTTTGACCCCTTCCATAGATGTCGAGACTATTTTTCATATTGGATCTATCATAAGCCGGGAGGATAATGACCTCCGACAGTGGGTTCACACTGCATGTGCACTTGCAAGATCGCCTAGTGCAGTGTGCATGTTGAGCTCCAACATGATGAAGGATAATTTGCCTTTACATGCAACTATATTTCCGGAGCTTGAAAGGCTCGCGGAAGAAGGATATCCTCCTGCCATGTGTTTGCGAGCGAAAATGCATGTCAACGCACGCCAATTTGAAGAGGCCGGTCTCATTCTGGAAAAAGGTGTGCTTCCATTTCTTCATCCGTCATCCCGGCGGCCTCCACCCCATCGCGACCTTACATTCAACAATTTGTTCGAATCCCCATGGAGGTTATATGGATTGTCTCAAGCGTCATTTGCCGAGACGGTCAAGTCGACAGAGCTTCGTGATCAGTTGCATAAGAAGGGTGACGATGCAACCATAATTGCTGCAATGAAATATAATGATCCAGAGGCCTTGGTAGAATACGCATCTCTCATGCTGAACGAGAACAACCTGGATGCTTACGAGGAGGCCATGGCCAAGGCAGCAGCAGCTGGTAGCAGTGAAGCTTGTCTTTTTCTCGCAAATTTCTACTATTACACATTTCACGGTAAATATCCCGTCCGTGGCGAGCGAGACTCAACCCACACACCTACATCTTCAACCAATGAACCAAAATCGCCTGTCAATGCCATACTGAAATATATCTCATCATATTTCAGACGGTACTATCCGCGTGAGAAATACCGAGATCTTGCGTATGATTGGTATTACTTAGCCAACTTGCGTGGTGAGCCTGTTGCCGTTTTTATGTGTGCACTTATGAAACGTGAAGATGGACACCATGTTGACGGCCGACTATTCTTGGAGTATACATCGAGACAACATAAGAAAGACAAGCAATTGGACGAGACACTGCTCAGAATGGAAGATTTGAAATTGAACTGGTTTAATAAGGAGTATACTCCTAAACTTCCTAAGGGTTTGCTAACACTGCGGTAGAGGGAACAGGATGTGGTACTTGAACATACATGGATATAGCTGAACAACAACAATGTACATTACTGTTTTCTCTTATAATACCTTGGGATCCATTTCAATTTGAAAGCCTAAATTGATGTGCTCGAAGATGAAGTGACAAGTCCAAATATTGATGAAAGGACCTTCCAGACAATAGCTTTTGACATGATATTGGGAACTAGATTTAGTTTCAGTACACTACCTTTGAATTTTCTTGCCTTACCACCTAAAGATGTGACGAAATCTACTGAGGTATGCTCGATCTCCTAACAAAAGATAGTATAGCTTATTGTTAGCTTTATATTGGGCTTGCCACTCTATTACGCCGATTTGACTGGGCACTTCACAACACGGATGGGACCAATGGGAGCGTCGTGCGAGATTACTTTAATGGACAGATAATCTTTGGGCATAGCTCCGTATATGTCAAGGTCATTCAATTGGAACGAGCAGCTAAGGTTTGTGGTTACGGTTAAACATGATGCCTCATTAGGAGCGTGATAGTAGACTCAGATCTCAAGAAGACAAAATCAATCAATTCATGCTTGGTCATGATTCACGGTTACGTGTTAGTTATATAAATCATCGTAGTATTTTCATAACAAATACTAAAATCATCAGAGAAAGTACAAAGAGAAACACCATCCCACCAATCACCCAAAAAAAACACAGGATAAGTGCATGAATGGAAGAGAAACAAAACGTACAATCCAAGAAACAACACCATAAACGTAAGTTCCCCGTATCATGAATACAGAATCATGGTGGAAATAATAGTGGTATCATAGGGAGAGGAAAACATGGAGAAAATATAAAAGTCATCAAGTCAAATCCATATATATATATATATATATATATATATAGACCAAAATATGTGAAAACCCATAAGTAAAAGGGAGGGATTAAATGTTTGCAAAGATCAAATGTTCATCATGGAAAATGATTAAATCGTTCATTCTTCGGTCAGTGCATCATCACCCATTTCGCGCCAATCTTTGGATCGGTCTGTTAAGCGGCGGATACCACTTATTCTTTGTGCCCAGTGTGCTTCTGAGGGGGTGCGGTAGGTGAAGCCTCGCTGGGATGAGATGACACCAATGCTTTGGAGGACAGCTTTGCGGGAGTCACGGCTGAATACTGCCGGGTGATTGATCCACTCCAATGCTGAATCCAGGTCTGCATTGAGGGCTGTCATTGTATGATTGTCAATAGCAGCGGCTGGGGAGATAGTCGGGGTCTCAGAGACTGTGGAGGCATGACCGTCACCGTAGATTGAAGACTTTGGAGAGTTTGAGCTCGGAGTATCACCCCTGCCTGAGTCACTTGTACCGGAAGCACGTGGAGCAGCAGCTGGAGGCAGTGGTGGTAAACCACCCTTGCCGAGGCCCTTGAGAATACTCCTAGTCTCATTCAGTAAGTGCTCTCCACGATCATGTTGGCCCCGCGAGACAAGGGTAAGTGCTCGAGTCAACATGTCGGAGGTAAGCAGCTCCATGCGGCGCTGTACAATGGAAGGGTGAGGGGGAATTTGCGGAGACATTGACTGCTGACTCTTGGCCTTGGGGTTTGGTGGGAGCATGGTAATAGCGAGGAGAGAGGGACGAGGCGAATGAGTCAAGTGGCCTTCACGAAGAAGGTCACCGTAGGTCAAGTCGGCTTGTATCAACGGAACTTCTTCAACGCTGACGACTCGGGGCTCATCACCGTCAGCTCCACCACCCAGAGCCTCTAATCCAGAAACAAGGCTCTCCCATGCGTCTTGGGGCATGTTCTCCTGAGTGGCGTTGTCTGGCTCGATCACCAGCTGAACTAGAACGTCACGCTTGTCACCGAATCGCAGATCACCCAAAGCAGCTTCGGCATCCTTGCCAGTTGCTCGCTTAGTAGTTTGAAGGGCACCGCTAATCTTGACAAATTTGGCGGGGGATCCTTCTGGTAACCGGAGCTTCAATTTAACGTTTTGGTGAGATGTTGTTTGCAATGCACCCAAACAACCAGCAACGCATTCACGAAGCATCATCCAGTCCTTCACGTACAAGTAAGATCCCTTGGTCCGTGTCGACAATTCAATAATTGTATCCGGTTTATGTGTGAGACCAAGCCCAAAAGAGTGGATGCTGACCTTGGCAGCCTCGGCACGAGACACGACGAAATCGACACTTTCTGGGTCGGAAGTAGATGAATCGCTGATCAAAAGAATTGTGGACACAGGGTTGTTGAACTTGCGCTGCATCAGGAGATCCATGGCCACATTTGCACCCTCAACCACATCAGCCCGAAGGCTTTTCTGACCAACGGGGCGAATAGAATCAAGGACCTTGTTCCATCCGCTCCACTTCTTAGTGGTCATGCCCACTAAAGGCACCCCTCCACCACTTGAGCCAAACGTTACCAAACCCATGCGGTCCCGAGGGCCTAGATTTTGTACCAGGAACTTGAGGGCATCGCGCAGAAGGGTAATTTTAAGACCTTGCATGGACGAAGAAACGGGGATCACAACGACAACATCGATAGGAATGTGGAAAGACTGGATTTGAGGAGCCTCCGAATCCGGTATAGTGTAATCAGTGATGGCAGATTTGCTGGACTTGGCTGCACCGTAAGAAGAATTGGTAGAAGATTGTCGTTGAATTCGGCCGGTCCGGTAGTCGTCCTCTTCAGCCGAAGTATCAAACTCAAAATCACTCTGGCGCGACAGATTCTCCGCCACATGCAGATCCAGTAAAGCACGGCGCCAGATGTTGAGCTGGCTGCGTGACTTGAAGCGTAAGAAAAAGCAGGGCAACTCGGTTACAGTCAAGTTCAACGAAAGAATTGGCTCTTCCACGCCAGCTTCGAGGGACTTCAAATGCTTCCTGATTAGGATAGAGCCCTTGAGCGTGCAACGGGGCTTTCGTTTGCCCATCTCATTGTAAGAGACCTTCTTTTCTTTGACGCAAATAAGCATCTCAGCAAACAAATAACATTCCAACTCTTGCCATGACTCCCGATCCTTGCCAACACGCATTTGGCCATGCAATCGCAGCTTGCCAAATCGTGAGAATTCAAGTCCATGCCAGTTGTCCACTCGGTTCTTCAACTCCTCGGCAATCTCATCCATGTTCTCTGTTGGCTCATACTGGGGAGACCGAGCATCCTGTGAGCCTCCAAACCGCGCAGAATATGGCTCATCCGGCTGCGATTGACCTGGAGGATTTTGAAGATCATCTGCATCGGGAAGCCAGTTGCCCTCCGGCACCTCAACCGTGATCAGACAGGTGAGTGATTGTTGGTGACGGGATCGGTTCATAGTTGGGAATTCACTTCGCACGGTCACAATCGGAGCAGGAATCGGGTTTTTGATCACCCCAGGGCGGGGACTCAAGTCAGATTCCATTGCTTGCACATCATAATCGTGGCGTCGTCCAGTGCTGATATGCTGTCCGTCATGGTAATCACCTGAGGAGCCGGCTGCACTTCCGTTCCGTGAATGAGGTTGGCGGGGCTGTGAATTGATGGTCAGGGGTTCAACACGTTCCCGCTCCCGCTGGTTGGCATCAAGACTTTGTTGTTCGAATTGATGAGCATCATCTCGGTTGCTGTTGTTACTACTGTTATTGTTGGTATACCGATTACTGGCATCACTTGGCTTTCGGACGGATGGAGGTGGCTGTTCCCATGGAGTTGCCGGGGTTGTTAAGACACTCCGCATTGTGGCAGTATCGCTCATCGTCGTCACCGAGCGGACAATATTACTAATTTTCTCTAGAAAACAATTAGCCCTAACTTCATTAAATTTGAAGAAGTATAAATATCGAAAACAAAAGGAGAAAACGAACCCATATCCAAGACATTTCCACCACGACTAGTGTCCAGGGCCAGCGGCGCATTGCAGGTCGGACAGTATTCCGATTCATATTCTCGGATAAATTCATAGAAACATGCTTCGTGGGACACATGGCTACATGCAAGCTGCAGAACACGTTCACCTCGCAGGATATGTTCTAGCGGCTCCTCGCAGACGGCACATTCACTGCCGATAAACGTCCTCTCCCTCCGAGTACGGGTACGATCAACCTCCATGGGGCCCATATGTCTGCTTGATCTTGAATTGAAGGAGACAAGTGACCGCTGGGAGTGAAGCGGTTGGAGAGCTTCTGATTCGGGGTAGATGGAATCGGGTCGATGTGAACTATCTATGGTAGATGCTCTTGGTCGGGTCAAAGTTGTTGTACTGCCAAAGTTGTCCTCCCTGTGGTCTGGCTTACCACGTCTAGATCGAAAGGGACGAAAGCCAGAACGTGAAGGAGTATCAGATAGTTGTGATTGGGAATCTGATCAACCAGAAGGAGATTAGCGGGGGGCCAAACGTTTCAAGGCTGGCATGAAAGAGATTCCATACTGCCAATATACAAAATAAAGAATGGGGTCCAAAATGGGAAATGGAAAGTATGAAGATCAGGGGGAAAAGAGGAAGGGGAATATTGGAAATAAAATGGTGCGATGAACAATGATGCGATGAACAATGATGCGACAGGTCTCGGTTTCAAGCAGAGCAGGCGAGACTAATGAGACTTACCAGGATCAAATGCTTTCTTCTTCGAACGACCTAGGAAGCCTATGTCAGGAAGACGAAGTGAATCATCCCTAGCAGCATTCGTGGGAGAAGGTCGTTTCCACATAGAGGAAACCGAGAAAGTTCAATCGGGGTGGGGGAGACGGATTAGATGGGGGAAAGAGTAGCAAAAAACAGAAAAATAAGCCCCCGAAAGTATAAAATAGGAATAAAATAATAAGAAATAAAATAAATAAAAAGAATAAATTACTAGCGTTAAAGGTAGTAGAGAGAGAAGGGAGAAAGGGAAGGAGAGGGGCGAAAGATGGCACTATCGTAAAAAGGTTAGACTCTATACTAAGTATACTTGCCAAAAAAAAAAGTAGAATTGGCTTTGCCACTAAATAGAAAAGGGAAATTAACGAAATCAAAGAGAGTGAACACATCTGAAGAAATAAGAGATCGGGTCCACTTGAGAATACCAAACTGGTTATCGAATGATCGAGCCATGGATGACATATGTCTATCCGTGGGTCTGGGATCCCTTTTTTTGTATCCTCTTTTTATTCTTCCCCTGAAACATGAGAATTGAAAAAAAGAAAGGAAATGAAAAAACGTGGCACAATGACAGCTTGAATGATCCGATATCCGCACTATCCCTGCTTTCCATTGGTATAGCATCAAGACTTATATCTATAAACTATACAAATTATATTTCTAGGTTTTTACCCAAACCTAGCTTTCAAGGCTATTCAAGTAGATGAACTACATATTGGGCCCGCCCCTTTTTTTTTTTTTTTTTTTTTTTTTCCCTCTTGGGGTTCAATGGGGCGATACCAGAAATGCTCTTGATCGGCTTTTGGCCATAAACTGGAACTACTTGGTGGCGCTCCAAGCCCTTGGGACTAAGGTACAGATCCATCATCCATATCTTGGAAGACATCGGTAATTATGGAGTACTCCGTAAACAGATCTAGATTCGGGGTTCTTTATTCTACCCAAGTATTCCTTCCAACCTGGGAAGTTGGAACTCATAGATCTATAACCATTGAAGTATACACCGATGATATAAGCAATAATTTCCGAATAGACTTGATCATATCAGCCAACGTTTCCTGTTATTGGAAAACTGGATATTCAAGTCCCGCCTTTCTTTGTTTTGTCAAAGCCTTGTTGTGCCCATTGATAAAGTAAAATACAACCGAGTGG
Organism: Penicillium taxi; assembly: GCF_028828555.1. Classification (NCBI taxonomy): domain Eukaryota; kingdom Fungi; phylum Ascomycota; class Eurotiomycetes; order Eurotiales; family Aspergillaceae; genus Penicillium; species Penicillium taxi. Next base: position 2,940,230 of record NW_026643205.1, read on the forward strand.
GTAATACAACCGAGTGGGTAATCCCGTAAATTTTACGCGTCACTTACATGTTTCCTTTTTCAACCGCCATGCCAACAACAGTTTCTCAGAAAGCTCAAAAACGGGTTGATCAGGAGGGGAAGATCTTCTTAGCTATCAAAGCTACTCGGAATGGCGAAACTCAATATTTACCAAGATGCGCTTACGTTTGATGTCACTCTTTCAGTCCTTTAACGCTGTACTTCTGGTGTCAAACATTGCTCTGAAAAACGCACAAATGGTCGTAAATTGACTAGAACTGAAGAGAAACACTATCTAGTTGGATTCTCTCTTTAGATAACTGTAGAGCTGCTCCTAGCCATTCTGATGTCGGTACTATTGCTAATTTACTACTTGCTGATCATGGAACCAACCTACAAAGTACATATGGGCGACATTGGATCGGAAATTTCAAAAACACTGATTCGCTATTCAAGATATTAGTATTTTCAATTGGGCAAAATAAGAAGATCTTATCATTATTCACGAATGGTTTAGCTTTAACTCTGTACCTAATCTTTCAAAGGTCTGGTTTCATGAAGATCTATAGATTCCAGAAGACTAGCGATTTAAAGTTAGTCCAAATAGCAAGACGTTAGACGAAATAGGGCTTCAACGGCTACAAAAGTTCTTATTCCTGCTACTAATTGTTTATAAAACAGGAAAATATTGTCTTTTGGTCTTGAATGGTTATAGGAGCCATCTTATACCTAAATTTGATCAAATTTACATACCAATATATTCATCCCATCTTTGAAAACCGTTGGATATAGGCTATTTTGCGTTCCTAAAACGATAATATTCTCGCCTAATCAATTAGAAAATGGCGCTTGATTCGGCAGTATCAAAAAAAGCATATTTTCTTGAAATCTACCTTGTCGCGCACATAAAAGCTATTAGATCTGCTTCCAGCATCTTCACCTTCTAGAATTCATTTTTTGATCCCAATCGAGTGCTCTTAACGCTTAATATATTTTATTGCATACGCCATCACTACTAGAAAACAATTTAAGTCAAGATTATACACTAAAAACACCGAAAACATCGAAGTATCTACGCCGACAACATAATTATGTCGTACAGTTTCGCGAAGCCCTTCTACCCCAAGAGCTTTTGTCACGGATTAATCGCCGGACAAAAACTGATATTCAGATTGATGTTTAGTGTAGGATCGGATTAATATATTAGTGGAGTTTGCGCATGTTATTCTGAGAGGAAGAACATAATGGTCTTTTGGACTACGTGCAGGAAGCGAGCGCAAGCGTTCTTCTTAACAGCTTTAGAGCAAATTATAAGGGTGCAAATTCTCCATTAACTTATTACCAAGATATTGCTATTCTCCGCCAGGAAAACAAAGCTATTCACGCATTAAATAAAACCACATTAGAAAAGAGAACATCCAAATCACCAGATGGCTATTCAAGGTGATTTAAAATCCTTGAAAGCTTGATGGCTTCTAGAGACTTCGATAGATACTCTAGAAGCCAATAACACTCAATTTGGCCACCAAAGTCAATCTCATTCCTGACGTCACCAACGTCTATCCAGATATAGTATCTGCAGATAGACTGGTCATAGAAGAGACAGATTTCATAGTTTTTTTTATTGGTTTCATTACAATTTGATGAAGCTTTGGTATAAGATAGAATGTTCCGAAATAAAAAGTGGGTCAAATTACCCACTCGTATGTACTTGGTATGTATTTTACTTTAATTATCAGATAATTATTGGCCATCTCAAATTGTTAGTTATCGAAACCTTGGAACTTGTAAGTGGGTTGTATCATAATACATACTCCGGTTATCCGTCTATACTCCGACTCGATCGTCTCTCATATGCACCAGATTGAATACCTCCGTGTTTCAGCCCCCTAGACCCCTGAGGTCCACAGTGGACGCTTGTCCCTTGTCGGAATTTGACAGGTGTGGTCCACGGTCTCTGGGGACAACTCGTGCTCCGTGTTTGTGGTTAAAGTTTTATACCTTGAAGTCGAAGTATGAAGAATTCACATCTGAGCATTTATCATGGATTCTGTATTGACTCTAATTTTGTAAGGCTGTAACTACCTCAATATTTAAATATATTTACCTAGTGACTAGGTGCATATATGTAATGAATGACTCATTTATCGCATGTAATGAAACGTAAGGTTACAACTATTGATGCAGCTTATCCTAGACTATCAGAAGAGTTATCTATTACGATGTACCTAGGATGACAGGCACTGGGATTGTACTTACCTAAGTAGATTGAACCGTGGCATAAATATCAAAATGGTTAAGATCATTGAATCAAAAGTGCTTGGAAGCCTGACAAGCCCGAGTCATGGACATAATATATGATTTTGGCATCAGTTGATGGAATATGAAAGAGGAGAAGTCCAGATAAGTCCAGACTCCAATTTGACAGTGGAGTTAGTCCAAGTGCATCCATCTGTGGAGACTTCTACCGAAACGTTTCACTCTATTTTCTTCATCTTCATTTTCATTTCTTCGAAGCTCTGGACTTGAATCTCCTTCAGCCCCATTCTGTATCAACCTGTGTCTCTGATGTTACTCGTATTGTACTCCATACTGCTCTAATTTAATAAACTAAAGGTACACGCCATGTCTCCGCAAAATATGGAGCATTACGGGGAGTCACGGAACTAGGTATACACTCAGACCCCTTTATTAGAGTAGAGGCCTGGAGAGTACGCCTGGCTGAAAAAATACCGGTGCAGATTAATATCCTACGTATCTAAGTTCTTGCAATTGCCTAGTGAGGCTTGAAGATGTCAGACATTGAGGTAGGAAAACGAGAGTGATATGAGAGAAATAGAACCTTGGAATTTGAAAGATCAGATAATTCAAGACATCCAGTTATGATCGGTCTTTGCCTTCCAAGTTTTCTATTCAGTTCCGATTTGGAGGGGTAGCTCAAGATCTGTTGTACATATGTACTCCGTACTCCGTGCTGTGTCTAATAAAGCGGTCATCTAGAGTGCCCAGGTGACATTATTACCCAATGACATCCGCCAAGTACCTAGGTACCCGCTGGGTACCTCTCCCAGCTTTATAGTGGAGTATCTGTGCATTGAGAAACACCCTGCCTACCACGATTCCAGCCTCCAGCCAACTAGCTAATCGGACTGGTCTGGATCAATACCAGATATATCGGACGACAAATAGAAGGGTTGGACTCCACTTCTGACCATTGACAAGCTCTCCCAGACTTTCAAATTAGAGCAATGGCCAGAATGTTCAATGAGCCCTGTTGATATGGTTCATCGAAATGGTTCATCGGGCAACCAATCCTATGACATAATACTTTGTCCAAAACCTACTGAGTAAATTGCTTTCCACGCAATAACTCTCTACGGTGGCCCTATCCCACTTATTTTTTAGGCACAGTTTCTTTGTACCTCATCTATACTACATATACTTGTAGGGTTTGGTCTGTTTGCAACTGGGTTTACACCGGCAGCACCCGAACGGGAAGGCTTAAGTAATCGGGAAAGTTTGTTCCCAACATCCTCTGGACTGGGAAAGCTTCGACAACCAGACCTCTCCCCTCCATACTCAACTCTCAATTGGGCTTCTTCTGCAATCATGTTCTTCCGCGTTGCAGCTCGCCAGGCTGCGCCTCTGCGCCGCCAGGCCTTTGCCCCTGTTGTCCGCCGTTCTGTGACTACCGACGCCGCGTCGTCGCACGCCGAGAACATCCCGCAGGTTTGTTGAGACCCCGTCCGGAAAACTTGAAAAAGCTGTTCAAGGCTCGCCGGACCTTAATGCTGATGTGAACGACTTGCGCTGCTACAGGAAGATGACAAGCCCTTCACCGTTCACCTCTCCGATGAGAGCTTCGAGACCTACGAGCTCGACCCTCCCCCATACACCCTGGAAACCACTAAGGCCGAGTTGAAGCAGATGTACCGCGACATGGTCACAATTAGGTATGCTCTCCCTTTCTTCCCCTCTTGACTCTTTTGAAAAAGCTCTAACCATTGAAATTCGCGTTCAATTATAGACGTATGGAGTTGGCTGCCGATCGTCTGTACAAGGAGAAGAAGATTCGTGGTTTCTGCCATCTGTCTGTTGGTCAGGAAGCTGTCGCAGTCGGTATCGAGCATGCTATCAACCGCAAGGACAATGTTATCACCTCTTACCGTTGCCACGGTTTCGCCTTGATGCGCGGTGCTACCGTCAAGTCCATCATTGGTGAGCTGCTCGGCCGCCGTGAAGGTATCGCCTACGGAAAGGGTGGTTCTATGCACATGTTCGCCGAGGGCTTCTTTGGTGGTAACGGTATTGTCGGTGCTCAGGTACCCGTCGGTGCTGGTCTGGCTTTTGCCCAGCAATACAACGAGGAGCCCCAGACCAGCATCGTCCTTTACGGTGACGGTGCCTCCAACCAGGGTCAAGTCTTCGAGGCTTTCAACATGGCCAAGCTGTGGAACCTCCCTGTCCTATTTGGTTGTGAGAGTATGTTTTAACCAATTCATCGGTGTTTTAATGAACTACGAGAAATCTAACACTTCCTCCAGACAACAAGTACGGTATGGGTACATCCGCCGCCCGCTCCTCCGCCCTGACCGAGTACTACAAGCGTGGTCAGTACATCCCTGGTCTCAAGGTCAACGGCATGGACGTCTTGGCCACCAAGGCCGCCGTCCAGTACAGCAAGGACTACACTGTCTCTGGCAAGGGTCCCCTTGTCCTCGAGTACGTCACCTACCGTTACGGCGGTCACTCCATGTCCGACCCTGGTACCACCTACCGTAGCCGTGAGGAGATCCAGCGCATGCGTAGCACCAACGACCCTATCGCCGGACTCAAGCAGAAGATCCTCGAGTGGGGTGTCACCTCCGATGAGGAGCTCAAGACCATTGACAGGGAGGCTCGCGCCGCCGTCGACGCCGAGGTCGTCGAGGCCGAGCAAATGGATGCTCCCGACAACACCAACCGTATCCTCTACGAGGACATCTACGTCCGTGGATCCGAGCCCAAGTGGATGCGTGGCCGTACCGTCGACGAGACTTTCTACTACTAGACTTCTTAATGGAAAGAATTTTGCGTGACCGGTCATATAACATCATTTAAGCCTTGAAGTTTTGGGCCTTGGGGCTATAGGGAGACCGGTCTTTGTTTCCAAATTGAGGTGTCCTTTCCTCGCGAGAGTGAGAGAAAGAGAGAGATGAGATACCTCGCACATCTTGGTTCTCTATCATTATTTCTGTAATTTAGCCGATGACTGCTCTTTCTTGTGTTTGTACCTGTTTTTTTCTAGAGTAGAGCAAATTGTGATCATCCTCGATTTGGATTTTACTCTTTTTTTTTTACATTCATAGCATTAGACGACTTGAATTGTCCCCCGATCTCTCGGAGATATTGCCGTGAAGAATCGAGTCTATGGAGTAGGAAAAGCTGGGCAATCCGGCTGTTATAAAGTTTAAGAACATCTAAAAACTATTTTACTTGAAAACCAATCAAAATCTTGTGATTATTGTATTCACGTCTTATGCATATGGGGGGTATCATAACATATAATATAATAATAAGCTCGCGACAAAAAAAAATAACCCTAGCATGCCGAGACTCCTCGCACCTCAAGTAGGTTCCTGTCTCAACATATCAAGAATCATATCTTGGGTTCTTTGTACCGAGTCGAGCTTCTCTTCCAGCGCACCCCGACCATCGTATAGTTCCTGGCGCAGTTCAGCTTTGATCTCCTTGCGTAGCTCCTCCTTCATTCGATAAAGATCTGCCGAATTTAAATTGTATGAAGCGGCTGGTTCATATTGTATTGCTTGACGAGAGGATTCGGTCTCAGCTGGTTCGGATGCTTGTATCAATGCTGAGATGACTGGAGAAGAGCGCGGGTCTGAACTGTCGCCTGAGGGTGTGTCGAAATGGTGTTCTTTCAGTTTGCCTATGGTATCAATCGCGGTTATCGGGTGGGTATCTGGTGGTGGGGTTGGATCTAATGAGCCCGAACCCGAAGCTGATCCCGATCCCGATCCCAGTGCTTCAGATAGTGGTAAAGGTATATATGGCGCAGGCTGTCTCGTAGGCTGAGTAAAATTGGAAAACATTGTCTCAAACCCAGGAGGTAGTTTAACACCACTTGAAAATGAGGTGGAAGGTTTGCTGAGTGTATTCGCGCTGGCAACAGGAGTAGTTACTGAGTAGGTTGTCATTTGAGCAGCAGATGTCGTGTTCTCCTTTGGAAGCGCAGGGCTACCAGGAGAGTTCATCCCAACATGAACAGCTGGGTCATAAGCTTTCCAAAGCCCACCTGCAGGTTTGGGAACAGACCGTCTTCGAAGCATCTCATCTCGCTTCGCAATCCGCCTTGTCTCAGCCTCCAGCCACCGCTGCCAGGTAGGAATCCAAGTATCGAGAACAGCAACCCACTGGGGATTCATAATGTCTTTAGCGGGAATATCAGGAGAAAGACCATGTTGTCGTTGTTGCTGCTCTTCCAAGAACTTGACTCTCTGTTTCGTTGCCATTTCCACCTTCCTGCGCACCGAATGCCACGAATATGGTCTCCCATTCACCAACGCAAACTGCTCTGCAATATTCTTCCACCAATTGCATATATCACTTCGCTTTCCAAATCCGCCTGCGTGGTTATTGCAAATCTCAAAAAGTGATATTTCCTCCTTCGTCGTGAGTCGCTTGCTATGTTTTCGGGCACCCTGACTCTCTTCCCCGTCATGATGCTCACGCTTCATACCTCGCATCTCCCTCACGGATGTATAAGCATCGGTAGCGAGGATATCTTGCCTACTAGCTTGTGCGCCCACAGGCATGTAGAAGATATCTCGATCTGTAAGTACTTCTGTCTCGCAATGTGGGTTTTGATTTCTGTTGCTTTCAACTGCATTACCCGCTGAGGTATTGTTCATTCCGCTATTCCTAATGACAACCATCGGCACAGAAAGAGATGGCGGTACACTACTGCGCAGATTGGACGTGGAACCCATATTATTAACCCCCTGAGGGCGATGAGAGTTGGAGAACTCATGTTGTGTGCCTGCCATAGACTGTATAGAGTTTGTAATTCCTATCGATTGGTATTGTGGAGCAGTTGGAACGAGAAGGTCGAAGTTGTTGCTCTGTAGTTGTTGGGGCGGTGTGTTGGATTGTGAGGGGCTATATTGCCGAGGTATGGACATCATACATCATAACATACCTGACCATTGATTTGTGAACGATTGAGGCTTCAAGGTCAATCTCGATGTAGAGTAAGTATAAATATACACGGATTTTGCGGGGATCAAGTGCAAATCTTCTGCAAATCTTCTGCAAATTCTAGTCGCGTAATTTCAGTGGGATTTGCGATCCACTTTTTACTACACATTCACTGCTACAGATGATATAAATTTGAGAAATGGTCTATGTATTTGAATCTATTGGTCCTAGTTCTATTATTCTAGAACTTTACCTATGACGTGTGAAATTACGAAACTCTGTAAATATAGGTATAAATAGGTGTTAGCAGAAGTAGATGGGTATAGAAGTCAAATGGGTAATTTTTCTCTAAACATATGTGAGATGCAGGTTTTCGAACACAAGGTGGAGTACATTCACGATAACCAGAAACTGATAGGATAGAACTTGATTCTGTAGGTAGGTGAGCCTAGGCCGGTTCTCTGTGCGCATGGGACAGAGAAGGCAGGCATAAGAGGCAGAGTGCCAGAGAGTTCAACTCTTCAAGATCGAGGGATGAGTGACGCGAGTCCGGATGAGGAGAAGTCTCTATAGCTCGGACACAATTTAAAGGAGTAGAACTTTGGACTTTCAGATGCTCACAAGTGAAGTGGACCGTACAAATATCAAATTATGGGCTCTCAAGTCTAGATTCTCATGAAAGTCCGTGTAATCCTGAAATACATGGCCGTCCTCGATATCAACAGATAAAAGAAGCGTTTCACCTTGGTAGTGTATCTCAAGTTCAGATCATAGTGTCAATCTTATGAAACTGATGAATAAGACTCGATTTTTGGTGGGACCAGGTCTTTGGCACGAGTAAACTGGTCTATGTCGAGACCGAGTGAGAGCTATCTTCACCATCTCGTAGTATGATTCTGACTGTTTTATAGGGATTTTCTCGTGGGCTATTCACTACGGCGAAATCGGGTGAGAACCGTCTCGTAATGAGAAGAATATTGGGTAGTTCGTAAAGTAGATCGTAGGTTGATTCAAGAAGTGATTATCAATATTGATGAGGGAAAGAGCGAAAAAAAATACTTGAGACTGCGCTGATAAAAAAGTGAAATTTGGGGATTAAAGAAGGTGCTCGAGAAAACTCGTGAAAGGAGCTGGAATTTTGCCATTCAAAGAATTGGACAATGCCACAGATGACTAAATAAGTAAAGTACATTAAAATAGCTCCCTATATGTATCTTTGATCACAAAGGTGATTTTTGTTTTCCTTTGCTTTGTTCTCAATCCTTTCTTTCAACTCGATTGAGGAAATTTATAGTCCTTCGAATGGGGTATAAATACATTCTACTGTGCTCAGAATCAGTATCAATCAAGAGTTCTGAGTTTATCTCTGACCTTCATCACACAAGCCTTTGGCTTTTCATATTAAAAGATTGTTCTTCATCCACACTAGTCTAGCCATGTCAGACAACACTGTTACAGACAGAATGGCACATTCACGAGAGCTCAGAACTTTTTGGTTACTCCAGGCTGTGATCCTTGAGGGATGCAGTGACATTGCTAATCGTCTTAAAAATGAAGCGATAACTATTGACCCTGAACCACTAAGAGGACAGCTGCACCACTTGGCTCTCCTCGCAAAGAACCTGCACGAAAAAGCACGAGAAGTCTGTCAGGATGACATTATACTCCCCCATGCTGTTTTAGAAGGGGTTTTACAGTCGGTCTTCCAGCTGCTAAAGTCTGCTAAAGAGGAAATTGACGAAAGTTGCCAGAAGGAATATCTAGATTCGATCCGTGATGGCACCTTTTCCGATCAATCTCTACACCCACTTAGACACGAAATTCAGTTTGTCAACGTGCTTCTCAAAAATATGTGCTTAACTAAAGAACAAGAACTGGGAATGGAACCTGGTCCACTGAGATTCAAAGTCTCAGCCATGAATGAATGGCAAGTCATCGTTGAGTCGGCAAGCACTACTGATTTATATGAATATTTGACGCAATCTTTCATTTAGGTGAGTGGAATTCATTTCCAAGATTTGTTTGCAGGACCTCTTTTGGTGATGATTCAGTTGTATTAATTTGATACTAAGTAACTGAGCATCTTTATAGATTATGTAAAATTAAGAAATACTTAGTTATATAAGTAGTTCAGCTAGCCACCGCGCACCAATTATGGACGTAAGACAAGTAATCCACTGCCTAGATGATACACGGGGCTTTATCTTCCTTCAAGGAGTTACCCTATTTAGTACTGAACTCCCAATCCCCATTCAAAGTCGGAGAACCTTAGATTCATACAGCATCTCATGAATCTCCAAATTTATAATTTCAAATCTCACTCTCAGAGGATGACCCTTCAATATTTCAAGAAATCACCCTGCGCGAGTATGTATACAGGGAAGTTGATAAATATATTATGAGATAATAGAATTTTTGGCATTGATATATCAGTTTACAATCCATCATGGCTATGGTGATACACGGTAGAGCATAATAACTCTACTATAAAGAAGAATAATAAAACAAAGCACCAACACCATGGTCAACAAGGTCTCAATCAAGGCGCCCTTTCCCTGATCAGACAACTAAATGAAAGCGGACGATTGGTGTGCACCAGAGGCGATATGCAGGAAGAGAGGGAAAATAACAAAAGTCCAGTAATAAACCCACGGGCAGGGAGATGAAGAAAGAAACAAATGACAGAGTTATCAACTAATCATGATCATATTGCTCTACCACCGTCTCTTCAAGTACCAGCCGTAGGCTGGAGTGCTGACTGCCTCACCGAAGGGAGTGGGCACCTCGGCCGAACCGGGGCGTGCAACAGGGTGGCGCAGATATACAGCCGCGCAGATGTTCTGGTTAACTTCAAGGTAGCGGGGGATAAAGGCGAAAGCGGACATATAGTCACGTGGGCGCCAAGGAGTGGCGTAGGGCTTGCTGGAGTCGATGGGATTGTCGCGCATTTGAGTAAGAGCACGCTTGAGAACGTCGAACTCCGCGTCTGTCAATGAAGATTCATCGATCTCCTCGCCCTTTGCGACCTTCTCGAATGCCTTTGAGAGCTTATCACTGGCCGTCTCACCTGATGCTTGCTCCACAGCTTTAGCCTCCTGTTGCTTAGGCTGCTCCTTGGCCTCCTGCTTCTTCTCTTTTGGCTTCTCCTCGGTCCGCTTAGCGTTTAACATAAGAGTAAGCTCAGAAAATTGGGCTTCCAAGCTGTCAGTCAAGATAGTGCTGTTGACCGAGCGAGACAGCACGCGACGAACAGCCTTCTGGAATCCTCGGAGTTCTTGCTTGCGCTTTGCTGGAAGAATCTCTTTGTCCTTAGACATAATGTTTTTGGCTTGCGCCATCAAGGCCTTGAGAGTATCCCGAGAGTCTTCAGTCTCTTCTTTGTTTTCCGTAGGCTCCGGTTTCGTCTCATTCTCCTCATCGTTTTGCTTCAATTGACGCGTTTCACGACGCTCGAACTTGGTCTTTGGGGTGCCGGTGGCATACATGACACGCTCAGGGTCGACTTGGAAGAGATCACCGGGGTTCAGTAGGTAGCTAGGGTGGCGCATCTAGAGACAATTAAATTAGTTCGACCATCCACCTCAGTTCTTAGGTCTTGTGGAAATTCCAAACCTTCTGCCCATTCACTGTAACTGCTCCATGAATCACAAACTGTCTTGCCTGACGAGTACTACTGGCGAACAACGCTCGGAAGATCGAGACATCCAGCCGGCGCTCCAGGGGAGCAAATGCCATTTGAGTGAAAGGAATGATACGAGGAGATGTCGCATCGCGACCTAGTTTCTCCAAGCCAGATCCACGGCCAGAAGACTCCTTTGATCCATCATCGGCAGCCAATTCGGCAGTGTTCATGGGAATGACGCTGCGGAGGCGGCGAGAAAACATGCGCTTCCATTGGCCTTCGCGGACCTGTTCACCGTGGTAGGCACGGGAGATGGCCTTTGCGGACCATTTTTGCTGGAAGAATGTGCGATTCGATGTGGCCGGGGAGCGGAATCGTTGTAGGTTATACAAGTTGTACTTACTCCATGATTGACGGATTTTCTAATACGGTCAGTTCATTCGTCTTGATTTGATATGCCTGGCAAGAGACCAATTGATCATACCCCTTTAGATAAAGTGTTGCTGGCCCTGTTCCTCATGATGATGAAGGACTCTGTGAAATGGATGGTGGAGAGGAATGTTTGTTAGCCGTTCTTCTTAGATTCAGCAGGCCATTCAGTCGTTGCACCCAAATCTTCCGCACATCACGTGACTAGATGATTCCTTGATGCCTCACAAATAAGGCTTCAAGAAGAGCTTACAGCAATAAATATCAATTGAAATGGAAAGTTCACTACAAGGTGATTTGGAAAAGAAGTAGAAATATATAATTGTGGTAGTAAATGGTATCTCAGAATTCGTAGATCTCATAAACCACATTCATGCAGTTAATCAAACTCCAAGCCCCCTGCAAAGCGCCATGTCTTGCTAAATTTACGCGTATACTCACTCATACAAACTCTCACATGAAAAGGGCATTCATCTTTTTTCAGTCCCGCCTTGAGCTGGGAAATGCCTCTGCTAACGACTCAGCTTCTTGCGGGTTTGTCCACTCCTCTAGCAGCTCATGCGCCATGTCGACTGTTTCATCATCAATACCAGCCTCTAGAACAGTACCATCGCAAAATGCCAGCCGTGTAAGAACGACCAAATGCTTCTGTTTGCCGCCAGGGATGCCGGCGAGTTTCTCGGACAGGTTGATCGAGTTTCCATGGCGGCGCATGATGCCGAAGATCAGCCGCATCATCCCATTAATGAGTGAAACACGCAATTCCTGTTCCGGAGGCGAAGAGTACAGGACATCTAACTCGTCGTGCATCGACCTGAACAAACGGGCTAATGAAGTTGGGTGAGTTGCAATAATAATACTTCCGTGCTCTCGAGATGGAGCCGCAGGGTTGAATGCCAGTAACTCCAGCAGCAGTAAAACCTCGAGACGCATTGCACAGATGTCGTGTGACGTGTAGGGCTGCATACCCTCGTCTGGTTGCACCGGCTCACTAAGCATGAAGGTCAGCCGGTTGACAATCCATTTCTGCACATCAATTTGTTCCACATCAGAGGACATGATGGGTCCAAATGAGTCAGGTCGAATACTGGTTGACAATAGGTGTACGACTAGAACGATGTCATCAAGGACTTGCGAGCCATGAAGCATCAACAGTACGAAAGTATGACGCATGTTGCGCCAAAAGCTGTCAAGAGCAGCTTTGATATGTAGCAGCTCACACGCGATATGATATAGCAAGCGCATTGCGTCGGTGGAATTGACTGTGGGTTGTAGGTCCGACTGTGGTGTCTGACGAATTGACCGTGCTTTGTCTCGCGCAGCGGGACTATACTTGAACCGAGGAACCGCATTGACCTCAACACAATCTTGCAATGCAGGTACGAGAGGGGTGACGAGCTCAGAGAATGGCACTTCAGGGATCGCTAAGACAGACCGCACAATGGCCGCAAATCGGGGCACCGGAGCGTAGAAGCGTTCTGTCAAAGCACGTTGCCAGAGTGGGCCGATCGTGTGCATATATTCCACCACACAGCTGCCCATTGTGAGAGCAGCCATATTCTCCAAGACAATTCTCGCTATAGGTCGTGTTGGTTCAGAAGGAAAGTAAACAGTTCCCATTGATTCAATATCTGTCTCCTGGTTGGGAACCATCCGGTGATTCAGTAATCGCTTCATTAATTGACAGTCCTTGAGGTCCCCTTGCACTAGCTCACGTTGGTTAGAAAATCCAGAGATATTGACAGGAGTAGGATCAACGATCATCCTATCTGCAGCAGGACTCAACTGCAGTCGCGTTGCACTATCCTGACTTGGGTGCCGTTTCCTTTTGCCAGATACTACCGAAGTAGCTCGCCTCGATCGACTTGCTGATTTACTTGGTGACACCGCAGCCATTTCCTCATCGTCGAATCCATCGCGGAAAGATAGAAGGCGAGATTTTCTGGGAGTAACTGGCAAGTTTTTCCCATCATTCTGCTGACGCTGTTTGAAAGCGCGCAGTTGGTGCGCTTCCTCTGCTAAGTCTTGCTGTAAGAAGATATTTTCTGTTGCGAGCATCTTTCCTTCTGCTGTTGCCGCCTCAACCTCTTGCTTATGCTTGGCGGCTTCGTCTGCTAAGGTCTTTCGTAAGACTGCCAGTTGTTGATCGTAACCTTCCATCACTCTGGTTTGCTTTGCGCGGATGATCGCAATTTCTCCTGTCTTTGTTTCAATCAGTTGTTTGGCTTCAGCCAGCTCGAGTTGGATCTGATCATTTTCCCGCTCTAGCTGAAAGAACTTCATTAGCACCTGCGATGGGTATTGCTGGATTGAATTCGAGTTACCTGCTTGAGACGCGCATGGCCCTGCGTATAGTCGTCGATCTCCATGGTATCGTTCATTCCGCCATTGACAGGCCACGCATTATCCTCGGCGGCAACCAGAATATGACGACTCTGCGGAACAGCCAACAAACCATTCAAACTGCCATGCACCTCTGCTTCCAGTTCACCCACTTCTAACGTATCATAGTCATTCGTCAATCCGGTATGCAACCGAGGGGGTTGTTTCAAGGCCTCGGACCGCTGAGCCGACACCCCTGCTGGGAGAACCGTGTTGTTTATGACTTGTTGAACATATTGCTGTGTCGCTGGGGCCTGGCTTGCTTGCCAAGCACTTTGCTCCAACTCGAACAATGTAGCCGGAGGCAAAGAATCGAAGTCGTCGGAGAAGTAATCATCGTCGTTGTCTTCCATAACCCAGCCATGAATAGAATAGAGAGGAAGATGCGAGGCAGTTTACTCCGTGAAGGAGAAAGAAAATTCAATTCTTATTATGTATATTATCACAGGATCATTTTCATATTTGGTAGGGTTGAGGTTGAAGGCAGTAGGAATAAAATTGAAATCCGGGGGAGGGCGGTGCATCGGAATCTCCAGATATCAATCTCAACAGAACTCTGACCGCTTTCAGTGTCCTTCACATGTTGAACTTCATTTGCTTCTTGAAATCTCATCTATTCTGACTTCAAATTCAACTCCCCCTTTTTCCTTTTCCCTTTTTCACTCCACCCCATCATGACTAAGTCATCATCTCGCCGTCGTAATGTCAAGTTCCCACACCTGTCTCAGGGTGAGCGGCGGCTGAGCGTATCCTCCGACGTCAGCGATGCTATCTCGGAACCCTCCAGCCCCAGCAAAAATGGCGTCTCCAAGTCAGCCACGATCCCTGAAGATGTTAGTATTGAGTGAAATCATCTTTCTATATCATTTGACTGATGTGTTCTTTTCTCCTTTATTAGAAACCTGCCCCGTCCGAATACGAGAAGAAGAAACAAACATTCATTACGCGGACAATATGGACCTTCGTTATGATTGCGGGCTTCTTCATCGCCATGTTCTCGGGGCACATCTATATCATTGGTATCGTCACTGCTGTTCAGGTTGTTTCGTTCAAGGAAGTTATTGCCATTGCCACTGTACCCAGCAAGGAAAAAAACCTCAAATTTACCAAGTCGCTGAACTGGTATTTCCTCGCGTCGACCATGTATTTCTTATACGGCGAGAGCGTTATCTACTATTTCAAGCATGTCCTGCTAGTGGATAAGGTCCTTTTGCCTCTGGCAACTCATCACCGTTTCATCAGCTTTACTCTTTACGTCATGGGTAGGTGACTTTTGACAACCCATACAGCTTGATGATTATCGTTCTAACCCCTTATTCTCAGGATTTGTGTTTTTTGTTGGATCGTTGCAAAAAGGCCACTACCGATTCCAGTTCACCCAGTTCGCCTGGACACATATGGCGCTTTACTTGATTGTAGTTCAGGCCCACTTCGTGATGAACAACATCTTCGAGGGCATGATTTGGTTCTTCCTTCCCGCTTCGCTGGTGATCACAAATGACATCTTTGCCTATGTTTGCGGTATCACCTTTGGCCGCACTCAGTTGATCCAGCTGTCTCCGAAAAAGACCGTTGAGGGTTTCATTGGCGCATGGATCTGCACCATTGGATTCGGATTTTTCATGACCAACATCCTCATGCGGTATAAGTACTTCATTTGCCCAGTTAATGATCTAGGAGCGAACGTCTTGACTGGCCTTGAATGTGTCCCCAATCCTGTTTTCATCCCGCAGGCATACTCTCTTGAATGGCTTGGTCTAGACAAGACTTTCTACGTTGAACCCATTCAATTCCATATTCTGGGATTCGCTACCTTTGCATCCCTTATTGCTCCTTTTGGTGGCTTCTTTGCTTCTGGGTTGAAGCGTACCTTCAAGATCAAGGACTTTGGCGAGTCGATCCCCGGACACGGTGGTATCACTGACCGTATGGATTGCCAATTCATCATGGGTTTCTTCGCTTTCATGTACTACCACAGCTTCATTGCCACTCACAAGGCCAGCGTCGGTGATGTTATCGAAACCGTCATCAATGGCATGACTGTTGACGAACAGCTCGAGGTTGTCCGAGGTCTCAGCAAATATCTCTACAACCAAGGGGCTGTTTCAGAGGGTGTATGTATTTGTTTAATATCCTACAGTATTCTTTCAATCCGACTAACTGTCATAGATTCTGGACTGCCTCGCTACTGAGCTGAAACGCCGATGAACTCAGTCCTGTGTGGCTGCCATTGTAAAACCTGTCTCACAAATTTTATTCATTTTCTCACATTTGGCCACGAGGATACCCTGTCCCAATTTCCTCGAATGGTCAATTCCACGTCCATCTCACTTCCTTTCTCGCACTTCACAACGGTTTCGCATCTGTTTCCTGGTCCCCACCTATACCTATTTCTCATATGCATGACGTGATAATACACTTCTACCCTTGCCCTTTCAACCCCTCAAAATATAGGGATGATAGTTGTTGTCGATTCATGGCTGTTTCGTTTTTCTAGTATTTTATTCTATTTCTTCCTTTTTCTTTTTGTGTCTTTCTCATACTTGGCTCTTGATCTGCATTTGGCCCGGGCTTAAGTTTTGTCTTAGATTAATTCGCGCCGCCTTTAGGTCTTTACTACTCGATTGGGATTATGGGAGCGGTGCTCATGGCACGGCATGACTTGGAGAGAAGGAGATACAATTATCGTTGTTTTTTGCCTGCTTGCAATTAGTGCGGCCTTGGTTTGTTGGATTTGAGTGTCAGTGGATCTGGACTATTAAACCTTGTACATATCTTTCAATTCAGATACTGAAGCTGCCGCCTTGCATAATGAAACTTCTACTACAACTTATACATATCCCTATAATGCTGGTCAATCGAGTTCCTAACAGAAGAAATGCGGTACAGTGTTCGCACTTGACTGTGTCAAGAAAACCCCACAGGATTAATTGATTGAGGTCGTTTTTGATAGTTAAGTATCATTTTTTTTCTATCGTGTGAGGTATCAAATTGTCGTCACTGGTCGTTGCATCTCATTCCACTCGTTATTCAAGCAAATACTAACCTTCAGACCAGTACTCTTCCAGATCTTTGAAATAATTCGAAACAGTTTCCTGCTCAGTCTGGGCACTGTAGAAATCAAGCATATATCGTACAGCAGCATTCGGGCCACCATCTTGCTTATAGCGATCGCCATTGGCAGCGACGGCAGTCAGTGGATGTTCCATTGGCTTGACAAGGTCCTTGGGTTTCCGGATTGACCATGCGTGTCGCGGGATGTTGCCTGCTACAGCCTCTGCGTTGAGAGGGATCCGGACAGTGAGAAACCTCTCGGGTGGAAACTGATTCCCGACGTCGGTGAGCGGGCGGTGGTGAGTGTAAAGTTCAAGGAGATCAAAAATGGTTTCTGTGTTGATGCTAGATTATTATCAAAGTATCGCAGAGAATAATTTTCGAAATTCGACAAGAGTATTATGTGACGAATAAGCTTACCTAGAATGTTTTGGCGGTTTGTTTGGCAGTCGTGGTAGATATTTCCCCATACAATTCCATCTTTGGGCTTATCCATCAGCAGGTATGCAAGCTCAAGGCAACTCAACGCTAGTGATGCAGTTGACTGCTTGTGTGGAGCATAGGTTCGGAAGAGATCCAGTGAGATGCGATAGGCCATGCGAGTAACTTCCGGATCTAGTTTGTACACACATTTGGCCAATGTCATGAGAATCACCTGAGGGTGACGTGAGCGGAAGTCGAAAGCAGATGCTTCCAGCATGAGTCGTTCAAGTCCAATAATGTTTCGAGACTTGGTTTCAAGCTCTGGATCATCTGGTTGCAAATGGGCTTTCTGAGGTAGTTTGAGATTGTGGACTGCACACGCAATATCGCGAGACTTTTTGAGTGTATCCTCAACCTTGCATGCAGTGAATAAAGCTGCTGACACGGCATCCTAATATACATATATTAGACAAAGACTTTGAACAGATACCCAAGAGGTATTACCAAGAAGTTGTTCTCAGAATCTGTGTAGTTCAATCGAAACAGGTGATAGTACATTGCGGCAGTGCAGAAAGTTTTGTAGGGACTAGATATCTCAGTTAGCAAGGTAATTTATCTTGAGCTTACAGGTGAACTATACAGCTGCAGTTCTCTCCGCAACATATCAATCCAATGCACACCGTGTAACAGTATCTGTTCTTTTGATGTGTCCACACCCAATGTAAGTAAAGAGGCCTGGATTGTTTGCTCGCAAATGTAAGGATGGGGAACCTGAATGAACGACGGATGAATGGTTGGGGGATCAGGAGGAGCCTGAACAGGAGCAGGGAACTGCTCCTCACGATTTGTTGCCATCTGAGATGTGAACTGCCTAAGTCAGACCGGTAGCTGCAATGCAATCACAGTGAAGAGAAATTGAGTGAGATGCAATCTATCTTTGGACAACCGTTTGATGGTAGCTCCAGATGACCGTGGGTTTAGAAAAAGCAAGTTTAAGCACAAAATTCGAGATTTAAAACTGCTGCAGCTTGGTCTGCAGATTTGTATGTAGGATTGAAAATTGGTGACGCATATAGATTGTTAAACTCTTTCTGCCACTTCCAGCCATAGCTCTCGTAGTTTTCTGAAGCGGCGATAACGGATTGACGATAATCCGAAGTGTATACACCACGTGACATACTTAAAGCAGATATTTATTTTTGATTGATAAACTTGATAAATTTGATATTCAAGGAACACCTCGACCAGCTCGGGAAGCCTTCGCCAATTCACTCTGCGCAGTATTATCTGCATAGCGCTTATAAATGGGCAAATAATACTCACGCTCGCTTGTTGTCTGTTTTATACTGTTCCTAGACTCAATTGCACCAAGCCACTTTTTCCAGCGCATCGACGATACCTAATCTTCTTCAAAAACATTGCCTAATCCAGACTTGAACTCATCAAACACCCACAACCGCACTGCCCATGGGGCCAGAGCAAGATCAGGCAGGCTAATCTCTGATCCCAAAAAGAACGGTCCTTCTGGATGCATCTCCTTTGTCCATGCTTGAACATGGCCCAATTATTCCTGTCGGAGCTTGTCTAGTAGTCTCGCATCACTCTCCAAATCCCCCACTCCATCGGTAGGCTCGTATTGTAAGAAGCGATGGAAGGCTGGAATGATGCGTGACGTGACGTAGTCGATCCAAATTCGTGCCCGTGCTCGTTCATAAGGGTCTTTGGGGAGAAGGTACGGTCCGTGAGATGGGTATGCTTCCTCGAGATACTCTATGATGACAGTGGACTCATAGAGAGGCTTTGGATGAGTGTCTGTTGGGCATGAAAGCGTTGGAATGAGACCTCGTGGATTCAATGATAGTAGGGAGTCGGGTTTGTTGTATGGGTTGACTTCGATATATTCGTATGGGATCTGCTTCTCCTCGAGGCAAAGCCAGACACGTTGAACTAAATTTGATAGGGGTTTACGATCAAAGTTTGAAAATGGTTTTCAATATCAAAACATACCGAATCTATGAAAAGGTCATCAGTCAGTGTTGGGTTCGTGTTTCTTAGGTTATTCAGAGTACATACGGACAAAACCACCCTGCATATAGCTTCAAAGGCTGCTCCGCTTGGTGCTTTTCTACTAAAGTTTTGGCTATCCCAGTAGCCTCAGGGTATATATCAGCATCAGGATGTGCAGGCATCTTGGCACCTGTGACTTGTTTGGATGACGGATTTGCAACCTTGCAAGAACAGATGAAGTTCCAGCGGAAAAAGTACGATCAATCATAAGACGTGATTACTCATGTACATGGAAACAACTATTTCATAGAATTTCGAAGCTACCCAGGTAATCCAAATGACTTACTTATAAACGGTGAAATAAAGAAGCTTCAACTATTCGCACACAATCAACCTTTGAAACCGCCCGACTCAAACGGGAACGAGAGATCTCATCAAATGTACTGCTGTCTTGGTGCGCTCCTTAATATCGAGATCCGTATCATCTTTAAGGCTAGCTAGCCGTTCGTTTACACCAAGGGCTTTCAGTCTGGAAGCCCGTTCTCGACATCCGGCAGGATCACCGTGGTCGTCGAGGAGAAGATTAATTACCGTCCAGACACAATTAACCCGCACTTGGCGATGCGAATGATTGAAGTATTTAGTCAGCGACTCCAGGAGATGACCGTGTCTTATGATTGCCTGCTGGTGGCTTGGCTTGCTCGCTGAAATGTGAATGACTATCCCGATAACTCCTATGAGGACCTGGGGCGGTACACGGAGGGGTAGGCTGGGAGAGTCTCGGCGATGAGACAGTTGGACAGTGGTTCGTGGATGCAAATTATCTGCCAACGCATCCAGCAATTCATCTTGGCCAATCTGTTTGAAGATGTAATCAACCATTTCGGGGGCACCCGAACCACACATGAGGTTGCGGAACAAGTCGAAAATCTGCTCCAGGATGGCAACGTCATCCTGCCGAGACTGAGTGGTCTGTTCTAAATTACCATGGAGGAGTAGCTTGCGTCGACGCTTAGCGTCCGGAAGAAACATATCCAGGCTCATCTTCGATGATGGAATGATTTCACCCATCTTGAAATCCTCGCCTGACTCTCGCGCATCATCCATTGGATTGAGAATATTAACTTGTTCACCGGCTGAGTTGGCTCGACCCATGGCGATGCCCAAAGTTTGATCGGCCTCTTCCTCCATTCCCACTCTAGTCAACCCATCAATTCCCCTGCTAGTCAAATGCAGGGCTGGGTTTGGGCTGATGATCGATCTGATAAACTCTGGACCTAGGCCATCAATGACTTTCACTCTGATATCATTCGCTGAATTGTAAACCACATGCTTCAGTACCCATAATGACTCAAAGCGCAGTTTCAGGCTGGCTGAGTGAGCATTCTCGCATAGAACAGGGATGATGTTGCCAGAAATTATTGCCTAGGAAAATGTATCAGTACAAAGTTGTTTGAAAATCAGCCAAGATTTGTGCTTCTGACTGACCTCCTTCATGGGACTGTGATCCATAGCCAAATTGGCAACCGCCATAGAAGCCGCAATTTGAACCTCCAGATCTGGATGTTTAATTAACAAGAAAAGTGGTTCAGCTACACCACAATCGATGAGGCTGGTCCTGAGAACACTGGCGGATCTTGTAAGCATACGCGCGGCACCACAAGCAGCCAAAAGAGTCGCGATCGGGTTGCCATCAGCGGCTGTGTTCTTTGGCATGGAGTGTGCGTTTGCGGGTGCATCCCTGGGTCGCGGCTTCAATGAATCGATTATGTAGGGAACAACACCATTTTCACAGACTGCCTTGCGCCACTCATCCTTGAATGGGACCAAAGCGGCCAGCGCCTTGAGAATACCCTCCCGGTACCGCATAGTGTGGCACAATGTAGGAGAATATCCCGAAGGTCCAAGACGACACTCCAGCGGCAGTGAGTCCAGGTCTCGAGCCGGACTATCTCCTTTTGCATACCATGTTGACCTCAAGTTCTCCGATATTGGATTGTAGGTCTCCTTGAGAATTTGCGAAAGACGCTTGAGAGCCTTGCCATCGACCGCGTTTGTCTGAATTTCTGGGTCGTCCATGACTAAGTTGGCCAATACTGCAGGGGCTTCCTCTTTCAAGCGCTGTGTTGGTGTAATGAGCCCATCATCATCATCATCACTGGCACCGCGCTCAATTGGTACCTCAAAATCTTTATCCAACATTTGAAGGAGAATTGGGACCAGAAGGTAACCAAGAGTCGGAACTCGACTCTTTTGAGTCAGTCCCAGACGGGAAAGGACAGTCACCAGACGTGCCGCCATTAATCTGACCATGCCGACCTTTGAACGAAGAATGCACAGAAGCCATGGAACAATCGAGTTTTCTTGGTCCTCGGGGCTGGATGTCTCCGTATACGCCATAGAATAGGCATGGCTGTGGTGACGTTGCTGACCGGAGCCTTCTAAAGGTGGGAAATTGATTGAGCTTACCGATGATTTCGGACGTGCTTTTGGAACCGAAGGTAGTAGACTATCAACTGGATTGGCACCAGGGTGATGAGGCACCGCAGAGCCTGAAAAATAGGTTGCTCCCCAAGGGCATCGCTTGATGTCAGCTGGGGCAAAACCAGGTTTCTGTTTTGGAAAGACGGTCACGATTCCCGGGGAAGAAAGGAAATGATCTGCTCGCCATTTTGAATGTTCGATGATTACGGTCACCGCGCGAAGAATAGGTGCCAGGCGTGCAGATACTGGAGCCGGCGGTGGCAATTTCCCCAGAGCTCCTAGGTCCTCGACATGTTTCTCTGCGCCAGGAAGGGCGAAGCCCTGAGCAACCACAAACGAGGCAATTTTTATAGCCAGTGCATCCAGAACGCCATATTCCGCAAGAGCGTTTTTGTGGATTTCCTCTGCGCATAATTTCCCAATCAGAGCCGCAGTCAGCTCAATGGCGGCCAAACCATGTGGAGAGGCATAGTCTTGGGCAATAATTCGTCTTAATGCACTAATGTTAGTCTCTGGGGCAAACACTAGATCAGCCAGACGGGTGTCTCGAAGCAATTGGTCTTGGCTTTGGAGAGGCAACCGGTCTGCAATGGTGTTGAGAAGGCGCAGGATAGAAATGCAGAAGAAAGGAGGACAATCTGGAGAAGAGAGAATGTC
Organism: Penicillium taxi; assembly: GCF_028828555.1. Lineage (NCBI taxonomy): Eukaryota > Fungi > Ascomycota > Eurotiomycetes > Eurotiales > Aspergillaceae > Penicillium > Penicillium taxi. Next base: position 2,962,484 of record NW_026643205.1, read on the forward strand.
GAGGAGATGTGAAAGAACGTTGCTGGCGAAGATCGGAGCGAGGAAGCAAGGACCACCTGTATATAGCCACGATTAGCTTTTCTAGGACATTACTATTGAATGCTGCGAGAAAATACCATGAGCCAAGCTACCGATGATCAGGGTAGCTTGAAGACAAGCTTCATACTCCTCTGATGGGCCATCCTGGCCTAGAGCTGAATCGTTGGAAACTCCGTAGGCGTCTTTCCCAGTCCACCGGGTCAGTACTTGAGCTAGTGCCGGGATAATACCACCAGCAACATATGCTTCCTTCCGCTGGTCATGACCGATCAGTTCATTTTTTATGGTCCGGAGGGCAGCAAGTTCACCCGAAAGCGAATCCGAATTTTGTAGCTGTAACAAGATAGGCGGTACGGCAGCTCGAGTCATTGTTCGAGAACCATCGCCTCCCACCGGCTTGGGCTGATAACAAAACTACCCGACAAAAAGATCTTTATCGAGTAAACCGGAGGAGAATCAAATGCTGTAGTTCTGCGTATTTTGAAAACAGGTTGATGGATCTGGATGATTGTGGATAAGACGTCGAAGAGTCAGAGCGAAGATAAGTCGATTCGTTGAGACTTGGCCGGATTTAGTTCCAAGAGCGGGGAGCCGCGTGTAGCACACTTATGAGTAGAGAGGGTATTGCGAGAATAAAACACCTGCTACTCCTTGGAAAGCTCACTGAGTTCAGATATTCTCCTTTAGGTAGTTTTGGACATATCCAAGAATCCACGATAATTACGGAGTACACGTTCTCCGCAATTTTGAAGTGATCTAGAAATTACGTAATAAGGCGTTACTAAGGAGTTGACTAACTAAACTAACTAACTGTAGATTAGGTAATGATGAATCTGCATCGACTAGTCAAGTAAATAGGAAAATAGCTCATTAGTTAGCTTTTTATTAACTGTATAATTATATTCATATTGCCATGTTTTTTATAATAAAGTAGTAATAAATGAAGTAAGGTATTACATACTAGATCCATTGAAATCGATGGTATTGTAATAAATTACCTCAAAGATTTTCATCTCCATCTGGGCCCCTCTTTTTCCTTTTCTCTTCCCCATTTTTATCTGATACTTCAGTATTTCAAAATCTCAAATCTTGACTCCTCTCCCCTTAGGATCTTTCATAAGGATGAGGCCGTGCGACAACACCATCCCAGGTCCGCAGGAGCCCCGTTAAACTCGTGTGTGCCCACGTGGTGTCAGCGCGCCTTCCAACGGGTCCATCCGTGAATACCAATTCCAGCACTCCATTCTCTCTTTTCTCTCCATCCAATCCTAAGCCATGTTCTCTCCCTCGCCTTCAACGGCTGCTTTACACTCTCCCAGGACAGGAGCTGTATCACATCCACGCTATGATCCCCAAAGCGCCTCTCCAGCTCCACAGTTCAATAGCCCCCGTTCTTCTCGTGTGGCTATTGAAGAGTTGCGCTCAGCCTTAAATCGCCATACTGTCGATCCTTCCTCCCCTGAGTCCGAGTCCCCCTCCGACCTTTTTAGACGCGCTTCTGCTGCAAGCGCGACTGGTGCTGGTGAAGCAATCCTGCCCCCCGATATAGCATTAGCCTCTTCACAACATACTCAGTCTATTGCCACTCTTGCCACGGCCACATCACCTGCTCCCACCGATTCACCACACATCCCCACCACCTCAATGCCCGCTCCCGACACACTAGGGTCTAACAAGCGCAACAGCCAAAGTGATCACAACCCTCCTGGTGCCTCGTCGCCAGTGGGACAGTCCACTAGTCGCGATGTTGAGGCTTCGCAGGCAAAGCGCTTACGATCCTCCGCAGGGCTGGTCAAAATCCTCCCAATGCAATACGAGTTTGCCGATCCCCATGACCTTGTAGTGCTGATCTCCAGCATGCTCATGGAGTTGATCCGATTCAACGACAAGATACCCCTGCACCAGGGTCGCCTGACGCGCTTCCATTCTCGATCTCCTCCCCGGATTTCCGTGCTAAATTACCTACAGCGTCTTACGACTCATGCTACTCTTTCGCCCCCAATCCTTTTGAGCATCGTCTACTATATCGACCGTCTGTGTGCATTATTCCCAGCTTTCACAGTCTCAAGTCTTACTATTCACCGTTTCCTCATTACGAGCGCCACTGTTGCTAGTAAAGGGCTCAGTGACAGCTTTTGGACCAATAAGACATATGCGCGAGTTGGCGGCATCAGTATGGACGAGTTGGCCATGCTAGAGCTAGAATTTTTGTTTCGAGTGCAATGGCGAATCATACCAGAGCCAGAGGTTTTGGTCGATTACTATCAAAGTTTGGCAGAACGATGTGATGGCTTCGAAATCGAGCGTATCGACCTAAGCGCTTCAACTACAGCCGCCAGTACTCCTGCAGCATGAGAACTCCAAATGTTCTTTCTGAACAGTACGAGTTTCGATCTTATATTCTTCTTTTTTTTGGGACAATTCTCGAGGCTGGCCTCAATTGATCCCGAATGACCCGGCTGTCGCGATCAAGGTCACTCTCACTTACCTTTTACCTCGGCATTGTTCAAATGAATAGTAATTTTTTATCCAGTGAGGTCGTTTTCAATTCAGATGGTCCGCCACGGCATCTAAATTACATGCATCATGTGTTGATGGAACAATAGAGTTGTCGACATACACATCCTGGTGGGCGGTGTTTTGTACATTTGTCTTCTGGCAAAATCGTTTCGGCGTTTTGGTATCATGAAATTACAGCCTCAGGAGGAGTAGCTATACAATAAAATTCCCCATTAAATTATTTCCAATTGAATTACTTCTTTTACTATCCCTCAAAAGTCATGATCACGATGTACATTGGATAACTACTTTCAAATAGTAGAATAATCCCTTTTTGGAAAGTAGGGCATAGGGCTCGGGATCTAGGGCTTCGGAAATCTTTAATCGGCGTCACCACGTTCCTTCTGTGAATTGATTCTCTGACCATGAGGCTCATCGTAGTCTCCAAACTTTCTCTTTATACATAATATTTTTCCACCAGTACAGTACTACAGACCGAGGGATCTTCAAGCATACGACTGCGTCAAAAGACCCGCTGATATGAATGTCGCAGAGACTATCAAGAGCCTCCAGCCTCTAAACGGAAAGGTAGTTCCTATTCGAACTGTCCAGGAGACACAGCCACCAGAGGATTTCGGTACGTCTAATTCTGAATAAATCTATTTCGTTTTACTAACCACAAACATGAAGGTGACGCCTACATCGCGGAAGTCAATATCAAAGCCGCGTCTAAAGTAATCAAGTGAGATCGACCATGGGCTTTATAGAACCTGAAACCAATAACAGCATTGTTTCTAGAGCTCTTGATTCCGCCTTCCCTCGCGATCTTTCTATCCCGCAAACACACTTGCGTCGTTTTGCCAAACGCGAAATCCTACCCCCGCCAGTTCGAGCTGCCGTTGAGGCCGCGGGATCATATTCAAATGGTCCTGGCCAAACCATATTCGTTCTAATCCCACCTCCTGTGCCTTCTATTGAGGAGCTCCAGGCTCTGCTCGCTCCCTTTGCGGCCGTCACCCATGGCTCCATTACTCCATCCACAACAGATATACCCTCGAATACCTCATCGCCTGATCTGTCACTTCCAAAAGTTCTCCTGGTCTCTACACGAATTCCTCTTCAACCCCCATTCAACGCCCAACAAGCTGAGAAATGGAGTAACACGCTATGGCCGATTGTCTTCAATCCTGCTGCTCCGCGCTCTACAGTCGCACCGCCGCCTCAAACTCTCAAGACTGCACAAGAATCTATCAGACCACGTGCTGGGTATTATCTCTCCTTGGCGCGTAAAGTAGCTGAGGAATCAGAAAAATCGGGTCGTGGCCGGTCCATCGGTGCTGTGATTGTCGACCCGGCCATTGAAGCCGAGCTCGAGGACGAAGCTTGGAAACTCGGCAACTCTAGCACATATCGGTGGGCGGATGCGGTCATTGCGGTGGCTGGTGATGCTCGCTATGGTCGTTCTGAAGCTGGTGCGCCTCCTTGGCAAGAGCTGCTTCACGGTACAGTGCCCGATCCGGCCTTCGTTGCAGATATGGAGGGTGGACCGGATCTCCATGCGCTAATGCGTGCCATTGCATTGGTTGCTCGACGACGCCGTGAAGACACGCTAAACGAGCTTGAGACTGCAAATTTATCCAATTCTACAGCGGCGACTACAGACCCACAATTAATCCAAACGCTCAGTCCACTTGAATCACACTTCCTTTATGAAGTAGATACCCTGTCCAACTCCGTTGCCCCGGCTATTCATGCAAACCTACCTCCCCTATTACCATCTCCAAAAAAGAGGAAGCACGAAGAGTCAAGTCCAGAGTCTGGTGATCCAAAGCTTGGATGTTCGCCTTCACAGCCCTTATCCACTCTTGGCCCAGGTCCAATTCCATCCAAAATTGCTACATTGGCCGGTTCTACAATCTCCCATTTATCTAATGATAAGTCTACCCGTGAAGAGCATGCCTCTCCTTCTAACATCCCTATCATGTCAACAATAGCCTCGGTAGCCCCTAGAATCCGCACCCGATCCCAGGGTGGATATCTCTGCACAGACCTTGATGTTTACATTTCTCACGAGCCATGCCTTTGCTGTTCAATGGGCATGTTACTCTCACGGTTTCGCGCTGTGGTTTTCCCGCGTGCAGGGCGCATGAAGACTGGTGGACTTGCATCTGAGCCTGTTGTGGCACTTGATACCGATCATGAGCATGAGGCGCATGGTGACGATCAGCCTGGTGGACAGGTTAGTCGTAGTTATTATGGCCTACACTGGCGAAAAGAGTTGAACTGGCGCGCTTTGGGTTTCGAATTTGTGGATGGCGAGAGTGATGGAAATGTTGAGACTGTGGATTTCAATGCTTGATGTTAAATTACACCCAGCCTTGTATATTTATGGGCACTTTTCTTAATCCCATCCAGCGTACCATTACTGAAATATTGGGATTGAAATAAAATTTCCTTTGGAATTTTTTTGTGCTTCTGTAAAGACATACTTTTTCGATGTTCTCGTTCTCTCCTCTCGTCTGTTCTCCTTGACTCCTTCATATCTGGTCAACTTCGACCTTCTATAACTGGAAATACATCCAGCCAAATGTATTCTTCGTAGCAACCGCACCTCGCACCATAACCTTATTGCTGCAGCCATAAAAAAATTCGACAGAAGATCAATAGTATTAGCTATAGATCTTCTGCTCCTCCCAAAAATCTCCCATTCACGCATTAGTTCTGCAAAGTGCTAAACTAAAAAGGAAATAAAATAAGAATTCAACTACCATGATGCCTTGAGTGCACTCGATATCCATGAGAAAATTGGGAAAATGGGGGTATCATGATCGAGTGCAAGATCGAACAAGATGCAGCCCACATATTGGAAGGGGGCCGAGATTCAAGCAGACAATCAAGGGGTGTATGAGGATTTGATGAAGGATTAACGAAAATATGAGAAATCTGAGGTGAGAGCTACCTGGCTGTAATGATGAGATGGGTATGATGACGTGAAAAGATAAACCGAGTTTTGATGGCGAAGGGGGTGGGGGTAAAGGCCACTGTTACTCGTGGGCGCGTAGGCAAGGTTGCATATGTATGAATTTTGAGTGAGGATCATCGACCTTGTTTGGGTATTCAAGCCATTCGCTGGTAGAATAGAAGATAGGCAACGCGGTTATCATTGACGCCATATCTTGCAAGTGGAGTGCGAATTCCTGATGAGGGCACAGATAAGGGGGAGACCCCATTGGCAGACTTCTTGCCGAAGTGTCCGCTGGAGCTACTGTTGTTCACTTGACTCCACCCCTTCTCGCTGTCTGCGGACTCCATTTTCTCCTGGTCAATGTGATCAAAGATGTTGGAGCGAGGGTTTTTATCTTGCTTATGCTGCTCTAGAGCTGCCGCAAGTACCTTAGGATCTTCTTCGCCACCAGCTTCCGCCACATCTTCACTGCGAACGCGACGTAGGGCAGTATCATCCAAGCGAATCCACTCGCGGCCATCCTGCCTTCTGACATCCACGGTATAATGTCCACCGCCGGCATTTTTTCCATGATGGTAGATAACTCCCATGAGACGGTACTTGGGATAACCACCTTGTGCCGTCATGACATTGCGTCGATGAGCCGGGAAAACTTCCCGAGGAATCTCCAAATCAAGAGGGTAACCAACCTTCTTCCAAATTTTCTGAGTGGCTCCAGTTACATTGTCGTAATGGAAACGTTTCAAGTGTAGAATAAGGACAGGAGGAAGAGTTTCAATGAACATCTGCTTAGTGGCAGTCACATTCGGGCCGCGCGATGAGTTGAAATCGCCTTGGATGCTCTCAGGTTTAGTGAGCCCCCTTAGAGCATCGATAATGTTATGAACATCGGGTGCGCCAATATCGAGCTGCAATGGCTGGTATGGTTCCATAGTAACGGAGGTTTTATTGCCAGGTACCTTGAACTCAGATCGCAACTTTCCCCCAAAAATGCGAGTGATTGGTGACTCAGTAGCCATATCACCGGATGATTGTGTCACGGCAGCCTTTTGCTTATGGCCAACTTCGAGCCAACCATCGCCAGATGATCCGGCGATATCACCAGAACTTAGCGCTTCTTGGGCCTTGGAGAAATGCTTTGCAGCGCGGTCACACTCCTCATGGAGCTCTTCAAGAAGGAAGCCAAGGAACTCCTGCGCATCCTGTTGATGACCCCGGCGCATGTCCCTGAAGCGAGGTAGCTGACGAATCATTTCATAAACAAACTCTGGAACAAAAGCTTCACCGTATTGTTCAAGCTCGGTAGGCTTAAGTCGCATTCTCAGTTGATCTTCGGAAGTCGCGGCGTCAATGATGCGGAACTCCCGCATGAACATGATCATAGCATCAATCAATGGGACATCACTCTGGAAGCTGTGTGCAGCACGTCGACCAACGTGATCAAGGAACTGGTGGAATGGGACGCATGAAACCAGAATTTGCAAGACGGAGTTCATATAACACATATTTCCAGTGTTTACCAAGCCTCGTGGTTCAAGGAATGCAATCTTGTCGCTGTATTGGGAGACATCCTCACCAAGAGTGCTCAAAACATCCGCAAGAGACTCGCTCTTTTTTATAGGCACTGCAGTTGACTCGGTTGAAACAGGGGCACTGGCGGTCTTTGAACGGAGAAGTTCTGCCCATGTCTTGTTTGCGACTGGTTTGGTTGAAGTCTCAGCGGTTGATATTGTCTCATGCTGGATATCTGTGACAAGAGGGGCCGTAGACTTTGGAGTATCAGATGAGACGCTGGTAGTATCTTTCACCTGGCGGCTAGGAGTACTGGGGAGATTTGGCACTGCGGGGATAACCGGAGAGACAGGCTTCGTACCTTGCTGAGCGTGAGACTTAGCAATGGTCGAAGGAGTATTGGCATCCGAACAAGGGACGGAAGTGGTTGGGGTTTGAGATGCAGAGGAAGCCGGGGCAGTTGGCTCTTCAGGCTTGGTATAATCGAGCTCAGATTCATGTTTCTTGGGCCCGATTATCCATTTCCCATCCTTCATCGGAAACTCAACAGATGCGATCATTGGGATTCTGATGCGTTTGTGGGGAGCCCTGGCGGGAAATGGAGATTCTCGAACGGAAAGCCATGGCAACTGTTCTGTGATTAGTCGCGGTGTAAAATTGAGATTACTAGTCAATATTCGAAGTGGACCTACCCTGGGACCATATACAGGCTTTTCCGGGGTTGATTCTTTGGCGGGCACAATGATCCATTTCGTTGGTTGCGGTGAGGGAATATGATGGTAGTGTTGTGGCTGATGTTGTAATCTTGGGTGATCGGGCATTGTATGCTGTATAGAAGGTGTCGAGATTGGCGGAGGGATACTCGACAATAGCGGAGTTGAAGCTCGAGGTTGCTGTAAGGGGACCGCAGGAAGCATATGATTCGGAGCCATTATAGGCTGTACGTGGGGGTAAGAGGAAACAATCATGGGTCCATAGGGCGGTTGGAGTTGTTGAGGTGGGTGGAGGGGTTGAAATTGACGAGGGGGGAATTGCATGTGGCCGTATGGAGGGGGGTACCAGGGAGAAAATTGCTGTGGTACATACGCAGGAGGCATATGACCGTTCATGCCATTCATTCCATTCATTCCGTTCATGCCGTTCATGCCGTTCATGCCATTATTCATGTGCGGAGGGTATCCCATGTAGGGCGAGCGCATATTGGGAGGGCCTGGATTGTATGGGAAGTCATGTTGGCGCCGAGATGGACCCATGGGCGGCTGCCCATGAGGCATCGAGGACAAGTGGTGATTCATCCTGACCACGGTTGAGAAACAAGTTGCCTCTGCTGTTCAACTACTTGTTGGGTCGACGAGAGCCATACACGGCAATATCTCAGGATGATCAAAAACCTGAAGCTTCAGGTGCAATCATGCAGTCATTTTGGCCTGACTAGTAGAGGGCGAAAGGGAGTTCGATTGATATAGAAGGGTTGTAGTGATAGATGCGGTCCACACGATCAGAAAGTTCTGGAAATTTGAGCGTCAACTACAATACGCTAGGGGGATATGAAGTGAGATACCACATACTTAACGAATTCTGTCAAAATGAGACTACAAAAAGTAGAAAGTCGAGGGCAGAGCGGGCCCAGAAATGAAGGAACTGGGAGTTAGCTTAGGGCAGGCGGGTTTCAGTCATCTGCCGAAGCAAAGCTGAGGTCAAGAAACGAGCTGATTAATGAAGGCGGTGAGTCAGAATGCCACCCCTCCTAGCATAGGACAAACCTATTTCTAGTTGGAGGTACGCATAGCGTCTTCTGGACGCTCTCCTATTTTAGGTGGCCTTTCATGATTCTCCTCTTTTTATTTGACCCATAGTGCCCTTATACTGACCAAAGCCGTAGTTTATGGCCCCATCCCGTTCTTTCAATACGGTTGATCACCTTATCAGACACAACCTCTATCGACACTCGTTCAAGGCTCTATCTTAATTTTCTCCCCCTTTTGTTGCTGATTGAATTCATCAACATTCTTCTGTATCCAGTTTACTCGGAGGAACAGCTCGGGGATGTCGTCCAATTCAGCTCAGAATACTGCACCCTCCAAAGCAGTCAATATCTCGAATATCTCGCCTGCAACCCCCACATTTCACTCGACAGCTCTATCCGACAGTTCTCAAAGACGTACAGGTGGATCCGGTAGTTTCGGATCGGGGTCATCTTCCAGGAACGCTCCAACGCCAAGGAATCTTCAAGGTCGAAAAAGTCAGCATAATCGTCAAAAGAAACCGAAGTTACTGGATGATGATGAATATAGTGAATCAGTGGGTTCTCTATAAAAAATATGGGCTTAGGGTTGTCTACTTATATTTCCCTTAGGCCGTCATGAGATCAGCAAACAGCCGCAAAGGACAGCAGTCCATCACCCATTTGATGAACTTTTCTCTCCCACCTCGACCGCAAAATCAACCTTTACGCAATCCTCGGCGCTACAACGCATGGTCGGCGGGATCTGGGTATCATGCAGTTGACAAATCGCGCTATGTTCATGCCAACTATCGGTTCATTGTAACACCAGACCATAATTATCATGCACAGGCGGCCAACGCCGATGTTCACCTAGACTGGGCCTCTGTGCTTCAAGTGCTAGTTTCTGCCCTGACTCAGGAAGCCAGTTGTCCAATTTGTTTATGTACACCTACTGCCCCGCGCATGGCCCGGTGTGGACATATCTTTTGTTTGCCTTGTCTGATTCGGTATATGCACTCATCCGACGAAGACAGTATAGTCCCCGAGAAGAAAGCCCGATGGAAAAAATGTCCAATTTGTTGGGACTCGATCTATTCCTCTGAAACTCGGCCTGTCCGCTGGTTCCGTGGCCAGGAAGGTGACCTGCCTGTTGAAGGCGGTGATGTTGTGCTGAGATTGGTCAGGCGAGAGACCAAGAGCACTCTTGCTCTTCCTCGCGATGGTGGCGAGATTCTTGGCTCCGAGGAAGATATCCCATGGTTCCATGTGGCGGAGGTCGCCGATTATGCTCGAATCATGAAGGGAGGTCAAGACTACATGACAGAGCAATTCAATGCGGAGATTGAAGATCTACGTCGACAGGAGGTTGAAGATGAACTTTTGTTTGGCGACGAGAATACTTGGACCCGAAAGGCAATCGGCGCTATAACAGCCGCAAAAGATAATCTAAAGGGCATTGGGAATCCAACAGATGTTCCCCAACACATGTCAATCACTGGGGTAAGAGAAACGACCGCTTTCCCTGATGCAGAAACATCTGCAGCTGATTCATCTGAACGCGAAACGACAAGTCCTATTATTTTGTCCCATGAAGTAGTACCTGAGTCTGGCACGGACGCAAGCAATCCATTAGCAGAGTCTTTCTCAAGTCCGGCAGCAATAGATGAAGTGGATCATCTCTCGGAGGCCATGGGTAAAGTTGAAGTTAACCCTGAATCCAATACGAGATCACAACGAAGGGGCAAAAGCAAGGCGACTGAAGTCTCTCAACTATCCGACCAGCCTTATTACTTTTACCAAGCCCTCCCTCAGTTTTACCTATCTTCCCTCGATATTCGCATTCTCAAAACTGCCTTCAAAGAATACGCTCTATTTCCTGCGACTATTCTACCACGGGTGGAGCACATTTCTACGGGCCACATTGTTGATGATGAACTGCGCAAGCATGTCAAATATCTGGGACACCTCCCTCACGGATGTGAAGTTAACTTCCTTGAGTGTGACTGGAGAGATGTGGTGGTACCAGAGGTATTGGAACAATTCCGCACTGAGATTAATAGAAGACGAAAGCGCAACCGAGATAAGGAGGCTCGGGAGGAGAAGGATCGTATTCGTGCGGAGAAAGAGGAAGAAGACAAACGATGGCAAGCTGCACGGCGCAGGCGACCCAGCATTGGTGATGTTAGCGAAGCCCCCTTTAATGCGCAAGACTTCCTACCGCTAGCCAGTCAAGCTGAGCTATCAATTTATAATCCTGAAGCCTCATCTGCTTCACCTCCTCGCCCGTCGTCACAATTTGGGGCATTGGCTTCACCTTCCACTTCTCCGCCAGGTGTCCGTACTGTCTGGGGGACAACGGCAGTGTCATCTACTTCTCCCACCTTGAAGCCATATTTCACCCGCGACGATGGGTGGCGGCAAGATTGGGAAGATGAGCTACTGGCTCAACAGGAGTCTGAATTGATTGCTCTGGCAGCTCCAGAGAGTCAATCTTCAGGGCCTTCAACGGGAAATAACAAAAAGAAAAAGAAAAACAAGACCAAGATCACATTGATGTCTACTAACAGTCACCGAGGCGCATGATTGACCGGCTTATTGTCAACATGGTACGAAGAGTTATCATATTTCTTTTTTTTCTCATTTCTGATCATCTTGACAATACCAATCTTCATTACAATAAACAACATTTGGATTTCTTTCCTATTCACTCTTTTGGCTATGGGTTCACACCCCACTCTCAACTTTTTGAATTGATGAAATAATACATACTCCCGTCTTAAATAACAATATATTATGCCAGCCTAATACCAAGCATCCATCAGAATTCTTTGCAAGGAACGAAAGATATTAAGGAGTACTATGTACACCGTACTCCTCACGGTTGATAGAATTGCCAAAAGTCCACTATTGGAACTCGTAGAGTGAGCTAGTGCGATAAAGCCACTTATTCAGATCTCTCAGGGCCGGGTAACTATTTCTGTTAATCTATGTCATATTACCACACGACGTAATGGCGGAAATAAAGGAGCCGCAAACCCGTGGCTGAAGGAGTTTGCTGTAATTGGTAGTACCGTACTTGGTAATTTTACCCGCTACTCGATCCCACCGAGGTAATCTGTAAACATCCCTCGTTTTCTCCTTTTCTTCTATCTGTCAGCCTTTTTCCATCTTCCTTCGCTGTCAATTCCTCTCGGATATAAGGTCTCCGATTAGGCAACCATGAGAGTAACCCGCTCTCAAACAGGGAAAACCCCCAAGTGAGTTGTTTCCATTTTATCCTTCTTGCGATCCATTACTGTCCCCTATCGCCGAAGGTATCGCAAGCCTTATTTTCCTTATATTTCCCGCCATTAAATCCTGTCCTTTAGTTTTCTGTCTACTAACAGTTAGTCTTTTGTGACCAACCAGGAAAATGGATCGCCCAGGCTTCATCGAAACTCCCGGTCGTCGCTCAAACCGTACCAGCCCTGTCGTTGACGGGAGCGAAATTGAAACCTCCTCCCTTGCTGACACTTCCAAGGCTGCCACCCACCGTCGCACGTCAGACAAGGTCAAGATCGAGGAGACCGACACGCCATCGAAGCCTGCAGCTAATGGCAAGGTCGTCACCCCCGAGAACCCGTCGAAGTCTCGCCTCATCGACGGCTGGGAGCCAGGTCTCGATCCGAAAATCGACTACAGTGGACACTACGAGTTCGGCGGTTCAGTGGGTGTTCTGGCTATGATGATTGGATTCCCTCTGCTTATGTACTACATGTGGATTGGCGCAACCTATTATGATGGCAAGTTTCCAAGCCGGGAGGAGGGGCAGAGCTTCTCGGAGTTTTTCGCTCACCTCGGCCATCTGGTGTATACTGGTGCTTTCCCGTCACTTAAAGCTTGGACTATCTATTGGGTATTTTTCATTTTCGAGGGTGCATGCTACGTGCTTCTTCCTGGAATCTCCATGACAGGTCGACCACTGCCGCACATGGGCGGCAAGCAGCTGCCATACTACTGCTCTGCCATTTGGTCTTTTTATACTAGCATTGTGTTGGGAGTGGCTCTTCACGTGACTGGTCTTTTTAAGCTGTACACCCTTATTGATGAATTTGGCCCTCTTCTTAGCGTTGCCATTTTATCTGGGTTCTTAGTCTCTTTCGTGGCCTACTTCTCGGCTCTGGCTCGTGGTGCAGAACACCGTATGACCGGATCCCCGATATACGACTTCTTCATGGGCGCGGAGCTTAACCCACGTATGTTCGGAATTCTCGACTTTAAAATGTTCTTCGAGGTCCGCCTTCCTTGGTTCATCCTGCTGTTCCTGTCCATGGGTACTGCTGCCCGTCAATATGAAAACTACGGATATGTGTCCGGCGAGATGGTCTTCCTTTTGATGGCTCACTTCCTCTATGCAAACGCCTGTGGTAAGGGTGAGGAGTGCATTGTTTCCACCTGGTAAGTTTCTCAAAATCTGCTGTATGAGTCAAGACTCACATTGCATTTAGGGATATGTACTATGAGAAGTGGGGTTTCATGCTGATCTTTTGGAATCTGGCTGGTGTACCTCTGAGCTACTGCCATTGCACCATATATATTGCGAATCACCATCCCTCGGAGTACCACTGGAATCGGTTCTTCCTTGCGTTCCTGTTCGTCGCCTACCTCTTTGTATACTGGGTCTGGGATACTACCAACAGCCAAAAAAATCGCTTCCGCCAGCAAGAGCGTGGCACTCTTGTGCACCGAAATACCTTCCCCCAGCTGCCATGGCAGACTGTGAAAAATCCGAAGACTATCACTGCTGACAATGGCTCCAAGATTCTTGTTGATGGGTGGTGTAAGTACTTGACACTACTATGAAGGGATCTTGACTTCAATGATCATGAATACTAATTCTGTACCTATAGATGGTAAGGCTCGCAAGATCCATTACACCTGTGATCTTTACTTTGCCCTTAACTGGGGCTTGATCACCGGATTTTCTAGTCCATTCCCCTGGTTCTACCCGCTCTTCTTTGCCTGTATGATCTCTCACCGTGCTCTTCGTGATATCCAAAAGTGCCGGACCAAGTATGGTGAGGCCTGGCTTGAATATGAGCGACAGGTGCCTTACCTGTTTATTCCCGTGAGTTCCCATTCCGTCGTGTATTTGACATAAGTGTTTTTATTAATTGCCAATAGTACGTCTTTTAATGATGGTACACCCATCAGTAAAGCTAATTCTTGCTAAATCTCTTCACGATCTCTGTACAGATGATTCAAGAAACATTTCGACTTTTCCGAAAGCCCATTCAAAAGCCATGGTAATTAGTATATGCCATGGTGATTCAAACTCGACATGATTCGGGATATCTTCTTTTAATGCTTGTCTAACAACATGTTCCTTGTACAATATTCATCAAATCTTCGGGTATCTTTTCCTGTAACAATATCAATAAATCATTATCAGTACTTAGTCATGTAGGAGAATTCACTTTCTACAGTTAGTACTGTAGTACATAAATACTATGAATGACTAGATCTGATACTCAGGTGGACACTAAATCTTTGTCAGCATCCACCCCACATGTCTTGTTATCATCGGTAACAGTGTTTTGTAGTCAATTATACGAATTGACATACAGGAGAACAAGAACATCACTCTTAGTATCAATCTTATTATACTGCGTTATGCTCATCAAAGAGACTGTTCACGATGTTGCCACTACGGCAGACGGCCAGAGTTCAATGCGTATGTACTTGAGCACATCCCGCCTGCTCCGAAACTTGGATTAGTCCACCATGCATATGGAATTCATGCTAATTCTCTACTAGGAATCTATGTCTTTCACCCCACCATTCCAGGATATCCTCAAGCTCGATTCCCTGGTGTCGTTGTATTCAGCGAGATCTACCAAGGTGGGCCTAGGTTGAAGGACATTCAGCTCTTTCCTCAATGTTAACTAATCGAATCCACTTAGTAACTGGTCCTGTTGCACGCTTTGCACGACAAATTGCTGGCCAGGGCTACATCTGTGCTGCCCCGTCGAGCTACCATGAATTCACAGGTCCAGAGCCAATGCAGTACAATACTGAAGACACTGACAATGGCAATAAGTGGAAGATTACCAAGGTGAGCTCGGCTCGGTTTAGAAGAGAGATATCACTTTGAAGAAATTCACCGGGCTTTCAATGGCTGACTGTCTTGAATATAGAAACTAGCAGCTTATGATGAAGATGCCACTCTAAGCGTTGATTACCTGCTCTCACTTTCTACTTGCAATGGCCTTGTCGGTGCGACTGGTATGTGTCTTGGTGGTCATCTCGCGTACCGATGTGCCCTGGATAGCCGAATCAAGGCCGCTGTGTGCTATTTTGCGACAGACGTCCACAGCCATACCCTGGGACGAGGCAAGAATGATGATAGTCTGGCCAGAGCTGCGGATATCAAGGGTGAACTACTGATGGTAAGTCTTATATATATATATATATATATCTGCAGTACATTGAATTGACAATTTTGATATATAGATATTCGGCAAGAATGACAACCATGTGCCGCCGGAGGGCCGTGATCTGATCCGCAAGACGTTACATGAGAAGAAAGTCTTGTTTAGCTTCTACGAGATTGCGTGGGCTCAGCGTGAGTTTCAAAATCCCCTGTGTTTCGACACCCCCACTGGGGGGCGGACTAGTTCTATTCTGACATCCGCACAGACGCCTTTATCCGTGATGAGCTCAGCAAGGGCCGCTATGACCCAGCCATTACAAAGGCCTGCTTTGAGATGCTGCTAGAACTATTTGGCCGTACCTTGAAGCTTGATCTTGGTGCACATGACGGAACTGAGTTGGTGGTGGAGGATGTATGCTAGACAACTCGCGTTTCGAAGTGGCCCGAGGTGGAGGAACATTATATTTAGGTACTCAATACTGAAAGGATCCAATGGTTCTGGGTTAAAGATTATGACCTATCTCTTTCGAGTATCTATCACCCAGTCGACCTTAGAAATAGGTCAATATGCATTATGCAAGTTGACATAGTAGGCAAGGGTGTCGAAATCAAGATGACGCCTCATGAAAGATGTGGCAGATGTGGCAGATCGAAGATCTACATACTGCATAGTACGTAGTAGTCACATAGCAGCAAATATGTAAATATGTAAATAATGACAACATAAAACAACTTATCCTAAAAGAGATAGCTCCGTATTTTCGTGCCTGGATGACCCAGGGATCTAAAATAACGGTCCGTGGGAACAGACCTTGTTTCCGTACCTTCCTCTCTTTATCTTTCCGTTTCCCAGATCTTTAGATTCTTCCCTCACCCCACACCCTTCCTCCAATTCAAGACCCCCAACATCCACTTCACATTTACTAATAACTCATTTCCCTTCTCTCTTCTCTGTTTCCATTTGAGAACCTGTACCTTGTTTCTGTCCTCTACTCCCTTCTCTGTGGCCTCCTACACGGTTACTCCGTACATTCCAAGGGACTCGGGGAATCTCTAATACCCCCTTCCCTCAGCCTCACCCAGCCACTTGAATAGTCATCATGGGTTCAACTCAATTTGGCAATTTCCACGTGTGTTATTCACATCGCTCCCCTACCCAAATCGACCTAATCATGTTTCCTTTTACAGAACTTTTGTCGCGACTCTACATTGCCAGTTTGTAATGTTCGTGAGCTGCAATCCAGCTTATGTTTATCAGAACTGATTCGTTTTCGCCGCAGCTTTTTGTCGCCAACCAACCTCCTAATGTCCACTTTGGTGGTTGCTCTTTGACTGGTATCTCGTTGAGTGGCCATCGTTATCTGGCAAACCTTGGTAAGGAAACAGCGTTTGGGGTACAAGTTGATGGGAACAGTGTACTGATAGACTCATGGAATAGGATCGATCCTACTTGCTTTCATTTCAATCGTGGTTTCATTGGGCTTGATATTGAGGTCGGACAGAAAGCACGCCGCCGTCGGGCGTCGGTAAGCCTTCCCCTCCGGAATGACAGTTGACCTTTTCCCTTCAGGTCTTTATAGACTAACAATTTGATGTGGATAGTGAGATGCAACTGTTTCTTCTGGGGTACATCATCATCGAGATTTGTGAAATCTTCACCGTGGGTGGACTTCCGATCGAAGATTCCGTTCGCAAGGTAAGGAATTGGGAGTTCTTTTTCCCCCTAGGTCTTTGGTCTGACGATAGGACATATAGGGTTTCTCAGCAGTGCATCTAGGTGCGATTGCTGCGACATGCTGGATGCTGCTTTTGAATGGGCTCGTAGGATATCAATTGATTGATGACGGCACTGCTGCCTCGGTGGGCCTGGTCTCAGCATCTGCACTTGTGATCTTCATCGGTACGGGCTACATCGCCCTTGACACTGCATTCAACTGGTCCCACTACTTCCAGTCAAGCAAATCGGGAGACAACCGCAACATTGCCCTTTACGTTTTGTACCAGCTCTTCCCGCTCGTCTGCCTGGTGGCGTACTATGTGCTCGAGGCCGTCTTGGTACTACGAGTACTGGGGGAGTTTCGGCCAATGCTTTATCTGACCGCAACTGCCTTGCTATTCGCCATTGGCCAGATATTTCAGTACGTGATCAGTGTACACCTGTGTGAAGCCTCCAACGGGAAAATCAACGGCACCCTCTTCGAAACACTCTTCACTCTTCTGTCCGTCATCGGGGTCTGGTTCTTTTGGAGCAGTATCACCGAAGATGACTGGGCCATCCCTGCCCCAACATATGGCACTCTCATGGCGGAAGAGAGGTCCGACGTTGCATAAAAGGCACTCAGCTCACTGCATATCCCGTCGTTTAACCTCGAATCCTCAATTTTTTTTTTTTGTTTTCCTAATTGATACACACCTCTTCACTCAGCTGTCGAGACTATTCCAAGCGTTCAGCCCTTTTTTGATAAGTCATTAGCTTTTGATGATTGAAAGAGCTTTTGACTTGGTGATACCACTTACCGCTACCTTATGTTTCACGATCCATTTTTTCCTTTGTTCTCTACTGTCCCCAGTGATGTTTCCTCTAATGATCCTTGTCATCTATTGTTACTCCTGATACAATCGGTGGATGATTGATGATCTACTTTTCAGTCATCTTGCGTCTTTCCAAGTCCTCTTATTGTCAGATACCTCATTGCTATGTATTTAAGTTATAATGTATGTCTAACAATTGAACCATAGAATATTATAAAGCAGTTTACTTACAGTCCTGCTTAGCCATCATCGAGTCATTGCAATCCCACTAGTGGCTGCCCAGTAACCAGTCTCCTCCCGCTTCAACCTCGAAGCAGCCGCATACCATTCTACTTACTTCTTACTTCTTTTTAGGGAACGAGACTGAATTCTCGATGTCACCTGGTGTGACCGTGGATCATCTCCCTTCACATGGATCTGACGCTTGCGATTATTCTCTATTTGTGGGTATGACACTCCGGTCGTTTACCTACTGAAGATGCTTATGTGAGTTTGAGAAACTTACTCTTTTCTTTCCCTGTGAAAACCATCTGATAACAACAGTTATATAGTTTTACAAATAAGCTCTTAGGTCCCTTTTCTTTCTAGAAAAATAATAAAATACTTTCATCACTTCCGTTCCAAAATGTACATCAATCTTGCTATCCTGGTCCTCGCGTTCGGTTTAGTCCGCACAGCAACACCTCACATCGTGGAAAATCGAAACCGTACACCAGTTTATCAGTCTTGTATGGAGTTTTTCTGCTGGGATACTCTCGGCCACATTTCCCATTCCATTATATTGTACCCTCGACGTCTCTGTGCACGCTAGCTAACCTTGGAACCACTCTTTGTATAGTACTGGAACAGAACATCGTCCTCGTCAGCCAACTGCCACCTGCCTGCAACCTAAACGCATGCCTCGGTCTGAGTGGTACCGTTACCTGCGTTCTGTCAGCTCTTGGTACTGGAGACCCTGTGGCATTACAGCGATGTTTTACCAATGGGCTAGCCGAGGTAAGATTCCTCCTGTTCAACTTCCATATACTTCCAATATTCCTTTCACTTTTAAATTCGTGCTAATGTTCACTGAAGATCTGCTCATGTGCTGCCTGTGTCCCCAGTGCAGCCAACTTCCTATATGCTCTGGGAATATGTGTGACTCAAACCAAGCTTCCGCATGATGAACCCGAGACTTCTATCAACTCCCCTCCTGCACCTTTAACATGGAGTTTGACGCCGGATCTCAATTATCCAGCAGTCACAATTGCTGTTAGCACTACTTCTCACCATCTGGCTTTCGAAACTGTCTCGAAAGCAGGCCACTGACCTAGGAAGGACAGCTTTCGAAGATTTTCGGGGCTTACTCAAAATTATTTTTCTGCCTATGATGTTCTTTTCCCCCTTTTGTTTTCGGCTCTTTTCTCATACTGGTTGTTTATTTCACATTTCACTTGAATCCTCGGGGTGGATAACACTCATTGACTATGAAGTAATGGCCTAGGTATAGAATCCTCGTCAAACCACAATGTTGTTCCCATATTTTACTTGCTGTAGGGTATTTACTAGGTATATCGGTACTTACTACCTGTAACTCATTGCTCTATGCCTCCTTTTTCTGGTATTTGTATTTTTTAAGCCTAGCGATCTATATAGAAACATACTTCGGAAAATTCAAGATGAGGATTGAAAACGTCAATGTCAAACTTGAATCTTTGTGACTACTGTTTTACAGAAAAGAAGACCATATGTATGTAAATGGAAGAGCGGTAGACAAATAGACTTCTAATGACGCTTATCCGTACTGAATCTTCCTTTACAGGCGGACTTTGACATCTACACAAGGAATAGTCCATTCTCGTCGTCCCAGCAAATTCCGCAGCCACTCCAGACCTACACCCGTCCACTCATCGGGCTTTGATTCCAATCCCAATCCCAATCGTTGTTGAACACTGTCCATGGCCGCACCCGCCAAAGTTTTGGCTGTCGAGTTAAATGTGTCAAAGGCGAATTCTGCTATGCTATTGCCTGGAACTGGAGCAGCCAGTGTAGCATTTCCAGGCAGGGATCCATGGTCACTGAGTACTGAACTGTAGCGTGGCGCAAACCAATTACTACGGAGATCGAAGATGCAACGGTCGGACCAATGACAAGATGAGGCAAAGAGAATGAGTATGAGTACTGAGCAGTAGATGCATGGTCGGTGGATAATGTAGGTGAGAACCACGAAGGAGATGATGAAAATGGGGGATGCGTTGGTCGGGATGAAGAGCAGAGGTAACCAGCTACAATCTAAGGTTAGAAGTCAAATCGAACTGATCTTGATCTTGGTATCTTGATATCTTGTTTATTTATCTTTGAAATGTAACTTACGTGCGGAGACAGAACATGGTGGATAAAAGAGAGAGAGGCTTGAATCTGGTAGTTGAGGAAAGAAGGATTGGGTCTGGTTGGTTATTAGGCTCAAGCGGCTGTTATCGGCAGAAATTCACTCAATCTAATACAGCACTGGAGTTAACTTTGAATGAGGATGAGATGACCTTCTGTTAGATGCTTCACCATGCAATTTGAATCAGTGACCATATATCATGATATGGGATATCTTATGGGTATATAATATACTCTTGGCTTACCTGCAAATGTAGGACGTGACAGCTATCTGGGTACACCACCTTTGATTCTGCCGGTGATTCTATATACAGAAGTATAGAGTCTCATTTTTATAATTCAAGATTAGACAGTTCAAATCTCATACAAATCCATCCTGTCATCTTATTCTGACTATTCTATACAATTCATCAGGTCAAAAGCTAGCTATCCTAAGGCTTCATGTATGGCCCCATGCATAGCATGCGGCTCATCGCTGTCCGCAGCTATGAAGGGCGGTGTCGGAAGCGGCCTCAAGAGCGGTGTAGCCCGAATGCCACACTTAATTCCCACATGATTTCGATCTCTCATTCATTTCACTTCCTCAATCTCTGTCTCTTCAAAATTTCAATCTTTTAACCCATTCTCTCATTTTCAGCTGAGATTTCTTTTGGAGGTCGCCGTCGGCGACGCGACCTACTTAACAATGGCATCATCCGCAGAAAAAGAGGATTTCATGGCACTTCTGTCGAGGATTCAACCCCGATTGGACCTCACAACTCCTCCCCGGACCGGCTCAGCTCAAATAATGCAGGTGCAGCCAGTCTGTTGAAGATTCTTCAAAGTAGCCAGGTGGATGGTGCTGCGGCTGTTACGCCTGTGGCACCACTGGAGTCCAGATCTGAGAACAAGCTGCTTGATTTGCTTAATCGCCCCAAGCCGGAAAAAGTTGATTCAAAATTGGATACCAATCCTCTCACTCGTGGTGTAAATTCCTCCAAAGCCCCATCGGTCATTCCGGAAGATTCAATTCACCCCCAAGAATCTTCAGGGTCCATTCATGTTTCCCTCCAGGGGTCTGTGAAGCTGGAAACGGCTACACCCTCTTTGAAAAAGCAGTCTTTTGAACACATACATCCATCCAGACAAGCATCTGGCAATGATTCGATATTTACATATGAGAATCCATTTGATCAGCTTGCCGCCTCGCAAAATGTGTACAAAGCCGCACTGACCAAGGAAGAACCACCGTACATCGCCCGTCTGCCTGAAGTGTCCCAAAATTCGACCCAGCCTGATCACGCCGTAAAGGTAGAGGTAGAGCCTGCTTCTCCCGTTGGGAAGTCGACTGATAATGACGATACAAACTTCACGCACCCAATTGATGGGATAGCGGACGTTAGTGAAGCTCTGGCCCACAACAGCTGGGAAAGTGCCGCAGATAGTGTGGAAAACACACGCATTGTACCTGTCCTAGAGTTTCCCCTGAATCCGTTCATATCGATCACGATCAAAGCGCAAGCTAAATATATTGCTACTTTCCGTGACGATGGCATAATGGACATTGCTCGTCTGAAGAAAGACTTCGACCAGCTTGACCGATCATTGACCGCCGCAACTCACGAGTACATAGTTTACGCGCTTGCGAAGCCGGGTGGAATGAGAATCATTCGACAAGACGATGGAAGTGATCGACAGGTCTTCCGGTCCACTCGGGACAGAATTTTTAATGTTGCCCTCTGTACATCTCGGAACCACGATTCACACGCGATTCTGGGTATCGGCATTAGCGGCTCTGTGTATTGGGCCTTGGTAGACGGAGGGCAGGGTAAGGATTTGTTTGAGTCCGATGCTCTCGAGACAGAAAGCCTCGTTTTTCCGCCTTTCCCAGCTTCAGATGAAAATACTTCAGGTGGCCAGCTGAAAACGCGGGCCAAACGAAGCAGTTGTCATCCTGATATGATCGCCATTAGCCGGGGTAAAAACATCTACGTTATCTCCCCTCAGGCTGCCATGAGTACGGAATATGGCGTGACTGCTTCCGAGCGTACAGTAATGACTGAAAAGTTCTTCAAAGAGCATGCTCTGAAGATCTCCACAGGTAAAGCAGGAAAAGATTTTATCTTCAGTGCCGATGACACTGTCATTGCTTCCCTCGACAAGACTGGTCGACTGCGATTTTGGGACATTCAAGGTTTCCAGGAGAACCCATCTCAAGCCAATATATTCAAAGGGCACGATATCAAGATTTCATTGAATACCTTCGTGACTGGTTCCCCTTCAGAAAAGTCATGGCCTACTTCGGTTCTGTTCTTGGACCGGTTGCGCGCCTACAGTCGAGGATTTGCTCTTCGATATGTCTTGGTCGGCCTCAAGCAGAATCACACCTTGCAGCTCTGGGATATTGGGCTAGGCAAGGTTGTGGAGGAATTGAAGTTCCCTCACGACAATGAGTCCGATGCAATCTGCAGTGTCTCCTACCATGCTCCGTCCGGTATCATTGTTGTTGGTCACCCGACTCGCAACTCAATATATTTTGTTCACTTGTCTGTGCCTCAATACAACCTGCCTGCCATGTCTCAGGCGGAATACATTGTTGCTGCTGCAGAGAAAAAGCACAATGTGCCCACGCCTGACGCTACTGCGTGCTTGAGCGGCCTTCGGGAGATTTCGTTCGGCTCCAAGGGCGAACTGCGCAGCGTGGAGCTCCTCCCGCTCACGAAGTCGACAGCTGACAAGCGAAGCACCAAAGATGCTGGCTTGTTCGAGCTATACGTGATGCATTCGCATGGCGTCACTTGCCTGAACATCAAGAAGGAGGACCTGGGGTGGAATTCTGATAACCAGGTCATTCGTTCTATTGATGCAGTCAGTGAAGGCATCGCTGAAACCGACGATATCTTTTCGTTTCCAAGCGATAGCGAACCCTCTAAAGGCGACCCTTTTATCAAGGGTGATGTGTCAGTTCCTAGAGTTGGGTCATCATCGCATCAACAATTGTGTGCGAAAATTCTCAAGAAGCATGTTGCGGAGGAAGTCGTGGAGAAACCCACGCACGTCGATGTTACTGCTGACTCTAACACGGAAAAGAAGAAAAAGAAAAAAGAAGACCAAGGTTTCTTCTGAAAGCAGGAAGCTTGCTGCTATAGATGATGAGACCATTGCAGCCTACCTGAAGATTCCTCTTGGAAGCAAGATTTCCCGTGATCAGGCAGTCGAGGCCATGGAGCACTCTCTGAAGCATACTGTTCTGAAAGGCGAGGAAAAGGAACGTCTCCGTCTCGCTTTCGAAGATTTGATTGCCGTTACGACAGCTTATTCTCAAGGCTATGGCGTTGAGGTTGAAGGCAACGATGTCCGTTTGCACGTAGAAAATACTCTTGCCAAAGGTATATACGAGACCATGGTTCACTATCTGATTCAAGTCGAAGAAAATGGTTGGCCTCAGCCAATTGACACCTTTGGCTCTGTCGCCAAAGATATTTGTGGAAAGATTCATCCTCAAGACAAAATCAGATGCGGCGATCAGTCCTTCCGGGATCCACTCCCGGATTTCTATTACCGGGGAATTGTTGCAGCCTCGCGCTCTATGATTGATTATGCGGACTTATTGCAAAAACAAGAACGTGTCGTCCCCCGGTACTCCTCGAGACAATATTTCCGCTTCCCCGCAAGAGATTTTGCTCACAGATTCACTATGGATAACAAAAAGGAGCTAGAACGTGGCCTGGTTGCGGTGTCACTAATAGAATTTGAACTCCGCTCTAACGCCACTGTGGATTCTACCAGCGATGTTGCCCACGAAGCTCCCCCAATTGTTACTGCCGAACCTCCCCTCGAGTGTGCTAATGATGTTACTAGCGATGCTAGTTCCGATACAGCCAATGGAGCAGCCACTTTTGGTATTCCCAATAGCACCTATGTTGCCACGGAGACCTATCTAGAGGATCCCAACGGAGCGAACCGCAATATCAGCGCCGAGCCTCCCTTACAGCATGCTACCGATTCTGCTCGCGAGACCCTTCCCGCTGATCTCATGGACATAATTACTGGTCAGACTAGCCAGCAGGTTGTCCACGATGTCGGAAGTCTTCTTGAGAAACGATTCGATAATCTGCATGAACGCTGGGCAGAGGAGCGTCGCGTTCAAGATGATGCCTCGATCCACAAGCAGAAAGAGATAATTCATCTTGTTTCCAGCACACTCTCCGACAGTGTGATCGGTAATATTCGGGGCATTCTGTCCGACGTCGTCGCAGAGCAGGTTGTTCCCGCTCTTGGAGATCGTTTGTTTGCAACCTTCCCAGATGAACTCCACAATGTCTTCAAAGATCCCACTGTCGTCAGCTCAATTGTAGGTTTGACTGTTGAGCAATTGAGCAGTCGCTTGAGCCCATACATCAATGAGGCTTTTAAGGCCTCAATCACTCCTATACTCGATAAAGCAGCTCAGGACTTCAAGGTGGCCAATCAGAATACTGAGTCCAAACTCGTAGAGCACCTTCAGCTCTACGAGAAACAGCGTCGCGCAGATCAAGCCAAACTTGAGGAAATCTTGCTTACCGTGCGGGGTCTTTCGACAACTATGGCTGCACAGTCCCAGCAAAGTTCTCAACAAGTCACTCAGACTCGCACCAACAGCAGCGTGTCTGTTTCGATGGGACAGCAGGCTGGCACACCTTCCCGTACTCCCCAGTATGATTCACTCGCTTGTGCTCCAGCTCAGGCAACTCCAGCTCTTACTCAGGACGAAACAGCTCACCTTCATGCTGCATCTTCTCCTGCCCTGAGTGCAGAAGATTCTGAGATGAATACGATGTATCATCTGGTTAAGAGTGGTCGACGCGAGGAGGCTCTTTTAATGGTTCGTATTTTTCCCCGTTTTTCTTTCCCCTTTTGTTTCAGACAGGTAATGGTGCTAACATTTCTTTTTTACTCTCAGTGGATTCGCTCCACCAACCAGGTCGAAATTTTCGACAAACTCATGATCCGTTGTGATCCTGTATCGTTGACTTATCGGTGCGCGGACCTTCTCCTGCTCACTGTGGCTTCGGCCATTTCGATCGATTTCCAAGACAACACAATTGAGCGTCTTAAGTGGCTTAATGTTATTCTCGAGCAGGTAAACAACATAGTATGTTTCCGTTATTCCTTTTAACATTCTATTTCCTGTTACTAATACTTCACAGGATGCCAACATGCGCGAGATGTCTGACAAGCTCCTTGGAGACCTGGAATCTCGCATTAAGAACCTTTACATGGCTTTGATTAGCGCCAACCCACAAGACCCCGTCGTCCGGTTGCTTGCGCCTATTCGCCGTCGTCTCCAGTTTCTGAGCAGAGTTTAAGCGTTTTGACTTTGTTCTTTTGTCACTTTTTCGTGCACCCTTTTTTTTATGAATCTCACAGAAATGACAATGCGTTCCCCGGGGTCCAACATAAATTGGACTAGTCTTTCATTTAACTGAATGGAAGAAGGTGGGAATGGAAACAACTTGATGGAAGAAGGATGTCACAAGCAGTGTTAGTGCTCCCTCTATCAACACGATACCCCCTGTTTTGATACTATTTATCTCAAACCTATCGACTCTCCTGCAGTCTTGAACATCAGTCTAATAAACCCAACCCGCTTTGTTTACACCCGTGAGTGGATTTGTTGTAGCTGTATACGTAATATCAAAGTAAATATGTTGACTAGATATGATCCTTCAAGTTCTAAGTTAACCACTGGTCAGAGCGGGGTCAGGGCGTAAGGCATAGGGCGTGGAAAGTAACTAGGTACGTTGAGGTACCAGTTGACTCATCTCAGCTGTAAATAAATAGATCGTCTTGATGCTTTCGTTTCTAAACAAATCCATCATGTCCATTATTCCTGTTCAATTCCCTAGTCTAGTTGGGTCAGATGCATTTCTCCGTCCTCTCTCCGTGGCCGATATTAAGCAATGTGTAGCTGTAGCTGTCGAAAATTCATTCCTAGAGCATGAAAGGTGCTCAGAGCGCAAAGTAGAACCCCCTTCTAGCACATCCTTCGTAAAAGTTATCCATCTTTGTATCAATCTGATACTTCTTCGGGATAACACTCGCACACGCTACATACTAAATATACAATGTTGTTTGAATACCGCCTCGCTCAAGCTCCACAGTTAAGTCTGTGTCTTTTTATCAATACAGAAAAGAGTGAGAAAAGAGCGAGAATGTTATCGGTCAAATCATTGGCTTGAGATGGTCTTCTACTGCTATCACTGAAAGGTCAATATCAATCAATACCTGACAACTGGGAGTCTTTACCTTCTCGGCCTATCTTTCAAGACGGGCAGCTTATTTGGAACGACCTCAATTGCCCTGTTATTGCTATTCACTCTGTAGTTGTTCGGAATGAGTATCAGGCGCGCGAGTTGGGGAGAGATTTAGTCAAGGCTTATATTCTGTATCTGAAGAGTATGAGGGTTACGGCAAAACATGTTGTTCTCATTGCGCATCATCATCTTATTCCATTTTATGAGAGTTGTTGGTTTGAGAATCGGGGACTTGGAGAATGTCGCTTTGCTTGTGGGGTTTGGTATGCTTTAGTACGTCTCTCTCTCACTTTTCTATACAGATAGTTATAACAAAAAATCGCTGACTTTTGTCGAAAGGTTTCGACTCTATGACTTCAACTCAAAAACAAATCCATAGCCAAAATAGTTTCTATTTCGTGTCGGACTTGACTGTAGTTGATAAAAATCGTAAGTCATCGGAGATAAACTCCTTCACCCTGGATTCTAATGTTGTAAGTTTACATATGAAGTTCGAAAATCGCTTATTGCTTGCTTGAATCACAGTGTAGACGCCGGAATGATAATAGCTAGTCTGGGTCATCGGTAATTGTCTCGTTCCATCTGTCCTCGCAATTATACATCAGTTCCCTCGATTCCTGTTGGAACATCTCATCGACTGGGATCACGCCATTGCGCATTTGCTCTTGTGCATAATGACTTAGGTGGCGAGTAAAAATGTCCAAGAAACTTCCAGCCTGTAACATGTTCTCATTGGACGGGGAGGGCTCTGATATTTCGAGATTGAACGTTTCAACTTCTTCACCGGCATATACTCTTCTTGCTGGTAGCTGCGCATACTGATCTCTTGCTTTTGCTATTGTTGCTAAGAATGAAACCATACTTTCTGACTCAGACGGTAGACCCAATCAGCCATGGCGGGAATGCATTCTTCGCTTCTGCTTGAACGGAGATAGGAAGACCATGATCTCCCTTCCAATCCTTCATTGAAACGTCCTTTGCAAAAGTGGTTGGCGAGGTGGTCAATCCTCTCATCCCAGTCCGGGAGGGCCTTGTCGCAAATCCCACCATCTTGATTGAATATTTTTTCACTTACACATGCCAACCATCGATCAGTGGGAGTGTATGCATATGATGAGCATGCCGAAGATGCTGCATGAGATGGCCCTTCCGACGAAAAGAGCGTTCATCCTTCAGAATATCACGACAGGTTTCGTAGTTATGTTCCGAGAGATACTGCTCACTAGGGTGGGGAAATACGTTGGCTAGTTTGCCTTGAGAGCTGCATTTTGCTGGGGTTGACTGCACAGCATTCATAAGCGATCATTGAGGCTGGTTCATCTTCAGGTGGAGATTCTTACCATCGCTGCAGTGGATCCAGGGTACTTGCATTTGGGATATGGATAGGAGCTGTATTTTGTTGTGATTTGGAAAACGAGTACCGACTTTTACGTTGTGGAAGACCAGTCACGCCTACAGAAAATGTTCGTAATTTATTTTGAGAGCCCATTATAGGTATAGGATCATGATTTAGCTCAAACGGTGTGTTTAGCCCAACTGAACTGATTTCTGACTCGGAATGCCATGAATGACGATCTAGTGCGTTGCTGGTAGAAATGCCAGTATAAAGTTTTCTTTCATTATTTTGTAAAATTTCTGTTGGGATTGGTAATGATTGGAGTTCTTCTGCCAAGAAGTTGATTTGAGTCGTTGAATCATGTCCCAAGGTAGGTGGCGTGGATGGTGAGTGGATGTTGGAAATATTAGTTTCAATAAGACTGTAGAGGTCAGGCAATGGGTATGGAAGATTGAGATCAACTGGTAGCTGATCCCATTCAAACTCTAGACCAGCTGAATAAAATTGACTCCAATCAAAACCAGAAGGATATGTACTTGTTGTACTGCTAGATATATCGTGAATACAAACCATTGTTAATTGATATGTACATGATTGAGAACAGGAGTGGTGGAACCACGAACTATGTGACAGGCACTGGCCTGTTACACACCAGGATTCAACCGGATTACTGAGATACATCTCTCATTACAATACCCATCCAGACAATTAAACAGGGGAAAAGCGTTCATGCCCTTCATCCGAACTGGCTCTTGAGTTATGAGTGGCGAGATTGACAGGTCTCTCTGGTTCATTGATAATACCTACCCCGGGTTGATCTGTGTTTACGGGTGAGGGTGGTGGAATCACGGAATGCCCAATACGAAACACCGGCGGATGCGGCGATTCATGAGTTCGGCTCCGTTTGCGAGGTCGAAAGCTTGAGCCCGTCTGTTCAGCTGTTGCTGTACTGTGCGTGTGAGGTATTATGGAAATCGGGATCGGTTCCGATACATCGACACTGCTGCTGATGGCATTCGAGAGAGTGCGAGGAAGGTTATACCCGGCTTTACCGACAGGAATTGACATTCCATGTACAATCTTGCAAATTGTCAATCATACAGTATAGGTATTTTTATGAAGTGTACTCACAATGCTGCAGATCACTAAAAACCACACCACCACATCAATGACTTCTATCACTTGCTGTGCATCCTCTCTTACATGGTTGTCAACTGTGATTTGTTTCAGGAACTCCTTGCTGATCGACAGGTAAAAGATAGCACCAACGCCGATTGGTCCGAAGAACCCAACAAATGCCGCCTGCGAAAAGTACTCGATCTGGCGGATATATTTGTGCATAACAAGGATTATTGGCAGCCGGCGAACAATCAGAATAAGTATTCCCAAGAACACCAAGCGGTAGAGTGGGATGATAGGGTTGTTCAAAAAGGACGACCAAGGACAGACTGCTCCGAACCACATAAACACTGATAGATTGAGAAGCATGTCGATGGTAGGTTGAAGGGAATCATCCATGGTCTCAAGACGGAACCAGTCACTATATTCGTTAGTTCTATATCCCGGCAGTCTCATCGGGGTACCTACTCTTGCGTAAAAACGTTCCCAGCAATGAAGCAGGCAAGAAGGTCATCGGTGCCAATAAGACCGCAAGTCCCCACAATAAACAACTGATGACTAACAGTTAGCAAGGATCTGTTTGTAGAGTGCAGCTTGAAAGGATGTCTTACCGCAAGAGCAATGGCAAATACTAAGAAGCTCTCTCGGTCAACAAAGTGCTTTTCTTCGGCCCAGTGAAGCAGTTTCCGCGAGATCCAACCGACCACAGCTCCATAGACGACGCTCAAAATTATGGTATAAGCCCAAGTCTCATAGAACCACAATGCCATCGCCCTACCTGTGCCGCCACTGAATCCTTGGCCATCCATGCCAGTGTATTTCAGCAAGTAGATACCAAAGAAAAGGAAGGGGTAGCCAAGGCCATCATTCGCGCCTGATTCAGCCACAATGATTCTTTGCAAGGCCTGCGGGACATGTTTATCAGCGAACTTGCCCTTGACAATGGAATTAGACAGGACAGGATCAGTCGGAGTGACACATGCGCCAACGATCAGAGAATGGAGAAATTTGAAATTAGGAACCATAGCCCAGATAATGAGGCTACTAGAGATCCACATGGCAGCCATACCAGGTCCCAGTAGCAGTGCCAGGCTGCGCCATTCGATCTGTAGGTAACGCTTCGGAAGCTGGACACCTGCAAGGACTAACTGCACGCCGAGAACAAGGCGAGTGAAATGCATAGTGATTGCATCGAGATTTTGTTCAGAGTGGAGAGCATAGTCCTCTGGTCTGATAAAATTGGCTGCATGTGGAGAAAATAAGATTCCAGCCAACAATGAGATCACTGGCCCAGGTCAATAACTATTTGATAGATTCGTGTGCAAGTTTGACTCACGTGCTTCTGATAAGTAGAATGTTTCCTTACATAGATAGGAGACGAGCCCGAAGATAGAGATAAAGCCTCCCAAAACGGCGCACACGATGTTGAAGTTGATCAAAGAGAGAGTAGGCATTGCGCTTTAAAGAATAAATTGGCGGTCGACTCACGAACAAAATCAAGACTCAGAATCTAATATCTGTTTGAATCAAACAGCCTTTGGAGGTTGATGTTTGGAGTGAAAGAAAAAGCAGGTGTTATTCAATCACGGTAAGTTTGATATGAGTGTAGTACTGGGCTGTCATCTGTAAACTTTGGATGAGAAAGTGCCGAGCTTAAATTAGGCCCGGTTGATATGAGATATAATTTAATGAATATGTATTTATGGTCGACAATGATAAGTCCAATTGCTAGTTGGAATGGTGCCGGTGGTTAGTATTCTCAAGATTCAAGACTCAGATTCGGCGGTGTGCGGGCGGGTATTATAATTATATAATCTCAACCGGGAATTGATAACTACAGTGGGATCTGATAAAAATTCGGACGGAGTGCTTCGGCTCTACACCGCTATTTTATACCGCCTTCCTCTTTAATTAGTAAACAATGCGTGTGTTCGATATTGTAGAACTAGCTATACCTACTCCCTATTTTTACTTTTATCATGTATCTATGATTCTTTATATTATTCTGTTGTGATTCCATCCTATGACCCGCCATCACCTGTCCTCTGAGACACGCTCTCGAATTTGTGAGCTAAAACGCACGAATGGCATACAAAGTACTAGAATTGAGAGGTTTCTGCCTAACAGAAAATTGGCTTGGCAAAAGTGGGGCTTGTACTCCGTCCGAATTTTTATCAGACAGCACTGTAACTAATGAAATGGGGAACGCTCTAGGCAGCACGGTCGGAACGTGCAGGTCGATTCAGCTAGGAAAAACCAACCCCAATCACAAGGGAAGGCTCAGTGAGAGTAGGGAGTCAAAAAATGAAGAAGTGTGTAAAGGTGGACATTCTGTAACTATCACAACTTCTAGATAAATGGTACCAGATGGTTCTGCCGTTGCAGACCGCTTTCTCCTTCATACTGTATAGGGCTCCCCACTACACTAACTAGCTCTTAAAGTAAATACCATACGAGATCATACGGCGAGCGGACCCAGAACACTATAATAAACTCGAATAGCATATCTCAACAGTCACAATTTGAAATCATTCTAAAACTTGAATTTGGATTATTTCTAGTTAAAGAAATATATATATGAAAAAAAGAGTAGGAAATAATTAAGTGAAGTGTAGTTAAAGCTAAAATAGATAAATTACACCGTAACGTATGGTACCGCTATAATTCATTCATCTAATTTACTTAAAATGGGTTGATTCTTTATGAGGAACCTTATCGTTATATATCACCCAATATTTGAATTTTATCGGAGTCATGGTTTCTGAGATATGATATTCAATTTTTTCGAGTTTACTATGGTGTTCTGGGTTGATCGCCGTGTGATCTCGTATGGTATTTACTTTAAGAGCTATTATTTTTTTGATGGGGTGTTTGCGGTGGCTCTAGCAATTCCCCCATCTATAGCTAATAGTTAGGTACTTAAATATCCTTATCCAAATTTCAACAGCATCATGGAATCGCTGGATGTACTTGCATTCAAAGCTACAACGTCTCCTGCTTAGTGCTTTGTGCAATAGAGCTTAATCTAGTAGGAGGTACCCTGCAAGGATGAGAGACTACACATTACAAGACTGGGGCCCATTGTCAAAGTTCACTGTGGCTTTTCATCGGAGCTTTCCCACAAGTAGAATACATTGGAATGAGTCTGGGAATATGCACGCTCGAGAGCTGAAAAAATTTGGAGCATGTTTCACTCCATGAGAAGAAAATTCGTTTCGTTCGTCATCTATAAGGTCAGATGGGGGGAACCTCATTTATCCGCAGAACATACCGACTACGGATCACTAGTTCTGCTCAACTGTAGGAGCTACAGGAGCAGGAGCTGCAGACCCGTTGGCACTATCACCACGTCCGCGACGTCCACGTCCGCCGCGTCCTCCTCGTCCACCACGACGGCCACGACGGCCATCGCCTGCTCCCTCGCCACGAGACCCCTCACCGACCTGAGCTCCCTTATCAGCCGGAGCTCCCTTACCGGTTTGAGCTCCCTCGCCAACATGAGCCTCCTCGCCGACATGATTTCTCTCACTAGCCTGATGGCGGCGGCGACGGTAGTTGGGGTTTCGCTTGCGCTTGACAACAGGAGCCTCGACAATGTGGCTCTCGGTGTCTGCAGTGGTAGCCTCAAGACCAGCCTCTGTAGGATCAGTCTCTGTTTGAGAAGGGTTGCGGCCACTCCCATTACCAGAAGTCGACTGGATGTCTAGGGTCTGAGGAGGCGCACTGTGACCCTGAGAAGCAGTGTCAATCTCAGCATGAGCCGCAACCTGTTCGCTCAAAGAAGGATCGTCGATCTCAGTCAGCTCGGCATTGACCATGGTTGGGTCCGACTCCGGGGTAACCTCAGGAGTGGTCTCCGTGATGTCCTCGACAGGTGCAAACCGCTCGGATGCCTTCTTGACGTCCGCATCTAACCAAAAAGTTAATTAACAAGTTCAATTGAGTGAATTTTGAACAATAATTACTCACAGGTAAAGTCCAACTCCTTGTCAGAAGGACCGAGTACCTTCTTGTCCGAGCCCCGTACGAGCTTGATGATACTGTCGACCGCCTTTTGATGTCCTCCGTAGATCTGGGAGAGAACACCCTCGAAGGCAAGGGTCTCACAGTTATTGATGTCACCGTCGCGTCGCAAGTTTGACGCAGCGCAAAGGAACTTACTCAAGGTAAGCAAATCCTCCTGTTGAGCTTTAGAAGCCTCGGCCGAATGATGTTCGCGCACAGCGTCAAGCTCATCCTGGTGAGCCTTCTCCAAGCTTGCCTTTTGGTTAGCCAGACTAGTCGCGATGCGCTCCTCGTATTGAGCAATGAGCTGCTTGATGAGAACAATTTGCTCCTCAATCTGTGTAATGGTTGCCTGGAGGGCAGGTTTCTTCAGGGCCTGGGCTTTCTGGTCGGCATTGATCTTCTTTTCCTGGACGAGCTCATCGAGAGTTTTGCCTTCGTTCTCAGCCAGAATGGCATCAACTTTGGAAGTGGCATTCTATTAAATACAAACAATAGCAATCAGCAAATAAGATCTCATCCAATTAATTTGAATAGATAAATACCATCTTCTTAACTGCATTGCGAAGGAGTCTAAATAAGGCGTTAGTTGTTGAACATGATAAACATGATCGCGGGGGTGACAAACTTCTGCAGGTCAAGCAGATACTTTGGCTCTGAACCATTGTCAGAGGTAGTGCTAGCAGGACTAGCAGGGGTCTCAACCTCGGTCTTGGAGACTGAAGCTTTGGTGCCATGCTTCTTGGCTTTCTGGTTGGCAGAAGCGGAAGCCATTGTAAGGGTGACACAAAGCTAAAACAAGAGAACTTTGAGAATTTAAAAGAGGAAATGGGAAATGGAGAAGGGAAAAGGGAAATGGAGAAGTGATGTGAAGAAGAAGAGGGGGGGAGGGGGAGGTGGAAATTAGAAAAGGAAGAAAAATACAGATTGTGATGAAGAATCGACGCGGCTGGAAGTCGCCCGAATCTTTTCCTGATCGGTGCAGCCCACCTACAATCACCACAACTACACTACCACACACTATGCCAGTCAATTGAAACTTATTGATATGGTGATTTGATTTTTCTTTTTTTTAAAGATAAAGTGGGAAAAACCGAAAATAACTTGGGTATCATAATCCTTCAACGCCAACATACAAGCACAACCTTGGAAGGAAAGACCCAACCTCGGCTCGCGACCTCATTGATGGGATCCCACCTTATTCTACTTCCTTCCAATTGAGATATGGATAGGTTGTGCTATCCTTGATATTTGCGCAGGGTTTTCTATACCAGAATTCAATTCATGTTAGAAATATATTCTTCATAGACCGAAACAGCATTTGATCATGCCACAAACCAGATCTGTCCCGATACGTACCTCAGTGACCTTACGGATTGAATTTGCGGATATGTTCTTCTCGCCTGATCTTCTTGACCGAATTGAGGCCTCGCGCATCAATCTAGAAGGTGAGAAGGTAAGTTAGCTGTTTGATTCCAGTGTAGCTTCGTCGACCTCGAGAGTTGCGCGCAAGCTCCGACCGACGTCATGGCAATATAAAAGGGATTGTTGAGATCGTACTCTTGCACGAACAGCATATAGTCCAGAAATATCTGTTCCATCCAGATAACTGTCATTAGCGATATGTTTAGGAGTGTGGGGAAGAGACTTTCGCGCACCAAAATGTCGGCATTTTTACTCACACTCCGATTAGAGTGAGCCTTGACAATTCTTTTAACTGTACCACGAGGGTAGAGTTTCTGAGTTGCTGCCATGGACGTGGAAGTAGGAGACAGTGTTAGTAGGAAAGGCTATGACGAAGGATTGTTTACTTTGCGGAGTAAAACGGCCAAATCATTATGTAAGCGTCTCGTAGTAGTCAACTCAGACGAATATAATAAATACGGCACATCTAATTTTTCATCAGCTCGCTTTGATTTTTTTTTTTAATAAGTTCTTAATTTTTATATTGACCAAAGATCTAGAAGTAAAATATTCAGGTAAATCTATATGTTTATATAGTCATGAGCGTCGACTATAGAACCTCCAGGCAGTGACTGCTGCTGCGGATCCAAGGGCCATGCGCCAGGCAAGGAATACCCAGATAGCCGTCCTCAGTCGGTCATAGTAACCGTGCAGCAAGATTCCCAAGGCGTAGGAGTTCCCAGGCGTATTATCAATGAGAGCCTGGTTACTTCCATTGGAGGTAGTCACAGTCGCCTCACCATCTACTGCTGTATCGCTGATATGAATGCTCATGCTTGCCTTCTTGGAATTATACTTGCGCAGGTGGTAGGTCAGTATTCCGGAAATAAACCGTAAATCAGGGGCTGTAAACGTGGGATACCGATACAATTGCACGGCAGTGTGGGGAGGAAGCATATCTAAGAAATCGGCGAAGATACCAAGAGTTAAGCCCCAGAGCAAGAGAGGACGAGTCGCGTCACCTGATTCTGCATGATTGTTGTTAACACACCATGACTTGAATCTTTGCAGTAAGGATGTGCTGCCACTATGCTCATCAGGTATGAATCCTGGGATCGATGTACACTGCACTGTCTCTGATGGGAGCAGTCGAACGGCGGGGAATTCCATCCAGCCCACGAGAGATCGGACAGCAAGGCGAGTGAATAGCCCGCCCTGTTTGGTAAACCGCTGTGACACATCCACATATTCCACTGTTCTCAGAGATCGTGATAAGAGTGCTCGCAGCGGGATCCAATGCGTGGATGCCACTTCTGTGGGTTGTAACTGGAGTGTAGGAGAGTCACTGCGAGTGGTGAGGAAGACAAATGGACAAAGCACCATCAATCTAGAGTCAAGCTATGGTCAGATGGTATCACATCAATCTATCGTAGCAAGGGTAACTTACGGCACAGACCCCCAACTCGTAGTGACTACTCGTTCTGGCAAATTGCCTATACTGATACAGTCTTCCGTCGTCAGGTCTAGTCCAATCTCTTCTGATGCTTCTCTGATCGCCGCGGCTCGATCATCAACATCCTCTGGATCTCTTTTCCCACCGGGTAACGCAACGTGGCCGGTCCAACGATCCCCAACTCTCGAGGCGCGCTTTATGAACAAGACCTCTGGATCCCCATGCTGAACCCATGGCTGAGCGAAGAATTCATCTAGGCGTTGCTCAATCGGCAGGGATTGATCAACGAGAGATGTAAAACTGGGCCAATGTTCGTAAGTTGGTTTTATCCTTATAATTAACGCGACGGATGCTCGTTTCGTGCAAGACGGAGGATTGGGAACATGAGGATAGGGTCGTCGGTGGAGCTCAGTCAACACACCATGGAGATGATGTGACAGCTCTGAATGAAGAGGGGAATTTTTCATCACGAGTTATAGATTTTTGTATGTAATACGGAGTAATAATAGATATGTAATAGATACCTCCAAGGTCGAGCCATATACAGTTAGCTAGAAATGCCGTGGGTCTAATATCACGGATCAATATAAGTCCGGATAGCTATTACGATACCTTCCGGATAAAGACTAGCTTGATACATTTCATTGGGTAGTCAGGCCCATAGCAACGCAGCTTAGCCAAACGCAGGAGCACGTGCTCTTCCAAAAGCACCTCTCTGCCACAACCAGCCTCTGCTAGTGTTCGCTTTATCACATTTTTTTCTCTTTTCTTTTCGTTTTTTTTTTTTCGAACCGCATCCTAACTAAGACCCATGCTTATTCTCTCATCCTGCAGGATCAGCTAGAGCCTCAATCTTTCTCGCCCTTATCGTTTTTTTCCGCAATTAGTGGAGTACACAATTACGTTCTCAACTGGTTCACCTGTGAATCAAAAGCTGAGGAATCATGCGGTTTGGCAAGACATTGCGAAAGGCTGTGTATCCTCCATGGAAGGGCAATTATATTGACTACGTTAAGCTCAAAGCCCTGCTGCGAGAGCATGAGCATAATGCAGCGGATGCTAGCGATTCCGATGATAGCCAGTGGACAGAGCAAGACGAGGAGGCTTTTGTGCAGGAACTTTTGAATGTACAGTTGGACAAGGTAAACTCTTTCCAATCAAAGACTTCGCAACAGCTCCGGGAGCGCACGTCGGCATGTGAGGCTAAGCTGCGGCCATTGGTAGTGTCTGGGGATCAGGAAGCCTCCAGCCTCGAAGAGCAGGAGAAAAGGAGGATCTTGTCCGAGGTGATAGAGGAACTTGACGGCATCACCAAAGAGGTTAGCGAACTGGAAAAGTACAGTCGCATCAACTTCACGGGTTTCCTCAAGGCGGCCAAGAAACATGACCGCAAGCGTGGAGCTCGATACCGTGTGAAGTCATTGCTGCAAGTTCGCCTGTCACAGCTACCTTTCAACTCTGAAGACTACTCACCTTTAGTTCACCGCTTATCAGTGATGTACTCCTTTGTGCGAGAGTCTCTGAATGAGGACGTCGTACCATGGAAAGAGCCGGAACGGGCCTTTGGCCGTGACGTCTACTCCTCTTATAAATTCTGGGTGCATGCCGACAACGTGTTGGAGGTCAAGACTTACATTCTTCGTCGTCTACCCGTCCTAATCTATAACCCTGGAACGTCGAAGAACCTTGACACCTTCACCGAGGACCCAGCCATCACTTCTCTCTACTTTGACAATTCTCAGTTTGACCTCTACAACCAGAAAGTCGCCCGTGCTCCCGAAGCCGGATCCTTGCGACTACGCTGGACAGGCCAGCTGAAAGATAAGCCGCCAATCTTTTTGGAAAAGAAGGTGGTCAACGACGACGACAGCAGCCGTATGGTCAAGGTACAGCTGAAGGAGAAGCATATCAAGGAGTTCTTGGACGGAGAATATCATCTGGATAAAAAGGTTCATCGTATGGAGGACATCGCCCACGGGGAATCGGCGGACGCAGAAGCTCTCAAAAAGGATGTCGAAGAGTTGCAATCATTCATCAAAGAGAACAACCTGCAGCCCATGCTTCGTGCAAACTACACTCGTACCGCCTTCCAGATTCCCGGTGATGACCGCATTCGCATTTCTCTTGACACCAACCTTGCCCTGATTCGGGAAGATTGCCTGGATCCGGAGCGCCCTTGCCGTGACCCTTCCCAGTGGCATCGCACTGATGTTGACGATACATCCATGACTTATCCCTTCAGTGCCATCAGAACTGGAGAAATTGTTCGTTTCCCGCACGCTCAGCTTGAGATCAAGCTGCGTGGTAAGGCTAATGAGACAGAGTGGGTGAATGAACTCATGTCTTCTCACTTGGTGAAAGATGCCCCTCGCTTTTCCAAATTCGTTCATGGCACGGCTCAGCTGTTTGAAGATTATGTTAATAGCTTTCCATTCTGGCTCGGTGAGTTGGAAACTGACATTCGTCGTGACCCCGAGACTGCCTACCAAGAGGAACAAGAACGGTTGGCGAAGCGAGCAGAGGAGGAAATTGCAGTGGGCAGCCTAATCCTGGGTGCAGGAGGTTTAGATAGCCCCACTCATTATCCTCTATCAGGATCTCCCTACGGCCATCGCTCCCTGCGCAGACCTTCTGGTATTAGTGATGCGCCGCCTCGCATGCGCCTCCCAGTCATCGAACCCCAGCACCACCAGTCGGAGACAGTAGCACCTAGTCGGGTTCCAGAAATTCCGGAGCCATCATCTCGGCCACCGTCTCGCTTCACGTCTGTTCTAAAGTCCATCTCTCCCAATAACTGGACAGGACGCGAGGTTGTGTCCTTGCCTCCTGGTATTCGAGACCCCGGAGTTTGGATCAAGGACTCCGGGCCCGTTCGCGTGGAAAGCAAGGTCTGGCTGGCCAATCAGCGAACCTTCATCAAGTGGCTGCACATCAGCATTCTGTTGTCAAGCTTGTCCCTTGGTCTCTACAACGCTGCTGGCAAGCACAATCGCATTGCTCAGGTGCTGGCCGTTGTCTATACCTTCTTTGCTCTCTTCTCTGCGGCCTGGGGCTGGTACATGTATGAGAAGCGCGGTCGACTTATCCGTCAACGTAGCGGCAAGGACTTGGACAACATGTTTGGTCCCCTTGTTGTGTGTCTTGGTCTAGCTGTTGCTCTGGTGTTAAACTTTGCTTTTAAGGTAACGCTAATTTTCTCTACGTTCAAACAAGAAGGAAATTCGCTAACTTTTCAATATAGTACAAGGCTGTGCTTGAGCAGGCTCGGGGAAACGAGGTCCCAATGGGAATTGCTGTCTCCACAAACTCCTCGGCTCTGTTTAATGGAGCTTCGTGGAGCGCAGCTGGCTCAAAACAGCATATCATGTAATAGGTAGTTTGTAGCATTTTATTCCCTTTTGTTTCTATCAACAGGTTTCGAAGTTCCAGGATTATGTATCTAAGATGTCTCTGTTATTAAATGGCAACTATCTCATACTTTATCGGCTGTACTTCTACAGTAGAGTCTGACCACAATGGAGAAGAACTGGAAGTATATATCTGATCTCTTCCCACTGACTTCAAGGGCCCCAGTGATCCATGAAACTCTCTATTCTATAGATACATACATGAATGGACTGTCCAGATCCAGCTTTCCAACATTCCCTTTCACAACTCACTTAGGCCATTAATACCTATGGAGGTCAAGAAAGGTGATGGGCTTTCTAAACTTGATTCTAATTAGGAATGTTAGGAATCACCATTGCAACTAGCCCAGGAGCTTTAAATATATATTCAGGTCAAGTTGGTGGATTTTGGCATAGATCTTCCCAATTTTGACTAATTAGATAATGAGTATAAGATCAAATGGTATTAGAGTCACAATACTTATCCAATATGAAGGAATGAATGACTTGAAGAAAGGAAGGGGGAAAAAAAAAAGTTGAGAAAAAAAATGAGGCTGACCTGTCTCGATCAGATAACCTTGCGGAAGTTCCAATCCGTTTTACCGAAGCTGGAATCGCATGCGCTACCAATTGCGCCACAGCCCCTATTTGATGTAATATGACTAGAAAAATCACTACATCAACCACAAACATTTCATGTATCATTTTTAGGTAGTATTAAGTAACTGGTTCAATGTCCATACTTAGTTAATCATATACTTATTACCTATTATCCATACCCATATGGGACACTCACTAGTTAATTTTATTCATTATTACCAATCAAGACTATCCCACTTCTCACTGATCGGCTCTCCCACTACTTCTCAGGAATGCCAATTTCATTTCGAGCCTTGCGAACAAACAGTACCAAAGACCAACAGCGCCTCCTTGTATGAACTTCATTGGCAGATTGCTCTTCCTGTTGCATATCATAAAAACTGCCATCAAAAGATATTGAAGTCGGGTCCCTGACCCTCTGCACAAAAATAACCAACCTATTCAAAATTGAAAATTCCAGTTTTAGCTTGATACTGTATATGACTGGCTTGACAGCAGTTTGGGAAGTATATTTGCCGGCGTACTCCAGCCCTAGGATGATGATATCCATCAGAGCGACGACAACACTGATACAAATCAGATACAGCAGCAGCTTCCTACCAACATCACCGTGCATCTGTCCCCCGGGGCGAAACATCCTGTTTGTCTGATAAACGTAGAGGCCGGAGATGATAGATTCCTGACCAAAAAATATCGAGACTTGAACTCGCTCGAATACACTATATGGAACGAGGAAACGTTGGTAATCTGTAGAGTTTGCGCCGTATGCGAGGACTGTGGTTGGGATATGCATAATGATTGCGTTCACGATGATCATGCCTAGAACAAATCGTAGTAAAAGTTCATTGTGCATGATGAGGTGAAGACGGGAGTATAAGACCATCGACTGGCCCGTAACCATCATCCACCAGCCAACGACGATTAGAGTGACATAGAAGTATGAGATTGAATTTGCAAGACCAAAGTCCTTGAGGACGAACCCGATACAGTAGATTGCAATCCCCCATGTCGCAACGAGGCAGCTCCAGAAGTAGACACCAGTTCGGCGTTTGAAGGTCAGAAATATCTTTATGGTCAACTCAATCACATTGTAAAGTGAGATTGTGAAAAATGCCGTGATAAGATAAGTGGCTGAAAGTGGAATTTGAGATCCTAGACTATTTCCGGCATCCTCAAGAGACATTCTGCCGATTTGAGAGGACCATCTGACCTGTGTAATAGTCTAGTATCCAAATATCGCATCTGTTATACCGGGTAGAGTTCATATATAAGGTTTTAGCGCAATTATAGAGATTTACTAGGTGAATTTTAAGAGGAGAAAGTTCTGATAATGGTTCGTGAGAGAGACTTGATAGCTTCAATAACTACCAAATTCTAGACCTTGGTATCGACCACCAAGCGGGTCATAGATTTTCGAGCACTTTATAAGGGAGTTTGCCACGAACTTCCATGTCAGTCCACATAGAGAAATTCTCAGTCACTTTCAACCTTGGAACACTAATCCAGATATGAACTAGTCTTTTTCAATTTCAGTACTCTATGGAAATTAGGAATAAAATATGAAGTTATGTCAAACAGGTTTATATTATTGTCTAGCTCGACAACTTATACGTAGTCTTTGGCTTTGATCTATGATAAGAGAAGCGGTGACTTCTGCAATTATATCTATAAAGTACATAATGGGTCAAAAGTCTGTTCACACTGTGGGCCCGTGTTTAGCGCGTTTTTTTCGCGTCGTCTATAGCCGCCTTTTTAATTTTCGTTTACTTCACCAACCATGGTTCCGTTTGGCACAGAAATTAGTGGAAACCGTGGTAGAAATCAAGAGCTTTCTATTGAACAACGTTCTGGAATTATCTCTAGCCTGAAGAATGGTGTATCGCCCTCTAAACTTGCTGCTATCTAAGGCTGCTCCCGCAAGACAATCTACAATACTTGCGATCGCTATGAAGCCACTAAAATGCTTGAATCTCGCCCTCAAATTGGACATCCCCCTATTTATAATGGAGCCGCTAGACGTTGGATTTATTTAAAGACGCGTCGACATCCATTCTGGAGCTATAGACGACTTGCTGCAACTACCGATTTTCACTCCTCCCGATCAACATTACAGAGAATCTTTGAGGCTTATTACCTACTTAAACGACGTCGAAAGAATAAGATCCTGTCGCTCGCTTAGCAAGCGTAGCTAGCTAGTCGCTCGTAACTGAGAACAATGGTTGAGCTTCAACGAACCACTACTCAACACCGTAGAAAATCCACCAAGTGTAGTAGCTGCTACGATACTGAATATTGCGGTTGTTGTGAAGTCTGTCATATCATTGATGGAGAGAACTAGCTACTTATAGTATATGGGTGCTCCTCTTTCCTGGACGAATGTCAACGTTCGTCCGAGACAGAAGAGACGATGAAGACGGGACATTACTGTCGCGAACGCACATCGCTCAAGGGTGTCGCTCAAGGATGCCGTGATATACTAATCTAGTTCCAGAGTCACTGTTTTGGCAGAAGCTTTTCGGTCGAAATACTTTTCGTATGTTGATGGCCTTGTTTCTCAGCTGTCGCAACAGATCCCTCTTGGCCCTCGTCTTGCGAAAGACCGACTTGAATTCGCTCAAAATGGTGTCAGGATGTGGATTGGAAGAAATGGATCTTCTCGGATGAATGTTCGGTTCAAAGAACATCAAATTCTGATATTCAGTGAGTTTGGCTGTTGAAATCAGAGACTTATTCAAGTCAATTTATCAATCCTAAAGCCCATGTGAAGGATATTTCGCAGATGGTATGGGCGTGTATATGGATTGGGGGTCGTTCAAAGTTGGTAGTTATGGAGCGTGATTCTAGGTCTAAAGGTAAAACGATTTACTAGTAAATCCTGTATTTGAATCACTAGAAAAGGGCCTTATACCACACTATGAGAATGATATATTTCAGCAGGATAATGCTAAAATTCATACATCGAAGGAAGCAGGAAGGTGGTTTCTGTCGCTCGCTTTAGCAGGCGTAGCTAGCTATTCGCCGATAACTGAGAACGAGGTTTTACTGCAGTAAGCTCCATATCATCTTACTGCAGTAAATAAGGAGTTGGTGAGCTTCAACTAGCTGCTACTCAACACCGTAGACAATCCACCTACCTTGTAGTGGATTCCTACTAGTTGAATATTGCAGTTGTTGAAGAGATGGTGAAGACGGGATATTGGTGGCTTCTAAAATGTAAATTAAGGAAGATGCACCCCGAGTTAGTCGAAATAGGCCAAACTTTAGCTGAGTGGGCCTATTTTAAGGTCTGTATTTGCGAGACTTGGGATGCCATTCCACAAGCGACTATTGACCGCCTAATTAGGTCTATGCCACGCAGATTAGCAGCTGTACACAGAGCTAGGGGATATTATACTAAATATTGAATGAAATATTATTATCCTGTCATCGATCAATTTAAACGTAATTTATATAACTATATCTATAATAATGATGGAGATGTCAGTGTTTGAAGTCATTATATATATTTGGGGTGGGTGGGGCTAATTCCCGACTATGGGCAGACTTTTGACTTATAACGTACTAAATAAAGTAAATCACCACCGAACCGCCACCCCAGAAAACCATAGTAATAATCCGATTTCGAGACTTGAAATCATTAACTATTGATTGTTGAAATATGATATTCAATTTTTTCGAGTTTACTATGATGAAGATGACGATGAATTCAATTGACCCGATTTAACTGACTATACTGAAAGGCG
This sequence comes from Penicillium taxi, assembly GCF_028828555.1. NCBI lineage: Eukaryota > Fungi > Ascomycota > Eurotiomycetes > Eurotiales > Aspergillaceae > Penicillium > Penicillium taxi. The sequence goes on from NW_026643205.1 coordinate 3,005,857, forward strand.
TGTCCAGCGCTTAGGAAGGGGCATTCCCCTTCCATCGAATGTAAAAACGCAGAAACCCCCAAATACGAGAACAAAGGAAATGCCAAACAATGAGGGTGAGTTAAGTATCCAGCTTATTCAACTATATTTCTGCGTGTTCTCCATGGAGCCACGCTTCCATCTAATCTCCTTCTTTCCCGGCAAAAAGTTGACCGCCCTTTCGGTAGCGGAATAAGTGGTGGCTGCCCCGCATCACCGAGGTCTTGTATCACCAAGCTCGCCATTCGGATTATTACTAGTTAATTAAATATATATATATATATATATATATAGAAAGAAGGATTAGGAAAACATCGAGTAAAGTGTACTTGAAGCTAAAATAAATAAATTACATCGTAATTTATGATACTACTATAATCCCTCTATTTAATTTAGTAAAATAAATTGATTCTTTGGATATTTTTAAAGTTATATCTCACCGAATAGTTGAATTATATCAGTGTCACGGTTGTTGAGATGTGATATTCAATTTCTTTCGAGTTTACTATGGTATTCTGGGGTGGCGGCTCGGTAGTGATGGCGGTTCGGTGGTGATTTACTTTACTAGAATCATATATTCTTTAGATAGATCATTCATCCAAATTATCTATTTCTTCTAGTCTATATCCTGACGCCATTTTTGAGCGAATTCGAGTTACTCTTTCCTAAGACGAGGGATAACAGGGAGCTTATTCTTTCGACGTCGTTTCAGAAGGCCATACCTTCGAAAGATTTCCAATATAGGAGATCGCGAAGAGTTTAACATAATGCTCGCAGCAAGTCGTCTATAGCTCCAAAGTAGTTGGCGGCGCGCTTTTAAATAAATCCAGCATTTAGCGGCTTCGCTATAGATAAGGAACGTCCGCTTCTAGGGCGAGATTCAAGGGTCTTGGTGGCTTCATAGTGGTTATAAGTAGAGTAAATTGTATCATAGGAACAGCTATAGATAGCAACGAGTTTGGTTAGCGATACACTATTCTCAAAGCTAGAGATAATTCTAGCCTGTTGATCGATGGAAAGCTCTTGCTTTTTTACCACAGTTGTTGATACTATCTCTCTATACCAAGGGAGGCATAGTGAAAAAGAGAATTCAAACAGGTGGGTTGAGGTCTGCAAGAAACGCGCTTGAAAATGGTGGTCGTTTGGGATTTACTTTATTATATAGATGGAACTAACCCTACATGTAATTTAATTAAGAGATCAATATCCTACAAAAAAACATGAGGCTTCTAGATTGGATTTAGGGTACGTGGTAAGTAAGGAATCATCATATCTAATAATTTTAGAAATATATAAGAGTAAAAAGCTCTACAGGTGAGCCGCCACCCCAGAACACCATACTAAGCTCGAAAAAATTGAATATCATATCCCAACAACCATAACCCTGATATAATTTAAATATTCAGTGAGGAATAACGATAAGAGTATTAACAAAGAATCAGTTCATTTCAACTAAATTAAATAAATTTATGATGGTGGTATTATAGATTACGGTATAATTTATCTATTTTAGCTTTAAGTACACTCTACTTGATCATTTCTTAATCCTTCTTCTATATATTTATTTAACTACAAATAATCCGAATTCAAGATTTGAAATCATTTCAACTGGTAGTTGTTGAAATATGATGTTCAATTTTCTCGAGTTTACTATGGTGTTCTAGGATGGCGACTCGCCTGTGGTGGCGGCTCATTTGGGATTTAATTTATATATGAATTTCAACAATCTGTCATAATTCGAAATGTACTTTTAAGTATATTCATAGCTATTTTTAGTCCGTAGTTATTTCTGAAAGAAAAGAGGAAATCAATATTCAATAGATAAATAATATTTCAATCCCTCTGTTGGCAACCTTATAAGACGGTTAAAGTATTCTTCTAAATAGTTTAAATCTAGTATTTTACCTTTATAATAGTCGTAATAGAATATCTCTCTACATTATGGTAGCTTATTGAGTAGACAAAATATTACCTTTAGGACCTTACTTAAACGTGTTTCTTGCATACCGGACCATCACTCCATCAAAAATCAGATCTTAAGCAAGACTGTTTTCGAACACCTAGTATGCCGCTAATTGGCTCTCAACGAAGCGAAAAGTTGATTGAATAGAAGGGACGTCTCTTATCAGCTAGTAAAGCTATAAAAGATGGTCAGCTATTCTTCTATTACAGTTGCTACATGATTAACTATTACTGGTCGAATGAAGGGTGTTTAGATAAATGGCTACCCCTAATACCTACCCACCTTCTTCTGTTGGCAAATGCTAGGTAATAAATAGGTTTAATTAAATGTCGCGAAAACCTGAATCCACCTCTCTTCGAAACTTGCTTATAAAAGACCTGAAGCTCTTAATAAGACCCTACAATTATTATATCATTCAATACTATGGTATAAATTCGTATGATATCTTTAATTTCGACGAATCTCGCTTCGCGCTCAAGGTAAATATAACTTCAGGAATCTGTATACCTTCTGAAGATTATAATGACTATTATTAAAGCTATAATGGCTTTCTTTTAGAAAAGCTCTTCCGTTTTATATCATCTTTAAAGGAAAGGTTTTTCCAAGAAGATGGTTTCCTAAACTCCCTAATACTAAGCTTTTTCAGCTTTTACATCACCTTACTATAATAATACAGTATTTTGTTTCTAATGAAATCCACATTGTCATGAGGTCTAAAGAGGTCATAACTCTCGATTAATGATAGGTTGAATATAAAAGAATTGCACATATGTAGCATACTATAAATAACCTTATATTATTATCTAGCGCTTTAGATAGTTCATAATATAAAAGAAAACACATACGACCCGTGAATGTCATTTTTTTACGCATCATCTACGTGTCTTACTTTTTCAACCACCAACCATGCCACCTAAGAATGCTTGAATAGCCCAGGAACGGGTTGAACAGGAGGGTGGGATCCTATTAGCTATCAAAGCTACAAACAATGGTGAAATTACCAATACAACCCAGCTGCATCTATCTTTAATGTACCCCGCTCAACCCTCCACGATCGCCTATCTGGTATTGAATATCGCGTCGAGAAGCGCGCAAATGGTCTTGACTGAATCTGAAAAAAGAACTCTTCTAAAATGGATTTTCTCTTTAGATGACTGTGGATCTGCCCCTAAACCTCATTATATCGCTCAAATCGCCAATATTCTACTCACTGACCGCGGAATCGACCCACCTTTTATATAATTGGACGGAATTGGATTTCAAAATTCATCAAACGTACACTTGAAATCGATACTCACTATTCAAAATGTTATAATTTTGACCACGCAAAACTACTTTTGGGGAATCACCGATGGGAGCGTGATGCAGAAGAAGACTTTTAGATTATTCGCGATTAGCTTATATTAGTTGAAAAGACTATTCGCGAGAATAGGGTTCATGAAGACGACATTTACAACTTTACAACTTTGATGAAACTGGTTTCGCGATAGGAGACAAATTGCCCGCCACTACCAAAATCGATACTAAAGCTAGCTAGCTATTATGGCTGACGAGACTTCTGAAGGTACAGTCCAAGAATCGTGAGTAGGTTATAGCTATTGAATGTCTAAATTCAACTGGCTGGGTACCTCTACCATGTATCATATTCAAGGGCAAGAACATTATGCAACGTTGGTTTTACGATGTCGATTTACCACCTGATACGCGCTTTAAAGGAAGCCCTAATGGCTGGAAATCAGACCAAATAGGCCTTCGTTGGCTACAGAAGCTATTCATCGCCTCTACTATAACACGTACGAAGGGGCGATGCCTATGTCTAACCGGCCCCTTTCATAAATTACCAATTTATTACGGACCCGCGTTAGCGCGCGTCCAACACCCAAATGAAAAATTTTCTACTTTTCCACGCCTATCTATAGTATCACCCACCATGGTTTCTAAAAATTTAAACCAAGAGAAACGTATTATTGAAGCTATAAGCGCCTTCAAAAATGGATATTACCCTTCAATGTCATTAACTGCGCGAGCTTTTGATGTAAACTATCAACGGTTTCGACGACGCGTCCAGGGTGGTAAATCGCTATTTGAGAGGCCACTAAATGGACGCAGACTTGATGAAGCTCATGAAATGTCTCTTAATAATTAGATTGATTATCGTGATCAAATTGGAATGGCTCCAAAGTTTAAACAGCTTTACGCAGCTGCTGAAAACATTTAAAAGGCCATAGATCCTTCTTCATCACCTTTAAGCCAAGAATGGGTTATGGGTTAAACGTTTCTTAAAACGCAACCCTGAGTATCGAAAGAGGCGTCGAAAAGCTCTTGATATTGAACGTCAGCTAGCTTTTAATAAATCAGCCATTGAAGATTAGTTTAGAAGCTGTGAAAAAGCGATTGAAGAGTATAGTATTAAACTATCTGATATCTATGACTTTGATGGGACTGGCTTCTAAATTGGGGTTAGAAAAGACAAATGGATCATTACTCGAGAGCCAAAGAAGAAGATTATTTCTGGGACGAACACCAATCGAGAGTACATTACTATGGTTGAATCTATATCAAGTGATGGTTTTGGCGTCCCACAAGTGGTTATTCTCTTAGCTAAACAACTACTTTTACGCTGGTTGAATAACCTATATGATGATATCGGCCTTACCATTTCTGAAAATGGTTATATGACCGATGCATTAGCATTTTAATGGATTCAAAACTTTGAAAAATCCACACAGTCGCGTACTAAAGGCGCCTGGCGATTCTTATTATGATTACTGATAACTTTGAATCACATCATATAATGGAGTTGATAGAATTTTGTGAAAAACATAAGATTTTTACATTCTTTATCCCTCCTTATTCAAGTCATCTACTCCATGATGATGATGATAAATTCAATTGACCCGATTTAACTAACTATACTTTAGAGCATACTGTTTATGCGGGGATGCATCGCAGCCTGCTGCGGTGCTAAAGGGTGCATCCAGCGCATTAGAAGGGGAATTCCTCTTCCATCGAATGTCAAAAGACATAAACACGACGAGAACAAAGGAAATATCATCAAAGGAAATATCATATAATGAGGGTGAGTCAAGCCCTCGGCGGCTTCAACTACAGTATTGCGTGTTCTCCGTAAAGCCACGCTTCCGTCTAATCTCCTTCTCTCCTGGCAGAAAGTTGACCGCCCTTTTGGTAGCGGAATAAGTGGTGGCTGCCCCGCATCACCGAGGTCTTGTATCACCAAGTTTGCCATTGTCCACGCTGCGTTGTCACATCGATGGTTGTTTGAGGCTCCCTTGCTTCACCAAGTTCCCGAATCACCGAGACGACCATCCCTACCTCCTTCCCTGCACATCTTCCAACACTTGCCAGATTGCTGTTGTCGTTTCATGAGGAGGCCACCGTTTCCTGGCGGTGGCCTCTATTTGGGCACCCTTCAGGGGGTTTCCCCCACACTGCCTTTGTGCGCTTTCTTATCTTATGTCGTCGCGCTGTGGTTTATCGTCTGCTGGGGCTGGTTCCACACCCATGGCTCCTTCCTCCACATGGTGGAACTGGCCTAGTAGATGTGTGTCTCGTATGAGCCCAGCGATCGCTGGAACCGCTGGTTTTGCACAGATTAGTTTCTCATAGCCCACAGCTAGTGAGAGCTTATGTTCCTGTAGGGTCGCCCGTAGGGTATCGCGAGCTTCATTAAAAAGGGGACATTCCAATAACACGTGTTTTGGTGTCTGGTTCCTAAGATCGCATATGCATCGGGGTGAGTCCTTGACCTTGATCTTAGAGAGGTAAGAGTTCATTCCAATGGTTCCTGTACGCATCTGGATCATGATTGATGCAGTAGCTCGCCGAATTCCAGTCCAGAATTCTAGCACCTTTTTCGTGGGCGTCTGAATGAGCCGCTTAGTTGCCCTGGCGACTTTCTGCTTTTCCCACGATTTCTCCCATGCAAGCTTAGCCTCTTGGCGGATCACTCGTTTACTTGCGGCGAAGAAATAGGACTATCCATATCGTATTAGCTATCTAAGCTATTAATTAAACATTTGATGTTCCAATAATAATCGTTTGTGCTAGAATGAAGGGCATTCCAAATCCATAGGAAATTTGACCAACTGATCATGAATTTAATGAGTTAGAAAAACAATCGATGGAGACTTGTCAAGTTGTTGCGACAGCCGAGAAACAAGGCCATCAACAGACGGAAAGTATTTCGATCGAAAAAGCTTCTGCCAAGACAGTGACTCTGGAACTGGATTAGTATATCACGGCATCCTTGAACGATATGCATTCATCGCAAACGACACCCTTGAGCGATGCGCATTCGCGACAGTAATGTCCCGTCTTCACCGTCTCTTCTGTCTCGGACGAATGTTGACATTCGTCCAGAGCAGAGGGGCGCCCATATACTATAAGTAGCTAGTTCTTTCATCAATGAAAAAGCAGACTTCACAACAACCACAATATTCAGTACTGTAGAGACCACTACACTTGGTGGTTTGTCTACGGTGTCGAGTAGTGGTTTGTTGAAGCTCACCAACTCCTTTCTACTGCAGTAAACTCCAATTCCCTTTTACTGCAGTAAGAACTCGAGCACCGTTCTCAGTAACGAGCGACACTAGTCTCTATGGATAAGAGAGGTGTAGCTCTTATCCTCTCTATGTTCAGAGATATGGCCAATCGTTTACTCGGGTCGCGTTTATCAACCACCTCCGATCATATATTGTTTAAACTGGTTCAAAATAGTACCTAAGAATACAGTATAGATTGGTACGACATCTTCAGCTTTGATGAATCTAGCTTCGCGATAGGAGTAAATACAACCTAAAAAAATCATTATATCTTCTGAATATCATGGTTGGAGAGCCACTTTATAGCTTAGGAATCGCGAATGGGTCACTGTCGCTCGCAAGAGCGATATTCGCATATCGTAACTAAGAATAATGCTCGAGTTTTACAGCAGTAAAACGGCGTGGAGTTTACTGCAGTGGAAACGAAGCTTGGTGAGCTCCAACTGACTGCTGCTCAACACTGTAGACAATCCACCGATCTTGGTAAAGTAAATCACCACCGAACCGCTATCAATACCGAGCCGCCACCCCAGAACACCATAGTAAACTCGATAAAAATTGAATATCACATCTCAACAACCGTGACACTGATATAAATCAAATATTCGGTGAGGTATAACTATAACAATATTCACAAAGAATCAATTTATTTTAAGTAAATTAAATAGAGGGATTATAGTAGTATCATAAATTACGGTGTAACTAATTTATTTTAGCTTCAAGTACACTTTACTCGATAATTTCCTAATCCTTCTATATATACATTTAATTGACTAGTAATAATCCGATTTCGAGACTTGAAATCATTTTAACTAGTGATTGTTGAAATATGATATTCAATTTTTTCGAGTTTACTATGGTTTTCTGGGGTGGCGGCTCGGTAGTAATGGCGGTTCGGTGGTGATTTACTTTAGTGGGTTCCTACTAGTTGAATATTGCAGTCGCTGTGAAGTCTGGTCTTTCATTAATGGAGAGAACTAGCTACTTATAGTATATGAGGGTTGCTCCGTCCTAGACGAATGGTTATATTCGTCCGAGAGAAGAGACGGTGAAGACGGAACACGAATGCACACACTCAAGGGTGTTATTTGCGATGAATGCATATCGTTCAAGGATACCGTGATATACTAATCTAGTTCCTCCAAGTAGTGATTCCGAACCGAGACTTACCACTTTGGCAGAAGCTTTCGGCCAAAATGCTTTCTGCCTTCAGCGGTTCTGCTTCCATATGTTGACAACCTTGTTTCTCATACGGCTGTCACAACACTTGGTCCAAATTTTTAGCAGCCATGGTGGTGGGTAGTGGTGGGTGATTCTAGATAGGAGTGTGAGAAAATAGAAAATTTTTCATGTGGCTAACTCGGGTCCGTAATAAATGGTAATTTATGAAAGGGGCAGGTTAGATAATAGTCATATGTTTTATCATTTTTGTATTACATCTGATATAATATTCCTAGAAATAACAATAACCTCATAATTCTATGCTTTATAGACTTTAATGATCATTTTAACGTTTTTAACGACTTTATAGTCTAATATCGGATTAAACATTTAATATACTGTTATGGATTTAAGTAAGATATATCTCATTAGCCTTTGAAAAGGTAAATCATTGGTAATTAGCATAGTAGGAGGGCTTCAGAGATTAGAAAGTAATTAATAACTATAATATATTATCTTGTATTCATACACGGTCCTATTGTTAGGTATAATAGGAAATATTATATTAATGTTTAAACTATGATGATGATCATGAGTTTAATTGATCCGATTTAAATGACTATACTTCAAACATGCCGTTATGCGGGAATGCGCCGCAGCTTGCCGCGGTGGTGAAAGGCGCACCGAGCGCTTTAGATGGAGTATTCCCCTTCCCATTGAATAGTAACAACGCAGAAAGCAATAAATAAATATAGCGCGAGCAAATGAAAAGCCAAACATAGTGAATTATGTCCTAAGCGATTTCAGCTATAATTATGCGTGTTCTCCATGGAGCCACGTTTCCGTTTTAATCTCCCTCTTCTCCCTGGCAGAACATTGACCGTACTTTCATTTCGTGAGGTCACCGTTTCCTGGCAGTGGGCTCTATTTGACCCTTCAGGTGGTTATCCCATATATTGCATGCGTGCGCCTTATCTCACAACGTTACTGCTCTGTGAATGGTTTGTCATCCACTAGGTCTGGTTCTACACCCATGGCGCCGCGTGGCGAAACTGGCCCAGTTGATGTGTGCCTTGTATGAACTTAGCGATCGCTGTAACCGCTGGTTTCGCACAGACTAGCTTCTCATAGCCTATGGCTATTAAGCTCGAGCCTATGTTCCTGTAGGGTCGCCTGCAAAATCTCGCGAGCTTCATCAAACAGGGGACAGTCTAATAGCAATGCGCATCTGGATGATTATTGATTTAGTAGTAGCGCGCCTGCGGTCCAGAATTTTAGCACCTTTTTCGTGGGCATCTATCTAAATGAGTCGCTTAGTCGGCCAGGTGACCGGCTTTTCCCATAATTTTTCCCATGAGAGCTTAGCCTTCTGGAGGATCACACCGTTTACGATGTAGCCATAGGGAGGGAGAGTGGGCTTTGGACTAGAAAATCTTAGTATTTTTCTTAATATAATTTCACAATATTCCTAATAAAATAAGACATATTTAATGATAATGAATTACTAAAAAAACGTTTTAATACTCTATTTCATAGGGTGATTCCAGTAAAGGATATTCACACCGTAATTAAAACTATATAGTATAGCTGATTATCTAGTAGATGAATGAATTAGTAATAATTAGTACTAAAGAGAGAAGTAAATTATGGAGAAGTTGAGCTATTTAGCTTAACTTAAATCAATTTATATAAATGATCGACAAATCTTATATTTATTTATCCTCATAACACTACATATCTTTCTATAATTACTCTATTACATTTTCTATAATAACATCCCAAGGATCTATTCTAACATTTCTAAGATCGGCTCTAAATATATTTTGGAGAAATATACAAGTATTATATGATATAGGGCAACCTACATTGAAGATAGGATCGCTACATAATCTCATCCATAACTTCGGGCAAAAACTTCGCTAATAATAAATATTATCTTTTACCCTAGGGATATCCTATCCGTAACACTCAATGTTTTCTTGTTTATGATTTTGGGATTGTTTATTATAAAATAATATTATTTGTAGAACAATTGATAAATTAGAAAGGTCTACTAGTAGTATATCTTAATTGTGAAGGGCTAAAAGTAATCTTAAATTCAGAAATATATAGGCACACAAACTGTGAAGAAAATCCTTGAAGGTAGAATCGAGAGTGGAAGTTCTCGAGCCATGTGATGTTCTAACCCAATCTGAAAGAGTATCGGTCATATCAGTGACTTTGCGACCCACTCACAGGAGTGGGTGATACCGTAACGTTCAATTTCAAATATTATATTAATATTAACGCCGCATCTGTTCAAAATAGAGCATATCTCTCTCCCTATCGCCGCCACTAAGTCAGATTCTCTTGATTACTCCTCTTTTCCCCTCCTCTATATCTCTCTTAATCTCCCCCCGTGGCGGCGGCTGACGCTTATAACCATCCCTTTTTTATGCTATTTTGCTAATTGCCTCTTTTTTGTAGCATATTCTTTAGCTTTCCTGATTGTAATTGAGGGGTTGGCACCCCCGAACACTTGATACACTAGTATCCTGATGTAGCGGTCCTTTAAGCTGTCGTTTAGTTTTCGGGCGGTGAAGTGGTTCTTGCGCAATTGAAGCTCTTCTTGAAGTAATTCAGGATGGTGGCAGGCAAGTATAAGAGACCTCTTTATAGCTTTGGTGTAAGAAGATCTTTATGCTTGAGCAGCTTCTCCTTGTTCTTCTGAAGCTTTGCTATTGTTTTCGGATGAGTATGTTCAATACTAGATGACGATGATGTCGGGTCTTCCAGGCCTTCTATTGTATAGGATGGATTACCCTTAAAAATACAGCCTTCGTCACAGGCTCACTAGCCCCAATATGAGATATCAATCATTATTAAGCCTTTGAAAGTGTTTTTTATAATTACTTTCGCTCGCTTTAGCGGGCATAGCTAGCTAATCGCCGATAACTGAGAACAGCGTTCGAGTTCTTACCGCAGTAAAGGAAATTGAAATTTACTACAGTACAGAGGATTTGATGAGTTTCAACTAACCACTACTCAATACCGTAGACAAACCACCAAGTGTAGTGGTCTCTACAGTACTGAATATTGTGGCTATTCATTGATGGAGAGAACTAGCTACTTATAGTATATGGGTGCTCCTCTGTCCTGGACGAATGTCAACATTCGTCCGAGACAGAAGAGACGGTGAAGGCGGGACATTACTGTCGCGAACGCACATCGCTGAAGGGTGTCGTTTGCGATGAATGCATATCATTCAAGGATGCCGTGATATACTAATCTAGTTCCAGAGTCACTCACTGCCTTGGAAGAAGCTTCCTTTTCGGTCGAAATACTTTCCGTCTGTTGATGGCCGCCTTGTTTCTCAGCTGTGGCAACAATTATAGCTTAAAAATGGCTTCCCATCAAGTGGCTGCAGAGATATGTCAAATGTGGTAGGAAACCAGAAGGTGTAATCTTTTAGTCTTGCATTTTGATAGGAATCCAAGGGTTAGATGCAAGCTTTATTATAGCCGTTAAAAATAAGGATACACTTCTCTCCGATATGTAAAGAATAAAAGTAAGAATAAGAGGAAAATGTGAAGGGCTAAAGCTAATCTTGAATTCAGAACTAGCTAGGCACATGCTGTTTACAAAATCCTTGAAGAACGTAAACAATTCGGGGTGGAATCGTGAGGTATGCGGTTGGTGGGTCACGTGGTACAACCACGTGATATTTCACCAGGATTCAACCTGTTACAGAAAACGTACCTTTTTTTTAAGACGATCAGGTGTATTAGTGGCCTTGGTAAAAGAATCTAGCCATTCAGGCTCGTTCCGACCAGAATATTCGGTGGCAGATCTTCATCAGACCAAGACTCTATAAAGATAGTGCCTATAAAAATAAAGAACGGATCTATTAATCGACTACATAATCTAATGAACTAAAGCTTCCTGGATATGATCTAAAGCCTTATTGACTGGTTTTCGTTCAGATCTTGCGGTTTCCCCCTTTTTCATGCGGCTAGAGAGAGTTTTTCGATTAACGCATAATCACGCGATCTTTGAGATATCTGGGTTTTGTTCGAGTTTGGCCGCTTCATAGGCGTTAGAAAGGGGGCAGTATTATTAATACTAGGAATCAGTATCGACCAATCAGAGAGCTAGAATATTAATAGATATAAAATCTTAAGTCTCTGTTCAAATTATCAATAATGTGATATCAAAACTAATCGAAATTCTATAGCATGTCTATGGGTTATTCCGGAATACCTATATATATATATATATATATATATATATTGGCTACAGTATCTCTGCTGCCGACACCACCGCAACCGCGATTATCAGTTCCTTCATTATGACTACCTTGCCTTATCCAGATTTCAAATACCCTAAGCCATTAGCTGCGCGTCTCACGTCCCCGACCTCGCTCTTGTCGACCAGTAAATCAATTTAGCTCTTTATCTTCTTATACGTCTACAAATCCTAATAGAGATAGATAGTCGTCTTTAACTATAAATATCAGCTAGATATCTATGTCTATATCATACTATTCTTTGGTACCCCTCTAGCATTTTAAAATACCGGTCCGCTGGCCCTCTGTGGATCACTGCCGTGGAGGCGGTCAATATAGAATTAAGCCTATTTCTTTACTGTGATCCGTGCTTAATTCCATACTCAGTTCTTTGCCCTATTCCATACTCGTAGGACCATTTATACTGTAGGCAACCCATATTCGCAGTGAGAGATTTCAAACCTACAAAATAACCTTAAATTTGATCAATTAGCCTGAAACCTAAACTTTGTTCAGATAATTTCATTATTGAAAAGTGATTATTAATATTGGAAGTAGACCTATTCCGCTACCGAAAGGGCGGTCAACTTTCTGCCGGGAGAGAAGGAGATTAGACGGAAGCGTGGCTTCATGGAGAACACGCAGTATTATATTTGAAGCCGCCGAGGGCTTGACTCACCCTCATTATATGATATTTCCTTTATTCTCGTCGTGTTTATGTCTCTTGCGCTTTCACATTCGATGGAAGAGGAATTCCCTTTCCAATGCGCTGGACGCACCTTTTATAACCACAGCAGGCTGCGATGCAGCCCCGCATGACACCATGCTCTAAGTATATTGAGTTAAATCAGGTCAATTGAATTCATCATCATCATGATAGTGGAAGTAGTAAAATTGATAGTTTCGGTGTTCTGATCGTTTTATCCAATCAGTTATCTAAATTATGAATCACTGCACCAATTTTAAGGTATTAGGGATTAAATGAAGTAATGATTCTAGAAATAAATTAATACGAGATTTCGATTTTATTAGTTTTTCTATTATTATATCCGCTTTCTAGCAATTATGGAAGATCTCTAAGTTGAATATTGACCTTATCAAATACCTAGATTGGATCTAAAGGCATTAACCTAGTAGTGTTAAAGCTACTAATTATAGCATTCTCTTGAAAAGATCGACATCACATATAGGGGAAGATAATATTAAGAAAAGTATCTGTATCAATCGAATTAATGCTGAATCCGTATATAATTTGATTGGAATTTGATAGATACTACCGCTCGAAAGGTATTCGAATATTACGATTGAGAATATTGTTCAAGATTTACCGCAGTAGAATCAAGGAGTTGGTGAGCTCCAACTAACTGCTACTCAACACCGTAGACAATGCACCTATCTTGTAGTGGATTCCTACTAGTTAAATATGGTAGTTGTTTTGAAGTCTGCTTTTTCATTGATGAAAGAACTAGCTACTTATAGTATATGGGTGCCCCTCTGTCCTGGACGAATGTCAACATTCATTCGAGACAGAAAAGATGGTGAAGACGGGACATTATTGTCGCGAATGTATATCGTTTACGGATGCTGTGATATACTAAGCTAGTTCCAGAGTCACTGTCTTGGCAGAAGCTTTTCGGCCGAAATACTTTCCGTCTGTTAATGACCTTGTTTCTCGGCTGTCGCAACAGATACCACAGTGCTCACTATGAACTTCTTTTTAAATGCAAAAAGTAAACTATATTTTAAGGCTATAAAAAATATAAAGTATATAGTAGCATACAATGAGTAACAAGATTATTTTCTTTATAAATCTGATTGAATTCAGAGGTAAGGTACGTTGTAAGCCAAAAGTCTGCCCATAGTCGGGAATTAGCCCCACCCACCCCAAATATATATAATGATTTCAAACACTGACATCTCCATCATTATTATAGATATAGTTATATAAATTACGTTTAAATTGATAAATGATAGGATAATAAAATTTCACTCAATATTTAGTATAATATCCCCTAGCTCTGCGTACAGCTGCTAATCTGCGTGGCATAGACCTAATTAGGCTGTCGATCGTCGCCTGTGAAATGGCATCCCAAGCTTCGCAAACACAGGCCTTAAAATAGGCCCAATCAGCTGCAGTTTGGCCCATTTCTACTAACTCGGGATGCATCTTCCTTAATTTACATTTTAGAAGCCACCAATATGGCTCGATTGGGCTCATATCAGGCGATCGTGCAGGCCATTTTTCAAGACAAATCCTCCAACGTCGAAACCACCTACCTTCCTCCTTCCTGTGATGTATGAATTCTAGCATTATCCCGCTGAAATATATCATCATCCTCATAGTGTGGTATAAGGCCCTTTTCTAGGGTTTTATATAGGATTTACTAGTAAATCCTTTACCTTTAGACCTAGAATCGCGCTCCATAACCACCACCTTTGAACGACCACCAATCCATATACACGCCCATACCATCTGCGAAATATCCTTGACATGATCTTTAGGATTGATGAATTGACTTAAATAAGTCTCTGATTTCAACATCCAAGCCCACTGAATATCAGAATTTGATGTTCTTTGAACCGAACATTGATCCGAGAAGATCCATTTCTTCCAATCCACATCCTGACACCATTTTGAGCGAATCCAAGTCGGTCTTTCGCAAGACGAGGGCCAAGAGGGATTTTATTATTTCGATGTCGCTTAGGAAGGTAATAAGCCTTAAATATTCTCTGTAAAGTCGATCGGGAGGGGTGGGAGTCGGTATTTGCAGAAAGTCGTCTATAGCTCCAGAATGGATTTCGATGCGCTTTTAGATATATCCATATTTTAGCAGGTTCGTTATAAATAGGAGGACGTCAACCTCTAGGGCGAGATTTAGTGGTTTTCGTGGTTTTATAGTGGTCGCCAGTAGCATAGATAGTGCTGCGATTACAGCCATAGATGGCAACAAGTTTAGTAGACGATACACCATTTTCAAGGGCAGAGAGGATGCCAGCGCGCTGATCAATAGAAAGTTCTTGATTACTACCACGGTTTCTAATAATCTCAGTACCAAATGGAGCCATGGTTGGTACAAAAATTAAAATATAGAGAGCGGGTTTACGCGACATGATCAAAACGCGCTAAAACACGGGAAGTATTGGCAGACTTTTGAGGAATAGGAGGGGAAGACGATGGGTAACGACACCATGAAAAACCTGGGCACCGAGCACCCAGGCCACGACATCACAAATACACCATGAACAAGATCAACGAAGGGGAGCGGAAGAAGATGCCAGCTGGGGAGAGAATACGAAGATTCTACAGGAGTTTGGCACCGGGAGAAGGAATGTGGGATTTGGAATTTACCTGTTGGAAAGCAGCCCTATGTCTTTTGTATTTGATTTCTAAATGGCGTTGGGCATAAGTTCCTGCTTCGGACGGTTTAAGCTCCTGCATAGCATATACGCGTCTAGTATAGCTCGATCGGGTTAATAGAACTTTCAATTGAATTGAATTGAATTGAAATAGGCCAAACTGAAGAGGCCTATATTTGTAAAGCTACAATCGGCAGCTTGATTCGAGCGATGCGAGACTAGCTGCTATACGTAGAAGCAGCGGATATGATACTAAATTCTGAATGACAGTCACATGATTGTCCAATTGCCCATCTAAATATATAGGTTATATAGCTATATTGTAATACTCGTGTGGATATCAGTCGTTGAATTAATTGTACATATTAAGGTGGGCTGGTCTACAAACCCGACTGTTAAACGTAAACCCCATAACGCTTTCAACATTAAATATAGTAATTGGTTATTTTTCAAAAACGATAATAGTGTAAATTATTGTTAGTATGGAAGTGCTGATAAGGAAATCTGAAATGCAATTCATTAAATTGAATGTCCGAAAGTAGGCCAACCAACCCTATTAGATATAATTGAGAGCAGCTCTCTTAAGAAATAGTATCTGACATATTAACATTTCTTAACTTATTTGTATCAATGGATTTAGCCTTCTATAAGATTCTGGAATGCCTCAAATATATATATTTATATATATCATAAAGACAGTATAATATATTGAGAAACTAATATCTCCTATTCAATTTATTGTATCTTTTTCTAATACACAACTGAGAATTACTTTAGACCAATACTTATGCATGGTAAAGATATCGTCCATCATCACTCAATGCTTATTAATCTAAATTATAAGAGACATATTTTATAACCCATAATTTAACTACGAATTATCTACGCTCTTTTTTGACTGAAGATAATATAGAAGCACAGGAGATGTGGATAGAAGAATGAAGGGTTGGCCGTCTCAGTGATTCGGGAACTTGGTGAAGCAAGGGAGCCTAAAACAACCATCGACGTGACAACGCAGCGTGGACAATGGCGAGCTTGGTGATACAAGACCTCGGTGATGCGGGGCAGCCACCACTTATTCCGCTACCGAAAGGGCGGTCAACTTTCTGTCGGGAAAGAAGGAGATGAGATGGAAGCGTGGCTCCACGGAGAACACGCAGAAATATAGTTGAAGTAGTTGGAGACTTGACTCACCCTCACTGTTTGGCATTTTCCTTTGCTCTCGTTGTATTTAGTTATTTAGGGGTTTCTGCGTTTTTACATTCGATGGAAGGGGAATGCCCCTTCCTAAGCGCTGGACACGCCTTTCAGCACCGCAGCAGGCTGCGGTGCATCCCCGCATAACGGCATGCTTTGAGTATAGTCAGTTAAATCGGGTCAATTGAATTCATCATCATAGAAGTACAGGAATTATTAGCGGTGACATAGTAATTGATTTTTTATAATGAACTTAGATCCTTTTTTTTTCATTACTATCGCTACTCAATGTCAGAATTCTTAGTGCCTATATTTATTCATATAAGAAGTTTATAAACAGATAGATTCATCTATTTAATTGTCAAATCCGATAAAACCAATTGTCCTTGGATGATATTCAGATCTTCGTCCTGGTAATCTATCTAGTGGTAATTATATATCAAACTTATTATCATATTAACGTTAACATCTACTCTGACCAATAAATAATGTCAGCTAAATTCTCTCTTAACATCAGGAAAACTATTTCTGCACTCTAAAAATAGCTGAAGAACGTAGGAAAGTGAGTGATTTTGTAAATTAATATTTTCTGCCTCTATATTATTAGAGTAACAAATATCTTTCAATATTCATCAATTTTATATCACGTCTACTTGATGATCTCTTGAGTAATTATAGCAGAAACTCTACTAGATAAGCTATTTATATAACTTTTTTTACCTAGCTAGTATAATACCACCTGTCTAAAATGTTTGATGTAGAAATAGGACATAGACCATAAAAATAGGATAATGTCTCGTAGCTATGCATACCCCTTGAAAAAACGAGTAATTTATAAAGTGTTCGGTCCTACACACTAAAGTTTCCATCGATTGCCTGAAACTGCTCAGACATCTTATTTAATCTCAAGATCCCTAGTTTAGTCCCAGAACCCGACTTTAATTAAACCATAGCCACTATATCTACAATATGAACATGACTGTTGTAGTCCAGCCCTTTGAAGCCTTTTAGGCTCTTTCTCGGGCTACTCTATGGTGCTATGCTATATATTTGGCCTCTAGCTATGCTGCTTTAATCGTTCTATTTCTACAAACTTTGTACACATTCGGGTCGATGACAATTATTCTAGCCTATCTCAACTTCGAAAGTGAGCTTAGAAATTACAGCTCTATCATCACTTCTGGACCTAGTATTAAGGAGCCTAATATTGCTCCTGGTAAGAGATTCTAAGAGGGCTGAGGGGTTTAAATAGAATACTAAGATCGAAATTGACATGAGTTGCGCTGCAGCTTTCAGTCAATTTAGAGAACATAAGCTTTCTAGATTGAGTTGACCATTTTATGAACTGTATTCCTTTTAGGAGCGTTATATTATCGATGTGAGTTTATTCATGATATTTTTATATTTTTATAGATGGAATATGGCCTTAGGTAAAGGTACATAATTACGTTTTGCTAGCCTTTTTACGAACTTGACAGTTCGTAATAGACAAAACAAACCAATGTAGATTAGATTTAGGTCTTACCAGAGTGGCTTACCTATTTCAGGTAGAAAACATTTAAGGATTGCATAAGAACTTCGTAATTCATACTAATAGCGATCGATCCTCCTCACTAACTAATATGCAACTAGATTAATCCACCAGGATTTCTTTTATTCACTTGTTTCCACTCATTGAATTCCTGGCGTGTTAAGTAAGGGTGGGTGATGTTTACGCTTGTTTCCTGAACGTAGTCAAAAAGACTATTATGCTATTTCTCCCGGAATAATATGCGCAAGCTCTAGTTATATATTAATCCGATCCTACGCCAAACATAAAGTAAATCACCATCGAACCGCCATCACTACCGAGCCGCCACCCCAGAACACCATAGTAAACTCGAAAAAATTGAATATCGCATCTCAACACCCGTGACACTGATATAATTCAACTATTTGGTGAGGTATTACTACTATAAGAATATTCACAATGAATCAATATATTTCAAGTAAGTTAAATAGAGGGATTATAGTAGTATCATAAATTAAGATGTAATTTATTTATTTTAACTTCAAGTATACTTTACTCGATGATTTCCTAACCCTTATTTCTATATATACATTTAATTAACTAGTAATAATCCGACTTCGAGACTTGAAATCATTTTAACTAGTGGTTGTTGAAATATGATATTCAATTTTTTCGAGTTTACTATGGTTTTCTGGGGTGGCGGCTCGGTAGTGATGTCGGTTCGGTGGCGACTTACTTTAAATCTGGATACTAGTTTGTCTGAAGACCAACCCGTGCGTGATACCCGTGCGTGATATGCCGTTCCGAACCCCCAACCAAGATATTATCTAGCCATGATCTATTTTCGAACACCCACTATTATTCTAATTCGTTCAAACAGAAGCGAAATCTATAGGCTGTATAAAACTAGCCATGAAAGCTATTAAAAATGTCAAATTTGCATTAGTCTTAGCTACTGTGTGCTTATTTAATGTGCCAACTCAACCCTATAGGACCGTTTGAATAGGGTTGAAAATTGGGCTGAGAAACTAGTATTACTTTAGATGATAAACCTACTCTTGAGGAAAGATATATTATATAGAGAAGTAGCTAACCTCTACGAAAAATGTAGCTTCCACCTTATCCATGATAAGAGAGATAGCTAATAGTTATCTTAATTTGATAGTACTATTAGTAATGATATTATTGATAATAACATGAAATTCCATGGGAATTACTAGGGAAAAATTACTAGGGACACCCCAAGACCAAGTTATGTCAGCCACCCAACCCATCAAAAAAATAATAGCCAGCGGATCACATGGCGGATCACATGGCGAGCGGATCACCCCGAACACCGTAGTAAACTCGAAAAAATTGAATATCATATCTCAAAAACCATAACTACGATAAGATTCAAATATCCGGTGATATATAAAGATAGGGCTCCTCATAACGAATCAATTCATTTCAAGTAAATTAGATGGATAAATTATAGCGGTACCGAAAGTTACGGTGTAATTTATCTATTTTAGCTTTAACTACACTTCACTTAATGATTTCCTATTTCAACTCGTGGTTGTTGAGATATGTTATTCGAGTTTACTATGGTGTTCTGGGGTGTGATCTGTTCGTATGGGACTTACTTTAAGGGTGGGTGGCTGACATAAGCTTGGTTTTGGGGTGTAGCAAAGTTTTTAGGGTGTCCCAGGCTAGCAATTCTCAAATTCCATTCGAATCCACGTTCTACGTAAAATATTCATTTAATCTTGCTCTTCGCTTAACTTTTATTCATGCTTATAAGGTATGTCCATATTTTAATACTGTACAACTATTTCTACCTCTAGAAAAAAGTTCTATCCATATAATCTACATAAATTCCTACTAGTATTGGTGGATAACATGAGTTAGACTCATCTTCTAAGGAGACAAGTGTTACAGGGCAATTCTGCAAGCACTTGGAATGCTTACCGCTGCACAACAGATACAGAAGACTAGTATGTAAGGTCCCTAACTTTAGTCTGCTCGCATATATAAAGGGAGCTGCTACTACCACTACACATTTTACTACTAACACTATAATGCCTTAGATTTCAGGCATTAATTCAAAATTTTGTTTCTGTAGCGGTAGTAGTAAAACGCAGTATTATGTAGTGGTGTAAGTAAAATATATAAACTTTGTAGTGGAATTAGTAAAATTAAAACCGGCAGAATAAAGATTAGTAATCCCAACTGAGCTGTGATTGAAACTACGTCATTCGATGTATATCTCCCATCGCCTTCCTTATTAATCTACTCAGTAGGTATTATTATTGAATCTTTACTTCTCATTCCTTCTTACCATCTTACCATCTTACCATCTTACGAGCCTCTCATAATGGAGCCTGACGCCATTGAAATACAATTACTTACATCATTATGCATCCTTATAATAATAATAATAATAATAATAGAAGTCATTCTAGAAGCCTGGATAGTTGAATATAGAGACCTATTCGTGACTTCTAGCTTATTGAACAGCTCCCCGACTATTGTGTTTTGGAAGAGTGATAATTTTCTAGGTTATGTTTATCCCCATCGCGAAGCTAGGATTCGTTAAAATTCAGATATCATCCGAATCGATATCATAATCTTGAACAAATTTTTATAACTATGGATTAATGATCCTAGTATTCTCCAAGGGTGTCCTCTCGTAATCATACTTGCGAGAGAGATATGATTTAAGGGCTAGGTAGCGCTGAACAAATTATGATAGCTAGTTCCACTAGTTAAAAACAATTCACGAAAACGGGATTCAACTTAATAATATTTATAACTTTGATGAGACTACGTTCGCGATAGGTTAGAAGGTTGGTTATAACCAGATCAGACTACTATGGTCAGAGAGCAAAAAAGCAGCCTGGAATTGTGAATAGGTTACTGCTATCGAGTGTTTAGGCGCCTCCACTATATATTATTTTAAGGGGAAGGTTATGATGGAGAACTGGTTCGCTCCTGATCTAGGTTTACCACCTGATTACTGTATCGAAGTTAGTCTCAATAGCTAGATATCAGATGAAATAGGGGGATGTATTAGCTCTAAAAGCTCTTTTATCCGACAACTTCTATGTGTACGAAGAAGGGGCGATATAGACTCTCAGTTCCAGATAACCATAATAGCTATCTAACACCTAATATCTTTAATTTTGATGAATGTAGTTTCGCGATAGAAGTAAAATGACCTAAATAATGACTATATCTTCGAAATGTTATTGCTAGATGTCGAACTTTCTCTAAGAGGGAAAATATGGAGAAGTCTGAGTTTCATTCAAGTGTAGAGACGGAATAAGTCCACGGCTCGGCTGCCATATTAAGGTTATCAGCCCAATTTCAGGGCTAATTACCCCTCCTTATGTATAACCATAGCATCTCAGCTCAACACTAGAGAACTAGTTTATAACCTAGGACTTGATTATTATTATTAAAGCTATAAGTGTTCTAAAGATGTCTTTCTACCCAACATTTGCTAGACAATAAACCACAGCGCGACGACACAAGATAAGAAAGCGCACGAAGGCAGTGTGGGGGAAACCCCCTGAAGGGTGCCCAAATAGAGCCCACCGCCAGGAAACGGTGGCCTCCTCACGAAACGATATTGCATAATAACAGCAATCTGGCGGGGTGTTGGAAGAGGGGAATGGAAGGACGAAAGGATGGCCGTCTCGGTGATTCGGGAACTTGGTGAAGCAAGGGAGCATAAAACAACCATCGATGTGACAACGCAGCGTGGACAATGGCGAGCTTGGCGATACAAGACCTCGGTGATGCGGGGCAGCCTTATTCCGCTACCGAAAGGGCGGTCAACTTTCTGTCGGGAAAGAAGGAGATTAGATGGAAGCGTCTTTCAGCACCGTAGTAGGCTGCGGCGCATCCCCGCATAACGGCATGCTTTGAGTATAGTCAGTTAAATCGGGTCAATTGACATCATCATCACCCAATATTTGATTTGAAAGAAGGGTTTTTCAAAATCGATTGTTTATCTATCTCCCCAAAGATGCTAAATAGGGAATCAGTCATAGCCTAAATAGTGAGACTAGTAATAAGATTAGTATCGATTAGCTTTAGATATTTTTATTCCTAGTATTAAGAATCGAAGGGATAAATTTAATCTTTTTTAGATTTCAAGATATTGGCTGTTTTCGCCTTTCAAGAAGCTTTATAGCGCTATATTATTAAATTAGATGCGATTTTTGTGTCAATTCGATCGATGAAGATGATTTCGCTCTTATGTTTCCTAATCTACATAAATTTTTCATTCGTTTTAGGTTCTATATTTTGTTGGTAATTTCAAGCAAGGGCGCACAAAATTCTCTTTTCATTCGGGAAATTGTCGGCGTATAATATGACCGAAGCTACAAGTTGGGAATTCCCCCCTAGCTTTATCTTGCCTCTCTCTCTAGCTTCTTCTGTCGCTGGCGCTCTAATAAAGCTTCAGTCTCTAGATATGCTGCTTTAATCTTTGCTATATCTGCTGTTACGGAATCGATGTAGGAATCTCGCTGTAAAAATCTGATTTATCTCAAGAAGAATTAACCAGGAAAAAGAAGAGTCATATGACTAGGGGGCTCTAATAACCTGTCTGGTCCGCATACGAATCAGAAGCGTAGCGCAGCCACTTTAAGGGCTAAGCATAAATCATTGAGTTGAATCAACCCGTTGCAATAAATTTAAATTATTCAACAGTGTCGCTCGAAAGGGCGATATTCGAATATCGTACTGAGAATAGTAAACGTTGTGAGCTCCAACAAGCCACTACTCAACACCGTAGAAAATCCACCAAGTGTAGTGGATCCTACGATACCGAACACTGCGATTGTTGTGAAGTCTGCTTTTTCGTTGATGAAAGAACTAGCTACTTATAGTATATGGGTGCCCCTCTGTCCTGGACGAATGCCAACATTCGTCCGAGACAGAAGAGACGGTGAAGGCGGGACATTACTGTCGCGAACGCACATCGCTCAAGGGTGTCGTTTGCGATGAATGCATATCGTTCAAGGATGCCGTGATATACTAATCTAGTTCCAGAGTCACTGTCTTGGCAGAAGCTTTTCGGCCGAAATACTTTCCATTTGTTGATGGTCTTGTTTCTCGGCTGTCGCAACAAACAGATATATTAATCCCAAATACGATATGCCTTTATGTAGGCCAGTTGGCATAAATTTCAATTGTACGCTACCTGTAACTAAAGCTCAAATCGTATATTAATTATTAATAGTCTAGTCTGAATGTACTTTGATACTTCACTATATATATTAATTGGACCAGCCTTTTTGAAGAATCAAATAGATGATTTTATATAGAATATTCAATTTACTGTCAATCTTTAATAGTAAATATCTATCTACCTGGTTTAGAAGAAAGTTTATTCTTTATATACTAGTACTGCATGTTTTGAAAAACAAAAATGTAATTATTGATATCTATCTAATATAAAGGGACTAGCAAACTCCTTCCAAATTTATTTATAGTAGATCCTATATAGTATTACATTTTCTCGATGGATCTATTATACTCTAGATCTTATTTACTAATCCCAAAATATCAAATATTATAATCTTATAATTTTGATTTCTATGTGAAATATAGATATAGAAAATAATAAAAAGAGATTCGGAATGTATTAAAAGCATTCATGAGGTTGCAAGATCCTTTTGCTTCCAGTGACGGCATCTCAAGACTCTGACTTTTGAACAATATTATTAGATGATCACTCACTGAATACACGAACCGCTTAAAAAACATCGTCATGGAAGTTCCTTCGAGACCCCGAAGTACTTACTATAGAGATACAATCGCAATTCAGGAACCATAGAACAACCCCTTTCAAGACCAGACGCACCACCCAGTATAATATACACATGAGCTAGTATACCCCACATAGAACAATGTATGAGGAAGAGCGAGGGTAGTGATTTTTGTGGCCAAACCCCTTATAGGATGGGCATACTTTGTACACTCTAAAGACTGCCAAGAGCTCTGAATCTAGATAGATAGAAGACCAAGGAGAGGTCAGGATCATTAACATATAGAACAAACAGCAGCAATAAGGGGCTCTTGACCTCAAGGAAATAGTTATCCCGGCCAACGAACAACACCGAATCTCATATATTACGCTCGGCGACTTTAACCTACACCACCTGGTATAGGGCGGGGATGTAGTCCAAGATGCTAAGAGGCAATAAAAGTAACAAGGAGAGCGCAAAGATAGTGGAAGCGCATACACTTAAGAGGAGAATGAGGATGAGTATAAAAGGATAAGAAACAGGAAAGGTACGACGATTAACTCCACACTATAAAGGGGCTTCCAGAACTAGGTTAAGGATAAAACCTCCCAAGGCCTAAAAGAGCTCTGGAAAGTGGCTAAATGGGCGCGGAACAGAGCCTGGGTAGGGGATAGCATTATACTAGCCCTAAAAGACGGGGAAAACCTAGCCATAGCAACAGAGGAGAAGGTCCAGGCGCCCAGAAAATCCTTCTTCCCTGAACCACCAGAGGCAGACCTTAGCGATATTCCATAAACCATTCACGAAAACAGAATTTACCTCCCTCCAGTATCGAGATATAAAGTAGAGGACGCAATATATCATGCCTCGGCCCTCACCCAAAAGCACCAAGCGACGATATTATACCAAACAGAGTGTGGAAACGTCTTGCCACCATCGAAACCTTTAATATATGTTTCGATGGTAACCGAGATTTTCGAATCATATATTAGAGTGGGATACAATCCCCTCCACTTCTAAAGATCAATAACAGTAGTACTCTATAGAATGCCGAAATCATATCGACTAGCGGCCCTACTTAATACCATAGGGAAGTTACCCGAATCGATCATAGCGACCAGGATTTCGTGGGCGGTCGAAGAATACCAACTACTCAATAAACAGTGGAACAGAAGCTGCGAAGCATATAGGTAGGTAGACGATATTTATCCTAACGATCTTAGACTCCTATATAGCGAACATCAACACAGTTAAAGCAGCGCTAGTGAAGGCAGAAAACTAGGTAATAAGATACTGAGCAAAATTCACCGGGCACCCCGGATAAGTTAGAACTAATCCACCCAACAACTCACGGAAAAAGGACACTACACCAAAGGCGACCCACCACCAAGATCAACAGGGGAAACAGATATCTTCGACCTAGACGCCCACGATCTAATAGGCTGATACCAAGGCCACGATAAGATGCCTATAATAATGGGTAACCGACAAATCCACCTACCGATTCAACCAGATACCTAGGTGTCTAGCTCGACAAAGAACTTAGTTTCTCCACACATCGAAAGAAAGTGGGGGCAAAGGCCAGCGGAAGCCTCGAGGCCCTTAAAGGCCTTGCAGAATCAAAATAGGGCACATCACTTCTTGCGCTATAGAAGGTATACCAAGCAGTGGTTATACCGCAGATACCATTCGGTGTTTCAGTATAGTTCTACCTAGAGGCAAGGTTAATTCTAGCAACAGAACGGAACCATCTAGTCACCGAATTCATAAAGATTCAGAAACATGCGGCGATCATGATCGGAGGTGCCTTTAAAAGCATATCCACAGTAGCTCTCGACATAGAGCTCTAGCTCCTACCAACATGGCTGAAGATATATCAAATTATTGAAGAAGCAGCTATAAGAATCCAAATAGGACCAATATGGGTAAGAACATAGTGCCTTCAACAGGAGCGGTCATAAAAGGAGATAAAACTCTCAGGATTAAGCTCACTCGAAGCCCTCAGATGGAAGAAAAACGTAGTCTTGTACCTTCCAACAATTGCATTCGCCAGGTCTGCCGCTGCTGAAATGCATTCCAGCTTCCCCGCCATTCATGACGAGTGCTCTATGAATGTGGGGTTCCGGATCGAACTTGGTCCAATCAGTGAAAACCTCCAGAGAGATATTTCTCGCTTTGGTGCCCTCTTCAAAGAGGGGTTGGAGAGGTTCGCTGGACCTTGGCTGGCGGGTAAGGGGATTTACGGTTGTAGATGCCATGTATGCACTATTGTAACCAGACTCCAAACCTATGGCGTCAAGTTGAATGAACCAGCCCAGGGCTATATCAGTCGGCTGCTAGAGCATTCCACTGTTAAGGAATGGATTGATGATGGTATTAAGGAGACAGTGAGAGAGCCAAATCATGAAAATGACTGTATTCGTGGACGAAAAGTGCTCAATGATTTATTTCTGTAGATCCACTCCTATAGAGAATACCAGGCAATTGACCAATGATCAAAAGACAGGTGAAAATGAAGAAATGTTGAATAAATACGTCTTCATTACTTCAGTATATAATTCATAACTATAACTGAGTATGTTAATTAAATATTTAACAAGTTATTTAACAAAAACTAAGTACGTAATAATAAGCGCGGTCATTTCAATGCCGAATCTCGAAAACGTGGCCTCTTATCTGTTGATAAACTTAGCTCCTTAACTCCTCCTTAACTCCTTCTCTATAACTCTCAATAACTCCCTCTCCTTTACACCTGCAACCCCCGCAACCTCACCAGCCATGGTAGATTTATTCGCTCCCCAGAAGAAGCTTAGAAGCTGACATGTCACTAGGCGCAAACACCACAGCAACGACGTGCGAATGAACGATTTGCTAAGAGCGAGTCCGCCAAAAGAGGGAAAGGTCCCATCACCAAACCTAAAGCAATTGCGAAGGCACCCATTTCTGCGGGTTGGCTTGGTATGTATCTATATACCTTGTCTCTTTGAGAAATCTTTGAATTGAACTGATCATTGCAGTCATTTTGGCCTTTGTCGTTTGTGGTGGCCTCCTATTGGAGCTCGTAAGGATCGTCCCTGAGATCTGGTCTACTGTGGCCTCGGTGCTCTCGCGCCTGACCAGATAAACCAATACGATGGTCACTGTTCAATTAAGATACCCCTTCCAGAAATCCGGTCTATCAAAAACACAATGTTTCTCCTGCAATAATTCCCCTCCCTCACAAGAGTCACCCAAGGTTCGGGCACGTATGAGGCACGAGGTGATTACAACTAGCTTGTCAAGTGGAAGATATCCATATACTCTATCATATTTCAATGTCTCAAATTCAGAAATTCTACGCATATGCAACATCATCACCCTACTGTGTCAGCTTCATCATTCATCCCTTTTCTTCTTGGTCTTCTTGGTCTTTTTCTTCTTCACCAAGGTCCCCTCTGCGGGCATTCCCTCCGGCTGAATTCGTTCAGATGCCCGTTGCATCTGCAGACGCATTTTCTCCACATTCTGCATAGCTTTCCTCATCTCTGCATCCCCCTCATCTCCGGCCAAGCCTTGGTCTTTACCTTTACTATCAAGCGAAAGATCCCCGAGACCGCTAGAGTCCACCTGTAGTAAAAGTGATTGCCTCGGAACAGTATTGGCAGATTCAACCATATTTTCATGAGAGGGAACCTCAACAGAACCAAAAGTTTCATCACTTGCAACTTCCATTCTTTTAGATTTTGTTCGACGACTCCTTCGGGCCTCTCGAATCCCTTGAACATGGCTCACATCATCCAGATTTAAGTCAATAATGGGAATGGAATCAACATCCAAGGCTTCACTAGGAGAATGGGATAGCCCGTGCGATGGTACGAATGTATCAGATGAGACTTCCGAAGGGGCTATGTAAAATGGATCATCTCGGAAGCGTTCATTCCGGGTGACTTTCCGCTTCTCCAATGCACTTGGGTAGCTAGTTGGAACACCGAGGGTATTCTGGTAGGATGAATCGACTTGTTTATCAATGGGAGTTGACTCATAAAACGATTTTTTGGAGGGCGGAGGTAGGTCTGCGATGTAGTAAAAGTCCTGGAGACCATTGTGCTGGTGCGGATCTAAAATTGGGCTATCCAGGCCTTGAAAAATGCTCACAATGTCATCGTTGAATGCTTCATCTAGACGTAGATCCGAAGGAAGCACCACCTTTCTCTGGGCACCGACGGCCACGGGATTGAGCTCGAGTCCTATAAACAGACCCGGCACGACAGAGGAAAGGAGAAACGGCAGTTCCTTAGCCTCGGGGTGTATCGCTTCAGCCCCAAGCCGTAGAACTTCCAGAAACTCAATGGCTCGCTCCTGCACCTCTAGTTCAGGATGAGAAGCCAATGCCTCGAGAAATTCCAATACCCGGGCAAGCAGAAGTGAAATATCACTTTTCCAGGAGTCCCTTGCTTCGCAGTCTCGAGTCACCTGAACGAGGACTTTTGGGATTGCCTGCAGGAATAGTTGAAGAGTACTTGGAGGCAAAGAGACGTTAGACAAGTCAATTAGTGATTGAAGAGCCTTGTTCGGAGATGATAGATCATCGGCATATTCCCCCACTACCCACGAGATAGGCCCAAGAATCCCATCGCCTATATTTGAGGTAGTAGGGAACAACCTGGACCGATTATCAAGAAGTAAAAGCGATTCTGCTGCCCGAGTTACTTCCAGGCGTACACCTCTAACCCGAACAGCAATGTTGCGTATTTCAGAGCCAATTCGGAAAGCGACGCTTGTTTTTGTGTCAGGTGCAACATCTTGACCACCTACAACAGGAATGAACCATTCCTCATCCAATTCCGAATGAGGCAGAAGACTGACGATCTGAACCAAAGCGGCGACATACCACTCAAAGTCAACGATTTCAGAGTAATTACCTTGTGAACACATGTCTAAAATCCGGTGGATGACTTCAGTTCGATAATCATTCGGGAGGACAGCCACTAGATCTGGGGCCGTACTGGAGGTGTCTATGTCTTCCGTGTCCAGTCGATCCATATTTCCATCTCGATCACCGCTGTCTCTCGACGAGGCCAGTCGAAGTTGTTCCAGTAGCCGATTCACTACAGCTTGAAGATTATCACTGGTGACCATTCCAACAGCAAGATCCAAAGCTTGGAGACGAATAGAGATATCTGCATCGTCGAGACAATCCATGATGACATCCTGATGCATAGATACCAATGTTGGATGCGTAGTGACAATGCGATTCAATGCCAAGAGAGCAACGTATTTCACTGATAATAGTGCGTTAGCCGGATTATGAGAATAAGATTGGAAGGTGTAAAAGTCTTACGATTTGGATCAGAATCCATAACAATCATTCCACGGAGCTTTCCTATACAAAGAGTTGCAACTTCATCCCTTTCTTGCAGACTATCATCCCCGTCAAGGATTCCCCCCTGGATAATGCCATTGATGCACTCGTAAAGTAATGACATTGCTGAAGTGGTCTGAATAATATTGGTCAATGGTCGGAGCAGCTTACGGGTCAACCGTGGCTCCAGTGGGGTCAATGTTGCAAACTGTATCTGTTAGAACTAGTGAGCGTTACCAGGGCAGAAAAAAGACCAACAAGTTTGATGATTTTGATAGCCATCCAATTATTGCCACTGTCCACGAGAAGCTCGAAAAGCCTGGGTGCCAGAGGAAGAAAATCATGGGGCCGCCGCCAGCCTAGCTCGCAAATGACATTGATAGCTGCTGTTGTCACGCTACTGTCTTCCTGATCATTTATGAGGTGTTCCTTGATTTTGGGCCATGCCAGTTTCAGAGCCTCGGGATATACCAAGGCGAGCCTGTAGAGACACACAATTGTCTTTTTGCGAACCACTGAACTTGAATGCGATAGACGAGATAGTATATCAGGTAACAGTGACATTGCCAATGAAGGGGTAATAATATGTGGTAATGCGGCCAGTGGTAATGATAGAACGGGTATATTTGGGGACACAATATCCTGGAATCTGTATTAGACAGAACTAGGTATCGAGAGACAGGAAATCTTCAAAGGTTCCAATGTCACCATGGAGCAAGACAAACCTTTTTAAGCATATTTGTTGCTAGCATCAGGACTTCCGTATCTGGTCGGAAGCTCTGCACTGCTCCAAGATAGCCCACACGCTTTTGTAAGAATTTCGTGGATGACATCACTTCTAGAACATGGAAGGATGCCCAGGACATGTCATAGCCAAACATTTCCAGATAAATGAGCTTCAGAAGGGCTGTTGCTTTTTTATCTGCAAAAGGGTCAGTACCAAAAGATGGCGGGGGAGAACTGATATACCTACCCATATCCTGAGACTTGATTTCGGCTTTGCATTCACGCAAAGACCCTTGAATATAATCATCTTCACCACCTTTATGATTTCGGAGACCTTTAATTAGGTCATAGAGAGACTTTTCAAACCTAATGACTACAATGTTAGTCAAAGACACGGTATGTGAGCCACAGACAGTACAGACATTGTGTTTACCCTCTCGCTTCTCTGTGGGTGAGAAGAAATAGAGTCAAGGTTAAAATAAAAACCAGACCCAATGTGCTCAAGACCAACACAGCATAATTCTTCCAG
Organism: Penicillium taxi; assembly: GCF_028828555.1. Lineage (NCBI taxonomy): Eukaryota > Fungi > Ascomycota > Eurotiomycetes > Eurotiales > Aspergillaceae > Penicillium > Penicillium taxi. The sequence continues at coordinate 3,036,226 of NW_026643205.1, forward strand.
TACAGGTCTTGGGGAAATGTCGAGGTGAAGCTGGAAGTTGTTATGTGGGGATCTTATCCGATAAGCGTCACGGGACCAGTATCTAGTCTCCACCTCGACCTACATCTCCTTCCCTATTCCGTACTTGAAAAGGACTTTCTTCATTCTGGATCTAATTTAGCACTATTGCAACCCCTTATCTAGTCATCATGGGTGCCGTTGCTGAATACCATGAGATCAATGGACCTGATCTAATTTCTGCCCTCCATCTATCCCAGCAAGCACCTACAATCCTAGGTTCCGGACCCACAAAGCTGGCAACTTCATCTGCAGACACCGCAGAAAAATATGGAAAGATTGAGCAGCTTTTCCTTGCCTGTCTCCGAACAGGAGATGACCAGTCAGCAAGGACATGTCTAGATCGGTTAAGCCACCGTTTTGGTCCCGCCAACGAGCGAGTAATGGGACTGGAAGGCTTATACCAGGAAGCGACTGCCAAAGACCATGCTGCTTTAGAGAAATGCCTGGAGGAATATGAGAATCTTCTTTCTGATAAACCTATCAATGTGGTTTGTTTTATTTCTCCCTTCCTTTGTGTCGACCATGGTAATTAAGTCAACGTCTACTCTAGCCTATCATGAAGCGTCGCATAGCACTTTTGCGCTCGCTCAACAAACCCTCTGATGCTATCACAGCCATTATCCAGCTTCTCGATGCTATCCCCACCGATGCCGAAGCCTGGTGCGAACTAGCTGATCTCTATCAGTCCCAGGGACTCGGCTCTCAGGCCATTTTCAGTCTTGAAGAAGCCTTGTTGATCGCGCCCAATGCTTGGAATGTATGACCAATGCTTTCTCTTTTCTCTCTCTGCATTATCTTTGATTGATCCTATCAAATACTGACTCATCATAGATCCATGCGCGACTGGGGGAAGTGCTTTATGTATGCTCTTTGTCAGCCAATAGCGATGCACGTCGACTTGCAGGCAAGTCCGTGCAGCATTTCTGTCGAAGTGTTGAACTTTGTGATGATTACCTTCGAGGATTCTATGGATTAACCCTGGTCAGTAGTTAAATGGTACCTTTTGAGATCTTTGAAGAATACCTTACTGAAAAGAGTCTGATTTAGGCTTCATCCCACCTGTTGGAGAACGATTGCACCGAGAATCCTAGCGAGCCCATTCCTTCTAGGACAACCCTTGACCAGTTGAAGAGATTTGCTCTCCAGAGGCTTGGTGACATTGTCCAGTCACGGACAATTGACAATCAATATTGGGCATCCAGTCGCAGTGAACTCATTGCGGCCAAGGAGCTATTGAATCGCTTTGAGTCCAAATAATTGAATTGAACCTTCTATGAGATGAATACCCTTTTAGTTTTAACCCCCTGGCACTTATCATGTTTATTTCCAAAAAGGAACAAGAGTTCCTTCACTAATAACCTGCATCTCATCTGAGAATCTGTCCATAATTGGGCATTTTTGGGCAGCAGATCCATGCAGTTAAAAAAAATATTAATCTTTTTACTTTTAAATGCCCAACGAGACCAAGATCAGGCAGTCAACATAAATTTAAAATACCTATTTTCCTTACAATTTTCCTATATAAATCAAAGGTGACTTCTTGTCCATTCCAAAGATCCCCCCGCGTTAAAACACCATAAAAAATAAACCCCCCACCAAACGCGGCTCTTTTCCTCACTTTCCCATTCCTCTCTTCTTCCATTTTCTCCCCATATGCAAGAGAATCAGAGGCGGTTTATAACAACCCCTTATTTTTGATTAACTCTTTTGATTTCCCATCTCTATGACGTATGTTTTTGTTTTTCTCGTCCCGTTTTTATCTACATATCTTTATTATTAGCCCCCTTGTTTACTGTTTACTGACCATCCCATCCAAACTAGGGTCAAAATCAGCTTTGGAAACAACGACTCGGATCTATCTGTGTCGGACGAAGAAGACTCGGGTGTACACGTTTCTGATCATGAGTACGGAGATGATGATGAGTGGGCGCATCTGTCATATCCAGATGAAGTGATACCGTCTGATTCAGCCTCTCGCCCAAGGACTTCCCATCACAATCGCTCGATTCACGGTTCTCGTTCGGCCTCACGCCATCACCAACCGTCGCGACGACAAATGATATCTTCTGAGCAAAACTTTCCTCCCCGTGCCCGGCGACATTCACCAGAGTCGCCGGGCAGCGCAGACTCCGAGGAGATTCCTGGTCATTATCCACGTGAACGGACCAGATGGGCGCCTCCCGCACCCCCTGCACCTGGGGGATATCCTCAAAGCACATCTTCTGGCCATTCCTTTACGTATCCTCAGGGTGTTCATCCGTTCCCGCATCAGAATGGCCCTTCCTCCGATCAGCTTGTCCATATTAACGGTCAACCATTTAACGCTGGATACCCCTACGGACCTCAGTATCCTCACGGAGCTCCCATACATCCATACTTTGCGCAAGACCAAGCGCACCCTCGACACCCTCCTCATCAACCGCAATCACGTATGGATCCTCACAATCCCTCACAGCCACAAATGCCACATCCAATGGCTCCTCATGCACCCTCAGCCTACCCTGGCTCTCCCTACCTCCACGAGATGATTCAGTTCCCGTCCAATTACTTTAACAACTTTCGACCTCCTTACCCTATGTATCCAGGAATGGTGCCCCAGTCATATTTTCCAAATTATCCCCAACAAGTGCCATCCCCATCTCAACCCGAGCCCAAGTCACCACCGCCTCCAGCTCCTGCAGAAGAACCAAAGGAGGCCCCTAAAGACACTGCTCACGAGGACGCAATCGCCCGACTCGAGAAGCTTATCATGGATGAACGCACGGAGCGCGAAGATAAGGAAAAGGCTCGGTTGGAGAGTATACAGCGCGAGAAGGATGCGGCAGCAGCTCTGGAGGAGCAGCTTGCACATGACCGTAAGATTACAACAGAAGCTGCTGCCCTGGCTCGAGCAGACGCAGAGGCAAAAGCAGCCGAAGACGCGGCCAAAGCCAAGGAAGAGGCATCTGCTGCAGCTGCAGCTGCTGCATCGGAGGCCGCCGCAGCAGCGACTGCAGCAGCAACGGCGGCAGCGGCAGCGGCGGTAACAGAGGCTGCAGCAGCAGCTTCCGCAGCTACTGAAGCTGCTGCCAGTAAGCCACCAGCGGAGAAGAAGAAGCCCATCAAATTCAAAGATGCTGTTGGGAGAAAATTCAGCTTTCCTTTTGAATTATGTTGTAGTTGGCAGGTAGGAGATCTTTCTATATTAGGCTTTGAACTTGCAGTAACATTTTCTAGGGAATGGAAGACCTCATCAAACAGGCCTTTCTACACATCGACGTGATCGGGCCTCATGTTGCCGAGGGACACTATGATCTGGTGGGGCCAAATGGCGATATCATTCTTCCCCAGGTTTGGGATACCGTTGTGGAGCCAGATTGGTCAATCACCATGCACATGTGGCCTATTCCTGAGAAACCCAAGGATCCTGATCCTCCTCCTCCTCCGCCGGCTGAGGAACCTGCACCAGCTGCTCCTGTGAAGACCGCGGAGCCAAAGAAAGCTGGTAGGCATTATAAACCCTCTTATACCTTTCTCTAATGATACTGACTTCCTCTCTCAGCCACCAAGAAACCTGCACGCAAGCCTGCTGAGCCTCTAGCATTTACTAAGTGGATGATTGGTAGCCGTCCTAGACCAAAACCTGCTCCAAAGAAGGCTGCTGAACCTGCCGCTAAGTGATCGAGGATAAAGCGTGGGACAAGGACTGCCTACCCACTGTGATGGTTACTTAGTCCCTCCGACTTTCTCATATAATATCAAGATGAACTGAAGCAGACTACACGCTGAGGCGTTTCATCTTCGGCAGATATTTGAAATGCTACCTGAAGTCTCAAGCACTCCACGCCGAAGGCTCACGAGGCAGTTGATACAAGAGAGAGGTGATCAAGAAACTATTACCGTTCGCCTCTCCCGAGTCCTTTGTTAGTTGGGATCAGAAACACTACACTATACTACTTACAATACTTTAATGCTTCCATGAGATCCTGGTCGAAATATTTCGAGGAATATATTCCGGGTGCGCTATGAATTTCGAGCTACCTGGCTGCCCTATCTAGTTGGATTCCCATGAATTATTTCTCTTGCGAGAGTCTATTGTTGACTACGGATAATGATTATGATGAATCGGGGATGATTAGCAGCGATTCACGTTTATGGAGATACGAGATTTTTTTTTCTACTTTTTTCTCTGACGTTGTTCTTTCCTTTGGACTGCAATTTTCAATGAATTGATATTAATTATATTTCTCTACAAATTAAATTAATCTCGACTTGATTCAAGATAGAATAGGATTGTCATATCCTCCCGGAAACCTGTAACCAATACGAGCTATGACTATTATTGAGACTAAGACATCTCGTGTTTACCAGGAATATATATGACTTGTTCATCGGTGATTGGTTTGTATTACATGAATGATTCCATGCTTCATGCAAGCTTGGTTGGGTTGAAACCCCGGGTTGGGTTGTATTTGCCTATAAGTAGACACCGTGGACCTAGCTAATTGGCCTAAGCTCGAATGAGCCTCATAACCCGAGTGCCTAGCTACCTAATTTACTACCCAGGTGCTCTTGACACTGAACAAGATGAATTTACAGTGATGCATACTAGCGTTAAAATTCATCAGTTTGCACTTTCGATACAACATTCATGGATCAATGCATTTAAATATTGATATTTAGAGAGAAGAAGAATCAACTATAGCTCTGAATGTAAGCTGATGAAAATAAATAAATCACCTGAACAAGAATATATTAAATATCGTTTATATTTGATAGGCATAGCCCTTAGCCCATGCGAGCTTTGCATGACGCTAATGCCGTCATTGAGTGCCTGATCTTTCTCACTGAGAAAGAAGGGGCTTCCATCCTATTTCCTCGTTGGCATCACCAAGAAGATCAGCACTGACAGGCATTTTACTGCTTTGAGTCGAACTACTTAGTGGCTTCTTGTATTCAATATCATCACAACCGTTAACCGGAGACTGCAGTGAGCGTCGAGAACTCAGCGCGATTGGCTTCCGAGGAACCACTGGCGGTGATTTCTCGATGCGCAGCTTTTGACTTAGAGAGTCAGAGCTGTCCATAGTTTCCCGCCGAGGGGGAGGCAGAGGTTTTTTGTCAGAGATCCGCGTCGTCATCAATTCTGAGCTGGATACCCAATCAGGCTCAGTATCCGGAGAGAAGGGATTGGATTTACGCTGCATATTGGCAACGAACCCCTCTTCGGGCGGTTGCACGGTTGCTTTGACGGGTGCTCCTATATAGTGAATTAGTTGCGGGTTATATCATGTGAACATAAAGAGCAAATACCATTATCGAGCCACCATCGATTTCGATCAGAACTAGCAGGTGGGAGTCCGGGTGCGATGGAGACGTGCGGCATACTATCTTCATCTTCAAGATCCAGAAGATGGACCGAGTCAGAAAGAGTATCGCCTTTCTTCGCCTCGTAGATTTGACGACGTAAATTATCCTTGTGTTCATGGTTAACGACGTCAATGATTCCATCAAATGTCGTCCAGACTGGGCGGTGATCCGATACACGAAGGTTGGCTGTGCGATATTGCGTTTGACGTAAATTTCTCCCTCTCCATAACACGCGATCACACCACGCTGGAATACGACCTTTATCACTGAAGAAAAGTAAGTACTTGTGTCGATTAGAGAAGAAGAGAATCTTACGAAGTATCATAGTTTTCTGTGCCGACATCATATTTATAGGTCGGTGCAAACTGAATGGATCCTTCGGAATAAAACTGGAAAGCTCTTCCAGCAATCATTTGCAAGTTTAGCTGCTCTTGTCAGAGAGAACCCTTGGAATAAATATATGGGACTGGAAAGAGTTACCTGATCGTTTGCATAAAGTTTTTGATAGTCTGATTGTGACACAAGATCTCGCACGATCTGGTTGCCTAATCCAATGCGATAGTTGAAATCACCGAACCAGAAGATACTGTCGTGGTCCGCAATGTAGCGATTTTTTTGGAATCGCAAACCTCCGTTAATGGTCTCATAATCTCTGTTTCGATCTTCGTAATTGGCAAACCCGGCAGCTAGATGTGCCGTAACAAAGCATAGGCTTGTGTTGCAGAGTTCAAAGCGAATAGCACAGCCACCTTTGTTGCCGGCGATACCAGAGAGGCCAGTCTATTCATCAGTTAGTCCAGTTGTTGGAAAAAGGTTGGTTAAGGCTCAACAAGGAAGACTTGCCTTTTTAACAGTGCCTTCAACATTCTTGATATCTTTGAGAGCATCTGATTTCACGAAGATCATTAAGGCAGCGCCCACAAGCTGCCCACTTCTCAATAGCACATATTTACCAGTTCCTTTTTTTTTCGCTTGGTTATTGAGACAGTCATGTACGGCTCTCTCCCAAACCTTTCGGGTTCCAGGATCTGTCGACATAATCTGCTGGGGACTCAAATCAACGATTTCCTGGAACCCAACAGCAAATATCATGGGATCTATATCTGATTCATCCTCTTCTGGAAACAGCCATGGAGTGAGGTCCTGACCAGGTCCTTCGTCGCGACCATTAACGTTGAAGGTACCCACCCAGAGCCGGATATTTTTGGTGGAGGAATATTCAGAAGCACGCCGGCTAAGCTCTTCGGTGATCACTTCATTCATTGGGTCGTACAGATGAACCGGAATCTGATTTGCCAACCGACCTAAAAGGAGATCAATGGTGTTCTGTCGGGCTTTATCAGTGAAGTTGTTGACGTAGAGCCGTGTGGCACTTTTCCGTACGTCCGCAAGGGCTCCAGCAAGCGACATTTTTCCATGCCGCGTGAAAGAAGACTTGAGAGCACCGGTACCGGCATATATTTTTGACAGTGCATCGCCATTGTCAGCCCAGAGCGTCGAGTGTCGCATTTGCATATCAGAGTCAAGTCTTCCGCCTTGTTGGCAAATAAATGACTTCAGTGCCATTGAGCTGATAATAGTTTGAACTAGATTTGTTCGATCCAAACAGTCTAAGCAGTTGGTTCGAAAAACACCCTCTTGCTGCAAAATCACAGAGGAAGTGCTAGATGTATCCTTTTCACCATTGGTGGTATCCTCTGACAGAAAGTGGGCGAATCCATTCAGAGATCCGGCCAGTTTGTGCTTGATTTCGTTGCTCGCTTCATAACCAGCAATACCCCTGGTTTCAGCATGAAAATCGTATTCGGTCAAACGAAGTAGGCTGTTCCGATAAGATTCGGTAGAACCTTCTTTTTTCCGGAGAGAGCTGTGGGCAATATGCTTTCGATATTTGGCCGACAGTGATGCCTCTCCAGGTTTGAGTTCGCTGAGAAGGTTAACCACATGTACGGCTCCATATTCCAATTCAAGAGTCTCAAAATGTTGATTGAAGGCATGCTGCGTCGCCTCGCTTGACCGAGTGATTTCGATCTTCTGCTGCCCCGGAATCAAGCCCGGGGTTTGCTCCCAAAAGATTGGAACAGAGCCTCGAACTTGAACGTATGAAAAGGCAATTCCTGGCGCCACCCACAAGATCAACTCTGTTTCAACAAAATTGGCAACATGGCCATCATCATCTATGCCCCGTGAATTGAATCTGGTACCGGCCCGCCTGGATGATTGCCGGGATATGATGGTGAGTGAAGAAGGGGAATTAGTTCGTACCTGAGGCAGAATAGAAACTGTTGCAGGAACTCTCAATGTGCTGGCATATCCTCGCATGACACATGTCAAAAGCTGGCACGCATCTAGCTTGGCTTTGTCCGAAGGCGATAGGTGGCTCCGGAATAGAAGAAGAGGATTGATCATGTACGAATTCCAGAGCATATCCTCATCTAGAGTATCGATATCGAATGCTGCTGATTTATCTACACTAATGACTAGTCAGCTTAAGATTTACCGGATTGAGAGATTGAGCAAGGCCGCTTACCGGTCCTGTAAACGATCTGTCAGATTAAAATCGAGGCTATAGTAGAAGCTCCCATCACTAAGAAGCTTCTTCAAAGCCAAGAAAGGATGATCAGTCATCACGTCTTTATCCTGACCGACTCGCCCCTCAGCGGCAAATTGAGAGCCAGTCTCATATTCTAGGCCATATTCGTAGTCAGAGCGATTTAGACAGTCTGCAGCTGTTAGAAAATATCGGAGACAGAAGTGTTTGATTCAGTGCTCACAAAAGTCCACTGAATCAATCCTGGATACGGTTTCTCCTGGTTTGACAGTAGCAGCCTGGGAAGAGGCAGTGACCACACAGACGAAGACATCTTGATTGAGTGTGATTAGACCCAAAGTACCATCTCCAGCGCCCAAAGAACGATAATTTTTGAGATTGACAGAGGCAATATCTGAGAACTCCACTTGGCAGCGGGGTTCAGTCCTCGCATTGGCATCTGCCGCGCTGTAGTGGAATATTAACACATAATCAGAAGCCACAAGTGCAATTGTTCGTTGAGGATGATCTTGGCAGAGTACCCGAAGATTGACCATGGTATCATAGAGTGTAAACAATTCTAAACCCCATGTAAGATCTACGAAGCCTCTACTATTTCACGTGCTCAGCAGAATGTAGGGTAGTCCTTTAATCGGTGTCCATGGACATAGAACCACTTTCAGTCTCTTGAAAATAATATATGAGAGTGTTGAAGCTTGAACCGAGTCTCGAGATGACCACAATGTACCCAAGTGGTAGAAGTTGAACAGTAATGATGTGAACCGTACGTAGATTGCCGTTGATATTGATAAACTTGGCTCCGCGGAGGACGAGATCCTTATCAGCTGCTGACTCATCCACTTTATTCCAAAGTTCAACTTTTTTCCCTTTTCTTCTCGCAACGAACAACTTTTATTTTATTCTCAGCTCAACCAGCCATCATGGGCTTAGCGGCACCTAAAAAGTATGTGCATTGAATCTGACCAACAAATATTTACCTATATTTAACAAATTATAGGAAAGTTAAGATCTCACATGATCCCAACAATACGAAATGGTCTCGATCCACCACTGGCTTCGGCCATCGAATCATGAGCTCTCAGGGTTGGAATCCTGGTGAGCGCTTAGGAGCTCTTGATGCTGCACACGCCGATTTCTTGACTGCAGGTAGTTTGTCACATATCAAAGTGACGCTTAAGGATGATACCCTGGGACTGGGCGCTCGTCCAGGGCGGGAGAACGAACAGACTGGGCTCGATGCATTCCAAAGATTACTCGGTCGGCTGAACGGCAAGTCTGAAATGGAGTTACAAAAAGAGGATCAGAAGAAGTCCACTTTTAAGTTAGCCCGATATGCTGCCCTAAGGTTCCCGGAAGTTCGATTCGTTTCTGGTGGTCTATTAGCCCATGAGAAACTGGTCGCTTTACCCACCCCAGAACTAAAACAAGACTCCAAAAAAGCGCCAAAGATGAAGAAGGTTGAACATCAAGATGACGACAGTGATTCAGCCTCCAGTGATTCAGCCTCCAGTGATTCATCTGCCCTGGCTCGCAAATCGTCCAAATCCAAATCCAAATCAGACAAAATGAAATCCAAGTCGAAATCCAAGTCGAAATCCAAGTCGAAGTCCAAGTCCCGATCACGATCCGATGAAGCTGATGGCTCATCTGAATCGAAATCTAAAAAGAAATCTAAAAAGAGAAAAGCGGAGGAAGAGGCCGAGAAAAGCGATACAATTGCCGCACCCAAAATCATGACAACAGTAATTCGAGAGCACCGGCCTGTTGGAAGACAAGTCTTCCGAAGCCGTCATATTGCGCAAAAGAAGAAAGCTCTTTTGGACCCAAAATATCTCAACGAGGTGAGTGCTAACACTAAATCGCTAATCTTCAAACCGCCTCCTGGGCGTGCTAACACGAAAATAGATATTCATGGTCAAGGCATAAACCGATTACATCAATTACATCAAATATCCGGTCTGGCGTTTCTTGGGGGAGCTCAAATATTCAGTTTTAGAAACAATTTCCAAGATATCAAGACTCAAGTTTCTCATTATACACGTTCAATTGAATTCCTAAGTTTGATGTTTATATGCATTACCTAAGCCAGAACAACGTCATCGAAGTTTATCCGAAGGCGGATCTTCGTTTTGTATTCTTCCCCATCGCGCCGTACGTCCAAGCTCTTTAAAGACAATGAATGGGGTTTCTCACGATCTAAAGCCTGCTTCTCCCAGGGCTGAGAATGGGGAGAAGAAACGGTATGTTCCAAATGTATTCACAATTTGGGATAATTATTGATGTACAAAGCATTCATTGGGCACCACTCAATATTGGTATCGAGCGGCGCCTACAGACATTCGTCGTTTTATGTCATACACTCACTATTGCCATATTTCTAACGGGCTTCTTCTTCACCTGTTCTATTCCTCTGTTCTGGCCACTGCTGCTTCCATATTTGGTCTATATATCTCTTTTCTCCACAGCGTCTACTTCTGGTGAACTCAAGGGCAGAAGTCGATTGTTACGATCTCTTCCGATCTGGAAAATCTATGCATCGTATTTTCCTGCTCGGCTTCACCGTGAGGAGCCTTTACCCCCGACCAAAAAATACATCTTTGGCTATCACCCGCACGGAATCATCTCTCATGGAGCCTTTGCCGCATTCGGGACGGAGGCCTTGGGCTTCTCCAAGCTTTTCCCAGGTATCACAAACACCCTTTTGACATTAGATTCAAACTTCCGTATTCCATTCTACCGAGAATATGCGCTCGCCTTGGGACTTGCAAGCGTATCCCGAGAATCCTGCCAGAATATTCTAAGCAAGGGGGGTGAAAATGGCGAAGGCATGGGCCGCGCTATTACCATCGTCATTGGTGGAGCCCGTGAATCTCTAAATGCCCAGCCACATTCCCTGCAGTTGGTACTGAAACGTCGCAAAGGGTTCATCAAGCTTGCAATCCACACGGGTGCCGATCTGGTCCCGGTCCTAGCCTTCGGAGAGAACGATCTTTATGATCAAGTTTCTTCGGATGAACACCCGATCATTTACAAGCTGCAGATGCTAGTAAAGCAAACTATGGGCTTTACAATTCCATTATTTCATGCCCGTGGGGTGTTTAATTACGATGTCGGGCTAATGCCATATCGCCGTCCTTTGAACATCGTGGTGGGACGGCCGATTCCCGCAATGCAGCAGCAGAACCGGGACAAGTTCGATGATGCATATATCGACCAGCTGCATTCGCAATATGTTCAGGAGCTGCAACGACTATGGGACCAATGGAAGGATGTTTACGCCAAGGACAGAAAGGGCGAGCTAGAAATTATAGCCTGAGGTCTACAAGGATGATGGACTGATAGTTACTGGGTCCTTTTGTTTTTACAATTGGCATATCTTTCATCTCAAGGTATGGACTCATACGCCATGTAGCACATATTCAATATTGGAGATAATAAAGAAAATTTCAAACACGGATGGAGAAGAAAAAAAAGAACAGAAGAGGATAAGAGCTTCCCACAATCAAAAATATGGGTAGAAGGACAAAAGCAGACAAAAGTAGGGGTATCGGATCAATGGGAAACATGAACGTATTTAACACACAAGAACTGAAGAATTAAAGAATGGGGAAGCCCATTCGGAACTCAGACTTTTTTCTTTTTTTTTTTTTTTTTCTTTTTTCTTTTTCAGCTCGGGGAATCAGTGATAGAGCCCGCTAAGTGAGCTGGAAGATTCGCACTGGGAGCCAAGGTAGGAATCTCAGCTGATGTGGATGTACGGCGGCTGTCACTGGAGGGTTTCTTGATTTGATCGAATTGGCTCTTTTCCAAATGACCACCGTCAACTCGTTGCTGGATCATCTCATCTAGCATCCTGGATACTTCATCCATATGCTGTCTTCTATCATCGTCCTTTGCATCCGCTTTATGCAGTTGACCCGAGGCAGAGAGACTTCTTGACTTGGCGACTACACCCAGAGGACTGTTGTTTCCGGAGGAGATCGAGTCACGTTTGCTTTTGAGCTCTGGAGACTGTGAATCGTTGGTCACACCTGCCAAGTCACGATGTCGTGCTGCAGATCGAAGGGCAGCCAGCATTCGGTCCTTGTCATCAAGCTGAATTCGGAGCTCATTGATCTCCATATCTTTCTCGCGAACCAAGGCCATCGTATCTGGATGTTCAACAATGGTTGAAGTGGTAGACTTCACCCCCGCAGACATACGGGAATGGCTCGAGCGTCGAGCCTGTAGTAGCCGACGTTCCAAGGTGGAAATGTATCGGTTTTTGTCACTCAAGTCGGCCTGCAAAGCATTGACCTGTCGCTGTAGGCTGGCCTTTCCGTCGCCGAACTCGCCCATATCATCTTCATCTTCATTGATATACGACGCGGGAGAAAAAGGCATCGCCGGAGAGGTGTCCGTGCTATTGATAGACATGAAAGATATGGGCCGGATAGATGAATAGCCCATAGCCAAAGTGGACTGACTGGCAGATGAACGTAGCGAGCGCCTACCAGAGTCCATGGATGACATTCTTGAGAGACGACCATAACCCCCGTGGTTATTCACTCCGGTGGACTTGGAACTTAATATCAAACGATTGAGGTGCTCGATTCTTTCCTTCAATGCCGTTCGAGCCAGTTGCATTTCCAACATCTGCTCTTCATGCCGCGCCTGTGCCTCCTTTTCATACTGATGTTCATCCCACTTGAGCTCTTTTTCTGCTTGGGCCTGGGCTTGGGAATCAAGCTGACCACGAAGGGTCTGAATCTCCAAGCGATAGCGCTCCAATAAAACACGGCTTCCGGCATCCCCGCCGCCGCCACCGTATGCCTCCTCGGCCTTTTTGGCGTGGCTTACGATGCTGTTTTTAGCGCGAGCCGCAAACTTCAAAGTATTGATGGTTTCTCCGGAGCTGGCATTCACACCCGACGTCAATTGAATGGTACAGAGAATGCTCACGAGGGAACCTCCAGACAAAGCCGGCTGGAGCAAGCGAGTCAACTTGCTATCACGGTAAGGCAAGTGTCTGCCTTCTTTATCGACAGGGTTGCCTTGTTTGTCCTTGGACTCCGAGAGCTTCGAGATGATATTGCCTAGTGTGAGTAGACTTTTGTTGATATGGGCACCCTCGGTTCGTCGTTCTTTGTCATCAGCTGCTCTCTCGGATCCAGCCAGATCGATCAAGCTTAGTGTTGAAACTCGTACACCACCAGGAGCCATTCCCGAGCGCTTGTCTTGTGAGCTTCCAGCGGGCACTCGGGCCCGACTTTCCACAACAATTTGCACGACGGCATGACTTCGAGAACTGCGAGAGTTGAACTGCGTACTGCTGGTGCGCCGTGCGTGATCTCCTCGGGCGATCACTCTCAGTAATTGCGTAGGGCTCTGCACGATTTCCTCCTTCAACGGTGTCGCGTAGACACCCCGTTTGCTGTCCTCTCGTAATTTGATTTCTTCCTGTGGCCCCGGAGCTCCATTGGTGGGAGCTGATAGGAGATCATTGATCTTTTCATTGTAAATTTCCAAGTAGCTAACTCGAAGCAGGAATTCGCGATGTGGAGTTTCTCGAATGAAAGAAAAGATATCTGTGATTGCCAGAGGGATCACACCGGGAGAAGATGCAGTTCCCTGCATGGAAAAAGTCTTTCCGGTCCCTGTCATACCATATGCAAAGACTGTTCCATGGTAACCTTCCATCACCCGCCGAACCAGTCGTTTCGCAGCTGAATCGTAGACCTTGGCATTGTTTTCATGAGCGGTAAAAACATTGTCTGTCAAAATTCGTGAGCTGGGGTTAATTCGTTACAAGACGGAGGAGGGGAAGTCTTGATATACCATAATAGTAATCGCCGCCATCTTTTCCCCGGTGAGCAATGAGGCTTTGGCGCCCATCTACGGCCCACTCGCCATGATTTCTCGGAGAGTCGCTGGGATTCATATCCGGCCGTACCCGCACACTGACGATCACATTACCCTTGGCTTCTTTTGGTTTACCAGAGGATTTACCGGTACCTGTGGCATCTTCCCCCTCTTCAAAAGTTGTGGCGCTTGTCGAGCAGGAGGATCCCTGGGCAGAAGAGCTTCTGCTGTGCGATGGAGAACCCTCTGGATCTCGAACATCTTCCGGCAAGATTGACTTTCCATCTCCACTTCCGTTCAGTAGCGATGGTGTTTTCGAGCTCCGATAGCTACTCGTGGTTCCAGTGCTAAGCCTTGAGCCTCTTCTCGGTTTCACACTCGTTGGGTTCGACACGGACATGCCAGAGACAGAAGATGGAGTCGAAGAGCGCTTGGAGGCCTTTGGAGGTTGTGGAAATGAGGCAATGCTAATTCTCCGTCGCAGGTTTTTATCGGGACTACTAGGTGTGAGCCCACTTGATACGGATCGAACCGATGTCAAATTTGACGTGGGGTTGGTGTTAGCCAAAGAAGATCGAGTCGAAGCAGGCCTGGGGCTTGACGGTGTACGTAATTTCGATGCCCGAAATGGAGACGCTGCCCGAGGACCATCTGGACCCGCGACGCTCTTTCGGGACTTTGGGATAGGAAGGGGAGGCAAAGATCCGGTCGGAGGGTTTGTCGCTGGTCGCGGTGTGGGGAGCGCAGATGAGTCCATCGTGAACAGAAAGCAGATTCTGTTCTGCCCCCGCTAGCTAATAGTATCAGTGACAGATGAACAAATCATGTAAGAAAAGTTGTTGATTATTAGGAATTGGGAATCGAATGTTGACTGTGCTGTGGGGCGGGCACTGTTTCGGTCTGCGACAATCTCAATATAGACGACTCGGGAAAAGTAGTGTCAAAGCTTTTGTTTGCAGATGGTAGCAGATAGTTTGAGATGGTGACCAACGCCACTGGCGTCTCAGATAGTTTAAAGGTTGAAGAGTAGTAGAGGGAAGAAGTGGAGGAGAGATTGAAGATTAGAAGGTAGAAAAGGTATCATGTAAAGGATAAATCATTCCCCACAAATGAAAGACCGTAATTTACGTAGTTTATATCTTATTCTTATTCTTATGTTTATGCTTATCCTTATCCTTCTTATATAATTCTTATTGTAATTCTACTTTGCCAGTTCCTCCCTTTCCTCCTCTCACTCCTACCCAAGGGTGTTTATATTAAGGAGTTCTATATTCTTATACAACAGATAATAGGTAATTGCGCACGGAGGAAAAAAGGGGGATGACAGGGAAAAGGGCGAACTAGACCAGGACTTCAAACAGTCTAAGTACAGTCTAACCGTAACAGTCAAGGCTTTTTTTCCTTCACTCAAAAGGCCTTGAAGCTTGGACCAATAAAGATAGGAATAGTGGGGGTAAAATTATACTAGGACGTAGGGAAAAGGGGGGGGGAAAGTACTACTACTACTTAGTATGCAGCATGTAGTACTACGATACGGATAATGAAGGAGATATACTCCTTTCCCTTCTTATATCAAGGTATACTACAGAGTGTACTTCGTAGATCAAGGTATTATAATCTAAACCACCCCCTGTACCTGCGTCATTGTCTTATACTGACATCCCTAGGATTACTTTGTACCATCTAAAATTCTTCTCTCTTTTCTATTAACATTATCGAATGCCTCCAAAATCTAACTGTCGAGCTGCATTCTTGAAGAGTCCGTCAGCTTCACCTGCCCGTCGACTCAAGTCATCACCCATCTTCTTTTCTCCAGATTTACGTGGAAGATCTTCATTCTTGGTTGGGCGTGGCTCGATTGACCACCACTGGTGTTGCAGAGATTGTAGGGCTGTGATACGCTTGCGTGGGTCCAGTGAGCACATTGACATCAGTAGATCGGCACCCACCGGTCCAGCGGTAGGAAACTGCCGAGTGAAGAACTCACGCCCCTGCAAAGGAACCATATGACTAGGATCTGTAGGGATGTAATTTGGCAAAAGGGAGACCCCAGGCCAATTATCCTCTGTCGGGGTACCAAAGGCCTCGCAGATCTTCGTAATTTGGTCCATGTCAGTGTTGCCGGCCACGAATGGGACTCGCAGAAGTAACTCAGCAAATACCATCCCCATAGACCACACATCGACTGCACCAGAGTACTGACGAGCCCCATAGAGCAATTCTGGTGGCCGATACCAGCGTGTAATGACCTGGTGGGTCATATTAAGATAAGGATCAGCGAATGATCGGGCTAGACCAAAATCAGCCAGTTTGACTTCACCGTCGGAGGCAATCAACAAGTTATTGGGTTTGATATCCCGGTGTAGTACGAAGTTCTCGTGACAAAACCATACTCCTCGTGCAAGCATGCCCATCCACGCCTTAATATCGGCCGCCCCGTAATGTATATCGCCGTCTTTGATAAGCATCTCCAGATCTCCTCGGGGGAGGAATTCCAAAACGAGGCTGAGATTTTGGTCTTTAGACGAAAAAACGTCATGAAGAGCGATCACATTAGGGTGAGATAGTTCTTGGAGATATTTGACCTCGCGAATTGCGTCCATGGTGAGTCCGTCTTTGTATTCGGCATTGACCTTGATCTTTTTGATCGCCACACATGATGATGGGTCGTCGCGGAGGTGTCCGAGGTAAACAACGGCATATGTACCTTCACCTAGCTTCTTATCTTTTATCTTGTTGGATTCCAGAGCTTATTATGATATGATTTGCATGGAGGTGGAGGACATACCCTTGACATATTTCTGTCTGATATCGTCATTGAGCTGTTCAGTAAGTTCTCGGTCTGGAGCGGCAGCCTTTGCCGTCACAGTTCCAGTTGAACTTTGGACAGCTGCCTTCAATCGGAGAGCACTTGGTGATGATACAGTGACGGATGGTGATCGGGAGGCAAATGGCGAGAGTGCCATGGAGGCGGTGATCTATTAATAGCTTGTAGTTTTGTGCAAAAAGGGATTGAGTGCTGTTAGGTAAATATTTTGGAAAGAAATCAAGGCGCAGCGACGAAGCTGGAAGTAATGATCTTAAATGGCTAATTTCGTAGCTATAATAATGCCGCGGACTATCGTTGATCCCGTGACCTGGCCGAAAAATCTCAGGACAAACAGCGGCCGCGGTCGACGAGAAAGGTCCCACCGCAGCTCAAACTGCTAAAATCTCCAATTCTTTTCTTTTTCTGACTTCAGGTTCCTGGTTTTCAATCCTTGAATCAACCTCAATTTATCTCATTCTCAGCTGATAGTGCTTGCGGGATTAAGCACGCAGGATAATACCGGGATCATGGCGCTGCACAACTCGCAACTCCGCAGTCTCCCTTCGCGACTCTTCGGAATCTCCCGACAACAAGTTCGCACAGTTACTAAAAAGGCCAATCCTGTACCCCTTCCCACTCCATTCGTTCCCGATGCCCAAACCTTCCTCACGTTGATCGGCCGTGGAATGTCGAAGCACGCCAGCAAGTTCGAGACATGGGACACCCTTTTCAGCTCGGATTCCTCAAAACTCCGCGAAATGGGCATTGAGCCAGCCCGCGCACGACGTTATCTTATACAAAAGCGCCAAAAATTTATTGCCGGAATCCATGGCCCAGGAGGAGACCTCGACCACGTAGTGGATGGTGCCGGCGAATTGCGAGTGGTGGAAGTGCCGCAAGAATACAAGAAACCTACAGCAGCTGAAGGCGAATTGGCCACAGGTCAAAACTCTGCAATTGTATCGTCTGCATCATTGACCCCCGGAATGGTCAAGGTCCTGGTCAATATGCCTCTGGGTATCAAATACCACCACGATCCATCCAAACCACTCAAGTACTTCAACTCTATGAAAATTCGCTTAGGCAAGGTCCAAGGGCCATTCTTGAATCCAGTCAAGGGAAGCCATGGTACTGCTGCGAGGATCAGTGTTCAGGAGGGCATGTGGGAGGACAAGCGGGGACACAAGGTTGACGGAGGTGAACGACGACAGACCGAGGTGCGGGCCAAAAAGTGGCTTGAGGAACGCAGAAACGCATAAACGAATAAAGAGAAGAGGTTTAGGCTACGTTTCTTGCATATTCAAGCCTATCTGACTTGTATTTCTACTGCGTTTATCTGCATCATACTGTATACTACTATATTCTACCGCATCTGGATTTTGCTCCTTTCACATCCACTTGAATAAGGCTTCGTAAGTATTCCAGTCTTCTATTCCAATAATCTAATGGTCTGAAAAACAATGATAGATGGGTGTGCGAAACCAAGTTCTGTAGAATCGTCATCAATTAAGTAAGTCTAAATGTATCAACACGAACGGTAGGCATAACCCAGACTGGTGTGCGAACGTCAAAAACGTATATATGCCAAGTAGAAAAGTGTTCAAGATGTCAAGGCGAGACCGAAGGCAGAGTACTGAATGGCATCATGTCTGCAATAATCATATCAAGGAACGTCATTAAATGTAAGTGAGTTTGGATATTCAGTCTGTTTTAAAGACAGTTTTCGTGGCTGAGGAAGTTACTGGACAGTAGCTTTTTCTATTCCTTGATTCCACGCTTCTCAAACTTGACAAAAGATTTGCCTAGAGGCTTGGAGAACAATGACTGAAACCGTATTAGTATGCATTTTCGGTTCAAAATGAAAAAGTGACTTACTGAATAATCTGTGTCAGGAATGTCCTTAAGACCGGAGAACTTGAAATGGCGCACTAAGGCGGCCAGAATTGTGCCTAGTTGTACGTAGGCAAACTGTTCGCCGATACAGCGGTGGCGGCCAGCACCAAAGGGAAGATAGGGGCTATTTGTACCCTTGGTGACCATACCGTAACCGTAATCGATCTGTTCTTCGTTCTCCTCTTCCTTGGGACTGGATTCATCATCCCAGCGGTGGGGATTCCACTGCAGGGGCTCCGGGAAGAACTCGTCTAGCCTGGCAGAGACACCGGGAGAAGATAGAACGTTGAAACCGGTGGGGATGACATATGGAGTTCCCTCCACGGGCATCGGGTTCTTGACAGCGCGAATGATAGAGTGGATCGGGGCGTGGATGCGCAGGGTCTCTTTGATCACCTTGGAGTGCAGATCCAATTTCTGCATGCTCTCGTAAGTTAAATCAGGCAAGTCATCACCCAGCACACTAAGCTGCTCCTGGTACAGTTCCTCCATTAGTTCAGGACAAGTAGCTAGGCGCAGAACAATCCAGGCCATAGTTGAGGAAGAGGAGTGTTGACCAGCCATCAACAGCGCGATCATCATGTGGGCAATTTCCTCGTCGGGTAGAGGGGTGCCGTTCTTGTAGACAGAGGACATCAGGTTCCAGACCATATCATCTGAATCCTTCTTGCCACCGGCCTCACGACGCTTCTGAATAATATCCATATAGGTTGCGGTCATCTTCTTCTGCGCAGCATCACGTTTACGGTTGTGAGGCAGCGGGGCCCAGGGCAGCATGAAATTTATCGGAGCAAAACCCATATCAAGGTCGTGGTACATGTCGGCGAAAGTGGAGTCAAATCGATCGCGAACCTCCTTGCCTTGGAGCGAGCGTGATGCGGTGTAGATGGTAATCTCGGAGATAATCTTGGAAACATCAAAGCTACCCTTGGAATCCTGGAAGGAAGGTGACTTCTTGACAAAATCCTCAACCTCATTGGTAATGAGGCGAACATAAGACCGAAGCGCGTCGGAGGTGAGGCCAAATTTCACAAACTAAACATGTTTGGTTAGCCCCTGAAAAACTTCGAGTGTCTCCAATGTTTTGCCTCCAAAGAATATCCTCGCAATTTTTTTTCATTACCTTCTTCTGCTCCATAAGCTTGGAGTTAGGGCAGTCATACACGACATTGCGACCAAAAACGGGGGTTGTCAATGGCGAGTAAACCTCCTCGGCGCAAACATCGCGCAGCTTGCCATTCAGGATGAAGTCGTTACCCTTGGTGCCCAGGTAGACAGTCGTCTTCTTGCCGAGGAGAACGAATGTGAAAATATCGCCATACTGCCAGCATAGTCGTTAAAAACACGCAGAATAAATTTACCCAACGGCTGACGTACCTTTGCGCGGTTGGAGAGAAAGAAGCTGTAGGGCTCAATGCCGTAGCTAATAGTACTTCCGACAAAGGGGAACCAGTGGAAGACAACGGGGGGTTCATGAGGATTCTTGAATAGTAGCTGTCGTAGAACGTTGATCACGACAGACAGCACGATAAAGGACAAGGCACCAGCTCCAAGCAATGTGTAAATGGACAGAGTTGAGCAATGCTCACAAAACTGGGTTAGGAAACTTGAAAAGAGACCCATGATGAGTAGAGATTGGTCAAAAGGCACCCTTCAAATGAAAAAAAAGAAGACGAAGGATGTGAGGAAGTAAGCCTTGTGGAAGGGGGGAGAGGCTTTTCGAGGGTAAAATACTTACTTAATGTCCCTATCATTTAGGACCCGCCCCCTTTAGTCTCCAATAGAGTGAATGCTTTGAACGTTTACTTATTTCTTAAGATGTAGCATATACACAGTATGATATAAATCAAAATTTATTAATTATTTACTCTTTCGGTCTTATATAAAGGAATCAAGGATAAAAATCAGGAGAAAATGGTATTTTTGAAGCTAACAGGATAAAAATATAGAAAAGGTATTCCCTTCTCCTCGTCTAACGGTACAAGTCAAGCCCATATACATGGACAAAAAACAAAAAGGCATATTTTCAATTGTCGTACAAAGGTGCATCACCCCCTTCTCCAAGATTGATGAAGTCCTTGGGGGCACTATCTCCACCAGGAGATGGCTCGCGGGCCTTTGCTGGCTGATTGTGAATAGTCTTGGAAAGAGCATTCACGGGCTTTTTGTTTTCCTCTTCCTCGCACGCAGTGGAGCTGACTTCGTTGATACTGCTGAGCAAAGTCCGTTCTCGCTCCATCTTGCGCTTAGAAAAGTCCAAATTGCTCAGGGCACCAGTCAGTCCATCCGTGCTGTCGGTAAGCTTGGGATATTTCTCCGTAACCCATGGGTGTTCAAGACACTGTTCTACTGTGTATCGTTTAACTGGATCCACACAGAGCATGCGGTCAATAAGGTCCAGAGCCCAGTCTTGAACAGAATCCCAATAAGGCGATGGATAGTCGAATTTTCCCAGCTTGATCTGTTGAGCGAGCCTGTATTGATACTCTCGAGTGCATAGTTCATCGGAGAATGGTGGAAACCCACAAAGGCAGACATAAAGCACAACCCCGAGTGACCATATATCAACAGCTTTGGTATACTGGCGCTTGGACGATTCCTCCAGTATCTCAGGAGCAACATCTGTTCAATGAATTAGTCTCCAATACTTATCGTCCGATATCAAAGCTGATCAACTTACAACTTGGTGTGCCACAACTGTACATCCGAGTCGATATCAGTACATAATCATAAACCTATAGTGGGTGCGGAAATCACTTACAGGGTTGTTGTGAACGAGTCCTCTCCAATGATCTTTGCAAGACCAAAGTCACCGAGTTTGACCTTCAAACTGTCGTCGGCCAAAAGGATGTTTTCTGGCTTGATATCTCGATGCACAATTCCTCGATCATGCTGAATAAAATTGTCAGCTACTTCCGCATCATCTCTGAGAATTTGAGGTGAGTTTACCAAATATTTGAGTCCCTCAAAGAGTTGCTGGAACACATGTCGAGTTTCCCTTTCTGTCAACTTTTGATTTGCCACGATGTAATTGAACAGTTCACCCTGGGGAGCTAGCTCGAGGACGAGATAGGCCCCGTCATTTTCATCGAACACTTCCTTCAAGCAAAGCAGATTCACATGCTCGACTCCCTTGAGGATTGCGATTTCTTTCTGCAAGGTGTCCGTTTGGGAAAGAGATCTTTGAGACTCCCCAGGGCGCTTTTCAAAGACCTTTGCGGCAAACTTCTTCCCTGTGGCCCGTTCCATACAGAGGTAAACTGTAGCAAAGTGACCTTTACCAAGCTGCCGATTGATTTGATATTGTTGGTGGAAGCGATTAGTGTCTCGAGTACGAGGGTATCGAAATACGAAGCGGGCCTCATTCAGAATGGATACTTCATCACCGTCTTCTAGTTCGCGGTGCTTGTTTCGGCCCACGAGCGCATCATTCACAAAGGTTCCGTTGCTGGAAAGATCTTCTAAAATGGCGACCACATCGCCTCTCCTTTTTTCGTCAAAAAGAAGAAAATGGCGATTGGAGATTGTGGGACTTTCAATAATCAAATCTGTAACAAATCGTCAGTAGCTATGTACAGCGCTAGTATGGAAGAGGTTCATACTGACCACATTCCGGATGGCGTCCAATGAGATAGCCACCAGGTGCCCGACCCTGGGGCCTTTTGCCCGACCTTTGTTTGCTTGGATCATCATTTGCACAGGCTTCTCGCTTCTTCAACACAAAGGGACTGTCGACTTTGTCATCCAAAGGAATGAGGTATCCCCAAACTCCTTCGGCATTTTCATTTTCAACCTCATCTGCAAATGCCCGTGGTGGGTAGACAAACTGCGACAGTGCCTGTGTCGCATCCGCTGGTGGTGAAGAGGCCTCTGGTGATAACTCGCGAAGAGGTGAAGACTGTTCGCGAAGTCGAGCTTGACTCGGGCTGTCTGGGGGAGTCACTGTAACTTCATTGCGAATGTCCGTAGCGACAGAGTGACCATGTGTAAGCGGGGTGGGTAGATACTGGTGGTCGACTGGCGTCTCAGTTTGAACCTGGCTTGAGATTCTTTGAGAGCGGCGAGGTTTCTTCTGATCTTGCGAGTCGGCATCGACATTGACCTATCATACAGACGAGCGTGTCAATAAGCGAGCTATAAATTCGTCTGGTAAGAATCGCACTCACAAGTCCCCGCTTCAGTGAGCTTTTCTCACGAGGCGCCATCGTGTACACCACACAGACCTTCTAGCAAGCTTTAACCAATGGAATCGCCGCGGTCCGGGTAAACTAGAGCAGATAGCAGAAACTGGTGGGTACAAAAGTAGTATTTTCAGATCAGACGAATACAATATCGAGAAAAGTATGGAAATTGTTGCGACTAATAGAGTAGTTGATGAAGGAGAGTTGAGGCTTAAGTTGCGAGGTGCTCTAAGCACGCGCCTTCCGCCCAAGAAAATAGAGATATCTAACTATGCTTATATCCTCATAAACCAATGATTTATTTGAAGAGTAGTCATTGATTATATATAATTTGAGTATCAGAGATAAACTATAATTACATAGTACATATTACCTAGATAATTTGTAAACATTTATCATTCCTCATTCCAGCGCGATGTGTTTGGTCAAGGCGTTCGCGTTCCCGACATTTCGTCACTCTTCTTCCCCTTTCTCCCTTTAAGCTTCCCCGGTTCCTCATCTGGTGGCTCCCACTCTTTATTTTGTTGATAGATTCCATTAGAGATGGATGGGTACGTGAAAATGTCAAAACTCATTTCTAAGCACTTCTAACTTTCTACAGCCTACCTGGCATCAGACGCTCGGCGTTCGAGAAGCTTGCGGCATTGGCTGTCAAGTCGCCGGCCAGAGACGAAGATTCAGACCTTGCTCGTTTGACCGAACAGTCTCGATCGACTCGTCAAACTGATGGACCTATCAGCGGAATTCTCAAGAACCAAGCACCTACGTCTCGAATCCCAATGGTGCATTCCCTATCTCTAACCCCTCAGGAGTGACGTAGACTAACTTCTGATAGGGCATTCGTGAGCTTGATGTCCTTCTCGCTCTATGTAAGGCGGCCCCTTCGGTGGGTGATTTTGAAAACGCCTCGCAACTAGTCACGCAACTGTCTTTATACCTGCCCGAGTCCCCTAGCCAGTTGTTTCGCTCGTCGCCATTTCTCCAAAACGTGAAACCGTCGCCATGGGAATCTCTTTCGCATAATCTCACATCCGCTATTCTGTCACTGGGCATAAAATATGCACCGCTGCGTAAACAAAGCCTAAGCGCAATTGATGGACTCCTCAGCAACTGTACCGATGCCATTAATGGAGTCACTCCTTTCCAATACTCCACATCTGAAGCGGGAGGTCGAAGTGTGGTGCACGAATCTATTTCCATATTGTCAATCGCAATCTCACTTGTTGGATTTTTGGAGGCCTCGGCGAAGCACACCGTAATCTGGTCAGCCAGTGAGAAGCTACAGATCATTGATCAGCTGCGCAAGATGCTCTCAGAGTCCTTCATGATTGCTGTCGAAACGGCTTCTTCCATCGTTCGTAACGCCAGTGGTTTGGAAATCGCCATTCAGGATTGGAGAAAGTACACAAGACGATACGCAGCCCATGGACGCCCCATAGGTGCCATGTTGCTACAAGAGGGCTTTATGGGCTTCGTGAAATCGTGCGTAGCTTCTCTAATCGGATCGCAAGACCTGCCCGATGATCAACTTCTGGACGAATACATTGCTGGCGTTGGGATTGCCAAGAGCCACGACCAGGCCGATATTGCACTGATCGAGCGAGCCACAGATCTCATCAGTGAGCAAATCCACCTGCTTCAAGACAGTTCGGACTATCTCCAGGTTGGTTCACCTTCGCAGCAGAGGCTTGCATCTTCTGTGAAAGGTAATGCCTTGATTGGTTTCTTGAACTGCGTTGTTCTCGGTGAAGATGCCACCAACAACGACGTACTTTTGTCCTGGCTCGAGGATACAATGGCCGACTCCCAGCAAATGGCGAACACGGAGCTGGCAATGATTGCATTGAAATGTACAGCAATTCTTGCCAGAATGTCTCCAACTGGTGCATCGATCGGAAGGCGGTGTTTGTTGAAATTTATATCTCAAGGAGCTACGCCAATGGGTTCGGTCGCTACCGTGGCCTCACGATGCCTTGCTCAGATTCTGACTATTCTCTCCGAAGATGCTGTCATTACGACACTTTATGCGCTAGGAAATGTACTGAGCCCGAAACCTACCGTTGATCAAGATCAATTTAATAACGATGGGAACAACATTGCGGGATACTCACAAGCAGGTGATGGAAGTCAATCATCCTTCTCTAGACCCGGAGAAGACGAAGCCAATTCGACCCATAGAAATGCTGTCCATGCAATTGTCATTGTTGCCACTAGTTGCCAAGATGACAAGATTAGCGCTCTGGCTCAATCTATGCTGCTGCAAAAAGTTGGTAAAATCAGCGTTTCTGTGGATGCATACATCATCCAAGAGACTGCTGTGCTTGCCCTGAGTAGTGGTAATGCAGAATTTCAACTTCTGTTGAAGTTCTATACTCGCGTTTACCAAGACGGACTAAAAAGAGGCGTGCAGGTGGTTTCCGATGCTGTTCAGTGCGCCATGACTTATCTATCTGTGACCTTGGATCAAAAATCCTCCCTCCACAAAATCTATCTTACACATTTGCTTGAAAGCATTGTCAATAAGGGTGATGTTCCCGACGCAGAAAGTGAACGTCATGGGGAGGTTGTCTTCACCACTGGTGAAATCACTCCTCTCCTGAAGCCCCTAGCACTTCTTGTATCTTCCACCAATGTGTTTGCGGGGATTTCTAATGGGATTTCTAATCCAATTTTGGATTATGATGATACGACATTGTCTCTCTTCCGTGATGCCTGGTTTAATATTGCCATCCACGGCATCACGCTGAATTCCAGTGTTTTCCAACAGCATATCAAAGAGCTTCGTTTGCTTGCGCGCCATTCCCCTCCTCTCGTGGCCGAAGATCGTATGGAGTCTCTCGAAAGTGACGTGGAGCTTAATACTGTGCTTCGAAGAGGGATGAGCCCACAGCGAGTTTTGGAGCAGAAAAACACTCTGATTTCTGAGCTACCTGGTCGTGAGTCTGATATCAAACGTTTGGACTACCCCCGAGCAGTCTTCCTGAATGCGGTGATGCTTGTTGAAAGCCTTCGTGCATCATCAGGAGACTGTACAAAGATCCTCCAGTACTTCCGCGACCCCTCTGTGGTTACGGCTGAGATGATCACTTGCTTGAGTGCCGTTGCTGACAAGACGGTGACGTGCTACCTCTCGCGCACTCTGTCCGGCGAATTTGATGAGTTTTCGGCCCCTTACTTGTCAAAACAATTGGCCACATTCTTGGTTGCCTGCTGTCATCGTATCGAACGAGTCCAGAGTATAGCAATCCAATGCACTGATAAGATCATACGAGATTGTCCCTCTGCACTCTGTGAGAAGCATTCTCTTTTCGCTCTGCTGGAGATTTTAACCGTCATGTGGTCTTCTTGCTTGCAGGGGGAGCTTGATGAATTCGATTGGAATCCGACCCTAGTTTCCCCAATGGGCATCGTCAAAGTTGATTTACCTGATAACTATGCGCTACGGAAGGTGACCCTTGATCGGTTCCTTGTGCGCGCTAGGACATGGGTCACGGAAGTTTTGAACATTGCACCGCTAGATATCAAGGGTCTTCTCCAGGTATGTACCTCCATTAAACTGTTTGATAATTCACCATCTAACTTGCCTTAAGACATACCTCTCTGAATATGATGACGATGGTGACTATGGACATGTCTCCGTGGGTCGTTCTTTCGCCTTGGAGATGGGTAGTCTCATTCCAAAAAGTGATGCAAGGCTTGGTAAGGTCGCCTCATCATATTTGAAATCAAGCCTTTTTGGCTAATACAAATATAGGATCTATTGATGGCTATAATGGCGAAGTTAATATTGCATCTGACTTTATGGCTCTGTATACGACTCGTCAGAAATATCGTCGTGCTGATTTATCCTCATTGGATGCACCATATGGCGACTTCCGCCTTCATACTGGTTCGTTTAATTATTTTTACTTCTATATCTCCGTTTCTTTAGACTAATCCACCATACAGGCCGTATACCAGTTGCGGAAATTCAACCAGAAGCTGCCGATGAGGTGGAATTTGCCTTATTCCGCCTCCATCAACGCAGCATGAACGGGGAGGACGTTTCTGTTGAGGCTAGGGACCTCTTGCGACAAGCTGCAGGTCTCATTTGCAGCAGCAGTAAGCCTCGGCTGTCTGTTGTTCATTTTTTGGTTTCATTGCCCTTCCAAATCTTCACGAAGGATATCATCAAACTTGGTGTCTCTTTGTGGCTCGGTGTTATTCACGAAAATCCAAGCATTGAACCGCGGATCTTAGCGGAAGTTGTTGAGGGCTGGGAAAGAAGTATTCAACGCCGTAAAGGGTTGTTTGATCCCGAATTTAGGTATGGAGAATCGGCGTAAATGGACGTGACTTTCAAGCTGATTATTCCAGTGATGCTGATCCACTCAACGCCCTGATCGAGCTTCTACCAACCGATAAAGCAGTAATGATCAGAAAACAGTCAGAAGCACAGAACAAACTGTCACCTCACTCACGCGTTCTCCAATTTTTCGAGAGCCATTTCAATGCTATTCGCCTTGGCAACCTTCAAGACCAGCAATTGTTCTGTCGTTTGATTAACAGCACAATTACTGGTCTTCTCAAAACACAGGCTCATCCACTCGCGCGAGAGATTCATTTCCGTATCATTCTCTTTGCGCTGAACGTATTGAATCATCTTAGCCCAGATAATAGTGCTGTGGCTTGGAAAATGAAAGACCAGGTTCTTTCCGCTACCCTGAGCTGGTTCAGACACCCTCCTAGGTAATTTCTCTCATCAAAAAGCGAGGACAACAGATCGCATGCTTACTTTGTTTAGATGGTCCTACGGAGGCAATCGCCTGCAGATGAAGGCAGAAGACAGGATTCTTGGCGATGTAGTCTCCGCTCTCCGGAACATCGCACACATCGCAGCTCAATCCCACGGTTCTTACAAGTCCTTGCAATCGAAACAAGAGCTGACTCAACTTTTTATCGAGAACGAGAGATCGCGTCTTCGAGTTTGGCTGTTCCCTCTGGAGCCGGAGCGGAAACACCACATACCTTCTCTTGGAGGCAAAAACAGTTCAGAAGTACGTCTCACAATATTTTAGTAAAACATTCTAGACTCAAAACTAACACTTATGAACCAGGGTGCTGCCACCTTCCTCCGCCTTGCCTGGGCAGAAAGCCCAGGTTTGGCTATTCAGCTTGCCACCCGATTCCCATCAATTAAGATGCAGACTGACATTCGATGGTTGATTCTCAATTTCCCTGAGAAAGCCATGTCAGAGGCTAGCGCTCTGGAAATAATGTTCGACTCATCTCTGCCATCTGATGTCAATTTTCAACTGAAGGCAAGTCTAAGCTGTCGCATCCTA
Source organism: Penicillium taxi (assembly GCF_028828555.1). Taxonomy (NCBI): domain Eukaryota; kingdom Fungi; phylum Ascomycota; class Eurotiomycetes; order Eurotiales; family Aspergillaceae; genus Penicillium; species Penicillium taxi. Next base: position 3,064,234 of record NW_026643205.1, read on the forward strand.
TTCCTTCTATCGCTAATTATCAATTAGTATCTGTTGTTCTGGGCTCCAGTCAATATAATGGAAGCCTTGACATACTTTTTGCCCGCTTACGGCAACCACCCATTTATCCTGCAGTATGCAATGCGGGCTTTGGAGAGTCACTCTCTTGACGTTCGCTTCTACTTTGTAGCACAACTAGTCCAGGCACTGCGGTATGATGCTTTGGGTTATGTTGAGCGCTATATCTTCGAGACAGCGAAGTTGTCTCAGCTGTTTGCCCACCAGGTCATTTGGAACATGAAGGCCAACTCTTACAAGGATGAAGACTCTACAATCCCGGATCCGCTGAAGCCAACACTGGACCGCTTTGTTGAAGCTTTGATATCCAGCTTTACAATTGCCGAGCGCGATTTCTATGAGCGAGAATTTTCTTTCTTTAACGAGATCACCGGTATCTCTGGTAAGCTCCGGCCTTATATCAAGAGGAGTAAACCGGAGAAGAAGGAGAAGATCGAAGAGGAACTACGCAAGGTCAAGGTGGAGGTTGGAGTCTATCTTCCTAGTAACCCCGATGGTGTAGTTGTGGGTATTGATCGAAAGTCTGGCAAGCCTTTGCAGAGCCATGCAAAGGCGCCTTACATGGCGACGTTCAGGATCCAGAAGACGAGACCGCGTCTGGGGGTTAAGGAGACTCGCCCTCACACTGCGACTCAAGGTTATGACCAGCATCAGTTGGTCACTCAGTCATCGGAGCCTGAGGTGGAGACATATGAAGTCTGGCAATCGGCCATTTTCAAGGTTGGTGACGACTGTCGCCAGGACATGCTTGCGTTACAAATGATTGCGGCATTCCGAAGCATCTTTAATAGTGTTGGGCTAGATGTCTGGGTCTTTCCGTACCGGGTCACTTCCACGGCACCTGGCTGTGGTGTCATTGACGTTTTGCCTAACTCGATTTCTCGCGACATGCTTGGACGTGAGGCTGTAAATGGATTGTATGATTACTTTGTCTCCAAATACGGAGGGGAAGATTCGATCAAATTCCAGGAGGCCCGCACCAACTTTGTTAAGAGTATGGCAGCGTACTCGGTCATCTCATTCCTGCTACAGTTCAAGGATCGCCACAATGGAAACATTATGATTGACGATGCTGGGCATATCATCCACATCGACTTTGGATTCTGCTTCGACATTGCACCTGGTGGTGTTCGGTTTGAGCGAGCGCCGTTCAAACTGACATCGGAAATGGTAGCTGTGATTAGTGGAACCCACGATCCAGCTCATCACAATGCAGGCATCAGTCTTCCAGGAACCAATTCATTCAACCCAACCGCCACACAGTCCTACCGTTGGTTCGAGTCCTTGGTTGTCAAGTCATTCTTGGCCTCACGTCCTTACTGTAATAAGCTGTCACATATCGTGTCATTGATGCTGGACAGTGGTCTTCCATGTTTCAAGCCCGAGACTCTCAAGAATTTCCGCGACCGGTTTGTCCTGGAGAAGAACGATCGCGACGCAGCCGAGTACATGCGAGATCTTACGCGCAAGTCTTACATGAGCCGGTCTACCAAGGGATACGACCAATTCCAATTGATGACCAACGGTATTCCATACTAAGGGGCTTAGAATGTTGTTTATCCTCTCTCATTTGACCTGGATATCTGAAACTCCCTCAATGATAAATTACTTCGATCCCATCTGCATTCAATACTAGACCAATTTGTATTAAACTAGAAACCCGTCTTTCAGCAGACATCTGCTAGCCAATGAAGTACATATATAGGTAGATGCAATTTGAATAAGTAGCGGCGTTATAGTACTAGTTAACGTCATGACTCGACCACCATTCAGGGCAGAAGTAATTACGGCACAGAGTTCATATTTTATGAAGATAATCGGAGGAAACAATTTATGGTATTCAAATGTACTGCCCTGGCCAATCTTCCAAGACTCCATCTGTTAAATATACGTTGTACCTAGGTAGGAGAATCTAGCCCTATCTCATAGATGAAGTGCCGGGATCCATGACGATTTCATCCCAATTTCAGATTCGTGGCAACCTCAGATTATCAGCACGAGGCCATAACAAGGATTTTTAAATAGTCTCGAGTATGACAGTATCCTGTACCTTTTTTGCACAATTCAATTCCACGATATACATAGAAAAGATTGACGCTTCCGGGACAAAATGAAGAACTTGTTTGCTCCAAAAGGAGACATTGGGAGCTCTAGTTCCTCTCAATCGAGTGATTCAACTGGAAAATCTTTTGACTGCGAGAAGATTACTGGGTATCTTGATGAATCTAGAATTCCATGTGTGACATAGCGATCATTGTTGCTGGGTGCATTTGTCTCCATTGGTGGTATTATCTTTAGATATGATAATGGACAAATCTGAGGGCTCCTCGAAATGATGAACTATAAGCAACGATATGGCCAATCGAGAAGTGATAGGACCTATTATTTCAGTAACGTCCGCTCAGGATTAATTGTTTCCCTAGTAAGTATTACATCGACCTCGAAATAACGATTAACGACTAACGCCGTGAAGTTATCCATTGGCACCCTTTTTGGCGCCGTCATTGCTAGTCCTATAGCAGAGAGGATAGGTCGTAAATACTATCATCCTGCATGTCGGCCTCATCATTCAGGTCTCCTTGCCTAGTGAAAAATAGTATCAGATGATGATGGGGCGGTTCATCACTGGATTTGGCGTTGGTGCATGCTCGTTGTTGATACCCATGTACTAAAGTGAAATTGCTCTAGGACATATCCGTGGCCTGATGGCCTGGTAAATATCCTGAAAAAATCACTACCTGTATGTCTTTTCATAACTTCACATATCACCAGCTCTAATAAATTATTTGTGACATTGGGCATCTTCGTCACATACTGCATCAATTTTGGCACCGAGAAGATCGTCAACACGACTTCCTGGCGAATTATCCTAGGGACACAGTCCTTTGGGCTCTAATCTTGGGGCTTAGCATTCTCTTGTTTCCAAAGAGACCTCGATATGACTACCGTATGGGTCGTGTGTAGACTGCGAAGAAAACCATGTCTCTGCTGTATGGTGTGCCCAATAATCACAGGGTGATTGTCCAGGAGATCTTTGAGATTCAAGAGCAGCTGGATTGTGAGAAGGGGTTTCAAGGTGGTTGGCATGGCTGGATTGAGATGTTCTAGGCACCTCGATGCTATACTAAATTGCATTAAGCATGAGTCTTCAGGCGCTGCAACTGGAGCCAATTACTTCATTTACTATGTAAGTCACCATGATGAGATCGCTATCCGTTCGATGAGACTTACCACTCAAACCAGGGAACCACCACTCTCAATGGAGCCGGAATCAGCAACACATTTGTCACGCAGATGATAATAAGTGGAGTTGATTTTGGAATAGTATTTGGCGGTCTTTATATCATTGAACACTATGAACGACGCAAATCACAGGCTGAATCTGGATATTCATCTGCTTCATGGTATTTGCATCCGTGGTTCACTTCTCGCTTGACGTCAAGAACCCACGCAATACACCTGGTGGTAGTACAGCAATGGTTGTCTTCGCCTGTCTGTTCATTACAGGATTTGCAATGATATGGGGCCCGATGGTATGGGCAATTGTGGCCGAGCTATATCTATCCTGTTACCGCCTCAAGCTGGCTCTGGAACTTCTTGATTGGGTTCTTCACTCCATTCATCACGAGTGATATCGACTTTGCTTATGGTTATGTCTTTGCCGGATACTTGGCTGTCGCAGTGCTGGTTGTTTATTTATTCGTCGTCGAGGGAAAGGTAAGTACAACACATATTATAAATCATGTCTGCCTCTTCCAACTAATTATCGTTCTATTTATTATCTAAATCAACAGAAAAACCTTAGAAGAGGTTGATATGATGTACGTGATACATGTGCCACCATGGAAGAGTAGCGAGTGGACACCACCTGAACCACAGCACCAGCTTACGACTAGTCAACTCATGGACCGACGTTTGGTTGAAGGACATGATAAACAAGACGAAGAACTGGCTAGCAAGAAGCAAGACCTCTCGCATAATGAAGGTAATGTTGAAAATGTTGCTGGCGTTGGTCCTTTTAAGAATTTCTCCGATACCATCAGTCTTTTGAAGACGTATAGTGGACAGGGGAGGGGGAGAACGATGTCTAGGTATAGGCATGGATATATACATATATAAAGAGAGAGAGAGAGAGAGAGAGAGAGAGAGAGAGAGAGAGAGAGAGAGAGAGAGAGAGAGAGAAGGGAGAACATACAGTGTACTATGATATAGAGTGCCCTTTAAACTCAGACAACATTAAAGAATATCTATTACAGATCACGTTTCAAGGTATCATTCCTTGATAGCGCAAGTAAACCTGCACGGTTATTACAACATGATTTCGTTTCGATTTGATTTCAATTTTGGTCATGTCAATTTAAGCTAATGTGGTAAAATCAATGACAAACGCCGAAATAAATCAAAAGGCCTGCCCAAAATGGAAGAATAATAAAAAAGAGGTCCATATTAGCAAGATAAAGCCCAGCAAGTACTCAGTACCCATAGGCAGGAAATTATCAAGATAATTTCCCAGGGAGATAAGAACTCGAAGGAAAATGGCAAATTTACGAAGCAATTTGTTGGAATGGCGCATAAAAAGGGAGGGTGCTCTGAAGCAAATGAAAAGGACTAGTCCATGAAATCACCTCGCAAGATTTTCTCTTGAAAGTAATCAGGCTTGCTATTATGTTTCGGATGTTTATGGATTTCGTGATTTGGGGGTTGCTCCATGACGGCAATAGAGGCAGCACGTTGGTAGCTGGATTGGCTCGACTGGCGGGCGTGGTTTTGCGGGGAGTGAGCCTGGCCTGAAATAGATGGGGCACGCTCAGCACGGGAGCGGAGGGCCTCAGACCAGTTGAAACCTTCGCCTGGTAAGCGACTTATGTTAGATCTCTTATCCTGAGGAGAAGCTGAGGTACTTGCAGCAGGAGATCGGACAGAGACACCCGAGTCGACCGATGGAACGACTCGGCGGGCCCCTTCCATTGAAAGGCTAGGGGGTATCTACCATTGCCTATGCTTCCACTACGGGCATCACGAAGTGCCTGTGCACCAAAAGAGACTCGACGAGCGAAGGGCGAGCTAGGTGTGACACCTGCGGGGCCATCCGTATCCTCACCAAGGATATCTTCATTTTGAGCCCCGGAGCCCCAAGAGCTGGACAGGCTGCCTCGGCGGAGGGCTTGGTTTCCGAAACCGAGGGCAGAAGGCTGGGTAGGTGAACCGGACAAGCCTAATGTGGTAATGGACACTCGCCGTTGATTTGTCTGATTACTGACATTTTCCTTGGCAGCTTGATTGTTCTGCTTAGAGAAAAGGTCGGTGAAAGGGAGGCTAGAGGCGAATGAACCACGTCGAGGATGAGCAACTGACTCAGGGACAGTGATAGGGGAGGATCTGCGGTCGTTGGACATGATGGAGGGAGGTACAGTTAAGAAGTTCAGGAGCTAATTTGGAGAGGTGAATTGGAAAGAAATGGGCAAATTGGACGGACTCGCCGCCCCCTTCATGAACTGAAGAAAGGGTAGTAAAAGGCGGGGAAGAAGCCTTGCAAGGATAAGGATGGGTGAGAATTATGGAAGGTGTGGAAGATGATAGGTGAGGGGAGATGGAGGGGATGAATAAGTAGTAGAAGTAGTGAAATGAAATGAAATTGAGGGGAAGATGAAGAAAGTGTGGCACCACTAAAGGGAAACAGAAACACGAGATGGAAATAAGAAATTAAGAATAAAAGACTAAACGGATATTCTGGGGTAACGCCACTTCTTAATTGGTTGATTAGAGTGATGATGCTATCGATGTTGATCATCCTTTCTGACTGGTCAGTTCCTCTTACCGTGACCCGATTTGGGACATTTCTGTATAGTATTTATTATATCTTCTATCTGGCCATCACTCTCTATAATCCCGAACTAGAAGACTTCCTTATATGAAACCAATTGATAGTGTTAGAAAAGAGAAATTGACATACGATATTACTTGTTTCCCGTATTTTGAACTCAGCTCTGCTTCCCATTCAACAACCTCCCCCAACAAGTTCAGAGTTCTTCAACATTGAACCTATGGGCACTTCTTAAGTTGAGGCCTGGTGGAACAACTGAATCAGGTTTCGGCCGATAGTCGGCTCTATTTCGGTCCCGTCACGAGCAATCTTGACTTCTCGATTGGCATTCCAAGGGTTGCGGAGGCCGCGTGTCCGATGGAAGGGCACTCGTTCAGTAGAGAGCCATTGTATACGAAATGGATTCCCAATGTATTGTCCTTGAGGCTCAGTCTCTTCGGGTGTGATGTCCGTGCTTTTTTCACTCCGGGCATCGTCATTCTCATCCTCGGAGGACTCGACTTCCCAGAAGATGGTGCCACGGGTAGAGTCATCAATAATACGTCCCTTGGGAGCCGTTGAGGTGGCTGCAGTGGGGATCGTCTTCATTTCATCTGTTGTCCCCGGTACACGCTCTAGACGTGGTGGCACTTCCAGAGCAAGCTCTTCGTTGTCCCTGATCGGAGACAACATGCGAGCATACCCAAAGTACTCTCCTGATTTATTCGCTGAAAATATCAAATATACATTATCAGTGGCCTGCAGCCCAATATTAGACAAAGTGTAGGTTGTAAATAAAGGAAAATTTTTGAACTCACCTCGAAAGCATTATTAAGGTTGATCTCATTGTGTGCCTGAGTGGCCCAGATACCACTCTGCCTGCTGAATTCAAGGTCATCTACTGTCAGGCTTTTCACGACAAAATATCGATCTGAAGAACGAGAGCCCCTCTCGAGTGAGGGAGAGGGACCCTCGGCCAGATCCCGTTTTTCACCGTTTGGAATGACCGCCGTATATTCGTTAGTTCGCGACCTGGGAGAAATTGCTAGCGAGAGACCAGATCCCGGCACTGAAAATCCCTTCCGTAATCGACACACAAGGCGAACACCTTGGAATCTAGAATCATGAAATCTCGCTAATGCAGCAGTGCTGGCAGTCGCCGACTTGTAATTCACAAATGCACAGTTACTCTTCGAGATGAGAAACACACTCTCAATGTCATCAGTTGCGTCTTGTGAAAAATGATCCTTAAGATCTATCACATTTGCTTCGGCAGGTAAGTTTCCAACCCATAAGGCGTGGCCGGACTGTTTAGGTTTCCGTGGAGGCCATCGTAGATTGCTCGGTGATGAGATTGACGGAGCGAGAGAACTAGGTTCTAAGCAAAATAGGTGAGCAAATATCAAACGTTTAAGAGTTCATTGTAGAATGAACATACCATGCGATGGGCCATGTGCCGGCTTTGGAGGATTAGACCCGTCCACGATCGATACATCGTAACTTTCCTCAGAAGCTCGCTTGTCTGTTTCCGCCTTTTTAGAGTTTGTATTGACCGTTGCGGATGAACGACGGCCAGAAGAAACTGGAGTACGGGATTGTTGTGGTAATTGACTAGCCGTATGTGTTCCATGCCCGTAATTGGCAGTGTACGCTGGAGGGAGATAATAACCTGCCTGATAAGAAGGTGTCTGAGCCCCTCTCATACTTTGTATCGATTGGTTGGCAGCATATTGAGAAGAGTGACCATGTTGAATTGGCGAGTGCTGGGGAATTGGATAATGTGCATAAGCCGGTGCAAATGGAACGCCGTATTGTATTCCCCCTGCGTTCTGCCCATTATACTGGCCAGTGGCCTGATTTGGGTACCCATTCCCTTGTGCATGGTTCGAATAATGGTGTAATGGAGGTGAATGGGGATTGGGTAATACATAAAATCCCATGTTGCTCATATTAAAATGTGACAAGGACGGATATTGTCCATTTCCTTCAAAGCCGATAGAGACTGGGTTAGGGTTGACCTGTGTTGATCGCACGTGTTGATTGACAAAATTATTACCTGTTGTCATGTACCGAATCAATGATTTTGATCTCCTGAACCAGTGAACCGGTGAGGAACTTACTAATTAATTGAGTTGGCTGCAGGACTGGTTCTGACCCTGGAGATGTTTCTTTTGCCCCTCGGATTGAGTTGACTGTGAATGAGGGATCATCGCCCATGGAGCGCGGTCGTGATCAGAGAGATTGAAAGGATGAAGATAGCTCTTTGTCAAGGCAATGATTAGTTAGAGATTGAAAGGTTTTATATACACACGATTTCTACTTACCTTTCTGACAATTGGAAAATTATGGAGATTTCGTGAGACAGACCACTTGGAACTGGGCCCTCTAAACAAGGTAGTGAATCACTCTAATGGCAATAATCCCAATATCGGAAAAATATCAAGCGTTGGCTGAGGAGTAACTAGATCTAAAATAAATTAAAAGGTCAATGAGAGTTCATAGAATGGGATCCGGTAAAGCAGTATGAGCCAAAACATGAAAAAACGATAGCCTGAAAGCACTGAAGGAAATTGTAGACAAGTTAAGCATAAGATGGATTAGAAGGGGATATAGGGCAAAGAAAGAAGGGAAGAATGAAAAGAATGGAAAGGAAGGGGGCAATAGATGAAGGTAGATGTGAAGTGGTGAGATGGTACACCTGGCAGAGTCTGTGTATCGCCTGCGCTTAGGTAGGGCACCGCTGACTTGGGAAAGCCACTAATGTACCTCATCTCGGTAAGAGAAAAAAAAACGATCTATACCATGGAAAGAGACATGAAATCAAGTATAGCAACAAGATTGGAATCAGTCTGAAGGTTCGTGATGAGTGCAGAACAAGAACTGATATGCTCAATGAACCTTGGAAGTTCCCAGGTTGTGAATAGTACATAATTCTTCATTTCAAAATTGTTTAAAGGGCAAAAGGAGTGGGGACAAAGGCCGAAGGGCAAGCGAAACTTGAGGAAAAGGAAAGCCAATCCGCCAATGGGGGTGAATCATATAGGAAGGAGATAGCTTTGCTAAGAACATACCTGAACAGTCTGGACTCGGGGACACGGACACACACAGACACGGGAACACGGGAACACGGGCAATAAAGTTGTCCTGTCTATTCCTAATTAGTGAGCTGAACGTTTTAATTAGGTGCCTTGGGCGCACATAGTAACTAGCTCGTTACGAAGGTGGCCCCAGCTTACTACGTGTCAAGTCGACTTCAAGTGTAAACTGTGTGAGCAACAAAAAACACTTACCTAGGTACTTGCTGCTAAAATGGGTCGAAAAAAGTACCTAACGGCAGCGACAGGGAACAGGGCCTTGCCTGTATATACCTCTCCGTAGAGACTTGGACGAAGGCAGCAGAGAAACAAAAAGATCCGCTGAATAATATCCAATGATCTAGATGTGCTACGTTCCTGATGTTATAAAAAGAGTGGCGGATTGAAGACGACGCCTAAGCTTGGCAAGGCAATGGGCTGAGATGGTGATCACAGTTGCATCAAATTTCTGCGGAAAAGGATTAAGATGATCCAGAGGCAAATATGAAAGAAGCGTGTGGGGGAGGAGGAATGTATAGTTCAAGTAGGAGTAGCTGGTGGGTCTATTCACCGGTCTTTGTGCCGTTGAGCATGCCGAATTGTGTCGGTGTTTGGTCCCAATTAAGTATTAAAACTGAAGAAGGACGCCACATATGTTATGACAGTAGAAATTTTCGAAATGACTCTGCAGTGACAAATGCTTGTCCTCAAGTGGAGCTGACAAGGGCCACTTTCAAATCAAATCCTAGGACATTAAGCGGCTCATGCAGCTCTGGAGGTAGTGCCACTCGAGGAGAAGAGAAATCACTGAAGATATGTCGATGATATCGGCAGACTAACTTTAATAAGTAAATATGTAGTCAAGGATTGAGGCTTGAGGCTTGACCGGCCCATATATCTGAGAGAGTCATGTCAATTCGGGTCGTTGAAACCAGTCTATCCAATCATGAACTGTATTCATACAGTTAGTGGCGAAGAATACGCAAGAAAAGCCACGGGAACAGAAAAATGGATTAAACCCAATACGACATAAACCGTGGCTTGTGGCTTGAAGGGCCAGGTTTGCCACTGTCAGGGGTGTAAGGCAGAGGTTCGGGAAAAGTGGATATGGTACAATGCCTAGAATCTACTTAGTAGTCAGTATCTACAGACTATTAATATTATATGCATATAGGTATTAGGTCCACGGTACACTCCCACTAGGTCCCACTAGATTCGATCAGTATTTTCTACCAATAACTATCATCGGTGGTCCGGGTCCAAGCTGCTGCCCGATTTGGACATAGCATGTTGAGATCCATCACCCAAAATAAAATAATAATAAAATAAAAGGGAGGGACCGGAGGTATTCCGAGTCGAGTCATGTAGGTGCAATACCAAAATTTTGAGTATTAGAAAATCCGACGGGCCCAAGCAAGTCCATCAGACCATTCTGTCGGTAACGGGGAGAACCCGCTGCAAGTGTATATTCTGACCTCTTCTCGTAAATAGAGTTGACCGGATGGCCATGACTGAAATTGAGGGACCCCCTTGGAGTATATGGATACTAAAATGTGTTTCCAATCAAATTCAAACTTTCAGATCGAATTATAAACTGGAATATCGTTTGGGTAATGAGGTTGATTTGCAGTGGGTTGTGGGTCAAGTAGGAAGGAAGTTGGCGTTTTAAGTGACCCACTTGCGAAGTTATCTTCGGGATTGCATCCCAGCCAATAAGAGCCAGTTTTAGCAGTACTTGTGTATACGACGTATTTCTTCATTACTATAGTTACTCCCTAGAGAATATTGGTATTTGATCAGAATTTAGAGTGGCAATCACATGTCACTGTGCCACTGTGGCTTGGGAGAATGAGTAAGGCTTAGGGTTTAGGTTACGCGGCTTATAGTACATAGTAGTAGATCATATATAAGTGGTTTTAAGGCAAAGGTGACGAACATATTTAACTACTGTATAGATACTAATGTAGTCTACTGAATTCTAGAATGTACTCTGTACTTGGATCTTTTATGCAGTTCTCCGTACTCAATGGACATCTTGAAACCGAATTCTCCATGTCATGTGATCCTTATACTTCTATCAACCGTTTATCGCCCTGGCAGTATTCTTACCGGTATTAGATGATTACACTCTTCGTCTCGATGTATGTGACTAGACGCGTAATTGATCACTGAATCGCTCCGTAATAAAATTTATAAGTACTGATTACCTAGGTATCTAATTCTTTAAACTATGCCCAGTTTCTACTATCTACATACTCCATCTGATATCATACTACCTAGTAGTATGTAATCGGTCAAGCCTCAAGCGCCATATTGTCATGTGGAATGCCATGACGTCATATATATCGCATGTCGTTCCTGACAACATTGAAGCAAGCCACTTTCATCAATTGAATCATTCGATGCAAAAATCGTCTCTTTTTTTTTTTTTAGAAACAAGATCTTCATGGAGATCAGATACTAATATGTACTATGATCTCAATTGACATAGCTATGTCATGTTTAAATAATTCAAAAGATCTAATTATACTTGACACCACATCTCCTTCCTACGTTGAAGGTACGGAATGTATAGTATGCATAGTTCGAACTTCGGATCTTCACACTCCATGCACGAGTCTAGCCTTTAGTGGAAAATGGCTGAAGAGCATACACTGCCTGTACCACATCGCACGGGGCTTGATTGGTCTTATGAGCCACATAGGTCGATAGTTTAGCGCTGGGGCATTGGGTCTTCTATTTCGGCGTTGCACTTTGACCTGTAAACCCGCTGGGCTTCCCAAGGTTCCATGACTTATCTTCATTTGAAGGTTGAGTTTTCAAGATACCCTGCTATTTATGAAGCATACGATAGAAGGTATGTATGTACTTTCGACTATTGGATTAGATACACATCAAAAGCGTCCAAGGTTGAAATATAAAAATGATAAGCGTTGCTGAGACAACTGATACACAGCAAGCTATCAACGCTATTGGATGAAGAAGAGAGAAATTAAATAGTGCAGGAACACCTAAACCTGCCAGGTATCACAAGTCTCATGAAAAAGCCAAAGTAAGATACGGTCAGTGAAGACGTGAGAACCAAGGAAAACAAGGATGAAAAGATAAGCAGACCGCCAATGAGGGGTTGAAAGAACAAAAAACGAAGCAAAACACAAGAGTCATCAGAATGAGGGGGGTTCATGCACGGATCTCATTAATAGATACAATTAGGAAGTCATAGTATTATATCCAATAAGCTGAAAATTATCTGTCAATGCCAAGGGATGCCACCTTTCCGGCGAAGCGGGCACCGGCACTTCCTCGCTTGGAGAGTTTCTCTTTCTCTTTAGATTCCAAAGGGCTAGAAGCGTAGCCGGACGAAGTAGAGCCATCTCTGCTCATCGAGCGAATAGTGGGGAGAGAGCCAAGGGTGTCATTTGGGACAGATTTCCCAGCGTTTGGGGATGGGGAGGGGCCTGAGAAAGCACCGTTTCGAGCAACCCGCTGATTTAGATAAAGCTTAGCTGCAGGGGAGAGGGGAATTGACGGTGGTTGTGGGGGAATATCCGCGCCGTTCTGGACCAGCAGTTCAGCAATGGGAAAGGGGATCGCCTTTGGGCTAGAGCGAGCGGAGAGGCTGGTGGATGTGGTGGGAGTCGATCCCGGAGAGGCAGGGTCTGCAGCAGCAAGTGCGAGGAACACGGCATGCGTGTTCCTGGAACGATCGGGAACGTTCACATTGGCTCGCAGAGAAATTCCGTAGAGGACTCCCTGAATATCATTCTTCTTGATCGACGCAAGGAGAGTCTCATCAGGGTTCGCAAAGCGGGACTGCGAGGATGGCAGTTGCTCGACATACAATCGATCAACATATTTGGCCGTGATGAACTTCAGTCGTTGCTCTCGCGTAGAACCTGCGGTCGGCTTGATAGTTTGGTCTAAATTCGCTTCCCAGATCATATTGCTGACACGGTTGCCAATCTGCAAGAGAATCTCCACAATATCATTCGAGAAGGAATGCACATCTAGTGTGAGAGACCGAATTTTGGAGATATGTGTTCCCAAAGAACGATGTATGCCACTGCACTCGATGCACAGTATAATTCCGAGGTTTATGGACACCCACTCGACCTTTGAAGAGGACCCGCAATCGGCACACCAATTATTTCCCTCGTCTGCATCGCGTACTACCTGAAGAAGTTGCGAAGGATTTTCCTCAAAGTTGATACCATCGTTGCGGACATAGCTGGGCCGTGCTCCAACAGTTGTGCGGCGGGTTACACCACTGGCACTGGCACTAGTGCTCGAACTGTTCGAGTGCCCATGGTGACCAGACACTGATGAGCTTTTGCCTGTCAAAACAGAACCGATATCCCGACCAGAGGACGACTCATTCTTGGACGACGATGGGGGTGCCGATGGAATTCCTTGACATTCAACAGCGCTTTGAAGTGCATTGTTGATAGATCGAATCCAGTTTATCATATCCTCCTCCGAAGTTGCTTGATAAATGCGCTTGAAATGGGGTGTAATGACTTCAAAGCAGAAACGCCGTTCTGCATTTCTAGCTTCGCGAACTGACGCCATTCGGAGATCAATGGGTTCCATGTGGAGATCTAGCTTCTGTTTCCAATTACTGTACTCTGATAGTTTACCTTGATCCAATACAATCCAGAACCTGTGCGGATAGACCGTCAATACGAAATCAAACCAATTTACTTGCGAGTTGAACTTACTTATGCCAGGCTTGTTTATTGATCCCCTTAGGATCAATGTGTGAACCGGGGCGAGACAAAGCCCAAAGGAGGCCTTCTTTCCGAAGCTGTCCTGCAGTGCGGTCAGATCCAAGGGAATTTTGATCTTCAAGATCACGAATGCCTTTGAAGCGATTTTGAGTTGATGGACCCGCAGAGCTAGGGGTAGTGGTGACGACAGAAGGGGCAGATGATGAGATCCCAGCTCCCGCAGTAGCTTGGGACGAAACTGACGAAGTGTTGCTAATGACCCCCCGAAGCTGAGAGCCGGTGCTATCCGCTCGACCAAGTTCGTTTTCAGTAGGGGGTGCTGAGCTGATACCAGCAGTAGACGATCCAATAGTAGGTGCACCGGTCACCACATCTGGCTCGTGGTATGGGCTGCTGTTCTTTTCCAAGGCTCTGCGCTTTTCCTCCCGCTCAGTTCGTTTGAACTGGAATTCCTTATCTGCCTGGCCCACTTCATGAATAAGAGCATCTAACTGTGGCACCATGTCTTCAACTTTCTTGGCAGTGTCCAAGAAATTCTTTGCTTGGGAGTCTGCATACTTGGTAAGATGTGACAAGACTTCTTGCTCTTTACGGCCACCATGAAGATCCTGCATGAAAGAGGAATAATCGAAGCGTTTCAGTTCAAAGACCCGCCGCTTAGCCTGATACTTTGAATCACTCTCGGCACGCTTTTTCTCCTTGAGAGAATCCTGTCGTTGACCCAAATACCGACTGACAAAAGCATAATAATCGCGACTCTCCTCGTCAAAGTCTTTCTTCTTCGCTTCAGCTTGCTTGATATCATTATGGTATAGTTTAATGAGAGGTTCTATGACGAGTCTCTGCAGCTGATCAGCGTTGAGTTCCTCATAAATCAGAATCTGCCGGGCGATTCTTTCGAAGTAGTGATCTAACGCCGGCTGGATAGCGTTAGCATTAAACGTAGACGCATCGTTCAAAGACTCGAGGAACGCCCGCATAGCGTCGTTACAAGAAGCTTGAGCTTGTTGGGCAGCCTCGGCCTTCTTTAGGACCTTTTTGATCTTTGAGCGCATGTTTCCGGTTTTCTGCTCCAATGCTTTCATTGTGGCTCGGAATAGTGGTCCATCTTCCACCAGAGATGTGTCATCCGCGGGTCGTGAATGTGGTAGGTCCACTTTGACCATTGGCAAGGGAGGAGGGGGAGGTGCAGTAGTCGGGTGGGGCGGATGTGAAGGAGGTGCACCATCCGCGGATTCAGGCGGAGTTGTCGAAGAGGATATGGTTCGATACAAGGTAGGTTCAAATTCACTGAAATGAGAGTATATAGACTGGGTGGAAGGCATGCGGCTGCGAGGAATGGGCAACTCGAGGTTGGGCGACGACAACAAAGGACTCGGTAGTGGGCGCACCGCATTGTGTACCCAGAAAGAGAAGTGCGCAAGGGTGTTCAAGCGATTAGTTCTTTGATCATAATCCAAGAGACTACAGCTGTTGCGCCATCCGCCTCCTTTATCCTCAGAGATCTTCGGAGGTTTCCACTTCCACGACCATTCAAATGAGACGGACGGGGTGCCATCCGTTGAGAAATCTCCGATGAGTTGAACGTTCGAGTTGTTCTGAAGATTTGGATTTGCATGAAACTCTCGCGTGATCAGATTATCTAGTTCCTTCGAGTTTGACGCGTGAGCAAAGGTGAGTCCCGTGAGCAGGGTCTCCGCCACTTCGGGCATCGAACTCGAGACACCATTAACGGTAGAACCCGCGACGTTTCCAGTCTTCGTTTGACGGAGGATGAATGTAAAATTAAATATAAGTTCGTCTTCATTCGATAGGCGTATTAAGAAAGTCGGGGCCGGAGCGGACGAGGGCACATCGGGATCCTGTTGTTGATTTTCAAGGTCAGCTATGCGCTGGCATTCCCACCTCGAGCACAAGTAGCGCATACCTGAATGTATTCGATAGGAGTATCATCATTCGTATCTCGTTTGGCAGCATATCTCACGGCAGGGAAAGCGTTAGGAGTTATAACGAGAAGGCGTCGTCGGGAGTTGCTTATGGTGAGCGATGCGATAGAGACTGGGGGCAAATAATTCATCAGTTCAAGCCTAGATGAAGGTGGAAGAGGACGGAGACGAAGAAAAAGAAAGAGAGTGATGATGCAGTGGATAGATCATACACCTGTTTTGATCTTTAATAAACAAGCTCCCTGTATCGTCCAGACGGCTGGCGATGTTGCCCATGATGGTGCAGGTAGAATCAAGTCACAGCGCGATGAGTTCGGTCAAAAGCCACAATAGGCCATCGACAGGATGCGCAGTAGTCAGATGGCCAGTGGAAAGGAACAGGCGAGTAAGCCAAGGTAGCCGTCATTCAGAAAAGAAAAGAAAAATAAACGATGATGGTTACAGAGGGGTGGAAGGGTGGAGTCGAGACGAGCTTATAGGGATCTGTGATCGCGCGCGTAGATTTGGGGTGGATTCTCGGCAGTGGAGCGCCTGATCTCATTTGTTTCGTCTGTTCTCGTGACTAGATTTCTATAAACTTATCAATCTGTTTTTTATCTGTTTTTATTTGTACGTGTAACAGGTTATTTCTCTATTTTCTTTTCCTTGTATTCGTTTCTTTCCCTTTTAATCCCGATTTCTGTTTCTTACAGGATTGCTCTAGTCTGTTTCAGCCTCGGATTCTTGACCCAAACTAGAACCTGGTTTTGAATAAAAAAGAACTAGGAAACCCTGCGCTTATGGTCCTTGGCGCAGATGCTTGTTTGTAATGAATCGAATTTAACTTGATGAACGAGGACTTAATCCTAGGTAATAATTATATGTCCAATGAACTCGAATGATAGCTGCAGTGATAAAGTGAATAATTAGTTAACTAGGAATTAATTAATAAACATGCTCAGGTAACATTCCGACCGGGCTTGTTCTAATCATTAATGTCGTGATATTCTGTACCGGACAGAGAATCGGACCTCAGATGAACTCAATAAAGCAATAAAAGGAAGAAAAAAGAGAGAGAGAGAGAGAGAGAGAGAGAGAGAGAGAGAGAGAGAGAGAGAGAGAGAGAGAGACAATTTAGGCTGTTACATCATTGATGGGTAGTTTGGAGCCCCTGATGGCCTCGCCGTCAGAGGCAGCTCGCTCACGTCCGGTATAGTGATGCTTATGGCGATCAGCATGTCCATCTGCCTCAACCCAGCGCTTGAATTGTCCTTTCACATGCATCTCATGGGCCCGTTGAGCAATATTACTTCGGTGCTTGGGCGCTCCACTTCGTTCGTTCAGCTCATCTTCATCCGAGCTGGAAATTGAGAGCGACGAGAGACTGCTCTGCTGGAGGTATGTCATTAGATGACCGTGGGATTTCTTAAATTCACGCTGCTCTTCCTTGTACTGCCCCATAATCTCAGCATCATTTTGAGAGTCAAAGGTTGTGATATGAAGACCGGGGAAGTTGGATATTAGAAACTCCTTCAGCAGCGGGAGTTTTTTGCCATTGGGACGATAGGTCCCACTATCATTATCGATGAAGAGTTCGTAGTCTATCGGCTCGTTTGAAGGCTCCACAGTATCTTCACATGGATCTTCTTCTTCAACCATGATCACGTGCTCTGTCTCGCGTGATGGAGCGCCATGGTGATGGCGGTGTTTGCGCCGGCGCACAAAGAATTCTCCCGAGTAACAAATGTACATCGACACATCACTGTGCATTGTATGTTTGCTCAGCATGTCAATACCAAATTCCTTTCCTGTCTCCGTGAA
This sequence comes from Penicillium taxi, assembly GCF_028828555.1. Taxonomy (NCBI): domain Eukaryota; kingdom Fungi; phylum Ascomycota; class Eurotiomycetes; order Eurotiales; family Aspergillaceae; genus Penicillium; species Penicillium taxi. Next base: position 3,081,641 of record NW_026643205.1, read on the forward strand.
TCGAAGCTGACCATCCAACGTAATAACGTAGGTGAAGATCCGACCACCTTGTCCATAGTGGACGAACTCCAAGAACTTCTGGACAAATTCTAGACAAGGTTCGGGGAAAAGTCCATTCTCGGTAGTGCGATCAAAGTTGTAGATCCTCTGGTGTTGGTGGTGGAGAGCCTTGTGAAGAATTCGCCCTTGCAGACTTCGGGCTTGAAAGATGCCTGCGATGAGAGGCCTGAAAGCGACATATCGATGATAGAGCTCTGGCGGCACCGGCCCTTGGAGCTGCATTTGAATAGCTTGGAAGCTGTTTGAGGCTTTTAGCGAGAAAAATGAAACGAGCGGGATGGGAAAGCGACATACTTGTAACGACTGATTTCTTTGCCACTACCATCTTGAGTTGAAACCAAATCTTTCGTACCTGTCAGTCTCCCGATCATAGGAGAATGGTGTTTGAACCAATACTGAGGGCCGACGGTGTACATATGGCCGCCGTCGGTTCCTGGTGTTTTCCCCAAGCATTCGATGCTCATTATCAAGAAGGATTCCTTGTGATGACCCGTTGTAAATGCCGAAACATTAGTAAAGACATAGACACGTTTGCTACCGTAACGCTTTTTGACCTTGAATGATTGTTCCTTGATCCCTTCCCAGTTCTCTGACAAAGCAGGGACATTGACGAAAGCGATTCCCAGCTTATCATCATGATTCGCCGGATCCTCGTCATACACATATGCCTTGAGTTGAAAACCCGATGCCGGTACATTCGCGACAACCCATTCACAATTCCAAATAGGATTCAGATTTTTGTGAACGGTCGGAGTGCGGAAGCTCACAAGAGGATCTTGCTTGTGGCGCGGGGGCAGATCGACTTGAAGTTGCCCAAATACATACGGGTCTGAGGAAAAGCAGCCAAAGTCTGCAACGGGAAGATTATCACCGCGGTGGAAGGTGAACTTGACCGTGTAGCCCGGAGGCGCACTTGGAATAGGAGTCGCATCGAACCCACCAGAAGGTGTTGAGGGGTCATCTTTGATAGAGAGTCTATTCTGTAACTTGTCGGCCTTTTCGACTATTTTTGGGGCGACCCGGTCAACAGTGTGTGTTGCCATAGCCAGCGTGGTAAGAGATAAACAGAGATAAAACTAAGTTGAAAGATGAGAGAGAATAGAGATAGAACATAGGGTAGCTACAGAGCGTACTTAGGTATGAGGTGGACTAAGTAATAGGGAGATGGAGGGGGGAAAATGATTCGGGATCGATTTGACTACGATCTTTCCCTTTACAGGGGAAGTTTGTCACGTTTGTTCTAAGATTAGAAAGTGGGAAGATGACAAGCTTTCAGCCTTAAAGATCAACAATCCATCGGCTTACGTACGATGACGATTCCACTACTACAACTAACCGAGGTTTAAAACTACATCTGTCATTTGAGCTGACAACGAAATATCAAAGTACAGGATTCATGATTTCATAAGAATAAAGGGTAGAAAAGGTGATAAGATGGGCGTAAATGAACGAGAGCAATAAAAGATGTGCGTTGAGTCGTGAAAAGGGAGTAAAAGTACGACTTTTTTTTATGAGGGTCGAACTTTTCGACGGTAGCTGACGTGGAGGGTTTAGTGGTACAAGAACCACAAAGAGACTAATTTCCTCGGAAGAGGAACTGCAGATCCTCAGGAGTGAGCTTCTCCAGGCATTGAGAGTCATCCTTATTGAGAGTTCCTCTGATCATATTGGCCTTCTTCTCTTGAAGCTGCACCATTCGGGACTCGACCGAGTCCTCAATGACGAGCCGAGTAATCACACAAGGTCGATTTTGGCCGATACGATGGCTACGATCGGCACTTTGCCATTCTGCAGCTGGGTTCCACCATCTATAGATCGCATTAGTAAGGGTGATCAACCAAGAAAGAAATGTGAACTTACGGGTCCACGATAAAGACTCGGGATGCCTCAGTCAAGTTGAGTGCTACGCCGCCTGCCTTCAGTGAGACAAGGAACACCTCAACATCAACATTGGATTTAAAGTAATCGATCGATTGCTGCCGCTGTGCTGGTGTCATTGATCCATCCAACATGACCGTATTGAGCCCCGCCTGGCGCAAGCGCCACTCCACAAGTTGTAGCATTGAAGTGAACTGGGAGAAAATGATGGACTTGGGGGTATGGCTCTTCTTTCGTTGGAGGTAAAGTTCGTAGAGAAGTAATTCAATCTTGGTCGATGAGGTCCAGTCCTTCATGTCAATTCGATTGATAATCGAACTCTTCTTGACAAATTCTTCCGACTTCTGCTCAATAGATGGCTGCTCCATATCTATGGAGAGAGTAATGTGACATTGTGGACAGTCCACAACCACATCTTTCTCGAAGGAGTCAATATAGTCCTGCGCACATTTGCGGCAGAAGTCATGACGGCATCCTGAGCGGATGGCATCTTCTGCGGGCTCGTCACAGACGCGGCAAACGAGAACAATGCCCGGCGCCTCATCTCGTCGGAGAAGAAGATCTGGGTGATTCGCTACTTGCCGCATCTGCATGATCAAACCAAAGATGTTTGCATAGTTATTCAGCATGACACCCCGACTAACGTATGTATCAAATTGGCGAGTTGAACTGCTCATGATACTGCGAGAGAAATCTTGTTCAATTTCCCCAAAGAATTCACGATGAATAACAATACTAGATTGAATCCTCGTTAGTTTTGGAACTTGAGCGGGGAAGTACTATTCTGCTTACCGCTTGGGAGGAAGCTCCATAGTAGAGGTGTAATCTTGCTTCAATCGTCGAAGCATGATGCGATCAGTGATGGATCGGAGCTTTACAAGCGCTTGCTTTCGCTCGTCTCCATCTCCGCTAGAAACTGTATTTTTTAGATGAGGTACATCAAAGGGGAGAATAGAGAAAACTTACTCGGAGTAAGAATTTCTCGATTGAAGATCGAGATGTGACAGAATGCCCTAAAACGGGTTAGAATTGGAATGAGTGTGTGTTAGATAAATGCATACGAATGATTGCAATTAGTACAAAGACCGTTTTTGCCACCGGATGTCCACTGCAGTTGCGTACAATCGCAATTCTTGCAAAAGTAGCTGGCATGAGGTTTGATCTCCAAAAATCGAAGGAGAGAAAAGAACTCTCCGATACGGTTTTGAACGGGCGTTCCAGAAAGACACCATTTATAGGTAGCCTGCACGGCGAAACAGGCCTTGGCAACACTTGAGTTACGTTGCTAAATAGAGTTAGCATACTTATCAACGCAGAGAAGCCTAGTGGCAACAGGACAGAGACAGTAGCATACTTTGATATTATGAGCCTCATCAAGAATCAATCGGTGATAGTGGACTGAATGGATGACGCCTACATAAATTAGCATGCATTTTCCTTTTTATTAAAATAGACTTAATGTATAGGGGAAACTCACTGTCTGCTTTCACCATCCCAGATTCACGAGCGAATCCTTTGTTTTGTTTCCGATACATCGATTCCAAACTCGAGTCTAGAAACAGGGTCAGCTCAATAGCCACCGATAGGACGATAAAGGTGTGTACAAGAGATCATAATCACATCGTATTTCTGAAGATCCGCCTTTTTAAGACGTTTGACCTTCGGGTCCGAATTGTGGTACACAAGGACTTTCAACTTGCCATCAGTGTAATCCTAGCAACCATGGTTAGCTGAGGAGGAAGAAAACATCAACACTAGCTACCTTGATTTCAGAAACCCACTGCATGAGAGCAACTGGAGGTACGAGCACAAGAGTTGGTTGAGGCTGAGGGTGATCCGACATAATCAGGGAAACTGCTTGAATCGTCTTTCCCATGCCCATTTCATCCCCTAATAGGCCACCTTTGTAGCAAGTTTTCTCTTGTCGCACCATCCAGTTCAAGCCTTCCAGCTGAAAGGGCTTCAACTTTCTAGTGATAGACTGTGGCTGCTCGGCTGCGACTGGGACAATAGTAGCAGTCTTCGAGTCATCCCACATGTTCTTGAGCACTGGGTGGTGTCTCTCCAAGTTCAGGCGATCATTAAGCTTCTGATGAGTTGTTAACTGACACTGTCTATGAGACTGGGATACTAACACTACACTTACTCGACGTTTCTTTTTCATTTCCTCCCAGCTTTCGGATAGTGGCTGGGTTTCTAGCAGCTGAAGTTCTGGCATCACGGGGTCGGAAACCTCAAGAGCGGGAGCCCCCAGATCGAATTCGGGGTCGGAAACCTCCAGATCAGAAAGGTCAGAATCAGAATCAGTGAACAGCCATCCATCTGAGTTGGTATATCAGCAGTGTTCGGTCAGTATTGGAATAGTCGACCATACCGGGCTCCAGAGCAGATTCAAGTGAAGTCTTTTGCTTTTTTGGATGTTGGGATTGGTTATATTCTTTTAATTGAAGGGATTGAGCCAAAGAAGCATCATCAGCCTCCAAAGCTCGTTTCCTGCTTCTGGTGTTACGATTGTTTAGTTCGTGATCACGTAGGAATCGAAGACGATCTGCAACATTCACTCTTGGTCGAGTAGCCGTTTTATCTGGTTCAGCAGATGCACATGCACTAGTCGCTGGAGTATTGGTGCTAGTAGGAAACGGACTTTCGACAGAATAATGCGAACTCTCACTTGGTGAACCATCTTTCTTGACTGGAATTACCACAAGAACATTACTTGATGCAGCATTCGACTCAGGTTGAGATGATCGATCAACAGTCTCAGAGTCCTCATCCTCGGTATCTTGGATGATACGGTTCTGGGCGGAAAAGGATGGTCCACCGTCAAATTTCATGGGTTCGGGAGCTGAAGGATTCATGAAAGTCGAGCTGCTGGAGTTTTCATCGTCGTCCGATTGACGGAAAATGCTCCGACGAGTTCTCATCTTGGAAATGAGTGTATTGAGATTCAGAGCTGAGGAGAGCGAGGATCAAGGTGACCTAAACAAAATAAAAGTGGCATTAGTCGAGTCAATTAGGGCAAATGGAAGAAGGAAGATGGGTTGCATACTAGGATCGGATTTAATTGGTGTCTCCGCAGAGCCGCGCACGTCAGGGAGATCTTGATAACGAGAGGAACGTAACAATTAGAAAATGAGAGAAAGTGAGGAAAATTTCTAATTTTAAATGTGAGTACGTAAAGTGAGTGAGTTAAGAGGGAAAATGAGCGTGGGAGAAAAGAAGGGAAGGTGGAAGGTGGAAGGTGGAAGATAGAGAGGAAGGCGGACAAAAGATGATTCTAGGCAGACGATGTGAGTTCCTAACCAAGAAAAGATCTTTGCCACCGGAAAAACCGAAAAAAAAAGAAAAAAGCCCTAGTAACGTTATGATAAAATTAGTAGATTACCTCAATATTACCCTGATATCGATTGTTCCAATTCCTTGATCTCGATCTATCTACTCCATATCCTATCTAATTATCCACGATAAGAAAGTCGCGTTACCTATAGCAGTATAATGTAAAGTTGGAACACCTTAAAGACCCACTCTATAGATCCATTCATCTAATGGTATGTTAAACGCACGTTACTTTTACATCCAATTCCGTTACTTGTTTACTCACTTGAACGCACGCTACCTTTGCTTCATATTCCGTTACTTTATACTCAACTATATACTATTTTCTAAGCGGTGTGTCGATTTACCTTGAAAAGGTGGGCAGGCAGTAGGATCTGTCAGCTGGATACCTAGAAGGCGGTCAAGAAAAGACCCAACTTTACAATATTCCACTCTGTGCTAACACGAACCTGCCGCGTAACTTACCACTTCCAACATTTTCTTTTTATAATTGATCAAAATGTCTGTCACTGTCTACATTCTGACCTACTGCATTACTGACATATAATAGGGCAAGACGACCAGGAAATAGAAACAATATCCGGGGGCCGTATGCTCACTTCCTTTTCATTCATGCTCTGCAACACTAACTTTATTTTACAGACACTCGGCCCTGACAGACTTTCTTGCTGTACGTTTACCAATTAATAATTTATGATATTTGGCTCATTGGAATGATTCAATCCAGGATAACAACATATCCGCCTCTGATATTCAACAGCGACACCAACGTCGACTCGCTGACGCACGCGCCGAGGCAGATCGGGAGGAAGCAGAACGAGCAGCCGAACAAGCAGCCACCGGGGAAAATCAAGAGGAAGAAGAAGAGGAGGAAGAAGAGAAAGAAGAAGAGGAGGAAGAGGAGGAAGAGGAGGAAGAGGAGGAAGAGGAAGAAAAGTCGCGAAAGCGTAAGCGAAGCCTAGCAATCAACAGAATCAAGAGCAGCAAGGAATTCGCCCGCCGCAAAGCCCGACAACTCCATGGAACACCCAGAAATGCCAGAGACAATCCTGACTTCGACGATGGACTGGCCAATATCATGGCAGATGAAAGAAAGGCCCCGGTTCCAGGGCAGTTGGGGAACTGTGCGATCTGTGGCAAACGCTTCACGGTGACTGCTTACAGCAAGGAGGGTCCAGATGGTGGCCTCCTCTGCTCGGATTGCTCTAAGAAAGAGAGAGATGGCGATAAGAAGAAGCCGACGAAGAAAAGTTCGGGCCTCAGCCGTCGTGCAAATCAAAGCAACTTACTGGACGGATTAGTCCTCAATGGCACTCGCGGTCTGGTCGAAACATGCATCAAGGTATGTTCTCTAGTTTTCTGATGTAATATTGAAACCAGCTGACTATATTTATATACGACAGACAATCGCTGTTAATATTGATGACGTGAAGGAGTTTGGTGATATCCCACCACCGCTGATGCATCGCATAAGTCAGATCTTATCCAGAAGACGAGCAATCACCCCAAAGAATTTAGATCTTTTCCTGCGACGTGACCACAAGGAATTGAATATCTACGATTGTGCTCGTAAGTGTTACACTTCTTAAATATAACCCTCTGTAATCATACTAACATGGAATGTCAGAGCTTGATACCGACGATTACCATAAGATTTTTGCTTTGATGCCAGATCTGACTCATTTGAATCTTCGTTTCGTCAGCCCGATGAAGGATTGCATCTTCGACTACATGATTGATCGTCACGTGAAACTTGAGCATCTCCATTTAGATTCACCAAACCTTGTGTCGGATGCTGGCTGGCGCAATCTCTTTATCGAATTAGGCCCTCAGCTGCAAAGTCTTAAGTTATGGAACCTCAATGCCGCATTCAACGATGAAACTACCGCAGTATTGAGCCAGAACTGCACCTCTCTAAAATGTCTGAAGCTGAAATATCTCTGGAGAATCGGCGACGAATCACTATCAGCGATTTCCACCATGAAGAATCTTCAGCACTTGTCCCTGCATCTCATGACTGAGACACAGCCTGAGCCCCTTCTTGAAGTCATTTCTAAGCTTGGACCCAATTTACAGACTCTATCTTTGGAGGAGTATGTTCTTGCCGATGACACGGTCCTTGAAAGCATTCATGGCCATTGTCGGGAGCTTTCTAAGCTTCGAATCACTAACAATACCACTTGCACAGACAAGGCTGTGGCAGCTCTCTTTAAAGATTGGGCCAACGGACCTTTGAAATTTGTTGACTTCAGTTCTCTTCGACACGTTGATATGTCCGACCCCGCAGGACCAGAGGAACCTGTTGGATTTGCGTCTGATGGATTACTGGCCTTGATGGCACACTCAGGCAGTCAGATTGAATCAATCTGCATATCATCATGCCGCCATATTTCTCGAGTGGCTTTCGAAAAGGTGTTTAGCCAGGAAAAGCAATACCCGAAACTCAAATACATTGACATCAGCTTCAATGAAGTGGTTGATGACTGGATTGCACAAAGCATCTTGAGATGCTGTCCAGCTCTCAAGACCATGGTTGTTTTTGGCTGCTTTAAAATCCGAGAGATTGGCGTGCCGAAAGGTGTTGCGCTGATTGGCACGGTGAATGCTCAAGTAACTGATGGGTTCACCCAGCAAGAAATTGTTTAATAGGCCAAAAAGGACTATTAAGGTGATTAATTCCAGCGTGATATTTCGATGCACGTAAGTTTTATCTTCGGCCTGATGTTCGAGCGCAAGCGAGGTGTTTGAACTCGAGGCTTCAGGACGGAATTTCTACACGAATTCATGGTCATTACATTATTATCCTACATTTTACTACTTCATGGCTTACGGACTATGAACACTATCTATTTCATAAAAAAGACTTATGAATTATACTACCTAGCTTCAAATCAATTCTAACTATTCATTTGTTGTTTCCCAAACACAATTTTGATTAACACAAGACTGTTATGCGATATATTAAACTTCGAAATAGTGCTAAGTGGCATGTTTTTAGTTCCCCATGCGCTTGCCAATCTCACTCTGCCAACCTCGGACCCTTTCAAATCCATTTGAGGCTGTCTGATAGTCCATCATGGCCTGATAGACTTCCTCTTGACTGGTCAGCACGAACGGACCATACTGAACAACTTTTTGGTCCAGCGGCTGACCAGCAACAAGAAGGAAGCGGCCCTCAGACTCTGCATTATCAGGGACAGATGCTTCCATATATTCGCCGTTTTGTTCAAAGACGACGTTGTGGAATTCCTTCACCAACTGGGTAGAGTCATTTGAGCCAAAGACCGTGGTACCAGCCAAAGTGTAAGCAAATGCATTCCAGCCCAGTGGTAAAGACTGAGTAATACGACCTCCAGGGCTAATATGGACGTCCAAGATCCAGACGGGCGTGTAAGCCAGATCGCGAACTGAATCGATACCGTGTGACTGGCCGGAAATGACCTTTATAGTGACGCGGCCATCGTCAGTCTTAGCGACGGGAATCTCACTAGCACGAAGATCGCGGTAACGAGGTTCGCACATCTTTAACTTTTCGGGTAGATCGACCCAAAGCTGCATACCGACGTTAGGGCTGCCATCGGGGTTCTCGCGAGGCATTTCTGCGTGCATAATGCCGCGGCCAGCGGTCATGAACTGGAGATCACCAGGCCCAATAGTACCGGTGTTACCAGCGAAATCTTCATGGTCAACACCGCCAGAAAGTAGGTAGGTGATAGTTTCTTGGCCGCGGTGGGGGTGGTCTGGGAAACCGGCGCCTTTGCCAATGGTGAAGTGGTCAAGCATAAGGAATGGGCTGAAATTGCGCAACTTGGCTGTGCCAATGGAGCGACGAACCCGGGCACCTGCACCCTCTGCTTGCTCAATTGCATGGAAAACCAGACGGATCCCACGAGCAGAAGTCATTTTGGTTACAGGAATGAGGACGGGAGAGGAAGGAAAGCCAGGAAGAGAAGCTGGCGAAGGTTCGGTGTTGCTGGTAGTGCTCGCAAAGAGATGCGACAAACTTTCAGGAACCTGATCTTGTAAGAATGCTAGGATAGAGGGGCGATATGCAAAGATGATTGCTGTGATGCAAATTAGAAAGGACAGAACCAGCCTCATAGATATGATGGTGGCTTTTTATAAGAGAATTCCGGGTCGAATCTTCGAGTAGAATGAAACTGGAATGGAAAGATCGAGATTTTGCTAAAGTTCAAGTCAGCTTTAGTCAATTGGGGGAAATCACTATTAGTTATTGTAGTTACGTCGTAACTAAGTGCTTTGCAAGACATCAGTCAGCCTGTACCAAGGATCGTGCGGGGCTCAGATTACGAAGAAACCAGTCAGCATTCATAGGTTGGTTGAGTCCAGATCGAGTCTAGCGTCGATATCCGTAAGTTATGTCAGCATATAGACTCAAACTTTCAGATTCACTATTAAACCAAAGGTTTAACGTCTTTATTTTATAGCACAAGGATATTGTAAATTATATGGAACATCTCATAATATCTCATAGTTTCACTTAATGTTGCTGTATACAGATATGTAGACATAAAGAACTCTTACTTGTGTTTCTTATTCACGGGAGGTGCTCAGATACTGGATCATGGATCCATACTTTTCGTACAACTGTACTCCGTGCCGAAGGCAATTCCGCTATCGGAATCAGATAAGGCCACGCAGCTCTCCCCATGCTCCAACGCGCAGGCCTACATAGGCTCAAGACTGCTCTTTTCAAATAATATTGACCCTTGAATAAACCAAAAGAACCTGGGAAAACATTTCTTCGTCCTTATGGCAATCTGATATTCCTTCTGACGGAACACCCTTGAATTCACTGGTGCGAAAGTGCTATTACCTCATACGCTGAGCTCCACTACCTCTTGTCTCCCACCTCAGTTCTCTGAATATGCGACAAAGTCTAGCGGTCTGGATCGCACTGGCATGCGCTGTATCCAGTGCCTGGGCTGCCAAACGGCCTTTCAATATACATGATGACCTTCTGGCATATCCTCAGGTAAATAACTGAACACAACAATGCTTTCTTGAAGATTTCCTCTAATAAGATCCTTCTTAAAGTATCAAGTGATCTATCCAGACGAATATATCCTTGATGCCCAAGCAGAAGAGTTGCTCCAAACGCACGCCAGGTCCAAGGCCGACGAGTCGAACAACAACCCTCAAGTTTATATGGATAACGAACATGCTGATGTCACTGCCCGAGATAGTGACGGACCTATCCAATCGACGTATGCATATGAAGAAATGATCTTGGATGATAGACGTTTCATCTGCCAAATCCCTCTCGTAGCCAACGATAATTTCAACACAACGGCCAGTAAAGAAGCAGAGGAGGCGGACGAACAAAAGGAGCTGGCACGTGCGACAGATCGAGGCCTTGAACTTCTGCGTGAAATGGAAGGCAGGTGCATGTACTACTTCTCCGGCTGGTGGTCATATTCTTTCTGCTACAGACAACAAATCAAGCAATTCCACGCGCTCCCTGCTGGCCTTGGGACCCCACAGTATCCCCCAATAGAGGACCCAATGACACACTCATTTGTCCTGGGTCGGTTCTCTGCCGGTTCAGAGGCTGATGGCAAAGAAGATCAAGCGCAGAAGCCTGCGACCGGAACTGATGTGGCGGAGCTACATACTAAAGGCGGTTCACGGTACCTTGTGCAACACCTGCGCGGTGGTACTAAGTGTGATTTGACTGGACGTGATCGAAGAGTCGAGGTTCAATTCCATTGCCACCCGCAATCAACGGACCAGATTGGCTGGATCAAGGAACTGACTACTTGTTCATACTTGATGGTTATTTACACAGCCCGTCTCTGCGATGATGTTGCATTCCTGCCTCCACAGAAGGACGAAATACACAATATTGAATGTCGAGAGATCATTGTTCCTGATGATGTTTCCGAATGGGAAGCTGCAAGGGAATGGTATGTGGCCCATGAATTAGCTGCCGCAGCTACAGCTGCCGCTCAACCCGATATTCAGATTAAACCCGATGGTCAGATCATCGGTGGGATCGAAGTAGGTGGCCACAAGCTCGTTGGAATGGAGGGCAAGAAGATTGAACAAGGCCGAGTCGCTTCAGTGGGCGAAGAGCGTGTCGAAGTTGTCCTAAAACGCGAAAAGGGTAAGGTGCGGCAAATGTCGAAACAATCACTAAAGAAATACGAAATCGACCCGGAAAAGGTTGAAGAGATGAGAAAGCAACTGGAAGAACTTGTCGATGAAAAAGACTATCAACTGGAAGTAGTAGAGACCGACGGAATCATCAAATTCCAAGGTAGGATTCTTGACGAGGACGACGAGCTGGATTCCATACCCCCACTTCAACAAAAGGGCGAAGAGAAACCACCAAAAGAATCTGCATCCAAAGACTCAGCACAGGAACCGACATCTGGTGACAGTTCCGCTCCAGATAAACCTGCCAACTCTGACTTAGGAGGGGATTCAGAAGGAAGTGAGGAAACTTTCAAAGATGAGCTATGAGGAAAGATATTGTACAGTATATTGTATTGTGGTGATCTAGCAACCAACAACCAAAAATTAATGCATTCATTAAATAAATACTTGATATCTTTACACTCTCGTTATGGATAATCAAAGTGCTTAGGAACGGCCGGCTAGCTTCATGCCCAAAGACGTCAGATTGTCCCAGTTGCCAAGTCCAAGTGGGGGCAAGGATGATAGATTACAAGCTGGTAATGGGAAGATATCGGACCATGTAAACAGGAATGAATTGATTGAGATAAGGAAGAATGAACATATAACCAGAAGAATATGAGAAAGTGCGGGATATAAATGAGTATTTGAGTTGATAAAGGAACGTGACCGTGGACCTCCTAGCGATCGCCTAGGCCCACCTTTCTCTCCCACCCTCCCTGATCCAACATCCACCCATCCCTCTCACCTTCCCTGCGCCAGGCTCGGTCCTTTCTTTTGTGATTTATTTCTCATTTGAGATCAAGTCTTCTAGTCTGCGCAACCTGGGTCTACCGAGGCCGACCTCCGACCTCTCCCCCGAACTGCAGTGTTCATACCCCCGAAACCTTGACAATTCGAATTCGGAACTACTTTTGAGCTATCACTTACAGCGCTGTGATCATTTTATTCTTCTCAAACACTTTTATTACAACTGAACGCTTCTCGCGATTATGGGATTCATCGGAGTCTACTCCGCTGTGTACGATTACCAGCCTCAGGGAGAGGGTGAATTGGAGATTCACGAGGGAGATCTGCTGTATGTCTTGGAGAAGAATTCCGATGATGATTGGTGGAAGGCGAAAAAGAAGGCCGAACGAGATGATGAAGATGAGCCGGAAGGCCTAATACCGTATAACTACGTCGAAGAGGTAAGCATTGCGCGTCATTTATGACTGCTAGCACATCGATGACTATGGGCTACCTGCCTTGAAAGACTTGGGAGCATATACCTGCTTCCCGCAATTATTTGCACCCCTGCTTCGATAGCGTTGTAAAATTGTCGACGGATAATGCTTACTGCAATATAATTCACAGGTGCAACCGATTCACCAGGCTAAGGCTCTTTTCGACTACACACGACAAACGGATGAAGAAGTTTCGTTCTCGGAGGATGCGGAGCTCTTAGTGTACGACACATCGGATCCAGATTGGATTTTGGTCGGAGTCAACTCCGAATTTGGATTCGCACCATCAAATTACATCGAAGTCATTGGAGATGTCGCTGAAAGCTTTGCTCCCCCGCCTCCTCCAGTCGAGCCCGAAGCGCCGTCTCTTCCCCAAAGGCCCACTCCAACTTCATTTGGAGAGGACGAAGAGCCAAATTTACCTTCTCCTATTCACGCAGAACACAATCCGGCTGCAGCCGCAATCGCGGACATAATTCATAAACAACACGCCCCGGCAAACAATCAGGACTATATACGAGAGACACCGCTCCCGCAACTGCCGACTCGGCCCTCGCATGAACAAGATGACCGCGAGGAAACGCCCCCGCCTTCACTACCCCGCCGGCCGCCATCAGAGCAAATCACTACCCCGCAAATGCCTTCATATTCACCCGATGTATCTCCTGTTCCTTCTCGTCCTAAGAGTGCAGCACCGTCAATGGACCGTGATGGTGGCCATGTTAAAGCTTCACCTCCATACAATCGGGCTGGTGAGTTAACGCCGCGTTCACCTTCGGGCTACCACATCTATAATATCAACGAGATGGTTGAAGTAATGGGCAAGCGGAAGAAGTTCCCGACCACATTGGGTATTAATATGGTTACTGGAATCATATTTATCTCGCCTGAGGGTGATGACAACCAGCAGGAGTGGACTGCGGAGAAGCTCACTCATTATTCCATCGAAGGAAAACACGTCTTTGTGGACCTCGTTCGCCCCAGCAAGAGTATTGATTTTCATGCGGGAGCTAAAGACACTGCACAGGAGATCGTGGCTGCACTCGGAGAAATTGCTGGAGCCTATCGCGCCGAGGGCCTGCGAGAAGTTCTCGAGGCTGGGAAGGGAGGTGGCCAGAAAAAGGGCCAAATCTTGTACGATTTCGTGGCACAGGGTGATGATGAGGTGACTGTGGCCGTGGGCGACGAAGTTATCATTGTTGATGACACCAAGTCTGATGAATGGAGCATGGTACGACGACTACAGAATGGTAAAGAAGGCGTCGTGCCCAGTAGCTACGTCGAGATCACTGGCTTTATACCCGCTGCATCACCCATTGTGAATGAGCCTGGATTATCGACTGTAGAAAAGAATCGCATGGAGGAGGATAGGCTGTTAAAGGCTGCTATTTCAAAGCCACGAACTGATTCATTGGACTCTACGGGGGTAAGTATCACAAAAAACAGAATTCATTCCAGTGATCCCGACTGACCAGTGGGTATTTATAGCGCTCCAAGCGTGACAGCAAAGTCAAATCTAGTAAGAGCCCTCATATCATCATATTCACCTCTTCTCGCGGATCGCTAATAATCAATAGAGCCTGACCCAAGTAAGGTGAGAAGGTGGACAGACCGTTCCAAGTCTTTCACTGTTGAAGCACAGTTCATTGGGTTGCAGGATGGAAAGATTCACCTTCATAAAGTGAACGGGATCAAAATTGCGGTTCCCGTTACGAAAATGTCTATTGAGGATCTGGAGTATGTAGAGAAGACTGCCGGCATCTCTTTGGACGAAGACAAACCACTTTCGAACATTCGGGATCGAGGTAATGCAGGTGCTTCTGTAAAGCGTCCGGACTATGACTGGTTCGACTTTTTCTTAAAGTCCGGTGTTGGACACCACCAGTGCGAGCGCTATGCTCAAAACTTCCTCAAAGATTCGATGGACGAGTCTGTCCTACCTGATATCACACCTGAAACTCTTCGTACTCTGGGTCTGAAGGAAGGCGATATTTTACGGGTCATGCGCTATCTAGACACCACCCTTGGTCGCACTGGCAAATCCAAGCTTCGAAATGTGAGCTTTGGCGGAGAGGAGGTCATTGGAAATGGCGAGGAAGGAGGGCTCTTTGCTGGACCGGGCGGTAAGCTGCGTAACAATAGCGGCAGAGCACGACCAACGCCATCAGCTCAAGCCGGTGGTGTTGTTGATCCCAAGGCATTTGAGCAACCGGATGACTCAAAGCCGAAGGAGGAGCCTCTCTCTACTCCCCCGCCTGATCCTGAGCTAGAGAAGCCTGTGCAGCGTGGATTTGATGATAATGCATGGGAGGTCAAACAACCCACACAGTCCGCTGTTTCCGCTCCTACTCCAAGCCCTGCATCCCCAGCAGCATCTCAGCCGCCAGTTCAGAAACAGATCACTGGGGCGATGGCAGACCTGACCGGGCTTCAAGCTCCTTTGCAGCCTACCCCTGCGCAGCCAGCCCCTGCTCCACAACCTGTGGAGACTATTCCTGCTCTTCAGCCACAGCAAACTGCTATGCAACCTCAACATACGGGGGCTACACCTGGATTTTTTGCTCAAATCGCGGCACAGCAGCCCCAAGGCTTCAGTCCACAACAGACCGGATTCCAGCTAAACCAGGCTCGACAGCGCCCGCAGGCTCCGCAGAGTGTGACTCAAAACTCGCTTCTTCCCCCTCCGCCACCACGCCCGTTGTCGGCACCACAGAACTTCTCGCAGCAGCAAAACTCCTTTGGCCCCCCTCCGTTGCAGCCTCAGCTGACTGGGGTTCCTCTTCCTGGTCCCCAGGTTGCTCCTCTTGGTCAGAGCTTGGCCGAGTTGAACCAGCAACAGCGCTTCCCCCAGCAAATGATGCAGGCGCAGCCTACTGGATTCATGGCTCAAAACCAACTCCAGAACGGCATGATGCCCCAGCAGACAGGTGTGGCGCCTCAGATGACCGGTTTCACACCCCAGTCACAATTTGGTATCCAACAGCAGCAGCAGTCATTCATGAATGGTCAGCCAGGGCCAAACCAGCCAGGCTTTCAGGGAATTGCTACACAGCCTACTGGATTTGGTGGATTCGCGCCTCAACAACAGCCTATTCAGACCGGCATCAACTCAATTCTCCCCCCCGCTTTACAGCCTCAGCCAACTGGCATGAACGGGTTTGGAAACGCTTCATTCTCTCCTCCAGCAATTCCCCCTATTCCTCAACAGCCGACTGCCACCCCCCTAGCACCTCAGAAGACCGGCCCTCCTCCTTCTATCAGATTTGGTGTGAAACCGGATGTACCCAAGAAGATTGCCCCGCAGCCAACAGGAATGAGGGCAAACCTTTCGCAAGCTAGTAGGTCTTTTTTTCTTGATACAAAAGATGACATAGCTAACCACAGAATCACCAACAGCACCTACGAATCCTTTTGGCTTCTAATTTGCTTGTTTATCGTATTAGTGCATACCTGACCATCATCTAATACCTTTTTCCAGCTACTCTCTCCATGTTTATCCAATATCTTAATTCCTGGAGCCTTACATTTACATAACTCAGCCTTGTCATTTTCAACTTTTAGAACTTGACATAGCGTACATATCATGGCCTACCTGATTCTGTTTCTCAATGTGTCATTGAAATGCTATGAACTCTGGCCTCCTTGCAAACCTCACTTAGCGAGCCGTTGATTACCATTTCCTTTCTTCTCTTTAAGTCCTAAGTTCCCTGATATTGTTGACATTGACGTTGGTATCAGCATTGACAATGTTTCTTTCCTTGCTCCTGTGTTGTTTTCGTCTCCACGTTTTGTCACATTATCTCCTTGATTGATGACGGTGATGCTTTATTCTACTCGAATGCCCTTGTTTCTTATTTCATTAGTTTCCTGTGCCACACTATGTTCCTTTGGAGCTACAGTCGATGGCTCGTTTCCCTTGCAAGGTCGCATCCATGAGCAAAGGTGTAAGATAATTTCATTGATTACCTCAATTTATTTGAACATTGTAAATCTAAATTTCCGCTTTGAGGTATATCAAATTGATTCAATGTTCAGAAATTTAATATGTCCAAAATACAAGTGGCATGTTAAGCCTAGGTACAAATGCAAGCAGGCTAAAATCCAGGACTAAAAACATGTCGAAAAAGGCTCAGGATAGACATCAAGTTCATCACATCATAAATAGCCTCGTTCCATACTAACAAAGAATTCATGCGCCAGCCAAGTCTGACCAAAAGAGAGAA
The DNA here is from genome assembly GCF_028828555.1 of Penicillium taxi. NCBI lineage: Eukaryota > Fungi > Ascomycota > Eurotiomycetes > Eurotiales > Aspergillaceae > Penicillium > Penicillium taxi. The sequence continues at coordinate 3,098,523 of NW_026643205.1, forward strand.
GAAAGGGAACTTGAAACTCGAGAAATCAAGCGTCTTCCCATATTCCGAATACAGAAAGGTCTTCAGCCATATATAATAACCCACTCTCTGGAACCATTACGTCAGAGAGAGGCGATGGTCCACCAGATACAGGGGGTGGTCCAGATGGGATGGTACCACCAGGTGAACAGCCAACAGGAATACCCGATGTAGTCAGAGTAGATATAGCAGCATCGTACGGCAAGTGTGCCGTACCGTCTGAACCGTTATAGAAAGCATCCCATACGTCGTTTGGCGGGTGAGTTGATGATTGTGAGGTCATGAATGAAGTATGGGTAGCTTCGGCAAGCTTGCCAGATGGGGTTGGAGAGGGGACGATGGGAGTATGTTGAGAGTCAGTTAGATGGGAAGGTTTATCAATATCGCGATACCGAGCAGAAGCTGAGCTGAGAGGGGGAGAATCGCTGAAGCCGCCGACTTGGCCGAAGAGTTGATCTACCTGCCTACTTCGGCTATCCATCCATTGGTGATTGCGTCGCTGGACATATTCCGTGACAGCACCGCGGAGGTATTTGATAATCTGTGAGAAACGACATGCGTGTGGGTCGTGAGGGACAAATAGCTCCAGGAATTTTTCTGCCTTGTTCAAGCCCTCTTCCAAAGGCAGAAGATTGTCGTAATCGGCGAAGAATGCAGCGCCGATAACAACAGCGGAGTTGAAGACGGAGTTTATTAAGAATGGTAGACGACGTGGTAATGATGTAAATCGACCCAGGTCTTCCATCGCATCAAGATCTCGAAGTGCAGAGTAGACGCAAGCATCAGCGAAAAGGGAGACGCGAGAGCTGCGATTTCGCGTTTCAGATGATGTAGATGGGTCGGATTTACTTTTAACATACTGAGCCACAAAGTATACGAGAAAGGGACGTGTTAGGAGAATGATTGACCAGTAATATGACCCCAACACATGAGACGCGAGCAAGCTCTCTTCCATCGAGCTAGTTTCGAGCCGTTTCGTCTGCATATTCAGAAAAGGTGGCAGACTGCGAACCCATGCACGATGTTGGTTTGATATGGACTCTGCGACATTGATTGAGATAACTTGTCTCATGTAAACATCTGTCAGAATGCGCTCAAAGATTCGACAAAGCGATATTACAGCTATGGAAAGCTGTTGCTCTGGGGTTTTATTCTCAAGCTGATATTGGTATGTGAGAGCGTCGTCGCGAACATCATAATCAAAATCTGATGTCGCGGGTGGACGACCCAAGGAGGCACTGAGGAACAGATCCATCATCCTGAGACTCTTCCACACCCGTTCTCGTGCTCGGCGTTCGGGCCCACAGAAGAGAGCATTGGCATCCTTACGGTGTATACCCACAGCATAAGCAGCTCGCAAAGCCACTCCAAGGTTCATAAAAGCGCCGTTGCGCCTACAAGCACCAAGCATGTACATTGATACCAGAATATAGGACTGGATAGTATAAATGCTAGGAGTTTCCTGGAAAGCTGAAAATGCCAATTGTCGACCGCTGCTAAAATACTGTTCGGCTAGGTTCTGATTGATGTCTGATACCTGCGATCCAATAGCTAGGACAAGGTAGAATATGGAGCTGACGGTGTCTTCGTCCCCGGATGGATTTCCTACCCAATTTGCTAGTCGAGGGTGAAATTCTTCCAAGTCGAACAGATCGAGTAAAGGATTTGTAGCTAAAACAAACTGCCTGGCCCGTCGCTGAGCTTCATCATTACTCGGCGGCGGAATGAGTGGCAAAGGCTGAGTACTGGGATTATTTTGAAAAGCTTCCAGCATGGAGTGTCGCGAGTTATCTTCAGTGAATGCACATCGGCCGATGGATGAGGAGACCACCCGACGCACACTTTGAAGAAAACTTAATGAGGCGGAGTCTCCGATGTACATAAATTTGCCCTGTCCATCGCGAAGAAGGCGCGCGACTTTGGGAACTGGGGCTGTTCCAAGGTCCTTGTCGTCCCGGGATGCCTGTTCCAAATTCATACCACGATCTTCCAGCGAATTCAATAAGTGATCCATGGCAGTTTCCCGGTGTGGCGAGGGAACCACACGCTCACTGAGCAGCATGGTTGAATCTTTCGTGTCAGGCTGGAGAAGACGTGCGGGGCGATCAGAGAAATGGCATTCAGACTCCTTGTGTCTCTGCACACAGATTGTACATGGTTGTTCGCCATTGCATTTTTGTTTCCGTCGTTTACAGCTGTCGCAGGCTCGTCGACATCGGAGTCGTGCCCCCGGGGGTTTGCCTGCACGAGGCATGATCGAGAGCTCTTCCAAGACCAGTGAGGTCGACACGTGGAATGCCAAGGGATTAAGAGTTCATAGGCGATTGATGTGGATTGAAACTTAAGCCCTGATAGGATTGTAAGGGCCTCGGCGGCCTAGCGCAGCTGGTTAAGAACTTGATGCGACCTCAGGGTACTACTGCGTTCCCCAGACTTGGTCTGACTAATCAAACCATGCCATGCGCATACTATCTCCGAATATCTACGGGGTTTAGTCCTCGGATTCAATTATTTGCTAAGAGTCTACGATAAGTATGTTCGATTCGCCGGAAATCTCATTATCTCAAGGTTTCTACTTCATTATTTAATTTTATTTTTAGGTGTTAACCACGTGCAGCACTTGGTGTTATAAGTCTATATTAAGCCCATCTATCGTCCGGGGTAAGGCTAGGTTCCATCTAAATCCCGTAAGTATGGATAATATTGTCTAGAACTTGCCTTGCTTAATGCCCAGCTCCATGGGTCCACGGGTGGAGGTCTTCTTAGCCTCACTGTTAGGTATGTCATATATAGACTTGCAGCATAGTAAGTTTCCTCTTAAGGAATCAAATTTTTGGGAGCGATTCAAAGTCCACCTTGTTCTAAATAGACATGGAACTAGATTAAAAGGGTGCCTCAGAGAGCAAATTCCGTACAGCCTATAGACAATCATGTATATGGAAACCCTTTGCACAGTCTTCGGAGCCACAGTATCCCAAAAAGCAAGTTCGGCACCAATCATCCACAACCGCGCCCATCCCACAACCATAACACCACATCGGTGTTGTTCCCTGTTTCTGGGCCTTTTTAGACATCGCCTGTCGAAGAGGCTTAGCAGCAGGACCAACCAAGTACATCTCGATAGCTTGATGGTCAATATTGGCAGTGCTGTTGAGCTTAGGAAGCCAGCGCGCCCAAGAACTTTGTCTTCGAAATGCTGCCATGACGCGGAATTTTCTAGAAATCTCGCGGTCGACAGCTATAAAAGCGCCTAAGTCACGTACAATCTCTTTTCCATGACCATCACTCCCAGCATAGCGATAGATGAACCGTCGAAACGCAATTCCAATCTGTTCACTTCTTGCTGGCCAATTTTCCGCCTCAGCCACGTTCAGAATCCCCAAGGCTTCGATCAAAACTGGGGTAGCAATAGGTCTGGTGACCATGAAGCGTCATAATGCGATTGACTGAAGAATTTGTCCCCGCTTACGGAAAGCTAGGTGTCGCATCATCAAGCCGTCGAAGTTGAATGCAATGCCGCTTACACCCATCCCTTTACCAAAGGCGATCATGTCAGGCTGCAAGTTTCCTTCTTCAGAATACTCTGCTCTTTGAGAGGCTAACGGCGCTCCGCATCGTATCGCGGTCATGGCCTCATCCACGAGGAGAAATATGCGTGCTTTATCGCAACAGGATCGCAGGAGACGAAATAATTCTGGAGGAAACACAGATCCATCTGAGGCATTTACTATATCGCTTATAACGGCGACACAGCCCTGTTTTTTAGCCGCAATGAGCTTTTTCAACAGTGTATCATCTGACGAAAAGTCACTTCGGCTTATTGAGACTGATGAAGGACCCGATCCAATAATTCTATACTCCCATTCGCTAGAAGAATGAGCCTGGCTTGCATATTATTTATTGACTTTGTATTTGAGAATGTATAGAGACATACCAGGGGCCCATAGGCGCTGCCATAAATACCTTCGACAATGGCTAACTTTGGCGCCGTTATATGCAAATCTGTCCAGCCCAGAAGCTCTCGAACAAATTGCTGGACCTTTTCTGGTTCAGGATTATCTTTGATCAACGGCGACAATGCTGGATCCTCCAACACCAATGGACAGGTCGATGCCGTGTTGAGGATGAGACTCGCTATAGTTGTTGGTATGAGTACATCGCTGACATGCGCATGGAACGAAATGGGCCAGTACCCTTTGAAAAAGGATTGGAATAGGTCTGTATATTCGTCTAGAAGAACATGGTACTGTTGTTCAACTCTGGCAGGGCTCACAGTGTAATCTTCCCACATCCGGCGAGTGCGGTCATCGTTGATGAACCCGCTATTCGAGTATACAGTGCCCCAGCCGCCGTGGAAATCATGATCTAAAGGGGGCTCCGCCAAAGTTTGACCAGTGGAGATAGTCATGATACCTATAATTGTAAATAAACCAATTCTACTCAGCTCACAGAGATAAATAAAGAAGGTGAGGCTGATGTGCGATCGGTGGCCCGCTTTTATATTCGATGGTCTTGAAACTCGATTTATGATCTCCGCTCTCATCTTGATGAGCTAATTAAAAGTGGACCGCAGTAATTGTATCATATATGATATATGATGATGACGATGATATTGGAAAGGACAGAGCCAAGCTGCCTTTGATTATGAACAGTAAGTGGCGGTCTAAGAGTTTTGGATGAAGCTGCAGGATACGCAGTGCCAATATGCCGATCTTGTTACCGTATTGGGAATTTATTTGCCTTGAGAGACTACGCAGTAGAGCACCTGGGCATCGGTAGCTGGACGCCGTAAAAAGGAGAAGCTATTTACTCCGTACGTAGAGTGGACACCATGAACAGCATATCGTTTAGTACAGTATTTGATACAAAGAAACAAACAGCATATCAGTGCTATGACGTCCAATTAATATTTCCATGGTGTCCAACTATATAGTTCTCTTAGCTTCTAGATCGCTACATGAGCATGCCTATAACCCGTCTTTATTTTCCGGTTTTAATTCAAAGCTAAGACTTACATTTAGTTCCTTTGAAATATCAAAAGGAATTTTGATTTTCAGCTGAACAAATCGATTACCAGAGTACTAGGCGGTCCAAGCCCACAGTCTAAGCTCGTCGCCTACTTGATATGAGGAGTAGAGATGACGGAATTTGAAAATTGAACCGGGAATCCGGCGAGCAGATGTAAGCTATAAGTGAGGGGTGAAACACTTATATGTGAGGGGTGAATTTGCGAATTTATTAAGTCACATACTATTTAGTTACATGCACTGCAGTTGTATTTACGTTGTTACATTACAGAAAGCTCCCAAGGTATACGTAATACCAGCTTACACAGTACTTGCCCTCAATGTCTTTTTAGGAAGATCTGGACTTGCTTTTGTCCACAATAAAAAACTCTGATCTACTTCATTAGTTCCATTGCCCTTTGCTTCACTTCGATTTGTCAAACATGGCTCCAATTCTGGTGGACACAAATATGCCGTCTATTGAAAGCTTTACAAGCTACCAGAATACTCGAACACCTACTTTGTCTTTTTACTCGTATGGGGATGCTATTGAACTTGATCTTGGCCAGTACTGGTCCGGCACTCAAGACAATCTTGTGTCAACACCAATTCAAGAGTCAGTCTTTTTGAAAGCTGCGTGGATTCTTACCCTTCGTTGCTTCCAGCGAGAGGAGGTGACAAACATGAGCTATGACGAAGAATTGAACCTGAGGTCTGCCTCATCCATTGCTTTTATGGTGCGAGTGAACCCAGATTGGGATATATTGTCCCTTCTCGAAACTCTGGAGATGAAAAAACCCAACAGAGTGCTGAGTTCTTCACAATCCTATGGGGCTCAACTTTCAAAGCTTCACCTCTGCACTTCAGCACTGAGATATCTGACTGTTTCAGACCGACTTTTGACTACATCAAAATCACTCAGTGAAAACCTAGAGGTAAGATCATCGAGGTTTGAAGCATTGGCTTTCATCTTTTGACTTTTTGCATCGTGCACTATCCAGCTTGTCGTCGTGAAAAACAACGGCCGAATAAGCGCGAGCATCCGGAATCCGGAAGATGTCGCAGATCACTTGAATGAGAGTATGCTGTGGACCTTTCAACACGTCCTCCGTCAAATCACATCCCATCCTGCGACCTTCAAGCTTGATGCGATTGACTATTGTTCAGAGTTCCACCGAAAGATAATCAAGAGCCTCACGCATGCTAAACCAGTTTCTAAGCTCAACTGCCTGCATGATTTAATCATTGAAAATTGCCAACGACATCCAGCAAAGCTTGCAGTATGCTCCTTTGATGGCGACTTGACTTACCGGGATTTGGATAATCTGTCTCTGCGACTAGCACTCCATCTTACTAAATTGGGCGTAAAGCCCGAAACCTTTGTTCTGAGCAGCTTCCAGAAGTCAACATGGGCAATCATAGCTCGATTGGCTATTCTGCGAGCAGGAGGCGCTTACATCTCAATCCACTCCAGCAATCCACCAGCCTATCTCAACTCAGTGATAAAGCGCACTAAGGCCAAAATCATGTTAAGTGACCCTGGGTTTGCAGATCAATTTCTCAATACAATCGAAACGGTGGTCGTTATCACCCCTGAATGGCTACAGACGCTTCCAATGAAAACGCAGTCCGTCCCACTTCCAGTGGTTCAGCCATACAATGCATGTACAGTCCTTTTCACTTCTGGGAGTACTGGTAGACCCAAGGCTATTGTACAAGAGCACCGGTCATACGCCTCTGCAATTAGAGACTACGTGCAGAACCTTGGCCTGAATAAAGACACCAGATTTTTGCATTATGATGATTATGCATTTGACATTAGTAACCTGGAGTTCCTGGTTCCTCTCATTGTAGGAGGTTGCTGCTGTGTGCCGGGGCCGATGAAGACCGTTCAGGACCTGGCCAGCAACATTCAAACGCTTAACGCCAATATTGCCTTCCTGACACCTACTGTGGCCATAAAAGCAGATCCAGAAGCAATGAGAAATCTCAAGATCCTATGCGTTGGTGGGGAGCCTCTTCCGAAAGATCTTCTGAAAAACTGGGCTAAAAGCTCGACAACATTGATCAATCAATTCGGCATGGGGGAAGCAGCAGTTTGCTGTGCTTACAACAACAAAGTACATGACCCCAATAGCTCACCTGCTACTATTGGAAGACCGTCTAGTGGTGCAATTTGGATTGTCGATTCGACATGTCCAGAGAAGTTGATGCCAATTGGTGCTATCGGTGAAATAGTGATTGAAGGGCCTCATCTTTCAAGGGGCTATCTTGACCAGGATCACCAAGCATCAGACCGCACAAAGCCAGCTGGATTTCTTGAGAATATTCCGTGCTGGCTGAACGAGCTTCATCCAGATCGACAATCTGCTCGCATGTATCAATCAGGAGACCTGGCACGATGGACTCATGATGGACAGATCGAGTATATTGGGCGGAAAGACACAATTGTAAAGCTAGACGGGTGTCGAATCGATGTGATTGAGGTCGAGCACCTTGCAAGGAGATCTCTTACATCCGACGATACCATTGTGGTGGACCTTCTCGGCGTCATTGATGGCAAAGAAAATCCTTGTCTGGCTGCATTCTTGTATCTCAGCGGCCACCCAGAAAACAACTCCGAAACGGAAGAGCTCTTTTTGAAAGATGCAAGTCAAGATCCGACAGCCTCTCAAAAAGTAGGACGCATCAAGGAAGTTCTTGCCATATCCCTCCCGCCCTACATGATTCCGACTTTGTTCTTGCTAGCCACGCGAGTGCCACGTACACCTTCGAAAAAGACTGATCGCAGGATGATAAGACTGTTTTCACAGAAATTCTATGCTCAGGAGCGTGAAAAACGGAGTAGCCTCTCATCCCATCTTGGCTACGCACAACTTCTTCCTCCATAATCTTCCCTTCCGTATAATAGCTGAAAATAAATACTTCAGGATCTGATGGAACCATTCTTCGATCATGAATTTATGCGCCTCATGCATATTTAGTTGAAAAGATCAAATAATTGCCACGGGTCAAAAGCTCAATATCAGAAACCTCTACGTGAAGTTTCACATTAATATTACAGCTCTACCTAGGTACAGACTTCGGTCTAAGAGAGCCCAGGAAAAGCAGAGCCATAAGTCCTGCTACAAGTGAGATGACACCTAGTATGATCAGAAAGCATTCTCTCTGAACTTGTGTAGAGGAAACTTACCAAGACAACATTGTAGTACGAAATATCCAAAACTTCCCACCACGAACTCCGCTAGAAGGGGACCTGTTATAAGACCTGCCATCCAAGTCATATTAATCACGGCTAGAGCGCGAGTAAAGCCCCCGTTAGGACCAAATTTACCAGGCTCGCGCACTTCGAGGGCGTCAATTGTTTCTATACGGATTAATATTAGCTTGTTACTGTTTTTGATCAGGTTTCACTCACCAGTTGCCTGCATCGTGCCCACCCCACTGAGAAGAGATAATAAACATCCGGTCATTGCGGTACAGACCACGTATAGGCTCTTTCCCCAGGCTTCTTTCACCCATGGAAATAAATCATCGCTGAGGACCCCCAAGAGCACGATGAAAGGTATTAAACTAAAAAATCCTACCGTAGTTGGAGTCCGAGACCCTATCCGGTCTTTCATCCAACCTACTGGCGCTGCCAATGCAATGCCAGGCCCCTGGATCAATGCCAACAAGAATCCGGCACGAAGAGCTCCCCATCCAAATGCCATTCTCACGTGTACAACTAGAGTACTTTCGAAAGAGCCAATCATCACAGCATAAGCGTAAGCACAGAAAACCCCCGCAGAGAAAAGGGGTTCGCGGAAAACACAAACATGAAAGCGCCATGAAGAGAGTGAACGATTGGCCTGCTCAACTGGAGGCCCATCTTGTAAAAGAGGGCCTTGCTCCAGATTCTCTGTCACTTGCTGAGGGTCTACAGGCTTTTCTACCATAATAAGACGCATGACGATATCCGCCATGAGAAAAGCCAGTGCACCTGCCCACGCGCACCAGTAGCCTCCCATTTCAAACAGCAATCCTGCGAGAACCGGCCCAGCAGCGGTGCCCGCAGCTGTGAGTGTGGATGAAAGGCCGGCGATCTTGCCCATGTTCTCTGTTCCAAGATTCTCAGCCATGGTTGCCATCCCCACAATCCACAAGGCATTGCTAGTAAGACATTGGAAAAATCGACCAACAAATAGCCATACCACTGTTCATCCAGTCAGCTTGATCTTGGGCGTGGTATTGAATCACAAGAAATAAACAGAATATACATACACTGGCGTGTGAGCGATAAGAAGGCAGTACTGATCAAGGCCAGCATGAGGAGGGCCAATAAAAGCGTCTTCTTGCTAGAGATCCCCTCGGTCATTGACCCGATAAATGGGCTTGATAGAATAGACACAAGCGCGCCTTCAGCTAGGAAGATAGATGTATACCTCTGGGTCAGAGATGGGTCTAAGCCAATTCGATTCTCTAGCATAGTAGGTAACAAAGGTAGCATGAATGCAAAAAGCAGTTCATCTAAAAGTCACCGCAAAAATTAGGTGAAAGTCAGTATACATAAGCATCCAAGTTGCGCGCGGTGTCACATACCAGTGAATAATGCCAGCCCCATCGTACTGACGATAAAGGCGTCCGACGAGCGCCAGTCATGACCCCATGAGGCGCCATGCCCTTCGACATGACTTTGAAACATAATAATTCACTATCGAGTTCTGGGGGCTCGTAGAGCAGATTCACTGAAGTCTGGTATGGAAAGAAAACTCATGAAATCAGGGCGAGGTTCAATATCCGAAAGTCGATCCCAAGATGATTCAAGGGTGTTTAACGTTGTTTAGGTGTCCACAGGTAATATTACGGGTGGAACGATGCATCAACATCCACCCCAGAGAAAGAAGTAAAGACAAGTAGGAGAATAAACTGAGAGTTAAAGTTGAAAATGGTAAAGTAGATGGCCAAGTTTCAAAGACGTCTTGGCGCATCAGCCCTAACTATGCCGCTGACCGGGAAAGAGATTCAGCTTGGTAGCGACGAATCAACACTGCTGCAGACAAGCTAGACTTGGTAGACTAGAACTCAGCTTTACAGACATCGGGAGTATAGGTGGCTGTGGATACAGGTAAGTCTTCGGGGGTGACCTCATGACAGTTTATTCGTCCGGGCATTTGACTGAACTTATCGGCATTTTTCGGTGTATACCCCTTACATTGATGATTCCAAGGTTGGTGCATTCCAAGCCCTGGAGGTTATTGATGTCTTCCATATTGTTGGATGTACAGTGTTACCTAGTAGAATTAGTAAATACCAGGTTGTTTAATTTACTACTATTATCCGCACTTTTTTTTTTTACACTGCCCAGGTTCTTCAGTGACACCTGAGCATCCCAGAGTCTATTTAATACTACTACTACTACTACTACCTAGCTTACAGCTCGCTTAAAAATCAAATATATTATTGCAGATCATCCCTGTGGATATTCTGGTCTATCATCGGCAACCTTGGAGAATGAGGTTTAGAAATTATTGATTGGACACCTGCGAGTGTATGTTTACGTGTATTTCAAATACGGCACTAACCAGATTAAGCCTTCGTATATCCAATATTTTGTGGAAGACCTCGGGCAACATTGGGACAAAACTTCCCAGTCATCTAGGGTCCCATTTGGACAAAGGGTAAACTTTCGCAGCTCATCGAGACTTCATGTTCTCGTACGAAGATCAAGACCCTCATTCCTGAGGCACCAAGGTAGGAAAATTGAAGCGAATCATATCTTTGACAACGGTCCCACAAGCGAGGATTATTTCTAAACATGCTTGCTCGAATAGGATGTTACCGGCAACCCCCACCATCCTGTTACCAAGTTTTGCAAGATTTCTGGAAACGGCCAAACAGCAATCGAAACCAATAGTGGATCGAATCCTCCTTGCATACGAGCCATATCGATCTGGTTTGCCTTCTTGACATGCATCGGGCTAGACTGAAATCATCAGAGCAGAGCAATTTTCCTCCGCGTCTGCGCTGCACCAACGACTCCAGGCTTTCCAAACATCAGGTCCCATTGTTTTAAAACTATATGTACTTCCATCTTCCAATAATACTCGACTAATTTCAGATAGATGATCTAGAGTCATTTATTATTTAAGGGTGAAATACGAAGCTAATTAGTCACCTAATTCAGGTATTTCCTGTAATTTACTATACAGCATTAGAATCAGCCATAACTAGGCACAGGAGAATACTCAGTTGTTTTCATTGGGAATACTTTCTCAATTTGTGTTGAAAGAGCACCAACGCGGCGAATTTCGCTGCCAGGCTGAATTCCGAGGCCGTCTTAGTCACAAACATATCAAGGCAATTGAAGAGCGAACCTTTTTGGTGGTGAAAATACTATTTTTTGTTACGTGGTTTGGTGACTGACGATCGTGCGTTTTGATTGATGGAAATAGAGGCTATTAAGCCTTGGCTTTATATTGATATAGAGGGTGCAGATGCCTTCAAGTCTCTCTTATTGAAATAAATTAGATTCCTAGGTAGTACAGCTGGCGAGGAACTTGGAAGATAAGACCTGCTTTTCGCGGACTTGGCTGACTGATCACATCACTCCCAATATCTTTAGTCCTCAGAATGTAGATAGAATTGATAAGTTTATTCGACCATATATTACTCCGTACCAAGGCACACGATATCTGAATTACATGTACCTAGTAATGTACCTAGTAATGTACATAGTAATCAATTTCGGCTTTCTTCTTACGTTCAAGATTATCCTTTCAATATATTGGTTAATGTCATCTATGCACAGGTGTGTAGACTACTTCTACGGTTGTTGCCGAAACCTTGGAAATGCTTATTTGACTGTAGATCTACCCACTTACTTGATAGATAAGCTCGTCCATACCGGTGAGTAGATTAAGTTGAAGTGTTAGACGACGACAAATGTAGAGATTATAAATGTCCGAGTTAACAAACCTGGGAAGTTATAGCATGATAATTATCCATGGTGGTATGATAGGATCTATAGAAAACAACCCGAGGTACAAACGGTGGCTCGAACTAAAGCTTGGATTAAATTCACAACTTCTAGGATTTAGCGTCATTAAAGAACTACCAGAACCTATATATGGATTGGATTTGATCCAACTTTGGCTACTGGATCCCCCTGCTCTTGCCTTGGCAGAGAAGTAGTTACGAGGCCGGTGGTTTCCAACCTTGAAAACCGCTGAACCGCTCAAATGATGTCTTCAATACCACTATTGGCTGTAAAGTCCTGTTATCTACAGTCATCACTTACAGTTCGATTCTTATGACAGTTTCTTGGTCCTGAAAAAGTCCACTCCCTCTCCTGGGTCCCCTTCTATTTAATACTTTCGCTTTGAATTGTTATCACGCATTATGGGTATTGGGGCGGCCTTGGAACCACTGGTGATCGTTGTTGTACTTTTTGGAGGAACTTGGATTAACAGAAACCCTTCTTCATCACTATTTCAGAAGTCTTTTCGACGATCCAGTAGCTATGTGCGAACACTCTCTCACGATTCACTGGAGTCAGTATGTTCCAGCCCAACGTCCAACATTGATCTCTTGAGCCCTCGACCTGAATTTCGGTTATCTTTCTCGCCAGATGCCCAATGGCACAAGCGGCAGTTGAAACTTTTTGGCTTGTCTTTCAGCGTAACATCTCCCAACACTACCATCTTTCATGACCGACTGCTCAGTCGCATTCTTCGAAAGGTTCCATTTCTGGTCGAGTGTTGGTACTGGGCTTTGGTTTATTGGGTAGTTGACTATGAGGAAGCAACACAAAAGACATGTCTGCTGACATTGCATAGATATACCAACTCGGCCGAGTATTCACCGCAGTCACACTTAAGGGAGACACCGTTGATGTGGCCCGGCGACATGCCTTGCAGTTAATAAAGCTGGAACAGCAGCTGGGGATATTTTTGGAGGTCCCAATCCAAAAATACTTTCTCCAGCATTCCGACCTCATGAATTGCATCGACTGGATCTATTCGTATATCCACATACCTGGCACAGTAGCCTTCCTTGTCGGACTTTATTATTATACCACCACACGTAATCATATCAATCAGTCAGGAAACTTGCGGAACATGAGTGGATCGACGACTGGCCCGCTTCTCTATCAAGCTCGGCGACGGACCTTGGCAGTCTGTAACTTACTTGCATTTGCTATTTTTACTGTGTGGCCGTGCATGCCACCACGGCTTCTCAGTGATTCCACTCCAGAAGGACCGGAGTCTGATCTTGGCCGCAGTTTTGGATTTGTGGATACGGTCCATGGCGTCAACGGAGCAGGCAGCGTGTGGACTCAAAACCGCTTCTGCAACCAATATGGTAAGTGATTAAGTAGGGTTGTGGAGTGTGATCACAATTTGGGAAATTTCATCTAACAGACTCTGTAGCAGCAATGCCATCTTTGCACTTTGGATACTCGTTATTGATCGGCCTCACTATTATGACCATCCCTCTTCCATCTCGTCATATTCGTGTTCTTCACACTCGATTGCCACTGGGTATTGTTTGTCACATACCTTCCTGGTATCGCCTGATCTGCTTGGTGCTTGGTTTCCTCTACCAATTCATTATTCTGGTAGCTATTGTGACCACAGCTAACCACTTTATTCTGGATGCTGTTGTTGGAACCTTGGTCTGTGGTTTAGGTTGGTGGTCCAATAAAATACTGTTAAACCTGCTGCCAGTAGAGGATTATTTCCTCTGGCTGGTTCGCACTCAAAAGCCAGATCCTTCAGTGGCTCGAATGATGCATATATCCGGAGATTAAGACTCGAGTGGAGGAGAGCTGAGGCAACCTGCGTGCTTAGCTGGATTGTGATACCTCCTATAAACCTAGCACATTGCTTTGTTGACTTGTACATCATTATTATCCTAATCCTAACATCTGAATCCATTATTACAATACGATGCAGCGACAATGTACGTATGTACAGAGTAGAGCAGCACAGCCACAGGTCTTATCAAAGCATTTTTTACTGTCTTCCTTGATATTGAAGCTCTAGTTTCAAGTACTGTAAGCAGAGTAGTGTCATGTTCATCTAGCTCTAGAATATTTTATGATTGTCTGAGCTTCATCTCCAAACCAACAAGCTGCCCGGATTGATACTCTGTGACTGACTCAAGTTAAAAGTCCATTAAAAAGTGACGTATCAGAGACGCGATAGTACTTATTGACAGTCATGGATTACATCTCAGCCAAATCTTACCTATTACCCTGGTATCAAACATCGATCAGACCGGAAGCTATTGAGCTTCAATTTCAACCATAAGCCGAAATATTTACTCCTTTCCAAGTAAGGCTCTATACCTAGCCCTGAGGGTAGTGTCTGGGTCTCTCCTGCAGACCTGCTAGCTAATTAAATTATTATAGGTTCAGACAATGATCAGAAATTGTGAAACCTGGGTCATGCTCTTGAGTATGAAGACCTGCACAACATTGAAATCAATGAGCCTTGACTTGACGCAGCCAATTTCATAATAATAATATCAAAGATTTCAGAATATGCAAATTCTGCCGTTGTGGTGGTGAATAGCTGCGAGGCGTGAGGTCATTGCGGTTTCCGCTCAAACCCAACGCGTCCACTACCCGCGGTATCTGCGCGACTCTTCCTTCTCCACATCTTCTCAACAACCACTCCCCCTAACCAATTCCAACCATTCTACCCGCTCCCAATCCCTGAATCGGTTCTGATTCACAGCACAAATCTGGTCTCTTTATCTTTGCCATTATGGCTGAAGATGATCATGTTACCACTCCCGAGGCTGTCGAGCCTGTGAGCACGTCGACTGCCGAGAAGCCCACCGAGAAGGAGAACGTGACTGTAACTGAGAACGAGACTGCGACTGTCCCCGCCACTGAGGAGAAGACTGGTAAGCAATAATTTTCCCATCACGACCGCTAATCAAGCAGAAGCTTGAAGCTTCGCACCTTGGTCAATTTCACATTTTGTGCGACCAGAATCCGCTGACCCGCGTTATACCTCTAGAAACTTCCGCCGCTACAGACGAGAAAAAAGAAACCGAATCTGATGCAGATAAGGCTTCTAGCTCCGACAATGCGCCTGATTCCAAAGGCGAGGATGAGAGCACAGCTGCTGCGATTGCTGAGCCTGAGGCAAACGGGACTCCCGCAGTGAAGAAATCCAACAACCGACGCCAATCGTCTGGCGCCAATAAGCTGAACCGCAAGAAGTCCCAGACTCGTATCGTTCTCGACGCTAAGCCTGGTGACTACTACTTGGCGCGTCTGCGCAGCTATGCGCCGTGGCCCGCCATCGTTTGCGATGATGAAATGCTCCCAGAGCCCATTCTGGAAAACCGCCCCGTGACTGCAAAGCAGAGCGACGGCACATACCGCGCCGACTACGCAGATGATGGAAAGCGTGCGCATGAGCGCACATTCCCGGTCATGTTCTTTGGAACCAACGAGTTGTAAGTCCAAAACAGAAGCCTACTTGGACCTGATAATTATTGACTGGATTGATAGCGCATGGATCCCGAACACCCAATTGACTCCACTCGACCCGGCTGACTGCAAAGATGTCAGCGAGAAGAATAAGGCCAAGTCGCTGATTGCTGCTTACAAAGTCGCCGCCGAGGGCCACCCCCTCAAGTACTTCAAGAAACTTTTGGCGGATCACGAGGTTGCTTTGCAACAAGAAATTGAAGAACAAGAGGCCGAAGAGGCCGAAGAGGCCAAGGCCAAAGCTAAGGCCGACAAGAAGGGCAAGCGTAAAAGCAAGGCCGCTGAGACTGATGTGGAGACTGAGGAGGCGGATGCAAAGAAGTCCAAGCCCTCGAAGAAACGTAAGAAGGAAGTCGAGACTGATGCTGAGGCCGATAAGGTACGTTCTCATTCAAATAGAATTCCGCGACTAGCTTTTGAAACTGAGACATATTTATCTACAGCCTGCCGCCAAAACTCCCAAGGCTAACACAAAGCTTAAGCTCTCAACCCCCAAGCCTCCTGCCGAGGAAAAGAAGACTCCGGCCAGTAAGTCTAAGCGGGTCGCCCCCAAGAAGAAGGCCGCTGCCAGTGATGAGGAGGCAGTCCCCGAGCCCAAAGCACAAGAAAAGCAAATTGATCCGGAAGAATTACGCAAGCGAAAGGAGAAAGAAGGTAACGTTTAAGTCACCCCTTCGTCAATATCAACGATATGGCTGACTTTTTGTTAGTTCTTTTCCTTCGCCACAAGCTCCAGAAAGGCTTCATCTCCCGAGAGCTGCCTCCACAGGAAGAGGAAATGGCCACCATGGCCACTTACTTCGATAAGCTCGAAAAGCACGTTGATCTTGAAGTCTCGATCATCCGCCTGACCAAGATCAACAAGGTTCTGAAGATGATTGTCAAGCTCAACTCTATCCCCCGCGACGAAGAGTTTAACTTCCGCCACCGTGCCATGAACATCTTGTCAAGCTGGAAGAGCGCCCTTGACGTGGATGTTCCCGCGACCTCCGACAAGGATGTGAAGCCCAACTCGAATGGTCACAAAGACGATGAGACCGTGGACACCCCCAAGGTGGATACTGAAGAGGATAAGGAGCTCGAGAGTAAAACCGTGGACGATGATACCCCAATGCCGGACGTGGAGGCGGAGTCTGAGGAGAAGATTGATGAGAAGACCGAAGAGAAGGTCGAGGACAAGATCGAGGAAAAGACCGAGGAAAAAACCGAGGAAAAGACCGAGGAGAACACTGGTGAGAACACTGAGGAGAAGACCGTGGAGGCCAGCGCATAAGTATGCTCCGGCCCTCGCTTTCTCTTTGATCTGTTTTTTTATCTACAACTTGTGTACTTTGTGATGTCTGATGTCTGACGTCTCTGTTTCTACCATCCGTGTCTTCCGCCACCGTTCGCCCTGTAGCATCTGGAATCTGGGGCTGCTGGCTTAGGCTAGCAAAATGTTCTTTTATTTTTGTTCGAGTCAATGAAACATGTCTCAATGTATCCCAATATACATACTACCTAGGTATAACGGATGGCTCTGCTCTCTGAGATGAATGCCAGGTAAAAGATATCGATACTTTCTATACCCGCCTACGTAAAACTTCATCAGATCTTACATAGATATGCAGGTAATAAATATCAAAGGCCATTCCAAGGTTCAAGATCTCTTCCTATACATATAAGCCTACCTAGGTACCAGACAGGTAAGTAGAGAGATAGCCCTCGATTAATTCCAACGTTGAATCAGTTGCCCAAATACTATTATATACTACAAGGTATCACACACTGGAATAATCTAGGAACAACATGATGATTTTATAAAACAGAAGCCACCAATACCAAAATAACAAAGAGCCACAGCGCCTTCAATGCATTTAGATCAATGTAGATCAAAAGTATACCACATCTCTCACTTCGTGTCGTAAACTACATAGAATAGACACAGCCTTAGATAGATCAATGTTGTTTATCCTGAAGGCTAAGCAGTCAAACTTTCATCCACTGCCACGACAGCCAAAACGCAGATATCATCGACTTTACCGCCGCGGTAGTAATCACCGGGAAGATAGCGCTGAGCTTCTTTGGCGAAGGGACCGTCACGGCGGGTATTAACGCTAGCAATCTTTGCTTCACTAGCAATGGAAGCAGCAAGGACTGCCTGGAGGGTCATACTCTCAGAAGAAGAATCAGACGAGGAATCCTGCGTTGGAGTTGCAATGATACCACCAGGAGCAGTGAGAGCACCTAAGCTATTCGATGTATGAACTGCATACTCGGATGTGACACTCCAGGCTCCAGTGACAATCATGCGACTCGAAACAATCTTGAGTAGATCTTGGTTATTGAGGTTATCAAAGACACCATCTGTGGCAAGTATGAGCACGTCACCATGCTGCATCTGGAGATTGCTTATAGCCGCATCTTCGGGAAAGTCTTCTAGACAACCACCACCAAATATATTTGACTGGGCGCGCATGCGCGGTGGAATTTTACTAAGTTGATAAGGTGTATTGAAGGCATGAGTTTGAGGGGTGGAGTAATGGTGCACAGCTGCGAGTCGAAATAAGACGGAGCCTGAATCACCTAGGTTTGCGAGCTCAACATGACCACCCGGGAGACCGACACCTACAGAGGCGGTACTACCACCGGCTCTGACACTAGGGTCATTACACAGGCGGTCATAGCCCTCTCGCAACAACTGCATAGGCCGTAGCTTATCGGAAGGCTTGTCCCAGGTCAGCGCAGAGTGTGCCATATAGCTGCATATTCCATGCGAAAAATCAGCCGGGTCAACGCGAGATTCATTCCAGCCGCCGACACCGTCTGCGACAGCAAAAGCGACATAATTCGGTGCAGGGTCTTTGCCTATTCGGCTCACAAAGAAAGCATCTTCGCCGGAGTCAGGGCGATCCTGTCGGCGGGTAGCGATGTTCTTGTCATGAGAAACACCTATTGAATCATGTTTGCTGGCGTCGAAATTATAGTGATTCTGAAGTGGGTTGAAGCGGCGGCCTTTACCGGATGACGAGGCAGCAACCCGGTAGGATATATTGGAAGATTTGGGATCGAGCTGACGAGCCGGAGTTGAACTGAATGCTTTCCGGATACCGCGGTTCAGTTGTAGAGCATGAGAGCCATTGGTATTAGACCAGGGTCGGGAGCGAGCACCGGACGAAACGAGACCAGACTGTGGTAGACAGGAGATGCCGTCGCAAACAAGGGTTTGGAGGGTCTGGAGGCTGCAGGGCGCTCGACTATTGACAATTGAAAGGACCATGGCAGGGAGTTCTCGACCCACTGATCTTAAAGGTCAAAGGAGCATCTATTGGGAAAAGGAATGATATGATGTACGGAGTATAGCTCTAAAATTAAACGACATAAAGTTCTTATCGCAATTGACCGCCCTTGATGTTGATAGCTGTGGTAAATTTCTTATCAGTCAGTTCTGCCAACACCTTCCATCTACTATTTCATTTCACCTTTCACATCTCACCTTCCATTCTCTACCTTCGAATCTGTTTTCAACACCCAATTCATTTTTCAATCTCAGTCGCGTTCAATACCACGCCAATTTGGCAGTTCATTTTATCTGACCCGCCAAGATGATGCATCCATCGCGGAGAGCCTATGTCGAGGTAAGCGGTTTACCAGATCCCAGCGCGTTTTGAGCTTCTGGCAGGCTGAAGTCAAACCTGGGCACAACCTATAAAATTTGAAGTCCACTTTTAAACTGACTTGTGACTGATGACCAGGATTCCACCGACGAAGGTAACAGCATGGCGGATATTGGTATGTCACGGTTCTAACTGTGTCACATATTTCATATACTAAACGTGTTATTACAGCCATGCAAGATGATGTTGAGGAACTAGCTGATGATGTGAATGCCAAAGCACGAGTGCGAGAGATCTATGAACTATCGCTCGAGCGCAAGAAAAGGGCTGAAGCAATGATCGTGCCGACGGACGATGCTCGGGTGCGCATGCGATTGCGAGAGCTCGGAGAACCCATAATGCTTTTCGGTGAACCCAACATCCAACGTCGAGACCGATTGCGCGAGGTTTTAATGGTTTTGTCGGAAAGAGATGTACCAATGGAAGACGCAGCCACACCACAGGAAGAAGTTGCAGGGGAAGGAGACCCCAAGAATGAGGAGTTCTTTACACAAGGCCCAGACGAGCTCCTGGCTGCCCGAAAGACTATTGCCATTTTTTCTCTTCACCAAGCCCGAAACAGAATCAATCGCCTTAAGGAAGAGGCAAAGATCCCACTTAAGGAACATCAGCGTCAACGCCAGGCCATCTACCCCAAGCTTAATGAGGTCAAATTGTACGGATCTCTAAATTCGGACAACCGCCCAATCAGTATCTGTCGCTTTTCGCCTGATGGACAAATTTTGGCGACAGGAAGTTGGAGTGGTAACATCAAGTTATACAGCGTGCCAAATCTGGAGGAGAAGTTGGTTTTGGCGGGAGGACACAAAGACCGAGTTGGAGGAATCGCATGGCACCCAGGAGCTAGTTCTTCGTCAACCGTCAACTTGATTTCCGGAGGAGGCGAAGGAGATGTAAATCTTTGGTCGCTCGACTCAAAGAAGCCTCTGGCAACACTCCGCGGTCACACAGGGCGTGTTTGCCGCACCGAATTTCATCCTATGGGTCGTTACGCGGCCTCGGCCTCTTACGATTACACCTGGAGGTTGTGGGACATTGAGACACAACAGGAACTCCTCTACCAGGAAGGCCACTCACTCGAAGTTTATGCTGTATCGTTCAATAAAGATGGTTCGCTCGTAGCCAGTGGTGGCTTAGATAGTCATGGATATATCTGGGATCTCCGCACTGGACGACGGGTGATGGCCCTCCACGGCCATATGGGCGAAATCTACAGCATTGACTGGCATCCCGATGCGACTCGCCTGCTTACCGCCTCTGCCGATGGCTGGGTCAAATGCTGGGATCTACGCCAATCAAAATGTACCGCTCAAGTTGGTGCACACAGCAGTGTTGTGACGGATGTACGCTGGTATAAGGGCAACGGATCGGCGACCTTCGCACGACCTAAAGCGCCACCTAAAGACGAATCAGCTGATAGAAAAGATACCGGACGTATGTGGCAAGGACTACAGCCAAAAAATGCCGGAACTTTCTTCTTGTCTGCTGGATTCGACAAAACAGTGAAGATCTGGGGTTGTGATGACTGGGAACCTGTGAAAAAGCTGGAAGGTCACTCCGGCAACGTCTTGAGTACTGATATCAGTGAGGATGCGAAGTGGATTGCCAGCAGCGGTCACGATCGCACAGTGAAGATCTGGGGATACGAGTGATATTACCAAAAGCGAAGTGATATTGTACCACCACCATACCAAGCGAGGACCGTGAAGACCGTGAGGTCAAAGGATGCTCTCTTTTAACCGATACCTTTTTTGATACCTTTTAGCCCATATTATCTAGATCAAGCAATGTTTTCTTAATCTAATACTGCATCCTCTGTGTATTTGCTATATTTAGTTAGATATTTATTAAAGTATTTCACCACTGAACGGGTCACACTACTGAACGGGTCACCCCATCAATTTTACGCGTCAGTCTGGTGTTTCCATTTTCAACTACCCACCATGCCCCCCCTAAATGCTCTATATGTCCAAGACAAACAGGATCAGGAGAATAGGGTCTTATTAGCTTACCAAGCTTACAAGAATGGCGATATATCATCAATGCGTAAAGCTGCAGCTATGTTTAATATACCATTTTCAACCCTCCAACGCCGCCATTCTGGTGTCCAATTTCGTCTTGAAACACACCCACCGCAGTCTAAACTGACTGAATCTGAAGAGGATTCATTACTTCAATGGGTCGTCTCTCTAGATGATCGCGGCTGTGCTCCTAGAACTAAAGATGTTGGTA
This sequence comes from Penicillium taxi, assembly GCF_028828555.1. Lineage (NCBI taxonomy): Eukaryota > Fungi > Ascomycota > Eurotiomycetes > Eurotiales > Aspergillaceae > Penicillium > Penicillium taxi. Next base: position 3,119,924 of record NW_026643205.1, read on the forward strand.
GAATGGCTAATATCCTACTCGCCGACCGCGGAACCAACCCTCCTCTTACGATCGGTAAAAACTGGGTTACTAGGTTTGCGACGCGTTTACCTGAACTTAAGACGACCTATTCAACACCGCGCGATTTTACACGTGCGCGTCAAGAGGACTATAATGTGATCAATAATTGGTTCAAACTGGTTGAAAACACGATCGCAAAATATGGTATCACCACCGACGATATCTATAATTTTGACGAGACTGGGTTTGCGATGGGACGATGTGCGACCGCGAGAGTGGTTACTAGAGCTGGTTATTATGGTAAACGCGCAAAAAAACAGCCTGGTAACCGGGAATGGGTTACTGTGATAGAGTGTTTAGGCGCGTCTAGTTACGCACCTCCACCCTGTATTATCTTTAAGGGTAAGGTGATGATGCAGAGCTGGTTTGCTCCTGATCTAGGTTTACCACCTAATTGGCGTCTTGAGATTAGTCCTAATGGCTGGACATCAAATCAAATAGGGCTCCGTTGGCTTGAAAAGCTCTTTATACCTGCTACTGCTCGTACTAAAGGACGGTATCGCCTTCTGATCTTAGATGGCCATGGTAGCCATTTAACACCTGATTTCGACAAAATCTGCCAGGAGCATGATATTATACCATTATGTATGCCTGCGCATGCGTCTCATCTTCTTCAACCTCTTGATGTTGGGTGTTTTGCGGTGTTAAAACGCTCTTATTCTCGGCTGGTTGAGTCTAGAGTAGAGCTTGGTTTTTCCCACATTAGTAAAGGAGATTTCCTAGAGATATATCCTACTGCGCGTATTGAAGCATTTGCATCTGCTTCTAATGCGTTTGCTGCAACTGGAATCGTGCCACTTGACCCTACTAGGGTGTTAAAAAAGCTTACTATGCGCGTCGATACACCACCACCACCACCCTCTATAGGAAGCGATTCAAGTCGAAATTGGACACCTAAGACGCCTAGGACGCAGAAAGATTTACGACGTCAACACCAAGCTATATTACGCACTGTATCTCGAACGCCACCAACACCATCTAAGAGAGCATTAGACCAGATAGTAAAGGGTGCAAATTACCTATATCAAGAGAATGCTCTCTTACGCCTGGAAAACAGAGATTTACGCGCCGCCCATGAGAAAAAGAAAAAACAAAAAGAACGTCCGAATCGTCAATTAACAGTAGTAGGGGGTCTTACAATTCAGGAGGGATTAGACCTGGTTGACGCGTCGAATGGTGGCCCTAAACTTAATGATGCCAATTTACAAGAGGGCCAGGCGCCTGTAAGGGCGCCTGTAACCCAACGCCGGTGTGGGATATGTAAGACACCTGGACATAGGAGGGAAACCTGTCCTAGTAGGCCCATTCAGTAGTTTTTTTTTACTATATTACATAGTAAATAATGGAGTTATTGGGATTCATAAAAATAAGTGGGTCAAACTGACCCGTTCAGTAGTGTGACCCGTTCAGTGGTGAAATACTTTAACTAGTTAACTAAATAAGTCCGGGATGACGTAATATGTTAAGTCAGTCTTTTTTACTTCTCCAAGAGCTGCTTTTTCTTCCACAAATATTCCATAATGGCGTCGCTCTCACCGAATATGGCTCGGCACCTCTCTCGGCCATTAAAATCACAGTTTAATATATCATCCATCCTGTCAAGGTTGATCAACACAAGCGCAAGTCTACGTGATACCTATAGACTTCGCCGCTGCAACCCAGCTCAAGCCCAGACATACATCCAAGCACGAGATTTCATCGGGGCACAACCCATGAACCGCCGATACGCTTCTATCAAAACCTCGTCACAAACGACATCAGCAGGCGAATCAACAATATCGGGAGCCCCCGACATCACAAACCACTACACAATATTCCCCCGCACACTTCCAGCAGGCCCACCACCAGCCTCGCCATTCGAGATCCCAGCCAGCGATCTTCGCCGTGAATTCCTCCAGATTCAAAGCCTCATTCATCCGGACAAGTATCCCTCCGGTGAGACTAAGCAACATGCCGAAGCATTATCTGCCCGTATCAACGAGGCATATCGCACACTACTAGATCCACTCCACCGGGCACAATATCTTCTCCGCGAATGGCACAGTGTCGATGTCACAGCCGAAGATGGAGCCTCAAAGCATGCGCTCGACCCAGAGACGTTGATGGAGGTCATGGATGTTCAGGAGACGATTGAAGAAGTTGGAGCGTCGCCTGAAGCGCAGGCGGAGATCGATGCATTGAAGGTTGATAATGATTCGCGAATTAGACAGTGTATCCGTATTCTGGCGGAAGCATTTGAGCGAGGCGATATCGATGCTGCGAGGAAGGAGTGTGTGCGGTTACGCTTCTGGTATAGTGTCGGGGAGGGTCTGCGGGAGTGGGAGCCCGGAAACACGGAGATTCGACTTGTTCATAGTAGTTGATTGAGGCTTCCAAGGATCAAGAAGGCTTTCATATTCTAGATGTTGGGTAGCTGTGAGATGTATTTCGATATACGAACCCATCTATTGTATAGTAAGGCATTGCATATGAAAAAACGAATATTGAAGGGATTAAATGGCCCGGAGGTGAATAATACGAAGAGGGATATGTATCAGATGAAGACAGTTTTATTATTCTAGCTAAGATGCAACCAAGAGAAAGAATCTCCTCAAACTCCTAATCATAGTCCCGAAATGCAGTAACAATAACGCCCCAATCTAGTTCTTTCATACTGCTTAATCAGTCACATCTTCATCCTTGCCAGGAGACATTATATCCCGCCGAATCACAGCCCGAACGTGATTGAAAAATACAAACGACCACAGACAGATGATGCAAATAGACAATGCTGATCCAACGCCTCTGATAGCGGCGCTCTCAAATGCATTGCCCAATGTGATAGTTGCGATGGTGAAACCCGTATTGGGGAAGACCATGGCCCACCAGTTCAGGTGGAAGGAAGATGGCCTCGATCGAATAACGGCAATTGTTGCAATGAAAAAGAACCATAGACTCAGCGCCCAGAGAAATGCTCCAGCTGCTAGTGCTAATAGCTCGAGCACGCGTCCATCTGCCGCTGTATCTTCGCTGCCCATCACATGAAATGTCGGTGGCAGGCTCTGTGCCATGCCGATCAGTGCCAGAGCTGTGAAAGATGGTGGGCCAACACAGATAAACATGCCAGGTCTGTGTTCTCGAGATGGAAGACCCGATTCCATTAACCGACCGATGTAATGGGCATACATCATGAAGCTTATCGATAGGCCCAGGCCTTGGAAGGTGATACCAGCCGCAACTATTCGGATAGCCGCAGGACCTGGCTGACTTCCAGCGACGACAGATGCGATTGTCCCACTTAGCATGATGGGAAAAGCTGGTAGGATCCATGAAGGCATCATACTTTGTAGCTTGTATGTGACGGATGAAAAGACGAAGGAGTATTGAACCACAGCTAAGGCAAAGGTGCAGCCGGTATAAATCCAGAAGAGAACTTCCATGAATATGGAAAATGATGCAGTAGGATTCTTTCCGAAGTACTTCTCTAGCCCCATTATCATGGTTGCGATTGAGAGCCAGAATGTTGGGAAGAAGGGACCCTCACGTTCGTGGGTGAGAGATGTGAGGAATCCTCCATGGATGTAGAAGCGAGTGCAGAGTAACGAAGTGTTCATTGCAAACATAACGAGGTTAATTATATATATTATCAATCCAATCGTGTCAAGCCCAAGGAACCGGTTCGGCTGGTTTGCTATGAGGAGGGCTAAACCGCCCGTACTCATGGTGAGAGTGTACCAGGCCCATGTAAAGTGCTTGAGACGTTGTCGAATGCTAAGTCGGGGCTCGGGTTTATTGGTGTCATGTTTCTCTTCAACTTCGCACAAGACAGTCCTGCTAGACATTGAGGAATGAGTGAGGTAAGGAGAGTCATGAAGTGTCGTTGGTAGTAGACTTGACATGGTCTTCAGAGGGAAATTTAAGAAATAGGAAAGTAATAGAAAGAATGGAATGTTTTATTTGTCAAGGAAGGAACTGGGGAAGAGTGTTTGACTTTTGGAAGAAGAAAGAAGGAGTGAGAGAGAATATTTATGGCGAAGTCACAGATTCTAGATAAATCCTATGCAATTCCATCGTCGATCTCTACACATGAAGGAGCTTGGCCAAGAAAAGACCAAGACTATCAGTTTTCGGGCAATGAAGGTCTAAGGTTCAGTTCCACTTGCACATCTAACCTACCAGAAACCTCATAGTTATCATGATTCTTCTAGACCACACCGCTCACGAACCGAAAATAGATCGTCGTCGTCCCTCATCTTGGCAGTTGTGTGGTTTCAATTGTCTGTGCTGCTTGGAAAGTGGCTCGGCCAGGGTGGAAATCGAAATATGACGATCTACTGCATTTTGGACAAGGTTTAGCAGGATTCAAATGAAAAGAAAGTCGATGCCTAGCCGGAAAAGCATTCAGCAGCCAAGAAATGAGGTATAAAATAGTATACCCCTGATATGACCATGGCTCTGACACAGACCCTGACATCAACCTTGATATCTTAGCCATGACTGACTGAAGATGTGCAAGGTTGCACGGATGGTGTATAAGAATCCGTATTCCGTAACTATTTTCCGGCCCGATTTCTGATGAAAAGTGTACTACAGTTTCCCGATTGGAATAGAAATGTGCAACGTACAGACAAGAGTCATGATCGACACCACTGCCAAGGGCTCCACAGAGTGAAGGATGGAAAAGGGGATCAATAAAGATAGATTGAACCAAATAGGTGAGAGAAATCAAATTGGAGCAAATGAATCTCGTGCAATAGCCCATGACTAGCTTTGGACTTGTATACTCTTATCTGCCTTGGTAGCTTCACAGCCTCAACCTAACACTACCCTAGGTTTGTAGTAAATATGACTATTACCTGCCAAGAGTGGACCCTAGTATGTAATGCGTCGATCTGTATCTTTTGATTGGATTTTACAATGAAACGGGAGTATAATTGTGCCATTTGCCAAGAGTCCAAAAAGTCCATAGTATTCCGCCCCGTCACTAGTGCTCAGGTAGCGGAGTCGCAGAGTATATCTCGATCTTCATCTTTACCCTTAACTAAAAGCACAGATTCCAGAAATCATAAGAAAATGAAATAAACTATTACTCCAAATAGAAAACCTTCAAACTTGAAACTTCACATCATGCGGTAGACTAGATCTGATGCCAACTCTGGTATTTGATCTAATAGTTCTCGGAGGCTTTTCGGCCCGGCATCGGCCCGCTTAAGATCCCGATTAAACGGTGTGGCATCTCCGCTATCTTGATGTCCTGCTAGATCCTTCACTTTGCATGCTGCATAATGAGTCACCAATCGACGAAGCTCGTTTTCACGAAGCTGAGTTGCCGATGTAGGCGAAATCGGCTCCAGTCTGGTCGTCTTGTTATAAGTGTACCGCAGCAATTCCAGTACCATCGAGGCATGTCGTGAAGCCAAATCACTATGGAGATCCGGCCGTGATTCTACCAGCTCTGCCTCCTCTGTTTCTTCGTCTGCACCCTCGAATGAGATGTGCTGCAAGTCGTGATGCAGTTTTCGTAGGCAGAGCTGCGCCAAGGCAGGAATGAGGTAGCGCGTGGCAAAGACATATAATTTGGCGTGAAACGTTAGGTAGGGATAGTCATCAGCTGCAGTGTCGAAGGGGGTCTGTGTGTTCTCGTCATTGTATTGGAGTGAAATGAATTCATCCCACAGACTCAGTCCTGGTGTGCGAGGGGAAGAATCGGATTGTTTGGCAAAGGACATGTCGATGGTAGGCTTTGGCAATTCCTTTTGTTCTTCGTCTTGAGATTCCGCTCCAGCTTCAGCTTCCTCTTGTCCTTCTGCTACAGGCTCATCTTCAGCTTCCTCTTGTCCTTCTGCTACAGGCTCATCTTCAGCTTCCTCTTGTCCTTCTGCTACAGGCTCATCTTCAGCTTCCTCTTGTCCTTCCGCTACAGGCTCATCTTCAGCTTGCACCTCCTTTTCTGTTCCTTGCTCGGTCTCTGCATGTTCTTCCAAAGCGAAAGTGTTTACTTCAACAGTCTCTTCTGGGTGGGCTTCCGGGGGAGGGGTTGATGGTGGTGTGAGATTGGCAGGCTCCTCTGTTGGTACAGACTCCTCCATCGGCTCAAGCTGAGGTGCTCTCCTATCTTTCTTCCATTTTTTTTCCTTTCTAGATGTTGGAGTTGTCCAGTCCCATATGCTTGACTGGCATGGTTCATCTTCTTGCAGGTTTTCGACTGGATGGAATTCTTCGATTTCTCCATCTCCATGCTCTGATTGTGGAGTATTCTTTACTTCTTTCTCATCTTCATCTTCTGCCTCTTCGGCCACTGGGGCAGGCTCGGGTGCATGGTTTACCGGCTCAACAACAGTCCCAACTGGTGGCGTTGGAGCTGGTGGAGGTACAGCAGAGGAGACTGAGTCCGAACGACAGGTATTTTTCCAAGAACTCACACTGCCGGCACTCTCGATGACACCAGTAATTATCCTCTCCTCCCGTGGTACCTTGTAGTCACCAGTGTATGCATATTCACAAAAGGCAACAAAGGTCTCAACATCTTCATCCTCCAGAACTGCGATACGGTGCTTGGATTCTCGAGTGTGTCCATTATTCATGAGATTATGCAGCGGCTTCGATACATGCTGGGCAAGTGCCGACTGAATCGAGAGCTTTGTATGTTCTGGTCCGACAAGAAAGGTAAATGAATGCGAACGAACGATGCTTTAATTCAAATTAAGTCAGCACAGGTCACTTTGTTATTTGAGCTTTGACAAGAGGATTTCTTACCTGCTGAAATCGGGTGACATTGGAATCGGTATCCTAGCAGGAGCTAGCGTGATCAAAATGAATATGAAAAGCCCAAAACGTCCCTGAGTCACGTAAATGCTACTATGGGGTTCCTATAGCTTAAATAATGAACTTTGGCCAATTCATCAAGATATTAGATGCGCCCTCGGGCAGACCGTGAGTGTGAGCTACGTGTACAAGCCTGACCCCTCTAGCTACCTGATCTGTAGTATGAAGTAATAGTAGGGTATAGTACTATCTAGCAGGGGTTTAATGCAAGCTAAACAAATTGTACCAATTTCTCTCAAATACTAAACACAAGATGCTTCATCCCTGCCCCTACCTAGACGTTTCGTACTTCGAGGCAATGGAAATCCGTTCCCGTTCGTGCCCAATCCCAGCCTTCGAAGAAACCCAACTCAGAACTGCGGGCCTCACTTTGATTTACCCACTTCGCTCAAGTTCATCTGCAGCTTCACTTTTTAATTCGAGGGAATGGAGTTGTGGCGGTCAAGAGTTCGTCTCGTGATCTAGAGAGTTTGAAGCCTAATTACCATTTGCGGTCAGGGACTGAAATCGCCTTACTATATTTGCAGACAGACTCCGGATTTTCCTTTTCATTCGTTACTTCTGATCGGGCTTACTTCTTTAGCCTTGGAAGCTGAGAAGATAAACGGGTCTTTGGCTATAATGGTCGGCTTGTTTCTCCTACTTATCAAGCTTTGAAGATAATCTAGTCATGAGATAGGCGTTTACGCCTTTATCTCTTATATTGGTGCTTATAAGGCTATGATACATGGGAAACTGGACTTGATTAATTGATCTCATAGAGAAGCGAACTTACATTATCTGGGCATTTAGGTATCTTTTCCAGAACCCTGGAAGACCACTTGAGTAGATACATTTCATTATACTTATGTATTTTATATCACAACATCTATAGCGTATTCACATAAAACATGTCCAGATGAGGTCTAATCATTATTACTCGATATCATAATCAAACCTTGATCAGTGTCTTCTCCTTAGTCGTCTTGAAGTCCCTGCTCGAGAATCCTGCCTTGAAAGTGAAGGAGCCGGTAGGGATCCGCCAGTCTTGAGCAGCGACATCCCAGTAACTAACATCTCGGCGCATCAATTCAAAAGTAACCGTCTTCTTCTCACCAGCAGTAAGCCAGATCTTGTCAAAGCCGCGAAGTTGGCTTGGAGGAGTACCAGATGGTGTGGAATCAGGGAACTGCACGTAAAGCTGGGGCACAGCGTATCCATCTACATCTCCAGTGTTGGAAACCTCTGCCTCCAGAGTGTACACGGTCTCCCAGAGCTCTGGATTACCACCGGGTTGGGTAGGTTTGTAGGGTGGTAGTTCAGTAAGGCCTTGCACAACAGATCCCTTTGATTTGAGGTCTTTGAGATTGAATGTTGTGTAGCTGAGACCAAAACCAAATTCATAGCGAACAGAGATGTTGTGAGCATCAAAGTACCGATAACCAACCTCGAGCTCCTCGTCGAACCAGCTTTGCCATTCATATGTGCCGTTGTTCTGCACAGCTGTGGTCAGGGGTGCGTTATAATCGGACTCGTTGTTTGCAATGACATAAGGCAAGTGGCCAGATGGGTTCACGTCTCCATAAAGTACATCAGCGATGGCATTTCCAACCTCTTGACCAGCGTAGTGAACCGCCAGAATAGCAGTCACATTTTCATGATCCGCAAAAGGCATAACATTAACACCACCTGATTCTGTGATAACAACAGTATTGTTGCAGGCGCCGGCGATAGCTTCCACAACTGCATTGGCATCCCAGTCAAGGTCCAACGAGGTCCGATCGGAGCCTTCTGCAAAATAGGCCTTGAGGAAAACAAGGCAGACGTCGGGTTCTTGGGGAATCAGAAGTGGGTAGGTCAGATTGGCCGTGGTGATAAAGGTGTTGTTCAGGTAAGACTGAACCAATGTGCCATCTTCGCGGGCACGAGCATTAATAGCATCAAGAGGCGTCACAATATACGAGAATCGACAGGAACCAGAACTGGTAGAGCCTGCAAGAACACCATATTCAAAGTCGTTTTGAAGATCGGGACCCTGAGTGAGCGGACCAGCAGCGTTACCGGCAAGAATGATATTTTTGGGTTTGCTGAGAGGTAATGCGTTTTTCTCGTTCTTGAGAAGGACTATCGAGTTAGCACCGTGCTCGCGAATAAGAGCACTGTGATTAGCTCGGACATCACGGTTGGTTGCACCGGTGAAAGTCCAGTTGTGAATCCATGTATCAGGAGGGGAATCAACATTCAACGGACCAACCGAAGCATCAACACTTGGGTAATCCTTGTCCTGACCAAGCAAAAAGTAAGGAGTCATGATGCGGACGATCATATCGTCAAGGCGATCTAGTGACACGGAGCCATTCTGCGCAGCAGATGTGAGGTTTTGCCCGAACCAGGATCCCTGATCCCAAATCTCTCCATAAAGAGTGAATCCTCCAGGCATGGTCATGTCCATTCCAGCTTCAATGGATGCCACACCACTGTGGGTAGCGCCCCAGTCAGACATGACATATCCCTGAAAGCCAAGTTCCTTCTTGAGAAGGTGATTGAGGAGGTACGAGTTCTGACACGCGTGAGAGCCATTCAAACGGTTGTAAGAGCACATGACACTAGCCACCTTGGTGCGGACGGAATTTGCAAATGGCCACATGTAGATCTCGTGTAGAGTTCGGTCATCAATGTTTGAAGAAACCGAATCCTGAATGTAAGTGGTTGCTGCGGCCTCTGGGTCATAGGTAGGGTTGCGTTGTGTTTCCTGCTCGTTGGCAATAAAGTGTTTTGCGTTTGCCTGAACGCCCGCATCTTGCATACCGTTGATAGTGACCTCCATACAGACACCGGTGAGATAGGGATCGGCAGCGAAGCCCTCCCAAGTACGACCATCGTAGGGACTGCGGCCGAGAGGTCCTCCTATAGGCCCCAAGATAACATGGGAGCCCTTTGCCTTGTGCTCCGAGGCCAGTGCATATGCTCGGTCATACAGTAGCTGGCGGTCCCAACTGGCAGCAGCGGAGACACTACTGACAAAGACACTAGAGTAGTCTCCTTGTTGCACACATTGAGGTCCGTTTTGGAGGCAGAGGCCGGTGAAGTTGAGACGCGGAATAGGAAGAACGTTACCAACGCAAGGACCAGGTTGGCCTGTTGCCATCCAAGACTTCTCATCAAGGGTAAGCTTGGCCACCCATTCTTTCGCCTTGAGTACGGATGCTTCCCAGCCGCCGTTTCCAGTTGTATTTGCTATATTGTGTCAGAAATCGAAGAGAATGTATATACATTGAAGGTCACTCACGGGAAGGGTAGACAGGCGGGGAGCTACCATAGGGAGTTAAAATAGTAGTATTGAGTGGCTGAACATAGCTGAAATCCTCTCCGGGGTGATTGATAGGAGCTTTGCAATAATCACTCTCTGCCACCGCCAAAGGTGCCGCAGAGAGCATCAATGCCCCGACTAGAGCTTCTGTTGGGAACATGCTTCAAGAAAAGGAAGATAAGTGCTTGATATCAAACTCAAAAAGACAGAGGCCCTCTTAGCAATTTATATTCTGGGGATTCAGACATTCTCCGGACTTTTCCTCTCTGAAACCCCCACGGATCCACTTTAGGTCATTCGATGATGCCAACTGTGGCATCTAAACTTCGAAGGGGGACCTGTAAGCCGGAGTGGAGAAGTACCAAAGTCCAGCTATACAGTGCTAGTGTTGAGACTCGAGATTTTCGGGGCAAGTGGACGGAGATACACCGATAATGCGGTTAGTGAATGCTGATCTTCAGATTCCAAGTTTACCACCACCTGAGCATCTTCCAAGGACCAAGACTATGGTCTTTCTCGGCATGCCGAGTACTTCTGTAGATATCATGATATATCGTTTGAAAAGCGGCCTACATAGGCCTAGGATTAGAGGATCGAGCCCCTTGTCATATGCCAGGCACTATGCATGATGATCCTGGCCTGATGTTGTGGCGTGACGTAGAACGGTGAGAAGGTTTGTGGCTTTCCGGGTGAACTTCGGCTCCCCCGCACTCTAATTCCATTGGGTAAAAGTCAATTGAGAACGAGTCTTGCAAATCTCTCATTAGTTTTACAATAGGCCCATCTTTTCTCCATAAGTATACCTTTTGAATACGCTGCACGGCGATAATATACCTGCCATTTCGAGATATCGGTCCTAATCTGTGCAGACTACATAGTACTCCGTATATTTGATAGGCAGGATACTGCCATGTTGGGAACTAGTGCCAACCCTGATGACCCTGACCTGTTTAAGTAGAGTACTACCTGGTGTTGCGGAAGTGGAGAATTGGCTCCATATCTACGTGATTAGGCTAAATAAGAGTCTGCTATAAAGTAATCTCGCGCATTTAGCCGGAAAGATGACGTCTTTCAAACTACCGAAGATCATGTTACCGAGGCTAGCTATGGAATATGTTTTATTTAATATTCACAATAAGCTTGAAAGCTGAGTCATGTCATGTTACACAGGTTCCAGAAAGAGTGGGTACTTTTGCTGCTTTTCGCATTCCAAGGCTCTCTATTATTGTCAGTCGACAATACTACCAGGCAGAAATCCTACTATGGTAGAGAGGTATATGAGAGGTAAAAGATGTGTGTATTCAAAATAATAGCTGCTCTATATCAGTGACTTCGCGACCCACACCGTAAATATCAATTCCACCTATTCTATACATTCACGATTTATCCATTCAAAATAGAGTATATCTCTCTCTATCGCCGCTACTAATGAAGGATGGTCAGGTACTATTGATCTATCTTCCATCTTTTTCTCATTTATTTCCATCTCAGCCTCCTACTGATCCCGCTGTGGTGGCTCATAACCATATGTTTTTTTTATAATCTTTTGTCCACTTCCTATCTTTGGCCGCAATCTTTTTTAGCTTTCCTAGTTGTAATTGCGCGATTTGCATCACATCATATAACAAACCAGTATCTTGGAGATCCTTAAGCTGTCGTTTCGTTTTTAGGTGACGGGGTAGTTCTTGCGTAACCCTCGTATGCTTAGCTATATCTTTACACAATTTAAGCTCTTCCTGGAGTAATAGGGAATGGCGGTAAAGACGTAAGACTCCGCTGTAGCTTCTCCTGGTTCTTCTTGGGCGTTTTCGTGGTTTTTGGAGTATGTTTAATACTAGACGATGATAGTGGCGGAGATGGTGTCGGGTCTTCAGAGCGTTTAGCAAGGCCACCTTTAATAAGAATAAGGTCAAGTAGTTAATTATCGCATCCCATTGATTATTTAGGGAGCTTAAGCCCTTATTACTGTTTTATAGGATAGATACCACACCTTTTAAAAGAGTCTCGAATGATTTATTGAGATTTACTTTGTAGATTAAGAAATTATAAACTAGATCGTAAACTGAAAATTGTCAAAATTTAAAATATAGACGCTATTTAGCCTCGAGAAGTTGATATCCCCGGGGCCATAACTCAAAGTGGGCAGATACAAGTTTACGCTTTCAGGCTTCATGCTTGAACCTTGGAAGGTTACTGCTAAAGCTTAAGCTGATAGTAGAATAGAATAGGAAATCACCAATTGAATATATCATAAGAAGCCAAGGCAGATAAATGTCTACAATACTGATGGATCAATGTCCCATTCCCCTCGCATTGTTCTCCTGCACAATCTGCCAATACTTCTCACGACTGCGAACCCGGAATGACTTTCCATACTTGATCATAATCAAAAACACAAGAGCACATGCCAGACCAACAAAAGCGACGGAAATGAAACAATTTTGATAGCCCATGTTGTCAACCCAGGGCGTGATACTATAGTCAATAATCAGCCAAGCATTCGGTAAATCAAAAGAAAGTATTCCTTACCCATATCCGATGGCAAATGACATGGTGTTTCGAACCAGAATGACAGTAGCCATGGCTATTCCACTCAGCTCTTGGTAGCTATCAACCATGTAGTTGACGCTGAGAGTGATACCGCAGGTATTAGTGAAAGCCAAGATGCACATGGCGACAATTAAACCGAACCAATGCACATGATGGGCAGCCCCTACGCCCCAAAGAATAAGAGAACCAGGCACGAGAAAAAGACAGGCGAAAAATGGCCATAAGCGGTGCTCTGCCTCCATGATACCTCCATTACGGCGGGCGAGCTTGATGGACAGCCAGTCGCTAAGACGGCCGGTGAAAAGAGATCTAAGTAGTTAGTTCAGTGTCCTTGAGATATGACGAAGAATAAATTACATACCCAAGTGCGACGCCAATAATACAAGACACATAGCTGAGACCGACCATAGAAGATCTGCTTTTGATCAATATAATGATTTGAAAGAAGAGTAATGATGACTGACCCAAAGTTATAGGGGGCGGAGCCCAGGATGAGCGATGCAGTTCCATTCAAAATATTGAATAGAATCAGATACGAGCCGTAGGAAAAGCTGATTCAAAATTAGCGATCGATATGTTCTACAGAAGTGATACTGAGCACTTACCCGGCATAGAAAATGACCGGCCACGATAAAAAGTATATAGATTGCCAAAGTCTTCGAAACATATTGTTCTTATCCTGCTTTGGCCCCAGAATTGACAGCTTTTTCAGGTAAGACTTCTTCGAGTAGGTTGAGACTGTACCAGCTTCCATCGAAGCTGGGTGGTCAGACACAGGAACTCTCTTTTCATTCTCCTCAGACCTGGATCCATGAGAGCTGTGAGAAGAAACGAGGTGTAAATTGGCGATACTGGGATTGGCAACGTTCTTTCGAACGTAGTTAGTCTCTTCCATGAAGAAGAACAAGAAAATTATGGCGCCTCCGCAAAAGATGCTAGCCCAGTAGAAGACCCACTGCCAGGCTTGATATTGGGCAATAAATCCACAGATGACAGGAGCAAAGTAGTTGCTGCCAGCAAGGAAAAATGCGTAGAGACCCATGTAGGTTCCTCGCTCATGTGTGAAGTACTGCCACTGTCAGACCTGACTACTGGATCACAATAGATTGATATGTGAAGCCTACCACGTCGATCACACTAGTCTCTGGGAGAGATTCAATAGGAGCAGTAAAGAACCCAAGAAAAACGTTCCGGGCAATCCATTGACCATAGGTAGTACCGTATGGGCTGAGATTTCATTAGCAAGATCTCTCTTCACAGAATAGATATCATATAGCTTACCCCCACACGGTAGTGCCCTGGAACTAAATTAGCTCGTGTGCGGTAAAAAGCCAAGTATTCGACTAATCGCTACTCACCAAGATTCCCGCAAGGGATAGCATATATGTTAATCGTTTTCCGAACTGCATTGCGAATGGCTGCCAGAAAAGCAAGCCCCATCCCGCCAACAAAAACATATAGCCAGTGCCTTGATTGAGAGTATTAACTGATAATCCAGTATCATCTGATATCTGTGTCTCTACTGAATAGACGACCGAGCAGGCGATGCCCGCAAACATAGTATATCTAGATTCATCCAACTTGTCAGCAATTGCCTCAAGCAGACCGTGAACTGTTACTTACACGCTCACGCAGATAGTGGATAAGAGCTTTCGTCTTTTACTCCAGTTCAATGGGTCATCTGGATCATCCGAGGGAGTGGGAATTAACACAATATCCTGATCTCCACTTTCCAAATGTCTCGTATGAAGAACATGTTGGACGTCGATAAGTGTGACTGTGCCCGGAATAGCCGAGCTATCTATGGTAGATACCATGGTATCGGGCTGTTGGTGCAGAATTGTACTCGTTGACTCAGGCCGGTGGAAGGGGGAAATGGTGGATTTGATTTGGTAGCAAACAGGCTACATAAGTATTGAACAATTGACTGCAGGGATATCAGATTTATCAGATAAGGAGTTAATCTAAAGCTTTGGAGGTATGCAAATACAACCTTCCTATGTTGGAAAGTTCCAAGTTAAGGTGAATCAAGCAAAGCGAATCAAGAGATCAGATCATCGTAAGTTTATCCATTTTGGGATTGAAATACCCAACATGCGCGTGTGGACAGTATCTATGTACTATGAGTAGGAAGAAGCTAGAGAACCAACGATAAGCCTGAAGATAAGTGACCTTTCCCCGCACTTTTACTCCAGAAGGTATTGATACTACTTGGATGATACCTTTTTATACATACATCAGTGCTAACTAGATTACAATTAAAAGTTATGTAAGGTTTCCATAATTTAGTTTGATTGAATCTTAAACGTTTCTTCTACCTTCTGCATAAAAAGTTATTGATGACTGCTTCAACAGAAGCCGAAGATCATTGCTTCATACCTAGGTACACAGATAAAGTCAAGATAACGCCATAAATCATCATGACTGGACAGTATCTTATCATTAGTTTCTACTAAAGCGATGATAGGGGAGCAAAGAGATTTCTCTATCAACTTAAAAGTGTTGATTCTTATCAACCTCATCATCTGATATCATAAGAGTTAAGTCCGCTATACCCAACTTCTCCATTCTACTTTTCCACGCCTATCATTTGGAATTAGCCAAAATAGGACTCGGCGCAAATGAAGGATCCATAATTGAGTCATTGACTCCAACTGCTATCTCGGCATGGCTGAATATAAGGAGCCAATGACAATTTTATAGATACATCTCTTACTCTAGACCCCTACACAATTTCTCTTTCAAGGCATTTATCTCGCTGAAACTCACTGGATTTACTTGCCCTGTTATGTGAAGTGACCAGAACTAATCGTGTCCATATACTTAGCTCTGGAGGCATTTGATAACCGAGAATATAGAGAACGTTAGAAAGCTATGTGTTGCTCAATATCTCGAGAGTCTTACAGCAGTACCTAGGTATAGCGGAAAAGGATTCTCGACTGGTGATCCTGAGCTAAGTTTCGTTGTCTTCGGGTGTATGGCTTGCTTTGCCGTAAACTATAGAACCGTGAAGTAGAAGGTTGAATCACAGGACGTTGAGAGAGAGAGAGAACCTCCTTTCCAAGGTTATTTGAAGGAAGCATAAAGACTTCACTTACAACAATCTTCTTCTGAAGCCTCGGAAGTGAAGATGCACTCAAACAGTGTAACGCCAATTTGTTCCAAGTGCGAGTCTTGTCATCCCATGTAGTGCATATCTATATTTAGCCTGTTTGGTGCACCACCTAGGCACGGGCGCCAACGTACAAAACAGGTATGATAAGTAAATATTACACGATAAAAGATGAAGAGATTTGTTGAAACCTGCAACGTAAATATTCTGCGCAATGACGTCAAACAGAATTCTCACTAACGTAGGTTGCGTATCCATCTGGTTGTAGGGGTTTCCCATGTAAATAGACCGGCTATTTCGCATAACTAATCTTGATTTGGTTATCAGAAATCCTCAGGCAGTACTCGCCGAGGACTTCTTTGCTAGCTTTGGCAGCAATCACTGCAGGCTTGATACTTTGATGTCAAAAATCAGCACCCCTGGAATAATTGATAAACTTGGTATCGTCAGGGTTTTCGTCCTCAGTCTTCGTAATTACTCTAAAGTGACGGAGACAACAGTTGATATGATGGCATACGCTGATGCCTCTCTACAGAACAGAACAACCTAGCCCTGGGAGTAAAAAGCAGCTTCTGATGCCGGGTGTATAAATCATAGTTCAACCAGTAATGTACAGATCGCCAAATCACATATCGAGCAAGACAGTCCAATGGAACTGTCGGGTACTCGATGGAAACTAAAACAAGTGAGAAGATAGAAAATGAGATCGTTCGATCTAATATGATGCACTTGGAATATCGCCTTCGTCGGGCAGCTCGCTGGCGACCTCCTGGATGAGTTGGATCAACTCATCAATATCAGGGCGATCAGAGGGCTCAACCTCGAGGCACTTGCGAACAACATGCTTAACAGATGCGCTAACCGTGCTTCCGCTGTTGCTCTTTGAGGCGGCGTCGTCGCCACCAACCTTATTTTTGCCCTTAGTAGCACTGGATTTCTCATCGGGGAATCTCCAATCTCCACCAAGAACACACATGCTCAGACTACCACCGGTCTCTTCACTGCGGGCCTCGAAGGGGCTCTTGCCATACAAGCATGCATACAATGTACAGCCCAGCGACCAAATGTCAACCTTTGTGTCGATGATAGATCCAGTCTTCACATCAAAGAGTTCCGGGGCACGGTAGGGCATTGTACTGTGCTCTGCAGCTGTATCTTGCACTGCCAATGCCAGGGAGCGGGAAGTAATGGCGATGGGACTCGGTGCTAAAGAGCCGAGGTCCATAAGAATAGGAGACTGGCCATCATCGTTGATCATGATATTTCCTATTGAAGTGTTAGCTTCTCGGGTATACTACCACTGCATGCTACTCGTGCTTACCAGGTTTGATATCGCGGTGGGAATAAGGACGAAGATCTCCATCCTGAACGCCCTCCTGACTGATCGTGACCTCATCATCCATCAAGGGCTCAAATTCCTCATCTTCGTCGGCATTATGGCTGACTTTTCGCTTCGGTTTCATCTGCATCTTTGTTTCCTCGTCTGCCTCCTCTCCTTCTCTCTGTACTGCCTTCGCCTTGCGGGCCGCCACACCATTCTTAACCCGGTATTGATGCATGCCCTTGAGAGCATTGGCAACACCGAGCATAAGCATCATTAGACGCTTTTCGGGAAATTTGGTATGGTTGACTAGGTTGGCGTTGATGGCATCTTGAAGATTACCGCGTTGGTAATACGGCAACAAAATGTACACTGTCTTCGAACCAGCATCCCCTCCATCAGATCGGAATTTAGAGCCTGATTCTGTGGATACGCAATGATCTATCGAATGGATGATGTTCTCTTGCGAGGTGAACAAGTTGTAGGCTTCGACTTCCTTCAAAGCTTGTGACACGGATTCTTGACCTAGAGGGCAACGGATCTTTTTGAGCGCGAAAAGTTCAGAAGTTGCTTTGTCTTGAACGAGGTATACATAGGAGAAACCGCCCTGTTGTATTGAGTGATATTATTAGTTTATGCCACGGTCTCGTCTTCATTTCTAGTCAAGATCCGGGGGTTGATCCCATCCATCTCATACCTCGCCTAAGAGTCGGAGAAGCTTGAAACTCCGATTGTTGATCTTCAGCTGCGGTGAGCTAGGGAAGCAGCATAAGCAATCTGTGAAGTTGTAGAGGAGATCGAAGAAGTATTGCGCCATGGCTGGTACGCGGCTGCCTCGAAGATAAGATGAAAAACAGAGGATGCGTAGTGAGACCGCGATCAGCACGACATCTATAGAATGAAGAAGAAAATAAGATAGAGTCTTAGAAATTGTGCAGTTAAGGTAAGGGAGTGGATGTCGAATTGGCGGAAGTTGTGGTTAGTGGATAGAATGGATTACAGAAGCAGTGGAGGCTTGCATCTACTAAGGCACGGTACCTCCGTACAGGTATTTTGTTGTTCCCCCTTTCTTACTTCACCTCATATACGAACCTGACTTTGGAACAAACGGGTTTCCTTTTTTCATTTTGATTCCTCAGTCGGGTAGGATTGGAGCCTAAGAGAAATGCCCATTGGGCTCTACTATTTAATTATCTCCTGACGATCTCGCACTTCTTTTCCGTTATTCCTATCTTTTAAACCCAACACCCGCTTTCTATCTCCGACCCCTCTTACGTTTGACTCTACAACAAAAATGCCTGGTGAAGATGTCCAGGTTGGTGACATCGTTAACGTGCCTGGTGGCATGTACGGCACCGTGAAATATTTGGGATCGGTATCGGGAAAGCCCGGGCGATTCGCTGGTATTGAATTGAGCAGTGAACATGCGCAACGAGGAAAGAACAGCGGCGATGTGGAAGGACGAAAATACTTTGCAACCTCAGTCGCAGGATCTGGTATATTTGTTCCCATGAACAACAATAAATACGTTACGCGGAGGGTGGCGTCCAACTTTGCCGTTCCTACGACTCCTGCGCGTGCCCCGCCTATGAATTTTAGCAAGTCTATGGGACCGAGCCCTTCTATGCACCGTACACGAGTACGTCGACCGTCTTTGCCTCGTCCAGAATCCCCGCGTGTAGCTCCCCCAAAGCTCAGTCTCGGTGGCCTGCGTACCCCCTCCGCCGCCTCCAAAGCATCAACCACTTATCAACGAAGTCCAATCAAGCCACCATCTCGGCTCTCTGATAGACCACCCTCAGGATTCAGCCTGGATGATGACGCCTCATCCTATGACAGACGACCATCAGATGTCTCGCAAGCTCCGCCGAATTCAGGCGACTTACAAGACTTGAAAGAACAAGTCAAGATCCTAGAAAAGCGATTGCTTGAGCGAGACAAGCAGCTAAACGAACAAACAAAGACATTGTCAGAATTCCAAAGTACTTTGGAGGAACTGGAAGGGTCAGACTCACTTTCGATTCGTGCTCAACTTCATGAGAGGAACGAGCGGATAAACCAACTGACCGAGGAATTCGACGGCCACCGAGCAGATTTCCGGAGTACGCTTGATACATTGGAGATTGCTGCATCTGAAACTGAGCGGGTATATGAGCAACGTCTCGATGAACTTATGCAACAGAACAAGGAACTACATGACCAAGGCGAAGACGTTGAGATTGTCGCGCTGCAATTGAAGCAATTGGAGGACTTGGTCTCAGAATTGGAAGAGGGGCTTGAAGATGCACGACGAGGCGAGGCTGAAGCACGAGCCGAGGTCGAGTTCCTCCGTGGCGAAGTTGAAAGGACCAAGTTGGAGCTGAAGAAGGAGCGGGGTTATTCAGCCGTTGCTCTGAAAGACGCGCAAGACGCAGCCGACGGAAATCGAAACTCACACGAGTTAGACCAAAAGGACGATGAGATCCGAGGCCTGAAAGCTATTATCCACTCTCTCAGTCGTGAGAACTCCAATACCAACCCGAATGAAAATGGCGATGCTGCTCAGGATGAGCAGGTGATTCAACTGGAGCAGCGATTAAAAGAGACTGAGGAAAGCAGCGGAGTGAAGGATACCAGAATTGAAGAGTTGGAGCGTGAACTCCAGGAACTACGGGTCAATTCCAGCAATGGAGGACGTGATCGTAGCGCCACCGTGACAGTCTCGCCATCAACGCAACGTAAGATGTCGGCAGCACAGATCAAGCCTTTGAGCAGTATTAATCAAGCGCACCGTCTCTCCGACCGCACCGTGGTTCCGAATGACTGGCACGATGCGTCGTCCGATCCTCATCATAGTCGCGGCACCTCTAACTCATCCCAACGACTGGAGCCTACACCAGAGTCAGACCGTTCAGATGAAGAATCTCTATGGTGTGAGGTGTGTGAGGAAGGTGGTCATGACATCTTGAACTGTACCAGCATGTTCGGATCTAACAACAAACCCGCTGCAAAGGTCCCAGAGGCCAGTTTTGAAGAGACCCCGACCGAAGCTGCAGAGGAGGAATATACTTCTTCCGACCTCCATGAAAGCACCGATGACAGCTTCGTAGATGCTGCTCCGCTAAAGACTGGTCGGGATGTGGTCATGGAGGGTCTGAAGAGCATCGGAAGCCTAGGATCATCTATGGCTCCTGTCGCCGGCAAGTCCTCTGGTGTTATCGACGAAGCCAAGTGGTGTGCTCTCTGTGAGCGAGATGGCCACGAGAGCATCGATTGTCCATTTGACGAATAATGTCACCGAGCAAAGTCATGAGATCTCGGGCTCACCTGAACTGTTCTCCTAGCAATGCTTCCTATCATTCTTTTGAGACTCCTTTGCATCTTTACCTTTGATAACCTACCCTCTGCATGTCATGCTTGAGCCTTTCATTTCTCCCTGTCTATTATCCCTTCTCCATTTCGGATGCTGATCATTCCTCTCTTCAAACACGCTCATACACAGTCCCTATAATTGCCTACCTTGGACATCACTTCCTCCCTTTTCCTCTTTCCTAGACTGGTTTTTGATGACTGCCAGATCTACTGGTGTATTGCTAGACTCAGATCCAACCCTCTTTATAACGTCCTTCTAGATTATTGCTAGAGGTTAATTGAAAACGTAATCATATCCCCTCCAGGGGGCATCTCTTCGCCAAATCGTACTCTTTTGCATTAAATAGGGGGTTGACACAGATTGTACGGTTCAATTAACAAGTAAATTTGAATGATGATGCATTTGCCTCGACTCGAGAATGGGATCAAGGAGTCAATATTAATCAAGACACTAGCACCCATTACTATTAAGAACTTCTGAGAACATCGTGACAGTCATAGATCATGACTCACTCGTATGAATTATAAGAATTTAGGGTATGGAGTAATTTGACATTTCCTCTGGCTCCCGCAGCCCTTCTTATTCAGGGAACCTAGGTGGCTGCTCAAGCTCACCTTCCGCATACTTAGTGGCAGCAATCTCTCCACAAGCCTTGCATCGCCTTTTCTCTTCGTCAGCGCCAAATTCCTCAACAACAGCTTTAACCTGCGTCCCAAGATCCGAACAGACAAACTTCTTCTCCCAAACAATCTCTTTGCATTTCTTGCAATACCAGCGCATGGCATCAAGAGCACCATTCGCCCGCGGCTGTTCCATTACGATACCCACAGTATCCTTGAATCTCACAGGAGAGTGCGGCGTGTTAGCTGGCAACAGGTATATTGAACCCTCGTGAATCTCAACATCCTCAAATGTCGGTGTTTCTGTAGTCGTATCGACTGTTCTAAGAAGCATAGAGCCTCGGTATTGGTAGAAAAACTCAGGCGTGGTGTTGATGTGGTAGTCTGTTCGTGCGTTGGGTCCGCCAACAACCATGACGGTGTAGCCTGTTGTGGCTGGCGAGGATGGATGGTAGACACAATAGTTATTAACTGGTGGCTGGAGGAGATGGGAGTTTTGTTCGAGCCTAAGAAAAAAAGTCGGTCAATGATTTTTGTCCTATACTGTATAATATAAAGCTAGAACATATGATATCCCCCCGCCTTGGTTGATAGAGGAGTGTGTTGAATATTGGAGTGAAGACAGAAAAACCGTACCATTTTGGGATATTGAGGGCTGGTGGCATACTGTGTGTAATACCTGGTGGACCTGATATGAGAAAGTTACAAATAAGCGGAGAAGATGTGTAGTTAAAGATCATATTATCTGATGGGCGGAGATAAACTTCTACTCGGAGTTAACGCGACGCCTCGGATCGGATCATTATAGTTCCGATGATTTTTCAATTTTTGATCTAATTGAGCTTCAGACAGAGTTTCTTAACGCCAAAAAATGGCCACTCAACAGCCCCCTTTGCGATTCACCGGGCATCAAAATCTGGTCTATCGACTGGTACTCTCAACTCTTACCGGCCGCACTGTTCACATCTCTCAAATTCGCGCCGACTCGCCCACGAACCCTGGTCTTGCCCACCATGAAATTTCCTTTTTACGCCTCCTGGAGGCAGTGACAAACGGCTCCCAAATGGAAATTTCATATACCGGTACAATCCTTATTTACAAGCCGGGTCTTATTACTGGTAGCTCCTCAGGGTCCGGCGCAGAAGGCGGCGTGATTACGCATGAACTCCCCTCGAACTGCACCCGCGGCCTCAGCTACTACTTGATTCCTCTCTGTCTCTTGGCACCCTTCTCTAAGGCTCCCATGAAAGTTCTTTTCACAGGACCTGGTGTGATTACCTCTTCAACCCCTACAGGTGATATGTCTGTAGACAGCGTCCGAACCGCCATACTTCCTCTGTACAACCAATTCGGTATTTGGAACAATGTCGAGCTCCGTATCTTGAGGCGCTCCAACCCAGGCCCGAATGGCAGAGGTGGTGGTGGCGAGGTACAGCTAGTCTTTGGTCACCAGCTCCGCCTGCCGAAGACTCTGCATCTGATGAACCCCGGTCGTATAAAGCGCATTCGTGGCGTTGCATACTCAATTGGTGTGACTGGATCGAACAACGCCAGAATGATCGAAACAGCTCGTGGTATCCTGAACCCACTCAGCCCTGATACTTATATTTTCGCCGATGTCTCATCTGCGCCTTTGATACCTGCTCCTGATAAATCCAACCCCAACGCCAAGAAGAAGATCGGACTCGGATTTGGTTTATCACTGGTGGCAGAGTCATCTACCGGCTGCCTCTACTCAGCTGATGTAGCTTCTCCACCTTCGGGTGGTCAACCTCCAGAGGATATTGGTAGGAAATGTGCCTTCCAGTTGTTGGAGACAGTTTCCAAGGGTGGCTGTGTGGCCCCTGCAGCAGCAACAACTATGTTTACTCTAATGAGCATGGGTTCTGAAGACGTTGGTCGTCTGCAGCTTGGCCGAGAGGTGATTGGAGACCCGAATCTGATCCAGCTTGCCCGTGACTTGACTAAGTTCGGTGCTCCTGGCTGGGGTATCCGTGATGCTGCTGGTGAAAACGAAGATGGGGATGTCATTGTCAGTGTTGTAGGACGTGGTATTGGCAACGTTGGCAGAAAGGTTGCGTAGACGTGGATCGCAGTCCTCATCAATTCACCATCCGCATCATTACCTCTTCTTCGAACCTTCATGATACCCGATGTCTCATATTCTCACCTTCGAAAAGTCGATATTCTCATATATTACATCGCATTTACTGGCGTTGGTTGTTGATCAAAGATTTTTCTTTTTTACCCTAAAAGCTATATTTTAAGCAATTGATGTCGAGAAAGTATTGACCCAAGATTTTTAATTCTCATTGATTATCTAATATTGAGCCAACACTGAAAGTACATGGCACCTGGATAGATTTAGATCTCTCAACTTCAAATCGTAAATATCATGCCACTAGTTTTAACAAGCTGATATCCATGGATATGACAAATGGCCATAATAGCACTGTAAGATTCAATATACCTAGGTAATTCTAGACTTCGAAAATGAATAATTTTGTTTCACATTGTACCATAATCTTTTGTTTATAAAATCCGTTTGATGACAACTGTCGGTGAAGGTGATAGTTCAACCCCGCACGGAATCACGTTTCCCCAACCTCATTGCGCTTCTTCTCCTCATCTCACAACTATCTTCTTGTTCTATCCAAGCTTGATATTTTTGCGCTCTCAACATCTAGCTTTTTCAGAAGAGGCCCTTCTTGAATTTACCTTTCTGAAATTTAACCATTCAAAGCTCCAATTCTACGAGAAGCTTTCTGTCAAGCTCTCTTATCGGTGACATGGCCATTCGCCAGGTGAAGTTTACACCGGAGTAAGTTCTTCTTACCCTCAAGATCTCCTCAATTACAGAGATTCTCTTAATGCTTGTATTTTTCGAGCGTCCCATTGATCTCGCCCAGGGTCCTGCTCTCTGCTCCTAGACGCTCCTCTGCCACACCGAATGCCAGTGGTACGCTCGCAGTTTATACTCAGACATCCTACTCATTTGAATCACATTCAAAGAGCAACGAAATTCGAGTGGTGGACATAGAATCTGGTCGATCTGCTCTCGTCACCAATGACCTCAGCGCCAGCAACCCCCAGTGGTTGGGCGGTGGTAACCAGCTGGTCTGGCTGAAGACCAAGAGCAACGGAAATACCAGCTTCATAGTAGGAGATGCGCTCGCGGTAGATAATACGTACACTGCAGGCACTGTCCCTGGCCCGGTCTCTGATCTCAAGGTTACTGTGCTTGAGTCCGGGAAGATTGGATTCGCAGTCACTGGTAAGGCCAATCCAGACGGTTCACTTTACAACCCCCATGATTCCAAGAAACCTCACACGAGTGGGCGCTTGTACACTTCTCTCTTTGTACGACACTGGGATTCATGGATCGAGCCTCAGAAGAATGCTATTTGGTATGGTCTATTGGAGCAAGCACCTTTAACTCCTGCCCGCCGACAGGCTGGCAAATTCTCTGTGTCGGGCCTCACAAACTTGATTTCTGTCTCTGGCTTGACAGGAGTTGAATCCCCGATTCCTCCATTCGGGGGTACCGGTGACTTCGCAATCAGCCCCTCCGCAATCGTGTTCATTGGGAAGGATCCCGAACTTAATCCTGCAACACACACCGGCTGCTCGTGCTACTATGCACCTATGTTTTCGTGGACTGGTGTGGCTACGTCTTCTGATATGACGGTGTGCAAGGTGGCTGGTCTGCAAGGTGCTATGTCCTCTCCCGTCCTTTCATCGGATGGGAGCTCAATAGCTCTTTTGGCTATGCAGCACGATGGATATGAGTCTGATAAAAATAGGATTATCTACATTCCCAACCCCTGGAACGGGGCTATGATTGAAGTTTTTGAGACATCTGATGGAAAGGGCCTTTGGGACCATAGCCCTTCAGCTATCTCTTTTGCCCATGATGATAAGTCATTGCTGGTCCAGGTTGAGGTAGTTGGACGTGGAGTCCTCTATCAGCTCCCTCTTCACAAGATAGAGGAGGCAAAACTTCAAGATCTGAAACAACTGACTCACCGTGGACACGTTAATGATGTAGTGCCTGCTGCCCTCAATTCTTCCAAACTGTTCATCTCCAGCAACAGTCTGGTAGACAGCAGTATATGGTCAATAATCGACCCGGCTAATCCGGAAGACGTACAGTTTGTCTCGTCCAATGCTCGAGGAGGATCTGCAATGGGTCTTTCATCAGCTCAGGTCGATGAGATTTGGTGGAAAGGAGCTGAAGACCATCCTGTACACGCGTGGGTTGTAAAACCGTCCTACTTCAAGCCTGGTGAGAAGTATCCATTGGCCTTCTTGATCCATGGTGGCCCTCAAGGCGCATGGAATGACCAATGGAGCACTCGCTGGAATCCTGCACTCTTTGCGGAGCAGGGCTACGTCGTGATCACTCCCAATCCGACAGGCAGTACTGGGTATGGCCAGCCTTTCACAGATGGAATCCGCGGCCAGTGGGGCGGACGGCCGTACGAAGACTTGGTCAAGGGCTTCGAGTTCATCGAGAATAACTTGAACTTCGTTGACACCACTCGAGCTATCTGTGCCGGGGCCAGCTACGGTGGCTATATGACTAACTGGATTCAAGGCCACCCTCTGGGGCGTAAATTTAAGGCACTGGTCACTCACGATGGCGTCTTCAGCATGACATCGCAGCTTGCCAGCGATGAGCAATATTTTCCTCTGCATGACCTGAAGGGTCCTATCTGGAAGGTTCCCGAGAACTGGGCCCAATGGGACCCCTCGCGTTTCACAGGAAACTGGGAAACGCCTCACCTGATTATTCACAACGAATTGGACTACCGCCTCACAATTGCCGAGGGACTATCCGCATTCAACGTTCTGCAGATGCGAGGTATTGACAGTGCCTTCTTGACGTTCCCAGATGAGAACCACTGGGTTTTGAGCCCCGAGAATTCTCTTCTCTGGCACCGGACTGTTTTCAACTGGATCAACAAGTATGTTGGGATTTCTCCAGTTGCGGACCAGCCAGACCTGTCCATGTCCTCGGGCATAAGTAAACTAGGCATTTGAGGCTGCGCATCTTGATTTGTATCTCTAAATATTTGCCTTTTGGTACTCGTGCATCAAATATGAGCAGTACCTGCACAATAATGAATATGGTATGGCTTTCGATCTCTATGATCCAAGCCTTTTCAATGTAAGCATGAATTGTCAACAAATGAGGTGATTTGTTAGCTGTTTCCTGTATCAAGTATAAAATATCCGTAATTCGTAGCTTACTGAAGCATTGGGAAAGTTGGTGCCCTAAAAGGCCTACTTCTTTTTCAGACCAATTTAAACACATCAAACCAATTCATCTCTAACCACTAGCTTCAATGTCAATTTCCACCTATAATTGGCATACTAGTAGCCAGGGTCTCAAAATGCGTGTCACCAAATCAAGTAAGGGGAATATTGGAGGAGCTGCTAGCCCTGCTTCAAGGATTTCTCCCCAATGCCTATCAATCCCAACTCGCCCAACCCCACTGGTAGTGGATGCAGAACAGAACTCAGCCTCACCGTCATTATATGCCAAGCCACGGAGGCTAATACAAAGAAATTTGGTACCCCTGGAGCTAACAAGAAAAACAGCCCCTCATTGGCGCGCTGGAAAACCGGAGATCAAATACTAACAAATGGACTTCCAGCTCGGACATAGAGCCTCAAGAATCTACGGTCCCCAACGGTTGAAAGGCCCGCAACTCGCAAGACCCCAATTAGAGTGGTCAGACGTGCGCTTATTTTCTAGTGCTTGTTCTTTGGGCCCTACTTAAAACTCTGGTAATATGCGTTGCGAGGTTAGCATGCAGCTCGGAATTTCACTTGTCGGAGGACATGCCTTGTTCGACACCCTGTAGTACTCCTTGTCCTTGGGGTAAGGCCGTATTTGTTCAATATCTGCCAAAAATATAATGATGTTGTCCCGGCCCTCTTCTTGCCTGTACAAAGTATCTCTCACTCGTTTACTCCACGCTCGTTTACTCCACACTCTTTTACCAACCTTAGAGCCATTCATTATGCATTCTTCGGTAATAGGCCTCTCTACTCTTGTAGGCTCTGTTCTCGGCAGTTACACTTTACCCTCAGGATTCAACGTCAATTCAGTGACAGCAAGACAGCGAGGCATGTCGATCACAAAATATTCAGGTACAAATTGCTGACTTTCGAAGTTTCGTAGTTACAGGCAGCAGATACTATGTGTGCTTCCGTTTGCAATGGCAGTACTAAGCAGAATAGCTGTGATTAGGTCTGTTGTTTCTCTCTTCTCTGGCTATCACATAACTAATTCCCATAGACCACCTTGAACTTTGAATGTGAATGCTTTGATGGCACAGTTCCCGATATTTCGGAGTACAAAAAGTCTATTCCTTCCTATGTCTGCAAGGCTGCATATGCTCAGTGCATCGCTTCGAACTCAGGTGACGCTACGGCCTAGGATAATTGCAAAGAGACCTATACCTGCGGCACCAAAACTGCCAATCCAGTAACGACCATCTGGTATACTACCACCTTATGTTGTGAGGATATGGCTAGTAGTGCCACATCGTCTTTTGCTTCAGCCACCCCTTCTACTTCTTGCGTGGCTAACTACGCCAAATGCATTGCGTCGCACCGCCACTGCAGAGTAGGGCGGGCTATGCCGCAAGCATTGGCTCAAATGCTGGGGATGCAGTGGCCCAGAAGGCATGTACTAGCACCTACTGCTACAATAGTTCGGCCCGGGACACCTGTGGGGCTGGATATGCTTCGTGCGTCAACGCAAGCCCTAATGATATCTCGGCTCAGGAGGCATGCGCAACCCTTTGGTTTTAGACCAAAAGCAACACATGAGTGACTGGGAGTTTCTATTCTTCTTATTTTTTACTTAGCTGCTTGATTTCTCTTCACATCTCTCCTTACGATACCTTTGAATCGTGAATTTTAATTAATATTGTGATGGTTAATCAGCCTCTAAATTTTCTGATTTGATTGATTTGGCCAATATAGAAACCCATATCTCTAGTATTCATGATCCAATGCAGGTCTAACGCCAGATAAAGCTTTCTAAACTTCAAGTTCCTGCTTCACAAATCAATCGGTGCATCGGTAGTTCCTCATGCACCACACAGACGAATCGATCAATACATTGGAATGGACAAGCGATTGCAATAAAGGCCAGGAGGATTTTTTGTTGCATCACAAGCTAGAATAGAGGAACACTAATGACACCAGTATGGCCGTTAAAGAGCTGGCAGCACTGCTTACTCATAGAGATAGTGATAGATACTTTTTGCGCGATCTTTCCAGTATCCACCGTGTTTTGATTGTTGAATATAGATCGGGTGATCATCTGGTTTATAGATATAATCATATAGGTTAACTTAGAACTATTAGCACTGTAGCCTTTGAGGTTTTATATGAATTGGGTAGAACAGGAAAAGAAATCATATTTATAGTAGGTAACTAGTAAAATGGGAGATTGGAAGAGTTACAAGCTTACTGTTTTTGGAACAGCTCCCCGCTAAATGTCGAAACCTCGGAACATTGTTTGGAGCTCCGTTATCTAGTAATGCATGTACTATTTAATACTGGTTGTAAAAGTGGCTGTAGAGGTCGAAATAACCAATATTATTGCAAGTACCCTAAGTTGCTACGAAGTGGAAAGAGAATTGAACATGAATCATGAGCTTTCATTTCACAGGTAACATGTCCCCGATTGTAGAAAACGACGTAAAACTCCCCTGAACTATTATTACAAAGCAATATGGATCTCAATCCATTTACTCATCGTCCTCACTCTCATCCATACCCTCGGCCGCATTCACGGTAAAGGTAGGAGCTTGATCAACACCGGCATAACTATCACTCATCAGGAAGAGCGTCAGTTGGTGCTCACCCGACGAGGGAACGATGTATTCCAGACGCAGCTCCAACTTCCGACCAATGGTAATACGCTTGATATTTAGAAGGCTATTGCTCATCTCATCACCAACGACAAGCCACCAGTTCTCCATCTTCGAGTTGGGATAGAAAGGTGCGTGGACGACCAGGTCGGGCTCCTCATCTTCCTCCAAGTCCCGTTCAATCTTGATCTTGAGATAAGAGGGCTCACCGGCAGTCACATTTTCGGGATCCTCAACCTCAAAGTCGAGGTCAAGATTAGGGTATTTCTCGTTGGTGAAAGCTGCTACCTGCGCCAGCTGTTTGTTGTTGAGTTCAAGACGCTTGACGAAAGTAGCATAGTCCTTGTTCTCAGAGGGGTCCATAGCCTCAGTAAAGTCCAATACCGAATCGATTTTGTACTCGTTGGCGACCTCAATGACTTTGGGTGAGAAATGAGGAATCTGCTTGAGAGGGCTATCATGGTCCCACATGGCTTGAACCACCATTTGAGACAACTCCATAGCGTTCATGGCATTAAGGTGGCCATTAGAAGAAAGAACATCCACGCAGGCACTCAGAAGGTTCAGGACCACGCGAAGGATGTCTGCTTGATCCTTGGCCAGATCAATGGGCAGCTGCATGCGTGAGAAATGTGCCTGCAGAAGAACGAACGCCTTGAAGTGAGGGGAGTCGAACGCAGGCTGTGACATTTTGACAGGCACACGATCGTACACATTGCGAAGAGTGCTCTCCTCATGACGGCGCATCTGGATCGATTCAAATTCAGTGGCAGATGTGACAATCTCCAGAATACCCTTGAGCTTTGTTCGATCAGTGAGCGATAGCAAGAAGGTCTGCATGGTGATAAAAGAGACGTTGTAATATGCGCTAATCATGGCTGCATTAAGAGGTGAGACGCTATCATCATCTTCATCCAAGTCGATGAGCTTGGCCTCCGACAACTCCTTCAGAGTCTGTTCAACCAAATCCGAAAGGAAAGCGCTTAGTCCGTCATGGCTCACGCTACTGAGACCGTAGAAGCTAGGGTTTGCCAAAAGGCGACGGTAGAAGTAAGTGTAGGTCATCCAGTCGAGAGCATCCTGGGTCGAAGCGATGGTATTGCTACTGGCCTCTGTTACGAAGGCATCGTGCAAGTAAGACTGAAGTTGACTCTCCACGGGCAATGCCTCATTGAGGAACTTCTTGTAGTACTCGCGCTTGTGGGTAGGCACCATCAAAACACCGCGACCTAGTTTTTCTTTACCGGGACGAGAAGCTTTGCCAAACATCTGGAGAAGCTCACTGATTGGGTAATCAATGTACCGGTGCTCACGACCTTCGTAGTACTGCGTGTTCATGACAATGACAAGATGCGCGTACACGTCCAACTCCCAGCAGACATCCCGCGATGCAAGGAGAACCTGGATAGCACCAATGTTGAAAAGATGCAAGACAATGCGTTTGTCAGTGGCACTCAAAGCCTCGTGGTAGTAGCCAATACCATGTGATAGGGCAGTAGAAAGTGTGTGCTCCTGGATACGGCTAAGAAGTGGTGCCAATTCTTCGACATCGGCGTGAAGGAACCGATCTTCGTCATCGTCTACTCCACATGCGGTCATCAGATCAATGGCGGTAGAACGAGTCTGCTTACGGTTGGGGACAAAGACCAAAGCTGGCTTGTCAGGCGAGTATTTCAAAATCGAATGATATGCCGGTTTGGCCATCGCGAGCATCAGCGAAGGGAAATGGGGGTTTGAAAAGGACTGAAGATGGAGTTCCAGAGGAACGGGCCGAGCATGGGGGCTGAAGTTGTAGATTGTATGTTTGGTTGCACCGATCCATTCGCCAATATCGCGAGCATTGGTGAGTGGCACACTCAGACCAATTATGCGCATGGAGGACTCAGTCTGGAGAGCGATATAGTGCATACGAGACACGACTGCCTCGTACACATATCCATAATGTCCACCTAGCAGGTGAAGTTCGTCGGCGATAAACAGTTGCACAGTTTGAACGTTCTTGCGTCTCTTCCACTGGCGGGAGAGCACATCCCACTGACTGGGAGTGGCGAGGACAAGATCGGCGTGCTCGAGGATCTTCAAGTCGGCTGTCGTCTCACCTGTAAGCTTGGAAATGTTCTTTCCACCGGAGAGCTTGCTAAACCGTTTCTCCCAGTCCGCAAGACGCAGGTCAACAATCTCTTGGAATGGAGCTATGTAAACCGCACGTCCAGTATTCTCCGTGGACCAATGACGAAGCAAAGCCAGCTCGGCACAGACAGTCTTGCCGCTCCCGGTCGGTGCACCAAGAAAGACATTATCATTCGATTCAAACATCTTGTGGTAAACTTGAGACTGGATCTTATTGAATTTATCCCAGTTCGGGTAGAGTTCCTGGAACTCTTGGCGCTTAAGGGCACTGACCGGTGCTTGTTGAATATCCAACACGGGAGTGTGGGGAGGGAAGCGCTCTGGGAGGAGAAGGTTGTCGAACATGAGAGCAATCTTTGTCTCAGAGCACAACCAGTGATTAGACACCACAGAGATGAAGTACTGCGGAGGCATAGGCTCGGTGAGCGGGACTGTGAACTCTACAAGGTGATCATTCATCTCAGATTCAGCAAACTCTTTGCGTAGGATGAAAATGTCGTGGTACAAGAGCTCTTCACCATCGCAGTCCGCGACGAGAATGTAAAAGTCTTGTGATTGACCATGAATAGCATCATCCCAAACAAAGTTCGGAGTGATGGTAAGCTCGATTCGAACCATAGAGCGTGTAATTGGCTGAACTTGGGCTTGAAGCTCCAGGCGAGGGAATTTAGAAACCAATTCGCATACAGTGCGGCCGGCATTAGGAAGTTTGAACATTTCACCCATGCGCGGGGGATCTAAATCAAAATACCTAGACCATTGCACGTCAATTCGCTCGGCCTTAAGGATGATTTCTCGAGGGCACTGTGGAAACTGGCGAAGTGGCGACATTACATGCCACTGGCGTCTCTCGGCCATCTTGCAAAGGTCAAGAGCGAACAAAGCCACCTCGGACCAACCCTTCATCAAACAGATCTCGAAGATCGCGCGGAGGAGACGTACAGCAGAGTTAGCCACAAAGACCATGTCAGTCATCAGGGCCAATCCTTCCATATTCAGTCGAGAGATGTAAGCCTGGAGCAACACGTTGATCTTCGCATGGGGTTCCTCGGCTGTCTCCTTGACAGGGATAGGCACGCGGCCGAGAAGCTTGGCAAGCTCTAGCTTCTCCTCTTGACGGACTGGAATGTACTTAAATTCGTCACTGAGGGCAAAGACACGGAACAATTCGATACTTGTGATACCGGGTTGCAAATGTTGAGCATATGTAAGCATTGAGCTGTGGCCAATGTAGTAATGCGAAGAAATTCTTCCGAGCTCGGTCGCCTGCAGTGTTCCAGTATTCTTATCGTACTTAACAAGTCCAGTTTTTTCCAGAGCTATAGCCGCTGAGTGGATAAGATCAACTCTCTTTTGCTCCAAAGCATCATCATCTTCGTAGTCCGCACCAACACTGTATAGGCCGGGTGAACGAAGCATTCGAATAAAGAGGTAGGTGTAGCCAAGCCACTCTACACCTTCATCGCGGTTTCGAACGTTCCCGAGAACAATTTCGGCATTGAGACTGTCTGCAAGTTTGCCCACAAGCTGTGATTCGATTGGCAGTTGCTGATTCAACAAGGATAGATAATATTGCATCTCAGATTGAGATGTGATAATAATACCTTCACCAAAAGTATCATACTGGGGTCGACCAGCACGTCCGAGCATCTGAAGGACGTCCTGGGGACTCAGTTCCACCCAGCTTCCCTTCTCAGGAGAATAAACCTGGGTTCCTTTAATGATCACAGTGTGTGCTGGAAGGTTGACACCCCAGGCGAGGGTTGCGGTACACACGAGAACCTGGAGGCTGCCATCGGCAAAGAGATCTTGCACGGTGTTACGGTCCGATACACTTAGACCAGCATGGTGAATGCCAAAACCGTATGGCAAGATATCCCTCAGCGAAGCATCATTGATTGATTCGGCCGCTTGAGACAAGATAGCACCACTAGCAGCATCACTGCGCATAATCTGACCAATAGTCTCCTCCTCAACCGCCTTGTCCCGGATGTACTTAGCAGTCTTCCCAGTGTCCTTCCTCGAGTGGACGAAGACAATAACTTGGTTGCGGCGTTTGCCGACTTGATCCATAATCTTTTTGTGACAGATATCGTTCATAGCCTTGAGCTGTTTGATGGCTTTTTTATCAGTGATTCCAATGAACTCTTGCTTCAGTGGGCAAGGTCGGTAGGAGCCATCGAAATAGAAAACTCCCTTTTCAGGGTCTGCGCGGAGGAAGCTTCCTACGTCACGATAGTTGGGAAGTGTTGCACTGAGACCAACAATTCGAACTGGGTCTCCAGTCTGTTCAACCCGACGAATTGTTCGACTGACAATATTTTCGAGAACAGGCCCACGGTCATCGTGAAGGAGATGAATCTCATCAATAACAATAAGACGAACTAGGTTGATGTAGCTAGATTCGGCACCCTTTCTGCTAACCACGTCATACTTCTCAGGGGTGGTGACAATGATCTGAGTATCGGTGATTTGCCGCTTGGTGAGTTGGCTATCACCAGTAAGTTCGGCCACTGTAATGCCGTATGGCTCGAGACGCTTGCCGAGGTTTCCAACTTGCTCTTGGACCAGGGCCTTCAGGGGAGAAATGAAGACGATTTTGAAGTCATCCAGCATGATCTCACCAGTCTGTGGATTGCGGTGCTTTCCAATTTCTCGGAGAATTGCCAGCATAGCCACGTTAGTCTTACCGGAACCTGTAGGAGCGCAAACAAGCAGGTTTCCATCATCATGAAAAGCAGAAGGAAAACACTTAGTTTGAATCCGGTTCAGCTCCTTCGAGCTTCCGAAGCCAGTACGAGCCCACTCTGGCAATTCGGTGGTCGGGAGGTTCTTCTCTCCAGGCAGGATCTTGGCCTTGGGCGGTGGCACGGAAATCTCCTCGTAGCCCGGAAGAGTGAGCTTGGTCGAGCCCTGTGGAAGCTTGACGTTTGGATTCGTCATCAAATGGCTGCCTTGATGGAAAATGAGGTTTTCAAGATTGATGGTTTTCTTGGGCTGCAAGCCACCCACCAAGCCATTTTCGCCTTGGGGCTTCTTCTTCTCCGGCTCCGTAGGAACATCAATATCCATCAGATCTAGCTTCATCTTCTTCTCTGGGAGCGGGCGCTTGACTGAACCCTCTCCCTGAAGCAGCTCATCCAAGATGGCACGGTGCCCAGCCTCAAGCATCTCTTTTTCCACGAGATTGCGCGCATCGACGTCTTCAGCGGCTCGTCTCCAGCGAGTAGCCCAAACGACTTTATCTTTGTTGGTGACAAATTTGGCTACAGCTTCAGCATGTTCGTAGTCGAAAAGATCCATCAGATCGTTCTCGGTATCACGAACAGGACGCTCAGAACCATCTTCTGCCCTGGCACTAAGGATATCAAGGGCTACCTTGGTTTTCTCTTGCTGAGTTACGGGGTCAGGGTAGAGTGTGCCGATTTGACGTTGTAGCCAATACGCATCGATCTCGCGGGCATGGACTTTCAAGCCGTCTTTGTCTCTGGCCTTGTGATCCTGTTCGATGCTGCCATGATAAATCATGTCATCGCCTTCGTTGTTATCCTTTTGAAAGCCAGTCTTTTCGATGTCAGATCCAACCGATTGTTCCCCATCGCTAAGATCGTCTTCGGCGAAGTTGGCGAAGTTATCATCGTCGTCATCGTCGTCGTCGAAAACTACAGCAACTCCTTGTCGATCATCCTCGTTAATGGCATCATCCAGACGATCTTCCATCTCGTCGTCATCGTCATCTTGAGCATAGTAGTCCGTAATTTTCTTTCCTAGATTCACAAGCTCATTGAACTCTTCAGAGCTCATATTGCCACCCAAAAGATCATCAATCTCCTTCTTTTTATCGAAGTCCTTCATGTCGTCGTCCTTCAAAAACTCCAAGATTGCATCGGCGGCACTTTGAGTGACTTCGTGGGGGACATCTCCAAGTTGGGATCCGGTGATTGTAAGAATAAGGTCGAATGTGGCTCGCGTCACAGCAGTTCGTGGGCGGTATCTCAGACCTTCAACCAGAGCATCTGGGCCCGAAAGGAGTCCGTGGCCTCGTTGATGTGCGTGCTTTTGTTGCTCACGGAAGAGCACATCCGCGCCGTCTCGAATTGCACCTCGCTGAAGATCAGTGGAGCCGACGACAGTCTTCTTAGATTTTTTTGTGGTATCGCGTGTTACGCGAGTTCCCATGTCTCGAACTCCGATACGTCCTGCAATTGACTCAGGGTCACCGGTAGCATCATCATCGTTGCGGGCGATGAACCGACGATCCGCCTGGGTGACCAAGTTAGACATCGCCTCGTACTTGTATTGGGACATGTTTGTTTCCGCCATGTTGGGTGGTGCCCAGGTGGGGTATTAATGGCGTAGGGGAAAAAAGATGAGCGCGTGCGCGCGACGTGAAGGCTGGAAGCGCCGTCGAGTTCAAAGCAGTATGCGCTCAATGCGCAAATTAGGGTATCAAAGCTTAAAGGAGAAAAATCGAGTACTTGCATGCACCTGGCTCAATTGGCAGCCACAGGTGATGAAACTTGATGGGGGGAAAAAGACGGAGGAGGTAGGCAGGTGTAGGGATTAGGAAGCCGAAGGTGTAAAGAATTGAATTCAAGTGGGGAGCTACCACGTGACTGCGGGTAGATATCGAACGATAAGATATCATAGCATGAAAAGCTTCACCTATCGTGCAATCAATCCAGGTTTGTATGGCCAGCAGAAATGCACTTTCATGGACCGTCTATAACACAAGCCTCTTCTCTTATTCAATCTTACCGATGCCAAATTCACCGAACCATCTGTCACCATGCACGTGCCACCCAATCACATTCACTCTTCTCCATGAGACTACCAATCGAGTCACGGAGACATGCAAAAACAAAGGCAACAGTGAAGTTGAAAGACCTTCCACAAGGTCCATTGAAGCTAGAACTGTACAATGATGGAGTCGATGATGCCCCTCACTATCCAACTGTCGTTCATGGCCATCGGAACAATATGCAAAAATTCAAGAACTGTGTGGTTCTAACCAGAGTTGGGAGCTTCTACGAGGTTCAATTTGTATCGTAACTCAAGGATAGATCCTGGCTAACACATTGAACTAGCTTTACTTCGAACAAGCTGAAGAATTTGCCGCATTACTCGGATTGAAGCTTGCGACTAAGAAGACCAGTGCTGGGCCCGTCTCGATGGCTGGCTTTCCTTTCTCCCAACTCGATCGTTTTCTTAAAATTCTTGTTCAAGATCTTAACAAGTATGTGGCTATCAGCGAAGAGTTTGCTCCCGTAGTAGAAGACAAGCCTCTCTCTGCGGGTCTTATGTTCGATCGGAAAGTGGCCAGAATTGTCACGCCTGGCACATTGATCGATGAGAAGTTCATTGACGCTTCCGAGAACAATTACTTGCTTGCTATTTACATGGATGCTTCTAGTTTCCAGGTGAATTCGAGGGGTGATAGTGACGCTCAAGCTTCTCAACACATACTATCGTTTATGCCTCAACGTGTAGGATTATCATGGCTAGATTTGTCGACTGGCGATTTCTATACCCAGCTCACGACGGCGCAAATGCTACCATCAGCCATTTCTAGAATTGGAGCTCGTGAGATTCTGGTAGATCAGAATGTTCGTGATCTAATTGGGCAAGAGTTGCAGTTGCTTGTTGGGCATGAACATCGACTTGTTACCTTCTTCCAGTACCCAGAGACATCTGTGCCCATGTCACAGTGGGGTTCGATGTTTGAAACACCGATTCCTGAAGAGTCTCAGGCAATATTTACCCCTGAAGAAGTAGCTGCTGGCTACAGCCTTCTCGAGTATACTCGAGTACAGCTCCAAGGATCTAATCTCAAGCTCCAGCCACCACGCCGATGGCACTTGGATGAGTCAATGAGTATTGATCGTAGTAGCATGAGGGGACTGGAAATTCTTGAAACTTCTCGAGATGGATTTGGGAAGGGGAGCTTGCTTCATGCTGTCCGAAGGACTTGCACCAAAAGTGGCGCACGTCTCCTGCGAGATCGCCTCAGTACGTCCCCCATATTAGATAAATACATTCATTTTCTTTTTTCCAAGGCTAATTTTTTTCTAGCTTCACCATCTACATCACTGCCAGTAATCAATGAAAGATTAAATCTTGTTTCGGTATTCATGAAAAATCAAGACCTCCGTGATAGCATAATTCAACTTTTGAAGCGCAGCTATGACTCTCAGCGTCTGGTTCAGAAATTTGCAATGGGCAAAGGAGATCCAGATGATTTGATTTGTCTTTCCCGGTCGATAGAGGCCTCAAAGGGAGCCAAGCAGGTTTTGTCTGACCATGAACGGGATTTCGAATCTTCTATATCATCGGATGTGAAGCAGAGCCTTGATTCCATGATTTCTAGACTCCATCTCGAGGGGCCCTGTTATCTAGCCGATCAAATCATGGCTGCCATTGATGAAGAAGGACTCCTTCAACAACAACGTATTGAAGATAGTACAGCGGCTGAAGCAGCCAGCCTAGCTCAACAAGTCACCATGAGCGAAGGGACACTAAGTGAAGTGGAGTCTTTGCCTAAGAAAGTACGGATGAAAAGCGGTAACAAGACAGTTGCACAGGAAACTGATCTTGGACCCACCGATACCTGGATCATGAGGCGCAATGCAAGCAATATGTTAAACTCTCTCCACGCTGAACTGGAGCGATTGTGCAACGAAAAGTCTTCTTTGACTCAACAACTACGTGATTACGTCGGATCCACGGCCTTGAATCTCAAATGGACTCCTGGTCTAGGCTATATTTGCCATGTCAAGGGTGCCAAGATCACTCAACAATCCCTTGAGGAGCTAGGTGTTACTCGAACTGTATCGTCAACCAAATCAACTCGATCTTTCTACCTACCCAGCTGGACTGACCTAGGACACCGAATGGAACATTTAAAGGTTCAGATTCGACAAGAAGAGCAAGTGATATTCCAAAGTCTTCGCCGAGAGACTATCCTGAACCTAGTCAAGATTCGTCGTAATGCGGCTGTTATGGACGAGTTGGATGTAGCTTGTTCATTTGCCACCTTAGCTCAAGAACAGCAACTGATTCGACCTATTCTCAACGAAGGAACAACACACAAGATTGTGGCAGGAAGACACCCAACTGTCAAATTGGGACTTGAAGAGCAAGGCCGATCATTCGTGAGCAACGACTGTTTCCTGGGAGGAAAAGAGCGTATCTGGCTCATTACTGGGCCAAATATGGCGGGTAAAAGTACTTTCCTACGACAGAATGCCTTGATTACCATTCTCGCGCAGGTTGGCTCGTACGTACCGGCGGCATATGCGGAGATTGGCATAGTGGATCAGATCTTCAGTCGTATTGGTGCAGCCGACGATCTTTTTCGGGACCAGTCGACTTTCATGGTGGAAATGCTCGAGGCTGCTGCTATTCTGAAGCAGGCTACTCCGCGATCCTTCGTGATCATGGATGAAATTGGCCGGGGTACGACTCCTGAGGACGGTACAGCAGTGAGCTTTGCCTGTCTGCACCATTTGCACTATCAAAACCAGTGCCGTACACTTTTCGCTACTCATTTCCACGCGCTTGCAGATTTGACGAGAAAGTTTGAGCAGCTAGAGAGATACTGCACCGATGTAAAGGAGACAAGTTCTGGGTCATTTTCTTTTGTTCATCGTCTGCAGAAGGGTGTTAATCGAGAGTCTCACGCCTTGAAGGTTGCTCAATTGGCCGGTTTGCCTCATGAGACCCTGGAGCTGGCAATGCGCGTCCGCCAGGAAATGCGAGCAGGGTCGCTTTAATTCTAGCTTTCTCGTGCTCGTAAGCCCTATATTTCTCCTGTCAAGTTTCTATTACTTTCCTTGAGGACGCTTCCAATGATAGTCTCCCATATGATAATTCTGTAAATCAAATATCTCTTAAACATCAGTTAAATTTTTCAGTATTTCTCGCTGACCCGAATGGGACTTCTTCCAAGGTTTCTACTTTGCGTAGTCAAACATCTTCCAATCTTGGAAGGTTCCCTCGTTCTGGGTATCAATTGGCTTTTGTCCTTTCCAAGGTTACTGAAGTGAGTGGAAACTGAATAGAAGATGAACTATATACCTAGGTTCTATCATATTTGAATTAATAAGCAATATCACCCTCTTGCGAATACGCCAACCTAGACCGGTAGGATTTTGTGCATTTCACTTCGAACTCCTTTGACTTTGAGGGCACTTCACAATATCAAACAAACAAGGGCTGCTTAACACTGCAGGTGACCATTTCTTATCCAGACCCGGAGGCAGCGTTGACAACAATGCGTTCCACAACGTGCATTTAGGTGGATATTCGTCTACTTCGCATCACTCCTCACCACCTAGGAACATATTTTTCCCACCTAATTCACCTCTCTTCCAAGTTTATCTGCGGCTCTGTGATTTCAGAGTCGTTTTTGATCAACCGGTAAAACCCAGAAGCTCTCTTCCGTAACTAATAGGGATTGTGTTCAAGCACCCTATGCAATAGAGCTAGTCAGTCGCCCAAGGTCATTACTCCGAATGGGGATGTCACACTTGACGTACTATGCAAAGATCTGCTGGCCTGCATTCCTTGCTGAGAAGGCCAGTCTGATCATACTGCACGATTTATACTCCCAAAAATCTCACACTTTTCTCACCTTACTTCGGGGCTATGTTGTCTCTAAACTGGCCAGAAGGACGTGTCCTTGCCGAAAAAGACACACTCCGACTCACTTTCCACGAATTCTGTCCAAGGGCAATAATTACCATATTGAGTATCATTCATGGACAGACGCGCCAAGTACCACACTTGGTAACCTTTCTCACTATTACAGACTGTGTTTAATATCACGAAGCAATTGCCTTCTTTAAGCAATCCTGGGTCCGAGAGCATCTCTAAAGTATGCCAATGACCCTGACAGCGGATACGAAGAGCTGGTTGCGCTCATGTCTTTGAGATAGAGTGAATCGTCCAAATTCTGACTCAGCTTGACGAAAATCAGCAGGTCCTTTTGACCCATACAATCTTTATTCTCCCTTCTCCATCGTGGGTAAGTAATCCATACCTTCTTCAAAGTGCTACCTACCTCATGAGAGCTCCTCCATCTCCCCAGGCACTGATTATTGGATTTAAGACAGCAGAAATATCGGAAGATAGGTTGACCTTGACGAAATCGCTTTGATGATTGGTATAGTTTCTTCGAGCCACGCAACTTCTCCACCCTTACAGCAATTACTCTTATAGTGCCATTCGTTTTGGAACTTCAGCAACCAAAA
This sequence comes from Penicillium taxi, assembly GCF_028828555.1. Classification (NCBI taxonomy): domain Eukaryota; kingdom Fungi; phylum Ascomycota; class Eurotiomycetes; order Eurotiales; family Aspergillaceae; genus Penicillium; species Penicillium taxi. Next base: position 3,160,308 of record NW_026643205.1, read on the forward strand.
GAACTCCGGATGCCCTTCCACCACCAGCCCATGATCATTACAGCCCTAGATTTATTTACGAGTCTTTTTCGTTGGTATGCATCGACGCTATTGCTTCAGGCTGCCCAAATATTGCTAGGGTTTTGGGCGACGCAACCATACATATCAAGAGCTTAGAAACTTTTGATTCGGGCGTTGCTTTCATGACTTTTACCACTCAGTCGTTTCGATTTTTTGTTCACTTTGGAATTTTTTTTTTTTTTCATTTTCTTTGAATTGAAGAGTATCTAGAGAGAGTATATAGTATGGGTACAACTACGTTGGGCCATAACTCGGTGCAGAGAGCCCCAAGAACAAGTCTTCACGGCAGTAAGCAGACTCAAAACTTGGCTTGAATTCATTAGCAGCGGTAAGTCGCAGGACTATGACCATTTGAATGCAGCTACAGTCTTTGGCTTATAGCACCCAGCCACACCAGCTGGCAGCTGAGATTGGACCCGACCATAATGCTCTCATTGTCAGAAGTCAACAGACGAGGAGATCGAAGGAATCGAGGGAGTGATCATGAATTTCAAGCGAGGAAACTCAGAAATTTTCTCATGGGTGCGTGGGCATTGTGAAATAATAACCATGAAGGACAATAGCCTCTTGTATCATAGAGCAAGGTGGACCAGACCTAATACAAGTAGTTGGGAGTAGCTGAATTTTGAATACAGTGAAATGTTTTCAGCTTGCATTATCCCCTTGTGGCCCTAGTCGTGCCTTTTTCGCTCGCCGCTTCATCTCCCTCTTTGAAAGAGGTTTTTCAAAATCTTCAAGGACGGCCTCAGAGGTGACGGACGCTTTTCTTTTCAGGTTATCAGAAGCATTCCCTTGCTCGGTCGATGTTGTAGATTTCTCTGCTAACTTTTGTTTCGGTGGCAATGTAACAGATTTGGTCTTCTCTCCTCCGTGGACAATATCGACGATTCCACGCCAACTAGTTCGCCTGAGCTTAGCCAATGCTGTGACCTTTCGTGCCTCTTCACAAATGGCCTCCTTGCCGCGTTCTTGTGACAATCCCCAGACGCAAGTCAAATTGATCACATCCCATGGAGCGCGGAGACCCAGCGCCCTTCGCGCCTCACTTGATACGATGATACCACGACCGCGTGTGGCTCGGATCAAAGACATAGCATTCCCAATCAAATTCCTACGGGCATCCAACCCGCTTCCCGTGACTCCGGAGCCATAGCAGATCTCCAGACGAACTCCACGTGACACCGCAGCCGACAGCATTTTGAATTTGAAATGATATGGCTGTCGCACGGAGAGATCTAATGAGATCACGTCGCATTCCAGATTCGTACAGGCATTTAGAAGGGCCTTTTCGTTAGTTGGACGAAGAGCAACCAGATCGTAAGCTTGAGCTAGACTATTAAGGCGTTGATTTTGCGCTGGGTCGGACAAAGTCAGGTTCAATCGGGTGAGAATGGTGAGGGATTTATGTGGATTTGATGGCAAAGGGGGTGGCGTAATGGTTGGAGGAAGCTTTCCCGTAACGGTTTGTGATAGAGCAATGGTGGTGTAACCAACTGGAGCAGTCAGGTCAGTACCTCATGTGGTCCCGAAGATCAGCCCGGCGTGAATCGTGTCGGCAGAAAATGACTTACGTTCGGCCAGGAAATTCAATGTGTGGGGTACATCAGCGTCATCGGGGTTATAAGGAACGTTTAAGTCAAAAAACATCTTGGCGCTTGCCCTTTTAAGAAGCTTGACCAGCTCTCTAAATCCAAGTTAAGCTCGAGCGAACAAAAGTCACGAAACCTATCCAAATCAGGCAACTCTAAAAATCTAACGGATTATATATTGGTCCGAGTGGGCTAACTGCATTGGCACTGCTCTCCACAAAGATACATCACGTGATGGGGCGGAACTGATCTCGCTCTCATCATAATCTCCCCTTCCCCTCCATGTTCACCATTGCTTCAGGACGATCGATCGAACGGCTGCTTTCGTTCAGGTCATTTCCTGGTCCTGAATATCTTTCTATTGTCAAATTCTCTATTCCTTCCTTCCTTTCCCTCCATTCTGCCAGTCGGTTAACCCCCGCTTGACCCCACCGTACTTTTTTCCAGTGTGGGCGGACTCGAAAGCCATATTCGATCAATATGGCGCGCGTCTACGCTGATGTCAACCAGCACATGCCTCGGTCCTACTGGGACTACGACAGTGTTAACATCGCCTGGGGTGTTTTAGAGAATTATGAAATCGTCCGCAAAATAGGTATTACCACTTTGCCGTTCGATTATTGGAGAGTGATGGCGATCTTTCATCCAGTTTAGAATAGGAGATCGCTACAGCGAACATATGCTAACATTCTTCAATTCAGGTCGTGGAAAATATTCTGAGGTGTTCGAAGGTATCAACGTCGTCAACTATCAGAAATGCGTTATTAAGGTCCTCAAACCTGTTAAGAAGAAGAAGATTAAGCGTGAAATCAAGATTCTCCAAAACCTCGCTGGTGGGCCGAATGTTGTGGCCTTGCTGGATGTCGTTCGCGACAATCAAAGCAAAACTCCTAGTTTGATTTTCGAAGCCGTCAACAACACTGATTTCCGCACACTTTATCCCCGCTTCACCGATTACGATGTGCGCTATTATGTTTTCGAGTTGCTAAAGGCATTGGACTTCTGCCACAGCAAGGGTATCATGCATCGCGATGTCAAGCCCCACAACGTTATGATTGATCATGAGAAGCGCAAGGTTCGTCAACTCGCTACTGCATACCACGTCGTTAACTATATATTCTAATACCTCCCTAGTTGCGGTTGATTGACTGGGGTCTCGCTGAGTTCTACCACAAGGGCACCGAGTACAACGTCCGTGTTGCCTCTCGATACTTCAAGGGACCCGAGTTGCTCGTCGATTTCCAGGAATACGATTATTCCCTGGACATGTGGTCTCTGGGCGCGATGTTCGCATCCATGATTTTCCGCAAGGAACCATTCTTCCATGGCAACAGCAACTCTGACCAACTGGTCAAGATTGCCAAGGTTCTCGGAACCGAGGAGCTCTTCGAGTACTTGGATAAGTATGACATCGAGCTGGACCCTCAGTACGATGAGATCCTTTCCCGCTTCCCTCGCAAGCCGTGGCACTCGTTTGTGAACGTTGAGAACCAGCGATTTATCAGTGACGAAGCCATTGACTTCCTCGATAAGCTTCTCCGCTATGATCATGCGGTAAGACTCTAATAATAATTTGTCCCAACTGTTACTAATTCGCTGTTATAGGAACGCCTGACTGCCCAGGAAGCCATGGCCCATCCGTATTTCGAGCCTGTTCGAGCTGCCGCTGCTGCTGCACAAATCAAATCTGCCTAAATTTTCTCATTCCCCGGGATTGATGATGGTCGCTTTTTATCTCTTAATTGCATTTCCCTTATCTTCTTCCCATCTCTGCTCTCCCTCGTCAGACTTCCGGGGATATCACATGGTTAGTATTATCGTGTTATGAACTGTGCACGATCGCAAGATGGAAATTGAATGATTGACGCAGCCTTTGAGCACAGCGTGGATGCGATGGAGTGACTGATTCCCGAATCAGAGACGACGTTGATGACAAGATATGACATCTAATATTCTTGGGTCTGCTTGGCCTAACTGAAATGCCTCAGTTTACGGGCGTGTGAGTGAGCGCAATAAATCAGTTGACGTCTTAGAACGACGAGTACATTTCTCTTCCTCTCTCTCTCTCTCGTACTGCCTCTGCCTAATTGTACAGCGCTGATTTCCCTTGTCTTCACGATTGTCTTTTGTTTCCCCCTCTCCGGTCTGGTGTTTTCTTTATTTCTGATTTCGATTGCCCATTCCAGTCTTGTTTCTTCAATATCTTTTCTTACCCTTGATTGAACTATTTGCTACTTTTTTTCGTTTTAACATGCACATTTCAAGGAGTGATGGAGTCAGGGAGGTACTCATGTGGTCGACCGAGTTTATGAGGGGGTTTGAATGGACAATCCATTTCCAATTTATCAATCACTTGTTAATGCGTAGCTATCTGTATTAGCTTCGTAGTCAATTCTGATATCCTTATCGCGATATCAGATCTCAAGGGCACAGCATCACGTGAGACCGTGACATTTTCTTGAATAAACATTGAACAAAACAATGTCAGCCCAAAGAAGACAATTCATTCTCCCTTGAATTATTTAGATAGATCAGTGTTGAGTTATGATCCTTTCCCCACCAAATTCATACTATAAAGCGTCTACTGGTCCGTCTCCACCTCGTCCTTAGTTGGGCCCCGCCCTCTCATTCGTTGTCTCTTTGCGTGGAAATTTAAATTGCCCGCATTTCGCACAACCACCCCTCCTTGTCGCATCCCCATCCCTCAAGATACTTACTAGGCGACTCGTGGCGCGATCGTCGCCTTGGAGACTTACTCCGATATATCGATCATTCTCTAGGATGGCTCAAAACTCTGCCGCCCAAATCCCCAGTATGTTTTGCCCTCAGTGATTCAATGACTCATGGAACTCGCAGCTCATATACTTCAACAGTTGGGGAATCTACCACCCCCTCAACCCAAACCCCACCCCAGGCTGGACAGGATGCTTCTGTGCCAAAAGTGAAGACCGAGAAAGAGCGTACGTCAAACCCGAAAAACCTTTATTCAACCTCTTGTTGCCTGGAAAGCTGTAACAGTCCATTGGTGGTTCAGGTCGATTGCTGACACTTCGGTGGTTCTCTAGTGGAGCGCGAGCGCAAGAAGGCTGAGAAGGCAAAGAAGTTTGCTGAGAAGCAGGCGGCTAAAGCCGCCAAGCCCGCTGCTGCTCCCAAAGCCGAAAAGAAGGTGAACAAGGTTGAGAAGGAAAAGACCGCCGATGCGTACGACCCCAAGGTTATTGAGCCTGGTCGTCTCGAATGGTGGGAAGAGCGTGATCTGTTCAAGCCAGAATGGGGTCCTGACGGCAAGGTCAAGCCCGAGGGCTCCTTCGTTATTCCCATTCCCCCACCTAACGTTACCGGTTCCCTCCACATGGGTCACGCCTTGACCAACGCCTTGCAAGATACCATGATCCGCTGGCAGCGCATGAAGGGCAAGACAACCCTTTGGCTTCCCGGAATGGACCATGCCGGTATCTCTACCCAGAGCGTTGTCGAGAAGATGCTGTGGAAGAAAGAAAAGAAGACCCGTCACGACTTAGGACGTGAGGCCATGACTAACTTGATTTGGGACTGGAAGGAAGAATACCACACCAACATTAAGAACGCATTGCGGAGACTCGGTGGCTCGTTCGATTGGTCGCGTGAGGCGTTCACCCTGGACCCTAATTTGTCCGCTGCCGTGACTGAGACCTTCGTTCGTCTGCATGAGGAGGGAATCATCTACCGTGCAAACCGTCTGGTCAACTGGTGTGTTGCTCTTAACACTTCGTTGTCCAACCTCGAGGTGGAGAACAAGGAGATTGAGGGCCGTACGCTTCTGGATGTGCCTGGTTACGACAAGAAGATCGAGTTTGGTGTCCTGACTCACTTCTTCTACGAAATTGATGGATCCACTGAGCGCATTGAGATTGCCACCACTCGTCCGGAGACCATGGTCGGTGATAGTGGTATTGCCGTGCACCCTAATGATGACCGCTATAAGCATCTCATTGGCAAAAATGCGCGCCATCCTTTTGTGGACCGTCTGCTTCCGATTGTTGCTGATGACAGCGTTGAACCGGAGTTTGGTACCGGTGCTGTGAAGATTACCCCAGCCCACGACTTCAACGATTTCAACCGTGGCAAGCAGCACAACCTCGAGTTCATCTCCGTCATGAACGACGATGGTACCTTCAACCAGAACGGTGGACCTTTCGCCGGCATGAAGCGTTTCGATGCCCGTTACCACGTCATTAACGCCTTGAAGGAGAAGGGTCTTTACTCTAAGTGGGAACACAACCCCATGAAGGTGCCCCGTTGCGCCAAGTCGAACGATGTGATTGAGCCCATCCTGAAGCCACAGTGGTGGATGAAGATGGAGAGCCTTATGGGTCCTGCTATCAAGGCTGTGGAGGATGGCGAGATCATCATCCGTCCCGAGAGTGCCGAGAAGAGCTACTTCCGCTGGATGAACAACTTGAACGATTGGTGTCTGTCTCGTCAGCTCTGGTGGGGTCACCAGGCCCCCGCCTACTTTGTTAAGATCGAAGGCGAGCATGGTGATGACAGTGACGGCAACCTTTGGGTTACCGGCCGTACTGAGGAGGATGCTCACAAGAAGGCTGAGGCCAAGTTCCCAGGCAAGAAGTTCTCTCTTGTGCGCGACCCCGACGTGCTTGACACCTGGTTCTCTTCTGGTCTGTGGCCCTTCTCAACCCTGGGCTGGCCTAAGCAGACCCACGACTTTGACAACCTGTACCCTACCTCTGTTCTGGAAACTGGTTGGGATATTCTGTTCTTCTGGGTTGCACGTATGATTATGCTTGGAATCAAGTTGACCGGAAAAGTTCCCTTCAAGGAGGTTTATTGTCACTCTTTGATTCGTGACTCCGAGGGCCGCAAGATGTCCAAGTCCCTGGGCAACGTCATCGACCCTCTGGATGTTATGGAAGGTATCCAGCTGCAGACCCTGCACGACAAGCTCTTGACTGGTAACATTGCCGACAAGGAGATTCTTACTGCTACCAAGTATCAGAAGAAGGCTTTCCCCAAAGGCATCCCCGAGTGTGGAACTGATGCCCTGCGTTTCGCTCTTGTTTCATACACCACTGGTGGTAAGTAACAGTTCTAAAATATCTTCATTCTCATATGCTAAGCCGATTAGGTGGCGATATCGCCTTCGATGTCCAGGTTATCTACGGATACCGTCGCTTCTGCAACAAGATTTACCAGGCCACCAAGTTCGTTCTTGGCAAACTGGGCGAAGATTTCAAACCTCAGGCCACTGTCACAAAGACTGGTCACGAGTCTTTATCAGAACGCTGGATTCTCCACAACTTCAACTCTGCTGCTAAGAAGGTAAACGAGGATCTTGAGGCCCGTGAGTTCTCTAGCGCAGCCAACACTATCTACCAGTACTGGTACGGCCAGCTGTGTGATGTGTTCATCGAAAACTCCAAGTACCTCTTGGCCGAGGACGCCTCGGCTGAGACCAAGGAGTCCGCCAAGCAGACTCTTTACACTGCTCTGGAGGGTGGATTGACCTTAATCCACCCTATCATGCCCTTCGTCACCGAGGAGTTGTGGCAGCGTCTTCCCCGCCGCCCCGAGGACAAGACAATCTCTATCATGAGGGCCAAGTTCCCTGAGTACCAGGCCGAGTTTGATGACCCCGTCGCCTCCGCTGCTTACGAACTCATCCTCGACACTTCCAAGGTCATCCGATCGATTTTGGCCCAGTACGAGATCAAGACCAAGGGTGACATTATCATCCAAACTTACAATGCCACCAGTGACACTACCATCTCTGAACAGCTGAACACTGTCAAGTCTCTAGGTGGTAAGACACTAGGGGATCTGTCCCACACCGGCTCGGACAACAAGACTCCTCCTTCCGGCTGCGTTGTTGCTGCCGTCGGTGCCGAGGCTGCTGTGTACCTACGCGTGTCTAAGGAGGTTGCTCTCGAGCAAGAGCAGAAGGCCAAGGACAGCCTTGAGCGAGCCCGCGAGAGCGTTCGCAAGTCCCAGGGCATTATGAACGCTCCTAACTGGAAAGACAAGGTCAAGGCCGAGGTTCGCGAACAAGAGGAAAAGCGTCTCCGTGATTCAGAGAGTGAGGCTGCTCGTTTGGAAGAGCAGATTAAGGAGTTCGAGAAGCTGCGCCTGGAGTAAATGAAGGCAGATGTACTACCAAGATTTACCCAAGAGATAAGAATAAATATTTCCTTTCTTATTCGATTTTTCTTGTCTTTTCTAGACTTAATAGTAAGACATCTATTTCAATTTCAATAATTTCAGTAATAATGACATAGCAATAAATTATAAATTACATGAAGGCTGCTCTGTACACTGCTCTGTACAGTAATGAGTTTGCGCTTATCGATAAGCGTGCCAAGCCCTCGCCCATTTTTTTTTTATCTTCTGCGTTTTTTACTCCAGATTTCTTCAATAAGATAACCCCAATCTACATTCACAATGCTGCGCGAAGTGTACGTACGAATTCTCACAAGACAAAAACAATATTAATAACAATCTCTATCTAGCAAAGCCAAGAACCCCCGCACTGCGCGAATCCTCAAGGCGCGAGAGCCGCAACTCATCGAGGCCCCGAAGAAGACACTATTGATGCACGGCGCAAAATGCCCTCAGTCCCTCGATACCGTGTTGAAGACTTTCCACTCTCTGACCAAGCCCAACTCAATCCTGTTCCACAAGAAAAATGAAAAGATTCACCCCTTCGAGAACGTCGAGAGCCTCGAGTTCTTGGCTAACAAAAACGAGTGCGGACTAGTCGTATTCGGAAGCAGCAACAAAAAACGCCCCAACTGCTTGAGTCTGGCCCGGATTTTCAACTCACAACTCCTGGATATGTGCGAGCTGCTCCTGCTGCCCCCAGCCGACGGCGAGGCTATCCCTCCCATCAACGAACTTGTCATGCACGTTGGTTCAGGCCTGCGGCCCATGATGCTGTTCGCTGGTAGCCCATGGGATGACCCAACCTCCACATCGCACGTTATGCTTAAGAGCTTCTTCCTGGATATGTTCAAGGGTGAGGAGACAGACCGCATCGATGTCGAAGGCCTGCAGTACGTTCTCCTAGTTGGAGCTGAGGAGCCCCGCGAGGATTTGTCACCGGTCGTGCACCTGCGCTGGTACAAGGTTATCACCAAGCGCAGTGGTCACAAACTCCCCCGTGTCGAGCTTGAGGAGATTGGTCCCAAATTCGACTTTAAGGTTGGCCGTATGCGCCCCGCATCTGGTGATGCCATGAAGCAGGCTATGAAGCAAGGCAAGCGACCAAATGTGGACATGAAGACCAAAAAGAACATCAGTGTGGACACTATGGGTGACAAGATCGGTCGTGTGCACTTGGGCAAGCAGGATCTGAATGAGCTCCAGACCCGTAAGATGAAGGGATTGAAGCGGCGGGCTGGCATTGAGTCTGATGACGACGAGGATGAGGAAGACTTTGAAATGGTTGATGTGGATGAAATTATGGAGGACAGTGAAGAGGAGGAGAGTCATAAGCGTGCTCGGAAGGAATAGATCAGTGTTGATATACTTGCATGTTGTTTTTACTTCCGAGGCGTTTTCGGACCGGTTTGGGGTTTATGCTCTTAGATGCCTGTGTATGTCTTACAGGATGTCTCTATCATGTGTACCGTCATGGAAAAAGTATTTGATCCAGTTCATATCAATTCTTTAGTTTATAAGCTGAAATTAAACCACAAGGTCAGTGCAATCAGTTCATGTATAGGATATAATCTGTCCAACCGTGGACCGTTAATTATCATCATTTAGCCGGTATATAAGTGAAATAATTCAAAAAATTATGTATAATAAGTCTGCGTTGCGCAGTGGTAGGGAAATCTACAGCATATAGACTACAAAGGCGAGCACACCCTAACTGTTTTTCTAACTTTGGCACAGAGAATTTAATTCCGATAAAGTCGTTATCATTATAATTCAAATCAATATCTGAATCAAGTTCTGGTTTACAATTACTCGATCGTGGGACGCTAAACATCTTTTTGATCTAGATCCCGAGGCACTAAATGAAAATTACTTGTGTATATGCTGCTTTCAATCTGATGCTCGAGGATCTATACCTTTGTAGGTACTTAGGTAAAAGAATTTACCCAGGTAAGTACGACGATCTGAATCTGACCATAATACAGCGCTGTCAGCTACATATGTAGGCAGTGTGGGAGCTACATTTTGATATCAGATTTGAAACTACTGACAAAAGTCAACTATGCCTGGGTGGAGTACCTAGGTAGCATACCTAGGATGAATAGGATAATTAATCTTGACAAAAACATTACGTACCTAGGTCCACTAGGCGATCAACCTTTCAAGGTTGAAATGTTGGGAAGTGATTTATACTTGTGTTTTGCCCAAACCTGATCTCTATGATACTTCAACTGCGCTGTTGGAAACGTATCATTGGAATCTAGTAAATTTGACAGTTTGCTTTCAGTAGTTTTTCAATAATCTATCTACATCTCGTAACTTATGGCCAACCTCAAGTGCTAGCTATAAAAGGCATTGAAGCTCGTGGGTTTGTAAATCTACTCCATATGGATGCGATGCATTAAGCACTATGCTCTGAAACTTTTCAGATATGATTGAACCTTGGAGGCATTTACTGGAATAAGAAGCCTCAATACTATAATCTACAGAGTAGTACCTAAAGATATAAGATCTATAGATCACACGTGACCATGACGTGAGCCGGCTTAATCTCACATGCCGAGGTTCAAATGTTTCCTTCACATCAGGAATAATGCCATTCCCCACCCATATATTTCCATATAATTTCTCTCCTCATTCATGATTATCATCAGTCTCTCTACTTGTCGCCGTCCTCATCTGCTCAAGTAGTCTTCCCAGTCCCAGTTTGACCTCCACCAAGGTCTCGCGACACCATGGACACACTCCTCGTGAGGATTCCCGCGACACAAGCACATAAAGAAAGCAACTAACAGACAATTTGACCAGTCCCAACTAGATGCTCTTGTCCTCAAGCCAGAACTTGCCCCGTTATTATCCCTCTTCAAGGGCGCGCGCAATGGTATCGTCTACGGGTCAAAAGTGCGGTTTCCGCATGCGCTGGTGTATGTTCGCCTTCCGGAGCTCCAAGTGACCAAGTAAAGAAAAGGCTGATAGTGATTTTATCCAGGATGATATTACTCTTCCGCTCTGGGACGTGCGTTCTACCTTCTACCTCTATGCTTCAGTTTCCCGTTGGACTAATAACGCGATGACTTCTATAGATTACCAGAAAAGCTCAAGCTGGTCCTTAAAGCGACGCGCCTCCATGCACGAAACCTCGCTACCTTTTCAGTGGTCTATAAGCTCTCCATGATTGTTCTCCGAAACATAAACCCCACGTCTGCCGGGAAGGAAAGCCGATACGATAGCTTTTTTGCGGGTTTGATGGGCGGATATACGGTCTTCGGACGCCAGGAAGGAAGCATCAGCAAGCAGGTATGAACCAGAAGCCTCTACAAGGCTGCCTCTTTTTCAACTCGAGTCTTCAACCACTCTAGAATATATGTTACTCATACTAATTAAAACAATCCAGATCGTCATCTACGTCTTCGCGCGAGTGATGCTCTCACTCGCCAAACTCGCCATCCAACCAGGCATGAACCCTCTATCCTCCCTAATCGACGCCGAAACCCGCACACAAATAAACAACAACGCATGGCCCGTCTTCGCCAGCTTCACATGGGCTTTCGTCATGTACATTTTCCGCTGGTATCCCGAGACCCTAGTTTCCAGCCTACGCAGTAGCATGGTATACATGTACGTTACTTTCTCACAGCCCTCCCTATTCTGTTACTTCATACCTTTCAGGCGCATGATTGAACAATTGCAAATGTTTTGCGAGTGTGCTGGTCATGCTTTTTTTCCGTGTCATGACGCTAATTGTGGATTTTATATAGCTATGCCGATTCTGATCATTGGGACTCGTTCCGAACTCTGTTCATCCACAACAAGTGAGAACCATAGACTCTCGGTTCAGAGTCGTGATCTTTTCTTAAAGCTGAGTGCCCAGTACTTCTTATTCTTTTCTTTTTCTCGTTATTATTAGTCGACTGGCTATGCATGTTAAACGGCGCATAGAAAGGTGTTTTTTTTTCTCTTATTTTCCGGATGATGATGGCAGGGCCTAATATCAATACAATCCACCAATTTTTTCTCATAGCAACGGCTATTCTTGTATCTTGATATCCTGAGACATGGACTTGACGTCCTTTCTCTGAAGCTATATTTCTTACTAAGCATGATTATGGGATGTTTTAACTAGTAGTGTGAGATCGGATCTTGAAGATAATTCGGGAGCATTACCACTTGGATAATACGACTCTAGAGATCAAGTCTGCTATAAAAAAAAGTAAGAGGTAAAATATAGGCCATATTGGCTTGTATCAAGACGTTAAGTAGGCCTTCCTACCATCAAAACGCCAACTTCAGAAAGCATAAGGGTATGGGAGCATAAGAAAGATTAAACGAAGAGAGGAAAGAAAGGGAAAATATCAGATGAGTGATCACTTGGAAAAAGTCCATCAATGATAAAAGGCTCCCATTCACAAGGGAAAAAAGAAAGGCAAGATAGTGAATCGTTCAGACATCGATCTGAATATCAATGCGAGTCAGGTAACTTCGTAAGTGGAAAGAATTCGCTGTGTATCGACTACTGGGTGTTGGGAGCGCTAACCTCCACCAGAACTGTGAGGCCACCGTCCATCCAATCCATTGCAGTAGCTTGGACAAGAGCGAATGACCAATCCTTGTCAGTGCGAATGGGCAGAAGACCGTCCGGTAACCAGGCACTGATCTTCCAAGCAGGTGTAGCAACAGCGGCAGACAGAATAGAGTCAGTGTCTTGCAATATACTACAGCCGGGTATTTGGCCGGGGTAAGTGCGCATAATGCCTTTCTTGACTGTACTGAGGTCTTGACTGAGGGTAGTCGGAATGTCCACTCGGGGAAAAAGCCGCTTTCCATGCTGGAGAATATTAATTCGAAGAAGGATCTCCATGCTGGAGATTGCAGAAGACGCGGTGCTCACTTGCTGGTCGGGGCTAGTTTGAGTGGGCAGAGCGGGGAGTGGGACATTAGGTTGCGAGGGCGTGATTTCGTGATTTTGTTTAGCGGCGATGTTCTCACGAATAATGCGTGAGACATCACGAGTGATACTGCTTGCGCTATGTTGGGGGTTAGTAATGATACAAGGATTTGGGGTTGTTGACCTACAAATCGTTGCGACCTCCTCCGCTAATGCGCCATGGCAAATCCGAGATAGAATTTGAGTGAACAATGCGATTCACGTTGCAGTCTTCGCATTCAGAAACACAATCATAGCCACCATTGTGAACCACGGCATAGTGACTATCAACTGCTGCAACAATGCCACGCCAGTCTGGTTGGTTGAGACCAGAAAGGGATCCCAGATTATCCAGTTCGTAGTGTTCGTTATACATATCATAGTTGCTGGATATTGCAGCCCAGTCCAGTGAGTACCCATCCACAAACAAGTCTGTCAGACCAATATCTATAGCCGGGTTTGAATCCATGCCCGCTTGAGATTCCTGAACCAGAGGTGGTGGCGCCAGATTTTCTGCACGATGATCCTGGTCATTCATTTGGAGGTGATGATCTGGTGAAAGTGCCGCACCATGTGAATCGTGAAAGCCTTCATTTGTTTTGCGGCGGTCTGAACCATTTCCGCCTCTGCGGGACTCCACTGCATACTGGCGCTGACGTTCATTGGTAACCATTCGTCTCAAGAGAGGAATAACCAAAGAAATGATCTTCTGCGTGTCGCGGGGCCAAATGTGTGTGCGAGGGTCCATATTTTCGTTGACAACGTTCTCTCCAAAGAATCGCTCGCCATTGCCTTCGTTTTCGAGGAAGTGACGAACACAATTCCAAAGTCGTAGCTTTACCATCTCCGTATCTCCTTTTCCTCTCTGGCCGACACAGTCCCGACGGTCAGGATAATCCTTATGCAACATATATGCCTTGGCCGCAGATTGGAGATGCAGAAAGTTTTCAGGTGATAGTTCAAGCGATGCAAACAGCTTCGACATGGGAGGTCTGGTGTATTTCTTGTTGCTCGAAGGCTGGCGGAAAAGCGCAGCAGCAGAATGAACTCCAACGGCGCGGGCATCTGACAATGATTGTAATGAACTAGGATGAGGAGGTTGTGAAGTGTAATAACGAGGCGACTGTGGTTGAGGCTGTTGTGTCTCTGTGAAGCTGGCAGTCAGCGCAGGGTCAAGGTTGTCATTATTGCGCTTCCGCTTCTTAGAAGCAGTGCGAGACAATAACGAGCCCTGAGAATGATCATTTGAAACTCTCAGATGTCTTCCGACTCCCATTCCAGACGCAAAATTATCACCAAATCCATCATCGCCAAGTTGCATGTTGGTGTCGTAGTTCTCCAGCTGTGTATGCGCTCCCCATTGCGGGTCTGCTGCAGCGGTCGCAGCCTCCACTAGGTCCGCTAGCTGGTTCTCATTTGGAGTGTAAGTATTATTTGCATCAATGTTTGTATTAGAAGCGGATTGCGATGGCATATCCGAGGACGCAGCAGGATGCTGGTTGGTTGAATTTGTCGATGTCATGACAATGGTCAGACTAAGCCAGAGAGTGGGAGGTGGAAGAGAGAAATTTTGGGTGGTAGGCGGCAGAAATATCGCGATTCACGATATTGGTCTGTTAGCGAGTAAGTGGTATGTCCCGTAATTATAGTTCATCTGAATAGGCGTTGCCTACAACAATTTTAATGTGAAATTCGAAGTCCAATGTGACGACCTTTTCACCAGGGGCAGTTCTGACAGCACCACACCCCAAAAGGGGATAGGAACGCGTCAAACTTTGGAAAGAAGAAGAAAATATGCAGAACTGGTTTCTGCGAGAGAAACAATCTGCGGAGCTGATAAGATCGAGCGCGACAGGATATGTGGATGTTTGTGTCGTTTGAAGGAAGAGCAGACAGTGCAAACCTTCCAAGGTTGAGGTCATGTGATATTTGATGCACACAACGTGACATCATCAGTCAATTCAATGGAATAAGCGCGCGTACTTCACTGCCAATATTACTTCACTAGGTAAAATATTCAGTAGCCAATGTTAAAGGTAAATTTCGGATGCATTTTGAATTTAAAATAATGCAAGAGAAGTACAAAGACATGGTATATATGTACAGGCAACGCCGAAGGATAACCAACTGATATCCAAGACACATCTAAAAGTAGCACTCGAGTCTCCATAGATCCATCCGTGGACCTCAGGATATATAGATTATTCCCATTGAAATAAGTAAGATTGCAAATAAATCCGAGAGCATATATCAAATGTACTTTGGTAGATGTCAAAGTATTGAAGTCTAGAAGCTATCACCCTCCTTCCAAGGACGACCAGCCTCGAGAGCACGGATTCTTGGATCTTTACCACGATCCAGAGCATTTGCAATGGCATCACTGACGGCTTGCTCTTGATGAGCTGCCAACTCGGCAACTGTCATCTCATGATCAGGCGAGTCAGACTGCTGCACGGCAGCATTCAATCTTTCCTTCTCCGCTTGTTCCATCTCCAGCTCTAAAAATGACCAATCATCCACCTCATCTTTAAGTCGTTTACTTGACTCTTGGAGTTCTATAAAGGCCTGGTACTCACTAGGACCACCAAAGCAGACTCCATAGCCATCACAGAGACAAACACTCTCTTCTATACAGACGACAGAATTGCCGGTAAACACATATTGCCATAGGTATTCCCAGATACGGCCAGCAATATAGTCACTCAGTTGAGTCTGAAGTAGCCAGTCACGGTAGAAGATGAATCGTGAACGAGGAATAGTGCGAATACGCTCGCTTGAAACGGCGAATTGAGCACAACACGGCTGGGCCAAAACAGACGGGACCGGCTCGTCAGGGAATATTTCAGACCATGCGCGGGCCAATAGCACCTCTTCCTGCTTTGATTCATCTTCCAAGACGGCCCCAGGATGCATCCAGTCAGGACAACCAGGAGCCGTGGTACAACGTAGATTCATATACCCTTCCCGAGTCACCCGATCCATGCTAAGGCGTCGAAGCATTTCCGCAGCATCCTGGTTAAAAATAGCATCATTATGCCAGGCCGTTTGATGTGCATGCAGGAAGACAGCGATATCAGGTAGTTCGTCGTAAAAGTCGACCACAAAAGTCAGATATATCATCACCTCATGACCCTTGTTCTTTGGTGGGTGAAGGGGCGCATGTGGATCATCGGCAGTATAAATGGCAGTGCCCCAACCTGGCAGCTCTCGCTCAATCCAGTCGACATCTTCTGTCTTCAATCGAGGGATGACCAACATCTTTGAATACTGAGAGCCCAGCGGCTTTGGGGTGCCAGGGATGAAGTTCGGGTGAGGGACGTGTAGGTTTTTCACGCCATGACCGACGGTGATGTTGAAGTAGTTGGAGCTATTGGCATTGACACTGTGGGACCAGACAATCTCCCCCAGGCCCACGGCTTGTGGGACGTCACTCCATGATTGCGAAAGGCAGCGGGCTGTGTAGAAGAGGATGAAGCAGAAGCAGAAGCCGAGGGAGAGCACCGTTCGACGTGAGAGAATCATGGACGATAAGATATTATAATATACACGCTCTATGTTATACACGGAGAATTGACCTGTTACACAGTATATGTTAGCATAATCTAATCAAGGGGGAGTGAATGCTGTGCCACACAGACATCACACATTCAGATCAAGACCAATGAAGATCGGTTCTTCACCAACGTACAGAGTGCCAGCACGAGATTAAATCATCGCAATTATGAACCGTTGATTGTTTGAAGGAGAAATGAGTGGCATGGAAGAGATAACATGGGGTAGTGGAATGTTAAGTTTCAGGGTCTAGATTTGGGGGCCACCTTTGGCACATTTAGCAAAAGTTCAAGCCTCAATGACGAATGAAAGAAATGAATGGGGTTGAAGTGGAGACAGTACGGGACAGGCCAACGAAAGGCTTTCCCGTGTTGATACTAGTTAATCTATAGAGGTTGGACTCCCAACATAGCGCATTTAAATATTTCAGACTCGATGAATCAAGAACTGCAAAGATTTACGCAACCTTGTTTAAATCTCCTTATGCTCAATCATAACGGTAATATTGTAATTGTAATACCTACAAAGTCATATCGTGTAATCCGAATGAGCCCATACCAACCCAAGTTTAATGTCTGTATTCGAAGAATTGATAGCACTGTCTCTTCATTAAGACTTGAGCATACCTAGGTGTAAGTAAATTTGGAAGGGTCAGAGGTTTGAACCTTGCAACGCTCTAAACTATTGACGGATAGGATGTAGATCTAAGATTCTGCCTTCCAAGGTTCTGTATCTACCTAGGTAACATCCATTGATTTCTTCAAATCAAGATCTTGAAAATAATAGGTATGCATTAACTTTATACCTGAGGGATTTTCATGCAGCTCCAGCTTCACCCAGTCCCCGGAAACTTCATGTGTAGAATTGCCTTGTGGCTTGTAGTATATCACATTTCTTAATACTCAACCCACCTGGGCACTAACCAATGGCTCGCAGGACATTAGCTGTTTTGCAGATAACACGAACGTTCTCACCCAGTTGAAATAAAAATGGAGAGGATGTTTGACATCGCAAATAATATGATGTGTATTTTCCTCGTTAAAACTTAGCAGCGATCCACCCCGCAGCTAAAATTCAAACCTCGAATATATTACTTACGTAGTCATAATTAACTAAATTAATCCCTTGCTTTCTTGATGAAGTCCTTGCTGATAAACGGCTCTCGGAAAATAATTCCAGTCATAAGCTCCGAGTATGTAGAATTACCGAAGTATGGACTTGAAAACTAATACTAGGTATTCGTTGAGGAACGTGGATTTATGGACGCAATCAATTCACTGAAGGATTGACCCTTGGACTCTAACTCGTCCAATTGATCCACTTATCAGATAAGCCTCAAAATTATCAGCAGAACATGGCAAACTTGAAACCTCGCCAACGTTGGAGGCGCACGGCCATATGACAGGTCTATAATGCGGGAGCTCGTAATATCCGCAAACTATGTCTCTTTTGAACATTACCAGCCTTGGAAGACTTGCAAAGTCCGTATGAGTAACAAGCTATGTGACATAACAAGTTCTCCATTGACGATCTCCATGTACTTGCTAGGGGAAAGCATACAAACTATTATTCTCGTGCCTCTTATTGGCCTTCAGCCTTATCTTGGCAGGACGTTTAGCTCTACGATTGGTAACAGATTCTCGGATTCCATTCTAAAGTTGCAGTATGTTTGTATAGGCTCTAGTCGATATGATATGCGTGGAGTCGAAGGATTTGACATGTTTTGTACGCCACTCTTTATATATGGATGGGTGTCCCGGACACCTTGGACGCCTAGAAAAGATTCCAAATCATCAGACTTTCTCTTCCGTCTACTCTTATCGTATAACTGGATATCCTTCAAGCCTCACTGACTCGAGTACCCCATCATGGCTTCGGACCAACCCTCTTCTGGTACATCGTGGGTCCCTGGTGACTTCGAACATCCAAATGAAGAACTGCGGCGATCTGTCACCATAGCGCTTGTCTTTGCCTTCACTCTTTCCACTCTTGCCGTTGGCCTACGGATCTGGGCAAGAAAGATGACTGGTAGCAAGTTATTTTTGGATGATCACTTGATTCTGCTTGCCCTGGTAAATTAACGACCCTCGCGAGTTGTCAAAGAGGAATCCACTAATCATCATGATACTAGCTCCTCAAATACGGATGCTCAATTGGAGTTACTATTCGTAAGTTATACACAGCCACGGAAACTAGGAGCATAGTACTGACCGAAAATCACTTCAGTTCTTTTCAATGGCTTGGGATCACACATCAACACAATCCCACCGAAGAACCTCACGGTGTATCTTAAAGTATGATTGATCTTCTTAAACATAATCTCATGCATGTTTCTGACAGGTTTCTGAAACAGATTGGATGGTCGAATTCTTTCGTCTACACTTGCACGGTGGCTACCATTAAGCTTTCCATCTTGGCACTTTACAAGCGTCTTTTTGCTACCAAGCGCATGCTTCTTGCTGTCAATGTGATGGCTTCCTTCGTTGTTATGTGGGCCGTAGCTATTTCCGTGGCTGGTGTTCTGAATTGCCTCCCTGTTGCCAAGTTCTGGGACAGATCTATCCCCGGAGCTTGCATGGACCCGGCCAAGTACTACTACGGCCAGCAAATCCCTAACATTATCTCAGACGCCATTCTTCTGCTTATGCCGTTGAAAGTAGTTTGGGATCTACCAATTGTCAAATCTCAGAAGTGTCTCTTAGCAGGCGTCTTTCTACTAGGTGGATTGTGAGTTTCGACTTAAATCAGCTGATATACATCTATTCTAACCCTAGACCACCCAGAACCTTCGTTTTTGATATTTTCAGATTGGCCGCTATGATAAAAATAGCAAATGCAGGCGCGGATGTTACCTGTGAGTATCTTAACTCGATCTCAGTTCTTTCGGGAAAATGACTTATCGTTCTGTAGACAATCAAGCCCCCATGGCCGTATGGACATGTGACGAGGCAGCCGTTGGTATCGTTGCCGCTTGCTTGCCCAACCTCCGACCATTGTTCAGGTTTGGTGAACGCGGCTTCTGGACCCAGATTCGCTCTCAAGGCCAAGAATCTGGACATTCTCATCTCAAAAACATAACCACAACTACTACCACAGTCTCCACAAGTGACATGAGTATGCAGAGGCCCTTGACCTCTACGGATGAGCAAGAGATTGAGTTCCAGAATTACAGTCCCTACATGAAGGGTGTTATTGCCACTGTTGAAAAATAGAGGGTTGGAAGAAGAAGAAAAAAAAAGCGAGAAGGATTAAGATCACGCCGGCTAAGGAGTTAGACTGTATTCTATTTATATTTCGTGATATTCGGTTAATAAACTAAAGTAACCGATTTCTCAAGAATCTATTATCGAATTTGTTGTTTCAAATATTTCCTCAGATATATTTGCCCATTTCTTAGACAAAAATCATGGGCTTCTATAGATCCGACTATCGGGCTACTCTTATCTCACGTGACAGCTTGAAAATCGCCAAATCATCATCCCAGAAAGGGAAATTTCCAATCTCCAACTTTTTCTCAACCAACCCAGGAATGCGCTGTAACTATGCAGCAAAGCTCTAAGATCCATGGCCAATCTTCTGAAGAGAGTGTCCCACTTCGGACCTCTCAAACAGTCCAGAAAAAGGCCCACGACCCGTTAATGCACTTGTTAGCCGGCGCGTAAGTTTCTTGACGCCTTCATGATACAATTGATTTCTAAACAATCCATATATAACAGGAGTGGAGGATTTGCAACTGCAATAGTCACATCTCCACTTGATGTTCTACGAACCCGTCTCCAGTCTGATTTTTACCAACCCGTCGCTCGTTCCTCCTCGGCCGCCTCTACATCTATTCCTCCTCATTCAAATCACAAGACGCTCCGAATAATCGGCAATATATACAAAGCAGAAGGATGGAGAGCGTTCTTCCGCGGTCTTGGCCCTAGTCTAGCAGGTGTAGTTCCAGCCACTGCCATAAAATTCTACGTCTACGGAAACGCCAAGCGGATTGGTGCACACGTCCTTGGCTACGGCGACGACTCAGTGCTCATCCACGCACAGGCAGCCATCACCGCAGGTATTGCTACGGCCACAGCCACCAATCCAATCTGGTTAGTAAAAACACGATTACAACTTGATCGGGCTCAAAGCGCCACTGGGGCTCGCCGCTACCGCAACAGTCTCGACTGTGTGAGGCAAGTTGTGCGCCATGAGGGTATAAAGGGTCTGTATAAGGGGCTAAGCGCAAGTTATCTCGGCTCGGTCGAGACAGCGCTGCATTTAGTCATGTATGAGCGCTTGAAGAAGACTTTCTCCGAGCAACTCGGTTCCCCCGACGGCAAGGAAACATCTACGCAGAAGGAAATTGCTAGTTGGATTAGTACAACCGGTGCTGCGGGAATTGCCAAGTTCGCCGCTGCGCTGATTGCTTACCCGCATGAGGTATGCGATGACTTCCCATTCTCCGAATTTCATTTTCTGTCTAACTGTTTTTTTCTTAGGTCATCCGAACACGTCTTCGCCAGGCGCCCATGGAGAATGGAATTCCCAAATATAACGGGCTAGTGCAGTGCTTCAAACTAATTGCCAAAGAAGAGGGCATAGCCGGTTTATACGGAGGTTTGACACCGCACATGGTCCGGTCGATTCCCTCCGCTATCATCACTCTCGGCGTGTACGAGTTTGTCCTGAGATTTGCTGGGTCGGCATAGACATGGATATATATATGGGGAGGACATTTGCTCTCACATTGTACAATATACTGCTAGCTAAGCTAGACAAAAAAGGGGCTGAACTTATTCAATTGCATGCTTTCGCTTGGGCGTTTGTGGGGGTTTTGTTTGGGACACTGTTAATATAATCTCCTTTCTTGGGAAAAATGTACAATATCACAATCGATCATTACGGAAATACATTGGATCGTAATCCACATCCTTTCTAAATGGAAAAAATAAGTCAAGTCAGATTGTGAGGGAATATGCCCGAGAAACTCATAGTACAAGTGTAAAAAAAAAAAAAAAAAAAAAAAAAAAAATTAAAAAGCCGGGTATGAAAATTTGCTCAAAAACGCCATGATGGGAAATGCGAATGAGAGGGAAGGACTAGAAAGGCTTGTGACCTTGGAAAAAGAAAGAAAAGAGAAAATAAAGGGGGATTGACGAGGCCGCAAACTCATCAGGTTTATGTTCATGATGTGTCTTCATCAACAGCCTCCTCCACAGTCACTGCACGGCCTTTACCTTTTGATACAGATTCAGAACCGGATTCGGGCTGAATGCTTTCAGCTACTGGAGCCTCTGGAGTGTGTGTGGTACCCCACGTAGATGGAATTGCAGAGGGTCCTGATTCAGGGACTTGCTCCGACTGGACATCTGTCCACTCTTGGGAAGGGGAATCATCCCGATGATCCTGTGATAACGGAGCATTGTGGACATCCAAACTTAAGGATGTGGGATTTATGTTGTTAACTGCAGGTTCAGACTGGTTTTCCTGAGGAGTGGCCTCGGAAGTGGCCACAGAATGTTCAGGTTGAATTATCGACGATGGAGTTGGAAAATTGGATGAAGATCTAATGCCCTGCGGTGCAGCTTCAGTTCCAGCATTTGCAGACCCGAGAGGAATGATAGTCCATCCTACTGGCAGAACTAGTCCTTCCGGTAGACGAGGGTCACCAGAGCTCATCGACGAAGCTCCCGTGGAGACAAACTGGCGATGAGTAATGGTTTCTGAGGTTCCCGGTGGCAAAGTTGTGGGTGTTGCAGATCCGACAGGATTTGCTTGAAAGCGCAGTCGGTCTAATTCTGTCTGTAGTGTGTGCACTTGGTGTAGCTGCTCTGTAGCAAGGCGAAGAGCATTAATCTCTTGCGCAATTTGTTGTTCCAACAGTTGTAATTGAGCATGAATGGCGGAAATGGTGGTCGTGAGAGGAGTCTGGAGTGGAGTAGGCTCCGCTTGGGCCTGACCTTGAGCCAACGCTTGAGCTTGAGCCTGAGCCAAATCTTGTGGGTGGCGACCAAATCCAAATCCAAATCCTATTTGCCGAGGTCCCTGCTGGTTTGCATTAACTCCAGGTTGCAATGGAACGTTGCCCTGGTTCATTTGCTGCTGAAGGTTTTGTAAAAGATCACCACGTACGGCACCGAAGCCAATTCGGAAGGGACCGAACTGATATACGCGGGCCCGTGGCAGTTCACCTTGACCAGGCTGACCAGGATCTCCCCTGACACCATTCTGCTGCCCCATACCACCGTTTTCGGCTGCATTTGCATCAGCGCCCGTGGCTCCATTGGTACGCGAAGGGACCACTGGACGTCGGCAGGTAGGGCAATTTTGCTGACGTTCCAACCAGCTTCGTAAACAGGCAAAGTGCAAGATATGACCGCAAGGAAGCTTCTTGGGACGCAGGCGATCAGGCACACGTGGCGCATTTGCAGCAGGCTGTGCGCCGGCATCAGCTGGAGCGGGCTGGACCGGGATCATTTCCTCTCGGCAAATGATGCACACATCTTCGCTCGTAATTTCTTCGCCTGTCGCATCTGGATATCTCTCATTCATATCTCTGGTAGCATTCCTATATCGGAGGAAGTCCATGATTCGGCGAGCGAACGAGCGAATGGTAACCACCACATCACGCAAAATGTGGATGGGCAGGCCGTAGAAGGTAAGAAGTATAGCAAAGAATGTCAGGTAGACCAAGAGTTTTACGAAGTCTGTCAACAGGTCGAGATAGAAGATCCAGCGTCCCTTTTCCTCCCATCCTGGAACATCAATCTCTAGCTCGCTTACATCGTTCTCACTGGGAAGGTCGGTAGGAGGGGAGGTAGCGCCAGCACGCGCGTGTTCCCGGATAGCCTCTGCCCTAGCAGCACGAATCTCTGCACGGCGTTCCTCTATCTTAGCCCGGACCTGCATGCGATTGATGTAGATCTCCGCCAATGAAATGCCGTATCGAGCGGCAGTAGACGTGGACAGGATAGTCAATATGGCAAACTCGAAGCCGAACATGACCATCATATCTGGTTTTGCTTGGTGGATCACAGTGTCAACACAATAGCGAAGCATGAGTACGTTGAACAGGACCGTCAACAACAGCGACATCGCGAGTCGGGTATGAAACAGGGTGGGGTTTGCGGGGGGTTGTTGTTCTAGATATTCCACTCGGCCTTCTCCAATCCATCCCCAGACCTTTCCAACCAGAAGGGAAATGAACATGACCAAGAACCATCCCCCTAGGGAACCCCGGAAGATGGTCATGGCTAGACATGTCTCCGTGACAGCGAACCATGCCCGTTCGTAGAGTTGTTCGGTTTCGATAGCGCGCAAAGGGCCATACAGAAGTCGCTGGAACCAGAATAGAATGTACCCTGTAATCACAAGACACAAATTGGTAAGGATCTATGTTGTAAGGAAAGGTAACGTCAGAAAGTGGTTCGATGCGGGGATAGGTATGAATAGGCCACCAAGGCCTTAGAGGAAGAAACCAGTGAAATATACCATGAGATTTGCGTTACTTTGTGAAAGGTACACGCATGCTGAATAGAAGTTGGCTCTCTGATGTAGAGCTTTCAAGAACACACCAGTGGCCAGGACCACTGAGGTCTAGGATAGTTAGTAGCCGTGATTCAAGTTGTAGGGAGAGATTCTCACCCCGGTGTACGCAGCCAGTCTCATGGCAATCGAATGATGGTCACTAAGTGAATATCATTAGAGAATAAAGAAAAGAGATAGGGCTCTGAGGAATCGGAGGTGGAGTAATATAGCGCGATCTGGACAGCTTTCCAGTAACCACTCCACGCCCTCCGCACCTTACGTCAGCCTCCACAATCAAAACCTTCAGTCCACATTAACACATTATGATATGGTCAATCGCTTATATCGTTCAACGAAGCATGAAATCAATACCTAGACGTAAAATTCAGTTATTGAATTAATAAGTTGCTAGGTATTCTGAATCAGAACGATTTGAAATGATCGAGGGCTAGTGATATATTTCACTCCTTAGACAGACTTAAAGCCCCCCGATAGATGTCAAATGTTGGAGGCTCCAACAGCGCCAACACTTCAACGCTTCTCCTATTCAAGGAGCCAGTGATAGGATATCAATCCTAAAATTACAGTCTAGAAGTAAACTCTACAGCTTGAATTGAGATAGATGTTGCTCAAGCTACTCAGGAGTCTCAGGTAAAGAACAAAATGAAACGCGGACAAAAAAATCCATCAGGATACAAGGAAACTAGCTGAAGACCGGCCACAATCTCGCAGCAAAGTAGAGGAAAACCATCTAGGTGACTAGGAAGCTTAAATACTACATCTGTTGCCAACGTCATCTGCTTAATATGTTTGTAGATGTCTTCGATATGCGAAAAGAAGCACAGTGGTGCATTTAAAGTATCATGGGATCCAAAAATGAACATACCGACCAGAATATGAGGCTGAGGTTTAGTGGAAACGAACGCACTAGAGTCTCCTGGGCCAGGGAATAAATGGCTCTTGAAATAATTGAGTGCTCTTCAGTGGCAAGGTACAAGGCTTCACCCTAGCCGTCCTTCAAATGCTTGATATTGGCGGCTTTAAGCACACTGTATTCAACCCGGAAGCCTGATGCAGCCCAAGTATAGCTCGACCACTGGGAGTCTTTCGACCGATATGGGAAAATATTCTGAATGAGGGCTTCGATATCTTGCACCAGACTCCTTTTTATAGTTATATTTCCCCTTGAACTTTTTTGGCACGGGCTTAAAGGATTCGGTCTCCTTCTTCTTCCCATAATCCTGAAACCCTGTCATGGACTTGATGTCGTGATCTTCTGCTGCACAGCTCTATATTCTCTGCCACTGCACGGCAGCTCAGGTTCTCAATTCCCAAGTACTTAGATGCCTTATCATTGCCTCGCAGTCCCTCGTTGACCCAGGCGTTGATCTTTACCCTCATCTCAGGGGGCAATCATTCCGTATAGAAAGTACGGAGCGAAAAGATGTGAGGACAGACGCCATCTACTTTTCATCATCCTGAGACTTGAGCTCGTAAAAGCCCCCAAGAGTTCTTGAATAGTCTTATTTCGAACAGGGGCTATGCTTTCGCCTTCCGTGCTGGGATGGCGGAGAACCCTCCGGCTCAGCTCAACCCTAGTGGAGGAGACCCATTCATGGATGTTTTCATCTTCCTTTTTCTCAATACCGACGTAAGCTAGCTTTTATGCTATCAGGATTTTTGTAATTATCTGTTAGCACTTTCCAAAATGAGAGTGAGGACATGGAGCATCGACCCAGATCATGATGATAATTTTGGATGAGGGCCATCGTGTCGGTAGCACCCAGCCATATATACATCCTTTAGGTCGAGGCGACGGACGGCCGCTAGAGATGGCATTCTTGACCCAAGGAAAGAGAATGAAATATGCGAAGAATAATCCAGCAAGAGATGGGGGGTTTCTGGACTGTGAGAAGAAGGTCATCGATCAAGAAAGACACCCAAGTGAAATGTTGGAAGAAATATTTTTGATGGATGAGTTAATTGCATGTTTCTAATTCAATACAATTCAATCTTTATTCACTTTTACCTGGACAACTGGCTTCGAACAAATTGAATATGTTATTATATTTCCACTTTTTGATTACGGATATTCACTACTGCCCCATTCTGATTAGGCTAAGATGAACAGCCCTTGAGTTTTTTATGTCTAACCACCTAAGACCTTGGGAGATTTAGAGGATACAAGAAAGTAACTGCCTACGGCAGCCTACCTATGTACGATATAAAAGTTGAACTACTGACATTGGATATTCCGTGTATTGTGAATTTGCGATTGATGCTTAAACAAAATATTTCTTCTAGAACAAGGTCTAAGAAGTAAATAAAACGTGGTGCTCAGGGCCAGGTCTCCACTATTTAGATCCATCTCCACCAATGCCAAGGTAGCTAGATTGATATCATTTTAACTAGGATATAAGACAGACTTTATTGACTTTGATACCTAGCACTCATATAAATAGTGATATAAGCCAATCTTGAGAATCAACACATCCTGCAATTAAATCTGTAATCCATACATTGAGTGTGTGCCGTAAGTGGCCAATTGAAATACTGACCGATCAAAACACGTGACATGATATGAGTAACTGAAACTCGCCGATCTCCCCATCCCTAATTCATTCCTCAATCTCCAACATCTCGCCATGTGCCATTGACGGTGATGGCTTTATCTCCGCCGTTATTTATAGCCTCTCGGGCACAGACACTGACCTACCTACTGGCCGTATGTCCCTTCTCCATCGCGTTTCTGGTGTTTATCAATTCATCCGCGTCATTCGTGGTGACTGATCTGATCGGACTTTCCGATGGAGAAGGAGGTGCAGTGGGAACCCTTGGATTTGCAGATGAATTACTTGCACTGGCTGCGTGTCCACTATGGGGCGTGCTATCCGATCGCATTGGCGTACGTCATGTAAGTTGACATTGTGAAACCCAGTCCTAACATCGAATCACTCAAAGCTTATTAAGAAATAAAGGTATGTACTGTTGGCTATGCAGTAATTGCTATTGCACTAGTGCTCTTCGTGCAGGCCAGAAATATTTATCCCCAGCTTCTCTTGGGGAGGCTGCTCTTTAGTGTTGGTGGCTCGGCCGTGTCGACTATGGTGACTGCGGTCTTACCTACGGTAACGGGCAAAGAACTCCGCAAGCAGGCTTATCGAGTGTCGGTTTCTTCAGAGTTGACTATTACACCAGAGCGAGTTAACTCTAGTCAAGCAAACCAGAATGCGAAAAACTCCTACACCTCCCCCTCCGCCCGACTCTCGGGGTTTGTGGGACTATTTGCTGGATGCGGTGCCCTCGTCTCACTGGGAGTCTTTCTTCCTCTTCCAGCCCGACTTGAGAAACTAGGCCTATCGCCTATCGATGCTCTGAAATGCGGTTATTATGTAGTGGCTACTGTGGCCCTACTCATCAGCCTGATCAGCTTCATCGGTCTCCGCGATCTTCCTGGTGAGCAGAGAAAGGGGTGGTCCGTATTGTGGAATACCCATTCCTCGCAGACATGTGACCAGTCCGCAAGATTGGGTCCAACACGCATGCCCTACTGGAAACAGCTGACTACAGCCCTACTTCTGGGATTCCAAAATAGGAGCATCGGGCTGGGCTATGTTGGGGGATTTGTCGCGAGAGCATCCTCTGTGGGAATATCACTATTCATTCCCCTGGCCGTGAATCACTACTATCGCTCATCAGGTCTCTGCGATGAGAAGCACGAACCGATCACTGGTTACGGGCTAGGCGATATAAAAAAGTCGTGCCCCCGCGCGTATATTCTCGCATCGATACTCACCGGTGTATCACAGCTGATTGCTCTTCTGGCCGCACCCGCATTTGGCTACTTGACTAACAAATCTCGCCGGTATAATTTCCCACTCCTCACTGCAGCCTTGCTGGGTGTTGTTGGGTACGTGACCTTCGGTCTACTGCGCAATCCACAGTTCCAGGGGCCCGATGGCAATGCGGGGATATTCATTGTCATGGGTCTGATTGGAATCAGTCAGATTGGAGCCATCGTGTGCAGTTTGGCCGTTCTCAGTGATGGGATTCTGCAAGTCAGTCTCGACCATGAAACACTGAGCAGAATCTGCGATGAACGCGAGGTCGACAGTGAAGATAATGGGGACCCCAGTGAGGGTCAACCCCTTCTGGCCGCATCTGCTCATCAACGACTCGAACATCTGTCTCATCTCAAGGGATCGATTGCGGGTGTTTACTCCTTGTATGGTGGGGCGGGCATTCTGCTTCTCACTAAACTTGGTGGATGGCTCTTTGACACCTGGTCCTCGGGTACACCGTTCTATATCATGGCAATATTCAATGCGGTGTTACTGGCTGTTGGCATTGCTTGTGGCATTCTGAATCATGTCACACCTTCATTGAAGGTATCTGATTAGTCGGGAATACCAAAATTAGCAGACTTTTTGCACTTCAGCGCCTCGTTTCGCCATACTGATGCCAGTGTAGGCGACTACGCAGCTCACAGGCTTGAGTCTAGAATTATACTGGATGAAATAGTCTCGTAGTCGTAATAAAGATATCCAGCATTAGACTTTTTGGATCTAAGTAACTCAATACTGCATACGGGGTAATGGTTCGTAGTTTAATTGATTAATTGATCGCACGGGCTAGTGAGGAACTGGTGGGCCTTCATTTTAAATGAAATTGTGGCTAATCTCCACTGTAAAAGTGTGCAGGGGCCAGCAGCTTTGATCAAGATATTGAATTTAGTGTTTCTAGAATCACTGTAAAGTAAATATTCTGATTTCAAGTCTAAAATACTAGCTGGAATACTCCTTGTAAACTCTACTCTCTCCTATTTACGATATTTTCTACTCCGTAATTTTGAAGTTCAGGATGATAATAAGACGAGCCATGGTTCATCCTACTCTAAACCAACTACAGTCTAGCGGCGTCTTTGGTTCGACTTACTTCATACTATCACTGGATAAAAGGGGGGTCTATATGGGTCTATTCGAGTCCAAAGGATCTTATTTATTCTCTAGTTCTTCTTAGCCGCGCACTAACTTCAATTGCTCCAATAAACTATACCAGTATCTCCTAAATCGGTAAAGCTCGCGCCATTCCACTGTTTATGCCGCGCCTTTTCATTTATGGCCCTGCTTTCCCCCCAGTTTTACTCTTCTTTCCTTTACGGGCTTCACTCTTTACCCCTACTCTTCTTCAGGCGCTTAGCTTCCCAGCTTCTCACTACAGACTTTCTTTAATACATTACGCTCATTCTCAGAACTTACTTCTCAGTAGTTGATCTACTTGATCACCCTCTTTAATCGCCAATTAACCACCAATTCGCTCATTTGACCATCAACATGCGCTTCCAAGCTGTCGCTATCCTTACCGGCGCTACTGCCGTCGCTGCCAACTCTGCAACTCTTCTTCTTCCTGGCTTCCAGGGCCGCGACCTCCAAGCCAGTGTAGTCGCTTCGGTATGCGCTATACATCACTTGCGACAAATCATGCCACTAACAATCCTCTAGGCTGGCGATGCCACCACTTACCTGGTGACCTGCCCCACAAGCGTGGCCTCCTCTGCCTGTGGAATTCCCGACTCGGGCCTGACTGAGATTGCATCGCCGACCTCAGTCATCCTCCAGGATGTCAGCGCCGGAACGTAAGTAAACGTGCGCAGTCCTGATATTGTCCAGTAGCTGACAAATAATCCAGCACTGCCATCATCTCTTGCAACGTTGAGGGCACCACCTCTGCCCTCTGCCACGCCTCCCAGGGTACCATTGATGTGACCCACACCTTGGCCTCGAGTGATATGAACTGGATGGCCGTGACAATCACTGGTCCTGTCTCGACCAGCACTCCCACCCCAACCCCAACTCTGACCCCAACCAACTCTCTGGTCTCTTCCACCCCTACCCCTACTCCCACCTCGATTCCAGCCTCGTCTTCTTCCTCCCCAATTCCCTCTTCAACCTTCACCCCGGCCTCCAGCCCTAAGAAGTCGTCCACCTTGCGTGTCGCCACTTCTACCCCCCTGAAGGTCGTCTCAATTCCCACCGCAGCTGCTGATTCCGTTGCTCCTTCCGCTGCTGCCGCCTCCGCAACCGCATCGGGTACCCCCATCAGCGCAAACGCCGCCGTATCTCTGACCGGCAACGCTTGGGCTTTCGGTGCTGCCGCCGTCGCCCTGGCCTACGCCCTCGTGTAAGGTGTTCACTGACATCTATATACTTATGTACTATCCAATGTACCAGTGTGCAATGTACCAGTCTGTGGTGGTAAATGAGTTTTTTTTTAAATATCCGGGGTTTATCACGTTTTTTTTCGCAATGGATCACATAAATCTGTATTCATCTAATTCTATATTAATGATTTGATACCTTTCTTACATGATTGCATGATCCAGCGGGTTCCTGTACAATTAACTAGTTTTTTCTTTTCTTTTTCTGAAAATTTACTTCTAATGTGACTTCAAATGTTTCTTTATTCTGAGTGTTTCTATCGGCATCGAGCTGAGCTTGATTATTCAGCCCTATTTTCTAAGTGTTCAGGAGAATGGACATGAATTGATAATTCATGTTTGATATTATCTTTTAGCCTTTACTCCCGGCAGCAAGGTATGCTGACGTTGCCCTCGGCCCTTAAATGCCCAGCTCTGCACTTGGATTGAATCGCTCCATCGGCTCGTCATGCTCCTCTGACGAGGTCTGGTAACCCCCAGCTTGTATTTTAGAAGCCTGAGCAGCCGTTGCACGCCAGTACAGCTCCTGTCGCAGCTTTTCCGACGCGGCACTAAACTCCTTTATTAACTCGGATCGCTGATCTTTCAGGGTATGATCCAGCGTCTGGGTTTCCATATTGATGAGATAATTGATATCTTTCCTCTCAATAAGTCCAATGAGTTCTTTGATCAAGGTTGAAGAGATACGGAACTTCTCATCATTGTCATAGGGACACTCGATGAAGAGGGATGGCAGGGCGGAGGACGTTTTGTTGTTGGCCCCGGGAGACGAAAACACCGTTGCCAAGTTCTTGAATGTGACACAGCTGAAAGGAATCAGGTATTGCTTAATTGATTTCAATCGGATCAAGTCGAAAAGCGCTTTGAGATGTGAAGAGAGGTGGATATCGAGGAGAAAATCAGTGCGAAGGTCGGTCAAAATGCGGAAGCAGATATAGAACTTCGAGTTGTAGAAGGCGTTGAGAGCCCGACGCATCTGGGGCTCGAGATCGAGGAAGGACTGAAACTGAGAAGAATCAAGCACTTTGGTTTTGATTTCGTCACGACTCATTGTTGCTAGGGCGCAGAGACTACCATATATGGCGATATCGTTGGCGGAGGCCACCATGTTGAAGTCGTCGACGGGAACAGTGACGTCCAGGAAGGATTCAGCAGCTTTATGATAGTCTCCAGAATTCATACGAGCCAAACCTTGCGCAATCGACAGCTTGCTGGAGTTGATCTCCAATTCTTCCGGTTTTGTGTGTGAGCTTTTCAGACGTCCGATGTCCAAGAGAGTACCGGACCAGTCCGCAGCTTCAATATTGGTGATGATGAGCTTAAAATACATAGAATCAAGTTGGCGGATAGTGGTGCAGTGTTCTCGCATTCGAGAGTACCTGATAAGGGCAGCAGACAGGTTACCTGTCTGGAAATAGTGATTGCCGAGATCCTCGTGGCCCATCTTCACAGAAAATGTCAGCAAGCTATGTAATTGAATCCAGCCATCTAGCTTACCCGAATACTCTCTTTGATGAGGTTATTTTTATAGCCCTTCAATTCGAGCTCGAGGCGCTCAGTCTGTGCGTTGACTGAGATCTGAGTTTTCTGGATCCAAGTTGGATCGAGAGAGGCTCCTTCTTCCTCTGGGGAGACCTCAGCCAGAGCACGAACTGCGTTTTCATAGTGCTCAACGTTCTTTCCGGACAGCGCTTCATGGACAGCGAGCACAAGGGCCTCGGTTGCGAGCACAGAAGATACCGATCCAATGAAGAGAAGACGAGAAAAGCGAGTAGGACCTATCTTGTTAAGTTTATGTATTATAAGAGTGATGTCCGTTGGGATCTACCTGAATAATTTGCGATATATGATTCGAGGTCGAGCTTCGGAGAGTCTATTTAGACCTATGCGTTAGTAAATCAACCCAGTTTCACATAACCAGTGAATTTCAGTATCAATATACCCTCAAGTTTGTACGGAATCCAAGCAGGAAGGCCCAGTTTCGGCGAGATACCAGACGCGGGCTGGTCTGACGCCATAATGACCTCAGCGTCTGGGACGCTCGACATATTGAAGACCCTATCAGATGAGGGTCAGGGAGATGAAGCCCTGGCAACAATACCAGGATTCAGAAAATGTAGTTGAGCGATATGGATTGGTGGCGGTTGATAAACAAGTTGAGGATAGCATACAAGAGAGTAGCGGGGCGGCAATATAATCACCGCTCGATTGACCGCCATGCTTCATTCATCCGCGATAAGAGCTTATCGGTATACTTGCAACATCATGTTAGTCGCAAAGCACAGATGACAATCTGCAAATATCACTTTGAGATTTCTGATCTCAGAATCCGATTTCTTGGGATCCAACTCTCCAAACAAATGAGGTCATATGATCAAGGCCCCAGTGAATCTCGAGATTGTTAAAGCTTGAGCCTGAGCTTTGACCGAGGCCCTCGGGATATGAGTAATCACGAAACCATCTGGGCCTTGTATAACGTGCCTTCAATTCCAGGATTCTCCGATCCTGTGATCTTTGAATACTTGAAAAACCGAGATCATCTTCAAGAGAATTACATGAAATGTAGAAATCATAGCTTCAGCTTTACTTCATCTACATATTGCCTTCTTGGACTCATCTCTGAATCACTTCGATACAACTTCCCAAGGTTCCCGAAGTCTTAAAGATGTCTTCCACACAGCCTGTTGCCCTTGTGATAGGGGCCTCCCGAGGTATTGGCCGCCAAATAGCCATTGACCTATCTAAGAATGGGTACACCAGTACGGCACCTGGGCACTGATCGAACAAGTTACAAAACAAGGCATGACTAACAAGGGACCAGTAATGCTAGCCGCAAAAACCACATCAGATGCCTTGAAAACGACACCATTCCCACCTGATCCCAATTCTACCCAATCAACTATCAACACAGTAGCTCGCGAGATTCAAGAAGCAGGCGGCCACGTAGCAGCAACGGCCGTAGATGTCCGCGATGCAGCACAGATCCAACACGCTATTGATGAGACATTGCGTCTATTTGGCAAACTTGATGTGCTGGTGTACAATTCCGGAGCAATCTGGTGGTCATCTGTTGAGAACACGCCTTTGAAACGCTTCCAGCTCATGCAGCAGGTTAACCCGGAGGGTCTGTATGCGAGTGTCCAAGCTGCATTGCCGCTTTTTGAGAAGAATGGTTGGAAGGGGCGGATCATTGTCGTTTCGCCGCCTATTTATTCTCGCTTCTTTCGGGGAAAGACTGCGTATGCAATGGGTATGATATTTTATACATGTCGAGAACTTTGAATAATCTTTTTCACTAGGCAAAGTTGGTATGAGTGTCTTGGTTAAAGGGTTGGCTATGGACTTTGTGCGACAAGGTCGTACAGAAATGGCCATCACAGGGATTTGGCCGGCCTCGGTATGTACTTCGAAAAGCTGGGTAGAATTATCACTTACTCTGAATAGTCGATAGAGTCAGCTGCAACAGAACATAACAAAACCTCCGATCAATCTTTTAAAAGTGATCTGAGAAAACCAGTACGTTGCCATCGATTGGGTAGTGTAGGTTTATCTCAAAACTAATCTGTCTAGACCATCTTTTCCGATGCCATCATCGAGATGCTCCGCGCTGCACCAACCACTGTAAATGGGCTCTTGAATACAGATGAGGACTTCCTACGTGAGAAGTGCGGTGTATCGGATTTCTCAAAGTACTCCGTCATCGCAGGCTCAACTCCACGCCGAATAATGCCTGTGAAATTCCCTATCTTAGAAGTTGCTGAGCAAGATGACGAAGGGCAGAGAATGGACAGTGAGAAGACCAAGGCCAAACTTTAACGTGATGATTAAACTATTTATACATACGTATCAGGAAGCTTCATATCAGAATGATGAATTAAAATCAACGAGTCAATGCAGAATATAATTTGACACTTCGAGGATATCCAACTATTAGTATTAGAAGATAAATAGAATCTCCATTTATATATGGAGAACCTAATCGTATGATCATGCAAGAGAAAGCAACCGCTAAAGGACAATGCAAATGGTGAACCAAGAGAGAACCACGATCATGAGATATGTGAAATGAAAGCAGAAGAAAAAAAAAGCTGAAAGAAATATTTTGAGATCCTCAAACTGGGGTCAAATTTGCTTCAGAGCAGAACAGCAAATCCGGCGATGAAGCCACCAACCAGCACGCAGAGACCATAGACTTGGCCATTTTCGAAAGGCATCCTGCGTGGTGCAGCACCTGTTGCTTCAGTGGTACTGATGACACTAGATACAGTGGTACTGGCAGTTGGAGCAGCGGAGGTAGTGGTAGTGACATTGACACGCTTTGGGTTCTGAGCACCACAGGGATGGTCAGTTCGGCAGGCACCCTGGCAGGTAGAGTCTCCACCACAGTTATTGACACACTGGGTACCAGCCTCAGTGCAGGTGAAGTAGGGAATGGTCAGGGAGTATTGAGAGGCGTTGGGAGAAGCGCCGTTGCTACATATACAAGAATAGTCGAGAGTTTCCTGGAGAGGTCAGCTTGGCTTCATTAAAATACTTGAGAATATGTTTACTCACAGCAGTGCAGTTATTTACTTTTGATCCATCTGATCCAGGGAGCTGCAAGCAGAGCAATGGACAAGTTGAGATCTGCGATGCGCACCAGCTCTCTTGAAGGAAGTCAGCATTGAGCTCTAGCTTTTGGGTCAGGATTTGACAGAAATACTCACGTCGTACAGGCAATGAGACAGAATCTGGGTCAATATAACTTGTCGCTGTCGTATTTTGACTGCTCACAATAGAGGCGGTTGAAGCCAGAAGTATGAACAGGGTCGACGGGGAGAACATGGTAACGTCGAGAACAAGTATATGGGTTGAACACCGTGTGACTCCAAACAGTTGGGGAGAGGTTGAATAAAAGTGACAGGATATATTATTCAAGAAAAGTTGTGTTACACGCAGAAATGTAAAAATAGCAGTTGGTGTAGTGCGGAATGAAGGGGCATTCGGCTTGCGGGCAAAATGTCTTAGACTTCTTTGGGCTCTAGAACTTCTCAGAGAATGATGAAGCAAGGATAGATGGAAGCAGAGGTTTATTAAGAAGTGGCTGGTAGATGCAATTGACTTTGTAGGTAAAAAAGGAGAAGGAGAAACAAGGGTCCACGGACCAGAAGATGCCCAGGCTATGAGACTTAGATATTAGATAGATCACGCGCATATAGCTTCGGCTACGCTACATCCAGACAAGTATATCAATAGTGTGACACAGATAACTGCCCATGGATCGGTTTTGTTCTAGGGTTGAACTAAACAAATTCTAACGCCACCCAAGAAGCCAAGAAGGTATAATAATACTCAATATACTCAGTTCTGCCTCAGATGCATACAGAATAACGGTTCTACGGATATTGACAGCCAGCCTCCCGTCAAGTAGATCATTAACATATGCAGCTACACGTGTTTGGGGATATTCCTCCTTGTAAGTAATCCTGTATGGACCCTGGTCACTTGACTATGACAGTAGACTAAATACTAGCTTGTCAGTGTCTCAGCCTAAAAGCTAACGATCAACAAGCCTTACTATAAAGGGTTTAGTGTTCTTCGCAAGGGTCTCGGAGAAACCCATTTTAAGGAAAGAGATAAGGGGGGTTCGGAATAGCCTCTCGTATGGATTTCAATTGAATAGACGGTATTGAAAAGATTGATTCCATTTCTGATGAGTGAAAAAATTGCCCAGATCCATGTCAATTGGGTCTGTCGCTGTAAAATGCATACATTCCGAAGCAAAAAGACACGCGTACTAAATCTAGAACCTCTGGGCAGGAATGAACGCTTATATAATCTATCCGCTTCAAGAACAACATCACTTTTTGACTCTGTACAACCGCCAATATTTCCAACTTGAATTCGCTTGGACTTGGTCCGTTCCAAGGTCAGTGCTTCCTGTACCACTATATAGAGTATAACTCATACCAATGGAGTTATATAAGCCCTTTCAAAGCAATCCCCCTTAATCACTCGCCCCTATGGCGTGACCCCTGGATTATCCCCGCATGGGATTGGAGAAGGGAGGACCTCCGCGATGAATCCTTCAAGGCTTCAGGAACATTGAACCTTCGATCTGAATCATACTGACGGCCTAGTGTAGCTTGCCATCACACTATCAGCCCTTCAGGCTCTCTAATGGATGGAGCCTGCGATTGAGGAGGCCGATCTGGTACCTCGGCTGGACTCCGCATTCACGAGCCCCGCACGTCCAACCGATAACGACCAAGACAAAGACACAAATGGCGATCCCAAAGTCTTCCCTGAGCAGCCAGAGTCCGAGTCGCCTGCTCCAAGCCGTCCTCTATCTGGTGTAGTAATACCGCCATACTGGCAACGCCATGAGCGCAATGCTTCGCGTGCGTCGCAGAGTTCTCTGGCGCAGGGTATCACACTAGAAGATCACACAGAGGAAGACTGCGAGACTGCGCGCGGTCTTTGGGCTCAGAGCGTTTCGATAGAAGACTACGTAGTTGTGCGGGGTAAGAGCGGCGTGGGATCGTACGTCGTCTGGAACTGCACAATTCAGACTCTTGATGTGAGTTCTTCGTTTATGAGGATTTACTTAATAATTGTAATTATACTTACACTTATACTTCTGTAGGGTGGTCCAATGGTCGTTCGTATGAGGTTTGTTTCTAAATCCCAATCCCAATTCTTTTTTTTTTTTTTTTTAGTTGCTGTGCTGATCCAAGTAGATACTCTGAATTTGACGAGCTTCGACGGAGCCTTGTTACTGCTTTCCCGCATGCAAAGAGTGCTCTTCCAGCCTTGCCACCAAAGAGTGTATTCTGTATGAACCTCATGTTCTTCTCTCAGTGGAAAACATCTTTACTGATTCAGGACTCCTAGATAAATTCAGAGCGAGTTTTTTAGAATCTCGCCGCGTAGGCTTGGAATATTTCCTCAAGTAAGTCTTATTAAATCCCAGACTCGAGACCGGAGACTGACTGTTTTAGTTGTGTTCTTTTGAACCCTGAGTTCTCAAGCTCACTTATCGTCAAAGATTTCCTCTTTGGACGTCTTTCTTAATTCTAATATCCTTTTTCCTGGCTACATATGGAACTTGTACAAATTGTTGAATATGAGGTAAATGATCTGATCTTATTCCTTTCTTGAATTCAACCTGGTTTCTCGGTCTTTATAATCTCTTGAAAATTTCGATTTTCTTCTCCATTCGTACACCTCTGCTAGAAAGAGATGATAGATCGATGTATCACTCGAGATATAAGGCAAAATCCCTCAGGAAAAATCCTTCGGTTGATTCAATTAGAAAACAGGGAAACGCATGGATAAGAATAATCGACATGCAGCAATCTGGCAAAAATAAAAGAACGGCAGGTATGGAGACCAACAGGTACGGCAATTATCGCTCATTTGATGCTGGTTGGTAAAACGAGGAAAGCCGCAAACTATGATACATTGTATGCCCGCAGAAAAAAGAGGAAAAAAGTAAGTGTGTTACTTCTCCACATCCACAGGAACTTTCTTCTCCGGGTCTTTGGATAAATCAGGCACGATCTTTGATTTTGACTTGCGAGTCGCCACCCGAGACCGTAGATCAGCCCAAACCACTTTGCGCAAGCTAACATTAGCCATATGCATCATAGCAAGCATATACCGTGGCTTGGGAATACTGGTAGGAAAAGCGAGAAAAAGTCCGGAGTCTTGGGGAGAATCAGGCCGGAACTTGTCGTGATATGCTTTCTTGCCGTGGATCGGAAGCCGCTGGCAGGCATGTTCGTACAAGTTGCGTGTGATGCCTGCGAAAGGGCCTCGTATGCCGGTGATATCCTCGAGTGAGAGTGTCGACACAGGTTCGAATCCAAAGCCTAAATATGAGACCCCTGCTTGATGGAGGAGAGCCATGGCGCCGACGATAAGCAGATCGCTGATTCCCTTTGGACTGCCTGGGGCCGCAATGTATGGATCAATATGGTAGCCACCAGAGCCGAGACGGCGTATTGCTGCAAAGCCATTGATTGCACCGTCTGGCCCACGGCTATACACGAAAGTCATGATAGTAGGTAGCGCGAATGGGTTGTATACGGTGATGAACGCCTGTGGACCGGCGGCTTCGTTGCGCGTGGCGCGCCAAGAGTCGTAAATAGCGACTAGTTCTTCCTCGAGGTGGGATTGCACTCCGTGGACTGCTGGGGCATAAGCGCCCATTGTGATCTTCCCCTTTTGCGGATGAAGTAACTGTCGGTTCTGGACAGCGATGCGTTTACTGCTGTTCTCGTGAAGGACGTCGTTTGTCAATGGGTTGAGAACACGCTCAGTGCCGAAACGAATGGTCATCCATCCTCTTGGTTGAGCATGTTCCTGAATAAATGACTCACTGACTCCCATGAAAGCTATATCCCATCCGTGTTGTTTCCGGTATTTTGCGAATCCATCCAGCAGATCTGACGTTGCACTTCGTTCACAGAGCGGGTCTCCACCCACAATCGCGACGCGATTGTGTACTCTGAATGATAGTGCGGCTGTTTGTTCTTGGTTCACGAAGAATCTGTAGCTGTGGTCGAGGATGCCCATGTGTGCTACGCGCCCGTACTGGCCTGTCAGGCGCAGGATAGCGGCGGTTGTGGAGAAGTCACCCAGCGAGCAGACATCGCCTGGTTGGCGAGCGTTGGGGCCGGTGCGGAGAGACTCTTTGCTGCGGATTATACTACCGACAAGTATCTTTGTGGCTATCAATGGCGTGATAGTCATATCAGAGACAGAGTGATCGTCCGGGCTAGTGAGCGCAGTGCTATCAGTCCGAGTTAATGAGCAACTGTTACTAGCACTAGAGCTGGTCTCAGTAGTGGAACCCGTCGAGGTTACGAGGGAATGACTCCGCAGGTAGTCAATAATAGACCCGTTGGGAACATTCAGCGGTCTATCCAAGCTGGAAGTATTGTGAATTTCATCAACTAGCGCGTTACCCAGCTCATCCAATAACATTGACTTCTTTTGCTTTGGTACATGATTGGCGGGGTTTGCCTGACGAGCTCGTCCACGCTTCTCTTTCTTCATGCTTTCGGAATGAGTAAATATACCGATGATTGGGTCTTGGAGTCCGAAGAAGGCGTGTTCGTGATGGGTGGTACAGAGTCAAGAAATTAAGAGTGTTGTGAGAGCATTCGCAAAGCCAAGGAAAAGCATGTGTGAATTGAAAAGTAGAAAAGGGAAGGAACACCATTTTTAAAAAAGGCGTAGACAGATGAGTGTCCAACGCACGTCAGAATTGGCCTGACAACAGCGTCCAGAACCTAGGGAATACAAAAAACAGAACCACATCTTCATGAAAAGTTACTTCCCGTTTCAGGCTTTCCAGCTTCATGGTGGTATCCTTGGTATCTATAAAACGAGAGTTTTAAGTGAAGGTATTTAGGGATTCGTCGGTATTATTTATGATAATAATACAAGGTAACCAGTGGTTTTCTACCAGGTCTCAGAGGGTATCCAAGGGAATTGCGGAGTCTCCGACAAGATAAGGAAAGAAGTACTTAGCTGCAGCATAGGAAAGTGAAGACCGAACCAAATAGAATGCACTTGTAGGGCAGAAATAAGGTCAACAATAAATGTAGATATAAAACGCTGGAGCCTGAAGAGTACAAATGACGTCAAATTAGGTTTTGACAAGCATCGACTAATTAAGTATAGACAGTCTTGGCTTGATTATAGAGCTTTCTTACCTGTTATTGGCACTTGGATTCTAGAGCTTATATCTATGTCTTGTCATTATCAGTCTTGTAATTCAAGGAAACTTGTGGGCTTTCCAAGGTTTCGACTTCCTACTACCACTACTATACTACGACTGAGCTACTCTCGAGGTCATACCCAATACCTGCCTTCTGAGATTGAGGCTAGCTCAAGCCCTTCAATTCACAATCAGGCTTGGAAGAGGTACCGCTGAATCAAAGCTATTACCAAGATTTGTACTCAATCCACTCTACTCCATGGGAATCGATGATTGCTGGATATTTAATGACACCAATGCAGGACTAAATATGGATAGTTTTGCTATTTTCCAAGGTTCTTCGGAGAAATACGAGCCTTAAGGAGAATTGAGAGAGAAGGTGGGATATCTTTGTCGGCAGAGAAGCATTCGAGGTCAAATGCCGAAGTAGGAAGCTAGTAGATAAATTATGATAGAAAAGGCTAGCTCAATCAGTATATGGAACAGGATAGGGCTCATTTCCAAAGACAGTCCTCGAGATCGAAGGGTCGATCCCTGACGGCTAGGCTCCGAGTTTTAGATTTAGTTCGTGTTTGTCTGAGAGGATTGAAGTCAAAGTGGAAATATGCATTGGAAATCATGACATTCCTGGAAGACATGAACCTCACATCTCAATCTCTCAGTATTAAACCCGATGAAATAGATAGATAGTGGATTGGACGCGGCGGCAACCCGTAACGAGTTAGACAATCAGTTTCTCGAAGTGGTGAAGTGTGTACTTCGGTCAATTCCCGACGCACGTGGGCAATACATGAAGAATCTAGAAGCGCATAAGAAGAGTCGTGCATTAAGGCGATCAAGGAACATCCCGGACATAATTATTAACCCACAAAATATCAATTGATAAATAAGCCATTCTATGTGAGTAGCAGCAAGGCATGCACTGAATGGCAAGGATGATTGGTCAATGTTATAGTAGAAAACCTCGGCTCAAAGTGGATCTGTGATTTGCTTAATAAGCAAATGATTGGTCGGATTCAAGAGTGGGACCAGGAACAGCAACGTTTACTCCACAACATCACCATCAGCAACGAATCTTATGCTTATGAATTGATATTACTGCTACACATCTCCACCATATACCCGGCGATTCGGTCAAGGCAGAAGCTTGATGCATGACCCGATGCAGGTTTACTCCGCACAATGGGTCAATTTCATCGCCAGAACCTATGGCATTCCATGGTTGTTGCATGTGTACTTTATTCAGTCTCTTTCCCTCTCTGATTGGGGAATAGTATCGGATTATCACCAGAGTACATGACCAGAATGGGCCAGGTACAGGAACGTGCATTCTGCTGGCCGATAGCTCAATTGCACATAAAAGGAAAGCTGCCGCCGACTACAGTAGTGAATCTCGCACGCACACTTCAAGTTCAATCTTCGCAGGTATAGTCCAATCATGAAGGCTACTACTTTGATTCCCCTCCTTGGCCTGTCTGGCAGCGCTCTGAGTGCGGCTGTGGCTCGTAACTCAAACGAACCCTGGGGCTACAAGTCCGGTTCCACCGAGTCCATTGCCAACCTGAAGGAGAAGATTGAGAATGTTGTCTGGATCGTGCTGGAGAACCGCGCCTTCGACAACATGCTTGGTGGCGTTAAGAAAACCGGACTTGATAACGTTGTCAACAACGGTCCTTTCTACAACCCCCAGCTGGTCAACTCGACGAAGAGCCAGAAGTGGTACAACCAGTACAAGGACTTCGACTCCGTCACCCACGACCCCGATCACTCGGTCACTGGAAACAACTTCCAGTTCTACGGCACCTACACTCCCGATAACGAGAAAATCGCCAGTGGCAACCTGAAGCCCAGCCTGCACGGCTTCGTCGAGCGCCAGATGAGCTCTTACCCCGCCATCTCGGCCAAGCGTGCCACCGAGGAGGTAATGGGCTACTACTCCGAGGACGAGGTCCCCACCCTCGTTGACCTTGTTGATGAATTCACCACCTTCAACTACTGGCACTCCTGCGTGCCCGGTCCCACCAACCCCAACCGCCTCTGCGGTCTTGCTGGTACCCCATATGGCCACGGTAAGAACGACGAGGACTTTGATGTGTCCGCCATCACTGCCAAGGGTATCTTTGAGGTCGCAAATGAGAAGGGCATCTCGTGGAAGAACTACGACGGCACCAACGGTGACTTCCTCCCCGACTCCCTCTTCTTCAACTGGACCGCCGAGAATGCCAAGAGCAATGTCAAGCCCCTGGAGAACTTCTACCAGGACGCCTACCTCGGCTTGCTCCCCCAGCTGTCCTACATCAACCCCTCATGCTGCGGTGTTGACACCAACTCCATGCACCCCTCCGGCAACGTCTCCTTCGGCCAGGTCCTCCTCAAGCAAGTCTATGATGCCGTCCGCACCGGACCTCAGTGGGAAAAGACCCTCCTACTCATTACCTACGACGAGACAGGTGGTTTCTTCGACCACGTCGCTCCTCCTCTCGCTGTCCGCCCCGACAACAAGACCTACACCGAGACAGCCCCCAACGGCGCAAACTACACTCTGAACTTCGACCGTCTTGGTGGTCGCATGGCTACCTGGCTCGTGTCTCCCTACGCTCCCAAGGGCCACATTGAGAACTACGGTACCGACGCTGTCACTGGCGAGCAGTCATCTTACAGCTCTACCTCTGTCCTCAAGACTTTGGGTTACCTGTGGGATTTGGAGGATCTCACCCCCCGCGTGAAGCACTCTCCTGCCTTTGATCACCTCATCGGTCCTAAGGTTCGCAAGTCTCCTACGACCCTGGCCAACCCATCTGTCTTCCCCGATGCTGTTTAAGCATTGGATAGACATGGATCTGAGATGAATTAGGGGATATCCATAATATTTCTTCAACTTTGTTATGGGACAACCCGAAGATATGAAGATGCTAAATTATTTCTATTCTTATTTTTATCAAAATAACTAATGACGAATCTACGTGAATGAATTATTTCATAACTTCTGCCCTCATTCCAGTCCTTAATACTAGTAATTTCATGCCACAATCCATCTACTGTCAACCTAGAAAAACGGGCATCATATTTGCACAGTTTTGGACTTGTGAAGGGCCCTCCAGTTCTCAAATATAAAAAAAAAAAGTGAAGGGGAAAAATGAAAAACCAAAAACATACAACAGTCAGGATTCGCATGTGGTCACCCACCATACTACTAACTGACCGGCGTGTGGCTTAAGTACGGCTGAGCGGACGGGAAGCCCTGTTCTCCACACCCTGTGGTCGTATGTATTATAGAAGCCTGTACTTAGGGTTATATAAGTGCCTAGGTGAGCAAAATGAGTACACAATAAACAAGGTGAGAATCGAGTGAGCCAGAGATTGGGGTGAAACTAAGCTAATGTATGACTACTGTACTGATCCTTGAATATTCCAAGACTATTAGATAGGGTAATTCCTGAAATTGTGCTGCC
This sequence comes from Penicillium taxi, assembly GCF_028828555.1. NCBI lineage: Eukaryota > Fungi > Ascomycota > Eurotiomycetes > Eurotiales > Aspergillaceae > Penicillium > Penicillium taxi. Next base: position 3,203,473 of record NW_026643205.1, read on the forward strand.
TTGCTATCTTCACATAGCCACATATGAGAGCTAGCTAATGTATGATTACTGTACATTTTGTTGGATTCTGAAATAATATTAGAAACCTAGGTAGTGTTGGAAAAAAGGAAAGTTTCACCTATTTTCGATAGTAACGAAGTCTCTACTCTATATGAACGCTTTTACCTGCTTCTGTCTGATTAACTATCGCATCTAGAATTACATTATTCTATAGCCGAGGGATTCCCCGATATCCCTACATGACTCATCTAATTTTTGTAGAACTAATATTTATGCCGCCCCTTATTTACTTATTAAAGTAGTCAGCAGCAGAGCTTATAAGGTGGTTAAACCTTCCTTTTCTGACCCTCGTGCACGAATAAATTTCTCTTTAAGGACCCCATAGAAAAGGAGATGCAATTCCTCAACAGCCTGGCTGATATAGCAGAACAGTATTCTTCTCCCATCCCTTCTGTAAAAATAGATTTCCGAAAAGACTTATTGCAGATGCTTAGGCCAAGAAAGGACAGTCATGTCATAGTCAATCACGCCCAATGACATCATTTGAGAAATAACTTGCCGATACACTTCAAACTCATCCCTTTGCTTTCTTTCTCCCCAAACCTATCACTTTTCCGATTTCAGAAGTCCTGTTCTTCCTCTAGTACAACCATGCCTATCACTCTCACCACCGCCGATCATTCTGCTGTTAAATGGAAGATCCCGAAGGCGTCAAGTGCTGAAGCGCTGTTGAAACAGTCATGCCCGAAAGACCATCGTGACAGCCGGAAACTGATACAACATTCGTTCCCGAATAACTTCTTTGACACATCTCATATTTCTGCCTCCGAAAATGGGTTTGTATGGGCGGTTTTTTTCGCATATAGCTATCATCACCATTTGAGGATACGTCCTGAAGATGTGTGGTTCTCCATCCTAATACAGCTTAGTTTCTTCATCAACGCGCATGCAGAGGAGCTTCGATCTTCTTTTGTCGCACATGAGGGCCAAAAAAGCTGACAGTCACGGATGTGGGGACGATCGATACCGTCGATTTTGGTGCCTTAGCCTTGGAAATGACGAAGGCGATTGAAAAGAATGTGGTGGACGAGGAGTTGCGAACCTGGATTATGCCAGATTTCACCACAACAACCGAATCCGACAAGGTGGTCGCGGCAGTCTTGATGATGGGCTCCTTGCAAAAGTACTTCTCCTACGAAGCGATGATGCTTTGTGGAATTCCGTCTGTCACCCTGTTAGGTGAACGGGGGGACTGGGTTGTGCTCGTGAAGAAACTTGAGAAGCTCCATCAGCTTGGCGACGAACCCGCTCGATTTGCTCAGCTTCTTCGTCCAATTCTCAATAATTTTGTTGCTTCTTTTGATGATCCAGAATCATCCGATGTACTGGACTTCTGGAGCAGATGTGCCCATAAAGAGTCTGGTGGCAGTGGACCGTCCTATTTGTCTGGTTGGGTTTCAGTATTCTGCTTCTGGAATGAAAAGGGAAATATGATGTGCAAGGAAACGATTCATCCCAAGTCAGCAGCGGAATTCGAGAAACGAAACACTGAAATGGGGTTAGGTGATACTCTGTCGCGTCGCATTGATATCAGCGATGTCCCATCTGGTTTTGCCTCTGTACCACTTCTTGTCAACGACAATGGGACTGAGTACAACACAATGATGGTAGCTGGTCTAATTGGTATTCAAGCTGCATCAAATGGAGCTAACCATAGTGGTTCGTTTCCGGCTGAGTATACTGATATTGATTCTATCCAGCCAGTTTCAGGGTGGTGGATGTATGAAAAAAAGGGAGAAAATTGAATAGCGGTGAGAAATTAATTGCTAAAGAGTTGAGAATCATACCACCAAGTAGCTACATACTCGAAACATCTCTCAGATCTGATGTATGGTGATATGGCATATATCGCTGAGGAGTAGCCCGCGAATTAGGCTCTCTTCTAGCGCGACCAGTGGTTCTGACAGTGAGCCAACATTTAATGTCGTTAAATAAGCTCGATTCGCTAATTATCAGTTCGGGCTTGACATGTAGCTGCTCCACATTACGATTAATAGATAAGTCTAGCTCCAAATGCCAAACAAAAACGCTCAAAGAGATCTGTAGCACATTGCATGTAGTATTCGGGGAGATCCTTGCTAGCCCACAGCCAGCTGAGCGAATGGAAGCGGAGCTTTTCTATCGTCTCCATCGCTTTATAGTTGAGGATAGCGACTAAGCACCTCCCCTTGTCTCTGCCATTCCCGTCCCTCGGCTGTCCTTGGTGACCGTCTGCCCTTCACTTACTCTCTCACGGTTCACCTATCGTCTTTACATCTTCCTCAGTGACTGCCATTTGCCAATTCAAAGAATTTTCTTCAAAACTAGCAGTAGACATAACAGTCAGGGATGGGAATTCGAAAATTCCCATCAAACATCACTATTGGTCTTCGTTGCAAAGCGCGTAAGGTCAAGGTTCCAATCGGGTTTCATTTTATTCTAAACCTTGGAAGGAAATGTGTTCTATAGGTGACCGTCACACACCCCCGGTTTGAAGTCGTCGCCAATCACCCCCAGATGAACCTTCCGTCTCAGTTAGTACTTAGTTTAGTCTTATAAATGATGTTAGTGGATGCTCACAATACGATTTCCCGATTTAGCAACAGGGTTTGCCTCAATGCCGACCACGACTGTGTCTCGATCCATAGGACTGAAAATCTGCTCGATTACCTCACCAAAAATTGAACGAACTTCAGCAATGAGTTCGCCTCTTCGCATTGACTCAGCCACTTGTTTATATACTGCTCAGGGTGTCAGTAATAGAGTCTGCAAACGCTAGGGCGCATGGAAATTCCAAGTGTCCAATGTTCCTTACCTCGAAGTATGCCTGCTGTTTGAGAAAAGACCCAGTACTGTGTACATAGTCAGCCAGATAATTCTCTGATTTTGCTGTCCAATGGCTGTCAAAATATTGCAAACTCACACTTCTGTAGCATACAGCTGTTGCTGTTTCGGAAATCTTGGGGCTGGTATCTTCCAATAGCTGATGGCCGAGGGGCACTGTCAGAGCATTGCTAATTCCCGAGATAACTCTTGTAATCAGCTCATCTTGGAAAATGCTAGGATTACCAATCTGTAAAGTGTCAGGTTTCTTCTTATGCTTCTGTTTTTCAAAATGAGAGATACCTCGATGGTAATAGCTTTGATGCCCTTTGCCTGGGCACATCCTCGCAGCGAGCCGCCGGGGCTAGAATTGTGTACGATGATTTGAGAGCCAAGGGTGCGTGCCATTCGGCTAATTTCAGGATGCGTCATGTCGGCACGCACATACAAAGAGTTCTGTCTACCGGCTGAAGCAGTATGGAGATCAAACACGTAGTCAAATTTCAAGATGACCTCATGAAATAGCTTGTATGCATATTGTTGAGGAGCTGCTCCATCTGCCTTTCTGTGATAGACGTTAGTGAAATTGAATTCGTTGTTCATAATCTGCTACAAACCCAGGCATTAGTCGATTCAGATCCTGGCCATCAAATGAACGAATCGAGTCCAAAAATCCCGGTACGTTCAAAAAGGGTACACCAATAATGGCACCTTTGAGAGTTTTACCTCCAGCCTCGCTATACTCAGACTCTAGCTCGGAGAATATCTGCTGGATGACGGCAACGCCATTTACTTCGTTGCCATGTATAGCACTGGTGAGGCCGATTGTCGGCCCGGGAATAGAGCTCCGGTAGATGTAGACTGGTACATTGACAGGCCCAAGAGCATTGGCGGAAATAGTCAATAATCTTTTTTCCAATTTGAACGGCTCAATTTGGGAGAGATCCAAGGAGCTTATGAGAGGCACATCTTTGGAGAGATTGACCTGGTTAGGCTGCTGCTTTACGGCCTTAGTAGGCAGAACACCATTGGAGAATTCAGTGGATATAGGAGCCATTTTAGCGCGGATGTCTAGATACTGAAGTTGAATTTACGGACATTTGACTCTATAAAACCATGTGAATTAATCCCTTTGGCGCCTATCGCCGATCTGTCTACTTTAGGACAGAAAGGCGCTCGCTGAATTGTCCATTTTAGGACAATTCGGCGATAGTGGATACTTCAGTAAGGCTATCTTGCTATCTAGCTATCTTTTCCCTTTGACATCTAGATAGGACTGTGAGTAATATGGTCAGGTCTATTTAATAATTTATTCTCCGGTCGAGAAGATGGGCGCATTAAAACAGAAATTTCTGAATCTCTGAAATTTGTTCAGGTCATCAATTACACACAGAATATGTCGGATATGGAGCTGCCGAACAAAGATGAAATCTCAGGTCAAGTCAAAGCATCCGAGTTCAAGGCCCCTGAGCCAGAGCCTGAAATTCAAGCTTCCTTACACAGATCCCGAATACTGAGAAAGCTGGATATGCGTATCTTACCAATGGTCAGTTTGATGCTTCAATTTTACCCAGGAAAGAAACTGACCCAGCGCATCTTAGATGCTCATTACTTACGGTCTTCAATTTCTCGACAAAGCGGTTCTAGGCTACGCTGCTGTTTACACATTCAGAGAGGATACTCATCTCCATGGACAACAGTATAGCTGGGTTGGGTCAATATTTTACTTCGGTTACTTTTTATTTGAGTATCCTCTCGCCAGTCTTCTCCATTCATTCCATGCATCAGTATATCTTGGGTTTTTTATTAGTGCATGGGGAATTTGTGTTCTTATGACCAACTTTTGTACCAGTTTTGCTGGACTTATGGTGAATAGGTTCGTTTTGGGAGCATTGGAGTCTATTGTGGCTCCTAGCTTTGTGGTAATCATTGGTGGGTTCTTAGAAGCCCTGAAGTCACCATAATACTTACTAATTATGATTAGCTCAATGGTATACGCAAGAGGAGCAGCCCATTTCGACAAGTGATTTGGTTCGCAGGTACTCCATTATTTGGTATCTTTGGTGGTCTTCTGGGCTATGCCTTTGGGTTTACTCACGCAGCAGTTTCACCATGGCGTTTGCTCTATATCGTCTTTGGTTCAATCACAGCTGTTTGGAGCATCTTTTTTGCCCTTTTCTTCCCCACATCTCCTGATAAAGCATCATTCCTGACTGAAGATGAACGTGCATACTCTGCACTGCTGGTATGTCACTGACTGTTATGGCTGGAAAATTTGTGCGGAGCTAACTATCAACAGAGCCAAGAAAGGCATAATTCCTTCGAGTCGAAGTGGAAATGGTCCCAGGTCAAAGAAGCATGCCTCGATATTAAGACTTATCTTTTCTTTGCTATCGGCATTGCGAATACTATTCCAGCAGGATCTTTGTCAAACGTAAGTTATCACCCATCAACACTGCAGTCGGTATTCATACTTACCAACTCTCAAATCCAACAGTTCAGCAGTCTGTTGATCAAAGGATTCGGATTTACCTCTGTCCAAACACAGCTTATTGGAATTCCGTCCCATGTTATTCAAATTTTATCACTCTTGATTAGGTATGCCACCCGCAGTCAAAGAATCCATGCAGATGTCATGTCGATTAACCTTATCTATGAAGCGGTTTAATTGCAACCAAAACCAAGGATCTACGCCTGATCATCATGTCCTTCTGCGTGATTCCCTCGATAATCGGAACTGCCCTGGTATATACGCTCCCACACACCAACCAATGGGGTAGAGTTGTGTCTATTTGGATAATTTATACGAACTCAGCAAGCTTGGCTGTCTCATTTTCGGTCATTGGAGGTAATGTTGTCGGTTTCACTAAGAAAACCACAACGACCTTTGTCCTTTTCCTCGGGTAAGTCAGACCAATTGTGCAGAACTGGGAATGATACAAGTGTGTTGACTTCTTCTGGTATAGATATTGTATTGGAAATCTGATTGCTCCTCAATTCTTTTTGAGCCGAGAGGAGAAATCGGGCTATCCGACTGCTATCATAGCAATGATCGTATCGTTTGCGGCTCTTTTCATCATCCCTCTTGCACTCAGGTACCTTTATGCTATGGAAAACAAGCGACGAGACCTACATGCAGCGGAATCTGGATGCGAATGGCCTGAAGTAGACGATGTCGATCTGACAGACATTGAGGACCGAAGCTTTAGATACGCCCTTTAAGGCATATAAATTCCATAGCAATGATGTACATATTTTAGTAATCCATGACTCTTATCTTTGAGCTCAAATCTTTTGCATAGAAACTTAGTACCAAGTAGATAAGTTCAGTAGTTATGCCGATTGATTGGCTGAGAGCGACTTACGTAATATTCCTGGGGTCTGGAACACAGAACATATAATCTGATTCCTCCTTTCTAGACATTCGTCCAGTCTCTTGTTCATTCATGTGGCCCTGTAAGAATGTCATGTCTGACATGCAAAAGACGCAAGAAACAATGCGATGATAAACGCCCTCGCTGTACAACGTGCAAGGCATCCCACATCCGCTGTACATACGAGGGCCCTCCCTCTGTCTTGCAGTTTTATCACGAGTTCCCAGAGTCCAAGGCTGTAGTTCGAACCGACAATAAACCTGACGTTGATCGTCTCCAGAAAACTCTATTTCAGCCAGCCGTAAATGGCGGTGAGGGGATCATAGGGTATGTTCAGAGTCTAACGTATATCTGACTAGAATTGATCTCTGATATCACTACAGCGGGCTTCCACAAAACAATAATCCAGATGGTAATTTGAATACAGAACTGCAGCAGGCTTCAAGTGAAGACCTGTTTTCGGAAATTTACTTATCATGGGACGACGATTTCCCCATGTTTAGTGATTTCGATTATGGCACATTTTCAGCGCCTGCCCCTGACATTCAGATGCCAGAATTGCCACTTTTGTCATCACAAGAGACAAAGGATGCAACATGCATGACTGTTGATGATGCGGCTGGAAGTCGTAATCCGATATCGGACACTCTCCATGACCAGCCACCAGCCAAAAGGCCCCGAGAGTATGAATTACCCACACATCTATTGGCTCATCATTATTCTAGAGATTTAGCCGGGAGATTCTCTTTCAAGCGTCGAGATTGGACATTTTACACATACTTTCTTCACCGTTTTGGTCAAAGCCACCCTTGGGTTCTATCTTCCATCCTTGCATGGACATCGGCAAACCTTTTCTACACTGGGAAGACGAAATCATTGGATGAAGCCTTACGACATTACCAAGAAAGCTTACAATCAATGACAAGGAAATATGGTGTCGCTACTGCCAGTGACTCTGCCATAGATGGGGGCCAAATCATCGCCGAGAATTCCTCTGACGACATCGATGCTCTGTTTGTAGCATACTTCTTTTTAGCCCTTGTCGACGTTGTAATGGCTCGTCCTGGCCCATTACGGGACAACCTTCGCTTTATTGCTGCCATTATAAGGATTCCTGATTTCAAAAATATGATGACAGGCGTTCAGGCGCGGGTCACCTCCTGGGTAAGCATTCGCCAATACGTGTGAATAATCATCTTCAAATAATCAGCACTAAAAATGTACAGTTCTGCATTCTAGATGCTAAGGCATCGGCAATACAGCCGGGAGAAGGTGCTGTGCTGGAGGCTATGGGAGATGAAGAAACTCTTGTCCAAGCACTACGACACTCATCTACAACGCTCCAGCAAGCATATGCTATCACGTATCTAGACGAAGAGCGAACAGCAGATGAAAAACAACTCCCACTTCTTGACCGAATGCTACGCCTCATGTGGCTTTTACATCAGATCACAAAATCTAAACGAACCGACCAAAACAGTAGCGACGCTGAAGATATTCGAATAAAGCTGAACTCATATCATCTAGAAGTGGAGTCTGACAATCAATACGAAGGTAGAAGTCGATCAACGTTTCTTGTCTTATGCGCTCTTTACCATGCTGTTGAAATATCCTTTTCACGGTGTTTCAAGCTAGGGGAACGGAGACATGCTGCAAATAATCATGCAGAGGAGATAATTTGTATCTCTCAAAAGCTTCGAGCTATGCTACCAGCTGGTTCGGCTTTACCTCCTCCTACCAAGATTTGGCCTTTACCGCTTGTCATGGCTGCAATCGAAGTCGAAGACATTATCTATCGAGAGTGGGCGGTGCAAGTACTCGGAACATATCAGCAAGTTGCAGGTGATCACTATGCTTGGGCCAAAAAATTCGTTGAGACCGTCTGTGAGAAAGAAGACGGAGCTTCTCAGCGGCTGGATTGGGCCATAATCCTGAATAATCTTAAGAATGGACTGGTCATATGATGAACTTGCCCTGGACTTTCTATGATGTATTGATTGCGATGAGCCCTGAAGACCGGGGTTGATCCATTTCTTACTCCAGAAATTCGGTGCCTAGGAGTGGACTGCTTATCTCAAGACACCTGTCCGCCTACTCCTTTAGTTCGCGCTCAGCGCGAAGGATTTGACAGCATACATATATTTTGGGCCCACGTGCCTGTATTCCTGAATAGTATTTGACAACCTAGGTACAGTCTTTCGGACCTCCAGGGCTAATGGTCGAACCGTGCTGCAGGGCTGCTTATGCTTTAACCCCATATGCTCGATCCAACCTGACGGTTGACCAAGCCGTATTCAACTTATGGCACAGTTCCACTGTAATACTTTCCAGACTACATTAAATTGAAGTATGGCTTGCAAAAAGACTGGGATACCATAGCCCAAGGAACAACCTCGGAAGTTGTAGAGCTGATTTGAAATGCCCAACGTTGAATGTCTACGGGCCCTCCCGAATTTGAATTCCGATAGCTTTCTCTTGGGTCTTCTGTCTGAAGCCTTTTGAAGAGTATTTCGTGAAATTCAAAATTTAGAGCGAATGAAGAGCAATCCATGGATGAGTCCCTGGCGTTCTGACTCAAAGTGGAGAACTGAGGATTAAGCTAGTCCGCAAATTTCCGCAGATTTTGACCCTTGCGGACGCGGACACAGACTAATTTGCAGACAGTCCGCACACATGTCCGCCGTTCGCTTAATATCTCTACTGACACATCATTACATCGATGTGTAGTAGCCTGGGGAGTGAAGTCCGGCAAGTGGCGTCCTTAGACCCTATTTCTGCACCCTTCTCAAGGAGTATAAGAAAGAGTGGAACATTTCACGTACTCCTTCAATATTTGGAGTTATAGGTAGTTCTGCGATATACCTTCCAGAACTAGGATCTGTATTCAGTACACAAACTTTGTAGCAGGAAAGATATCGGCAGCTAAAAAGCCTGTGAGGCTTGCTGATATGATGAATATGACCGGAATGGATAACCAGATAGCTGATTATATTGAAGAACTTATTATCGGAAATCCTTTTGCATATGAATTGATTGGATATGCGTCTTCTCTTACGTCTGAGCACATCGTGTCGGGGATTTATTTACCTTGAGGACACGTTGTCCGTCTCATGCTAGCGCGTGCGATAGTGGGTAATTATGTACTCTATATTGATCACGGATTTGCCGGAGTGATCCGGAACTATCCAAGCTTTGCAGCCGACATACTCGAAGAAGTACGAGGAGTATTAAGAGGGCTCCATTTTGATCCCAAGGGCATTCTCATTTGCTGGAAAAATGGGGACAAAGAGTATATCTAAGCTTAAAGCAAGGAGCTATAAAGATAGTTCGTTGCAGCAAGGATGTAAAAGCAATAACTTAAAACAAGGCATACAAATATAACATTGTTACATTTTTTTTCCTAGGCACATAGATGTGCCCATTGTCGGCAAATATCATTGGCCGTCCAGTCTGATCCAAGGTTGAAGGTTTCCTGGATGTCCGAGACCTCAGGAAGTTTTTCTTGTTTGATCCTCTTGTTGCTCTCTGGCATATGGTCCTCTATGGCCCGTTTTTTCGAGTGATTGTGATCCGGAGGATCTGGCGGAGGACCCAGCGAAGGACCTGGAGGATCTGGAGATGGAGGTAGGAAATTCTCGGCAATCCCGAGAGTAGATGGACCCGGCGGAGATATAAATGATGGAGGGGGCTCCTGTATGTTGGGGTTGATAGGGTTGTACGTCCCAGGGGTGAAGTATAAATTTCTTAGCTTCGTCAAATCGGACAGAACCTTAGAATCTATCGTGGCTGCCCGACTGCTGAGAATTCCGAGTATGGCACGACGAAGAGTCGCCACTGGCGATCCTCCCCAGATTTTTGCGGGGGGCGACCGATAGATATCCCAAGGGACTTGCGGCGTGATATGCTTCAACATCACTCGGTCATATAGGCCACCCTGGGAGCCGGGTGGTACTCGTCCAAGTTGGATACAATGTTTAAGGTAATCCTCCTTGGACGGGATCTGTCGAATGGGTTTGGCCTCTTTCTCTCTCCGTTTTTTATCGTTCATTTCAAAGTTGACAAAAAACTGAAGGTCGGATGGCAGGATTAAAAAGCCGGGGTCCTCGTATCGATCATATTGGTCATGGCATGTGGGACATAATGATATCCCATTTTCGGCGGATGATAGCTTGTAGTCAACTAAGCCCGCTGAGACCCAAAGTGGAAACTAGTGAATTATGATTAGCTGTTCAGCCTGTTCCGTTTCAATCAAGGAAGCATAAAGAACACACCTGGCGATCGGCCCTAGCCATGACATGGGCAAATTCGACATCTGGTGACATGCAAGCCCAACATTTGTTATTGTCCCTGGCTCGGATCGCAAATTTGGTAGTTTCGGTGAATCCCGATAGATTAGACTGCGTCGAGCTGTCGGATCTTTCCGACATCTTTTTTAGGCTGTTCACCCTTCCGGGCAAAGGCAGACTGCGCATCGTGGATCAGTCTTGGTAGGCTGAAAGGAATCAAGATTTTCTCGAACATATTTAAAAGCGTGACTTACTGACTAAAGAGCTGGAGGTGTTCCTGCCAGAAAGGTAGTTATGTAGTAGTTAAAGCAACTACGACTACTTGGTCTTAGAATGGCATAGTGCGGTCTTGGCAGGATTATCCTTTTTAAGTTTCCCCGGGTTAGCCGGAAGAGGAATTAGTATTCTTCCGGGGCCATCATCCATAAACATTATTAGAAAGAACTTTGACTTACAGCTTCCAATTTCGTAACGAATAATCCTACTTACTGATCATAGCAGGCGCGAGTTTCTTATGGCATATTTTGTTCCCTTCTTATTCTTTAGTATCCTGGTACTTAGTTGTAAATCCACGTGATGCGGTAAGTGCAGCATGTTTAGCGGCAATCTTTTAAAGATCTTCAAAATCAGACGTCTTTCAAATTTTCAAAATTGACCGCCGGATGAAAAGTACGGCGAAGCAAATAAAGGGCTCTTTCAAGGATTTATATATTTTTTGGTCTATAAGGTAAAAAATCCTAGGGGCAGGGGTATCAAGCTCACCCGGTGCTCACCCATATCACCCACCCTCACCCTAAATGTTCTATCGCTGCTTTAGGGTGAGCTAGGTGCGAAGGGCTTTTGGACTATTTTCCGCGTTCTATAGATGGATTAAGCGGAAAGAAAAAACAAAAACATACAACAGTCAGGATTCGCATGTGGTCACCCACCATACTACTAACTGACCGGCGTGTGGCTTAAGTACGGCTGAGCGGACGGGAAGCCCTGTTCTCCACACCCTGTGGTCGTATGTGGTAGTGATTGGGTGTTCCCGATCTATATTCCCTAGGTAGATAGGTCATTATGGTGAGCGCTGCTTAAGCATCGCGCGACCACGCCGGTCAGTTAGTAGTATGGTGGGTGACCATATGCGTATCCTGACTGTTGTATGTTTTTATTTTTATGGTTTTTGTATGGAAGAAATATCAAGCTTATTTTCTCAAAACAATGTTACTTTAAGTCCTTCGCGAGCATCGTGCTACTTTACTTCTCTTAGTTATCTACATCAAATATACTTATGGTGACTTGTCTAAGATAGGTGTCACCTGATTCGCACAACTTCAAGTGAGAATCGAAATCAAGCTAAAAGCGCATTGGCAACAGAAGAATCTTATAGACAGCTCAGTAGGCCGACGATGTAACTTGTTGGTCGGAAGCTCCAGGATTCAGCATACGAGAGGCCTAGCTATCTTTATATCGCACTGCTCTCAAAGGGAATCTCCATTTCGAGGGTCAAGAATCTCTTGAGATGGAAAGTACTCATCTTCTGGATACCAAGGGTAGGTACACGTTATTATGTTGACCATAGCATGAACCTTGGAACTTTTTGTAGGGAAATTCCCAAGGAGAGCGACGAGTCCAGGCTTCGGGGACGACCTCCGATCATTCGAATGATTTTTCTCGAAGATGTCTCGGAGTTGACTTGTTGTCAGGGTGCAGTCTCAGGTACTACAGGTAGTCACATATTAGAGATCGTCGGACAGGCAGTGGAGCAAGATCGGTTTTAGCTATCAGATAGATGTCGAAGACGTAGCTGGAAGAGCTACGTTTTGAAGCTTGTCAACGTACAAATTGCAACTGACCAATCATTTTTGGAAAATTCCAAATGAACATGTATTTAGGTAACCATTTGACTAACTACCTATGAAGGCGGTGAAAAATGTCTTGTCCTTGGTAAAAAACTGTCGTGTTTCTATCAACTAAAATCTTGGGGTTTCCCTATCAATTGTCGAATCTACCCACTTATAAGCTCCACTGATCTACGCCCCACCTATATACTCCTGATTGTTCAAGGAATAAATCTCAGAATTATTTCAATATCGGGCACTTTGATTAGCAGAAAAACAACTCATCTTTATCCTTCGTATGAGCGTAAATCTAGACGGTAGTGGATAAAAAGTCCGCTTCAAATGCTGCCAAATACCTCATATTCATATCAAGATGCCCTGCGAAGCGGTGGCTTTTATAAAAACTTCAACATTATAATTAACGTATAGAATCCTCAATGGTTGACAAATATCAAGTTTCATTCAGCTGAGCGACCACTTCCTTCGGCTCTCCCGAGAACAGACCAAGAGGAACGGCCGTCAAAGCACAAATAAGTCCAATAACAAGCGTCATAGTGCCCCAACCAGCCTGTACACGTACAACTCCAGCCAAGATAGGCCCAATAAGCTGACCAGCTGCAAAAGACATATTAAAAAGCGCATAAGCTTGCGCAATAGGGCTTTTTTCACCGAACGCTCCAGGGAACGTGGAGCTATAGTCGTCTATCACTCGCGACACTTCTGTCATTGCAATGACTTCAATAGCCACGATTGACAGCCCCTGGAAAAATAAAAGGACGACAAGAAGAATGATGTGATCTGGCTTGTTCTGGCTAACGAACCGCATCAATACCCAGGAAGCCGCACTGACTGTTAAGGCTGTAGCACCTAGTACGCGTGCTCCGAGTTGATTCATGGCTTTCCCGATGAAGACTCCGGCCAGGCTTGGGATTGATGTTGCTATGAACATTAATCCAGCGCCTGCGGAGCCCCAATGGAAGGTATCCATGACGAATAAAGGAAGCGTCTGGACTGGATGAGAATTTGAAGCTGAAGAGGATTCCAGGAGGAACGTACCGTTTCCACTGCGGAGATAACTAAAGCTATAATTATTGTTGCTAGAAGTGCCATTGGTAAACGTGGTGATCGTAGAAGGTGCAAAACAGTGATTTTGTGTTCTATATCCGCATGTGAGTACTTAACAGCACTTGATGATCCCAAAAGTGAGGTTCTTTCATCAATGACCGACTCAGCACACGAATAGAAACTCTCTGACTCGTCAAGACCAGCGAAGCTGGTGTAGACACTCAATTCTGGATCTGAAAACTGTGATTGAGATGATTCATCTTGCTTGAGGTTTTCTAGTTGAATTGACATTAGAAATGGCTAAGAATCAAAGAAGAAAGATTGACTTACTTGGATTTTCGACCATTGCAAGCCGCAAGATGACGTCAATGAGAGTCAGTCCAACGGGAATGATAAATGTTCTGTAGAATCCCAGCTTCTCATAGACAACACCTCCGACTATAGGACCTAGAAGGAGGCCCCAAGTAAGAGCAATCGTTGTTTGACCCATGACCTCAGCAACACGGTTTGGAGGTACATTATCAGCCAAAATGGCTAGTCCAACAACCCATACTGCTGCAGCTGATAAACCCTGTAGTGCTCTTGCGATAATCAGGACAGATAGTGACCGCGCAATGACAAAAAGACCAGTCGATGCGGCTAATGCGACAAGTCCAGCAACGAATGGGAGTGTCTTCCGCTGAGAGTAATCTGCAACATACCCGAACAGAGCTGATACCGTGAGATTTGGAACTTTTGATACACCAAATAAGGCGAGACTTACGGGATCCGACGAAAAGAGTAGCTCCATATACGGCGAGTAAGATTGAAACCCAAAACTGTGCTGTTAATGATGTCAGTTTATGGCAAAGGTCAGAGTGCGTTGTACCTACCGTCCTCTTCTCGAGCTCCTACTCGATCAACCAGAACAACTGAAATGACGGGCACTATCTGATTTTATTTTCAGGTTAGTCTTTCCGGTTTCCACCACTGGCACCTTGGGCCGCTTCCAAGGTAAAACAAACCATTCCATATATAAATGCATCCTATTGGGTATTAGTGATGTCAGCGACAACCAAGCTGAAGCACTCACAGTAAAAATGGCAATTGCTACTACAAGCGTAATGAAACCTTCGGAAGATCGAAACTGCCATTTTTTCTTTGAACTCATCTTAAGTTTGAGTCTGTTTGACCTTTCAAGGTAAGATAACAAAGTAGAGAGTAATGACAAGCTGTGGAGGAGAGAGTGGCATCGATGAAGATCTTGATCCACCACCGCTTATCACTCCTTAACACGCCCCTCGCATATTGCTTTTTCGGGCAGAGATTTTTTGGACTCGTCACAAGGTTCATGCCAATTTTTAAACTTGTCAAAAATTCTATGTCTAGTTTTTGGCTCTCAGAGGCTAATAGCTCGACGCAGATAGACGGGTTGTTTTTTATTGGAATGAGAAAGGTTGGCCTACGTATACAATAAACCTTAGGGTCATTGAGACGATATGAGAGATATCTGGGATAATACTGCCCATACCTCCAATACCTACTTAGCCTCTGCATCTCGTCCCCTATTTCGTCCATCTGGTACTTACCTGGGCATGTCATATAAAATTTACCAAGAGGGTGTTGTCGTGATAGCCTATTTCCCTCTAGGGCCTAGGCTTGCGCTAGGTGTTTAGAATAGACCTTGGGACTTCCTATATGAATACCACCGGCCCTGGAGGGCTAGATCCATACAAGTTTCCAAGGTTGGAAAATTGTACTTGGATCCGTAAAGTTGGATAGAATTGGTATTTATATAGTATGATAACTATCAACATATGTAGCGAACATGGTCAGTGGACTTGATTTTGAATGAAAGTGTTCCTTGGAAGTTATACATGTCGACATTGGAGCTCTGTAATACTAATCGTCTAGTTCCTTATATGGTCTATCAGATAAGGGCTATGTTAGGTGGGGAGCAGCGGATCTTTAAGGGTCGATGGAGAGAGGCTTTTAAGAGGCAGTGGAAGCAAGATGCAAATAAAACAGTATCATACAGACACTAATGAATGGGTTTACTCTTGTCCAGCCTTCTTAATTAGTCGATTCCTATGCTGTAAGCAAGTCATTCATTGTTTTAAGACTCTAAGCCCTCAATTCTTTAACACTGTTTCCCGCAATGACACCTGTCCTTTCTGGCGAGATCCGCAATTAGAACTTAGACCAGAGTTCAAACGCAGCGGTATAGATCCTACTCCACTACCAGAGGATGAGAGTGATACCTCTGCAGCATCAGAGAGTGATATTTAGGGAGAAGAGAATGAGGAAAAAGAAAATAATGAAGAAGAGAATAAGGAAGCAGAGGATGAGTGGGCTATACGTTTTAGGCGTGTCCCTGAAAAAATCTCAAGATCTCATTGATCAAGATGGGGGGAACATGAAGATGGAAAAAAGCTCTGAAGCTGCTAGCAAAAGCTGGATCATTCAGACTGAAAAGTTATTAGATGAGAATAAGGCCCTTTCAGAATAAACGGACAATGCTGAAGACTTGGGGAAAATTCCAACAGAAAAGATAGACTCCATTTGAATTGGTACGATTTTATTACTAAGGCTGGTTTACGTCATTTGACATATATATATAATTTCAAAAGAAGGCACCTTAACCTGTACCTTCCTCAACTCTCACCGTTCGATATGATTAATACAAATGGCAACAGCAGTATTACGGCCCATCATGTCCGATCTTGGATCTCCAGTGTCTCCCCTTGTCTCTCCCCCAAACACGATATTCAAGACCAGGATTTCGATTTCCGATACGACGAATACGACGATCAAATGGAGTCGCCTCAAACCTCTCGGTCAATCCAATCAAAGAAGTCACTGACGGATTTACAGCTGAGGATTCACCTCGATGAAAATGGGTTGATTATCGACAACGCTGGAGCACAAATTCCCGATGAAATCAGGCCATTAGTTAATACTATTTTGGCCCGCGGACAAGATCCTCTCAGCAACCAAGACCATGTCAATATCCGAAAGATGCTCCTTAAATTTTGGAATGACAATGAGGATACAGCACTTCCTTCAATTCTTTTATCCCCGCTGCTTGCCGTCAATCATGAGGACATTAAAGTGTGTAACAACAGGCTCTGGTCTTCAGCGCCAGTCCCGAGAAGTCGGATTTGGCCTACTCCAATCATTACTCCAAAGACGGATGTTCATTACGGCTTCTGTCGTGAAATCTTTTCTAAGGCGGAGAAAGTCTTCATCTTCCACCCCGATAATGATCCATACTGCGTTCCTACTGGTGTTGATATTTTCCCATCATTCCTGGTCGAAGCCAAGTCAGAAGCCTGCCAAGGTACGATCTATAAGGCAGAAAGCCAGCTAGCCGTTGCTGGTGCCCACCGAGGTAATTCAATGCGCCACCTCATGGAAATGGGCCCTCCAAATATGAACTTCCAAACATTGGATTCAGTCGTGTTCTCTTTGGCCTTATCACCACGCTTAGCGGTCTCATATGTTCACTTTCATATTCCGGGTACCGAAAAATATCACATGTCCTTTCTTGACTCATATTATCTCATCAAGGACGAGGACCAGTCAAAGTGCCGCCAGTACCTCGATAAAGTGATAAATTGGATGACAAACGAACAGGAGAAACGAATGAAGAAAATCTTGGGAGACATCATTGAATTCCAGGAGCAGGAGAGTGCGCGCAAAAGGATTCGTCTTGATGTGGCACATAATAAGTACCAAGATCTTAATGTGAAGCAACTCCATGACCAGCTTAAAGCAAGAGGAATCCCTGCACCAAAGAGCCATGTGAAGAAAGACAGGCTGATTCGTTTGCTGGAAGACGCCGATAGCTCGCAGTGATGAAACTCAGTTGGCCGTCTAGATATGGGAAGTAAATGAGGAAGAAAGATCAGAATATTATATGATTACAATTCTGAGAAGTGATTCCACAAGATGGTACCGTGGACATCTAGTTTTTCGTGCCATATTTCATGTCGTAGCCCTTTCATTGTCTTGCTAGTGTGACTGAACCTGTGAATTTTAATACCTGTAGTGTATACCAAGGATCAGCTATAAAGTGGTCAAGGGAGCTCATTCTCATGTCTATCGCTAATGACGTCATCTGACAAGACATCTATTAACCAGCAAGTTGAACTTTTACCTTGCATTTACTTAGTAACCTAATTCGACGGCTTAAAGTGCACTGCACATACAATCGTTGACTTAACCCTAACAAGGATAGAGACAAACAAAACAAATATCTAACATGGAATCTGAAGAGGAACAGGCCCAACAGCAAGTCATGCAACAGGCACGAAAACGACAATTACAGGTACTAAAAGTACAACACCAGCTTCAACTGAACCAGATGGCCAATTCAATGAGATGAAAAATGTGGCAGACTCAAGTAAGGACTATGGGACCCATGGACAAGTCAATGGGCCCAACTGTGGGTTCGTCCATGGGCACACCCTACGACGATATCCCCATCACAGAGCCCAATGACTATGGGCTTTTCACAAGCCAAGCCCTTGCACAACCGGATGTCGCCTCATTTCAGGATGCCTGCCGAGCTGGTTCTCTATCTGCCGTTAAGTCTATCATCACCTCCAAGTCTCGCACGCCATCTTTTCTGCATCAAGGTCTTATCGTCGATCTCGGCGCTGGAAATGTTAATGCTGCTCGCTGCTTGCTGAAGGCTGGCGCGCCTATTACCCGCCAAACCCCAACACGCATCCTCCTAGCACCTGTACCCCAAAAGATTCCCTTGTTCGAGCTTCTCATCCAGCACGGCTGGAACACCAACACGCCTGGCTTCTATGGTGCCGTGCTTCTCCCAAAAATAGTCACTGATGACGCCCTCCTCGACTGGTTCCTCGCCCATGGCGCAGACCCTAACCTAGGAGAGCAATCTTACTACCAAGACCGCAATGGCGCGCCCGATCCAAAATCGTGCGCAGCGCTGGAGAGAGCCGTAGCGTATGGCACTGCTGAGACGGTGCAGAAGCTCCTAAGCGCTGGCGCGCAGATGGGAAATGGAGCGCAGCTGTACTTTGCCGCTGGCGTGTACGCTCCCGGTTCGAATCCCCATTTCGGTCTCGTCACACCGAGCAGGGAACTGGATATAGGAAGGATTCCAGTTATGGCCCTACTTGTGGAGAATGGCGCAGATGTGAACCAGAAGTATGATTCCCGGCACACTAACCCGCAGTATCCGATCGTTCACGCGGCCATGGCAGGGGCTGTTGAGAGAGTGAAGTGACTGCTGAACTAGGGGGCTGATCCTGACTTGAGAGGCTCATTTGGGAGTGCTACCCAGTATGCTCAAAATATAGGGAACGAGGAGATGAAAAGAATTCTAGAGGTTGAGTCTGCGAAGCACGGGTCAGACTTGTAGGGCTGTTACTCTGATGCTGAGCACTAATCAAGGGAACTCCAAGACCTGACAAGGAAATCCGGTACAAAGGTATAATGTAGTTGAAGTGAGCGAAATACCTATTAGCTTCTACTCCCAAGAGCAGGAGGCATCAAGAACTTGCAGCGCATAAGATTTTAGAGAACTAGAAAGCTGAACCAGTGCAAGAGCCACAAACAAACGATGAAAGAGGATTGAGGGGCCTGTGGTCAAATATTTTGGGATCTCGACCTTGGAGGCGATCCTCCTCCACCTGGCTATCCGCTTAATAGAGGTTGCTCAATAGCATATCCTTGCATTGTCTGTAGACTTCAATTTCCAAGAAGTCTCACCTTGTGGAGAGAACCAGCACTTGGAAATTCTGACTGTTGAATCTTTTTGCTTATCGAATTTTTGAATTCTCCACATTGGAGCCGCTATATGTGTGAAACAGGGCTATTAGTGGAATGAATACCTTGATTTTCTATAATCAGTAGTTGAACTGGGAGCTATGGGTATGGTAGTTTTCTAACAAGTCATACTCCTATGTAAACACCCCAAACTCATCAAAGCTCCGTGCTTGCATAGATCTCAGCAACTCTATACCTAGGTTATAGAAAACAGCAAAACTGTACTGTTTCTCCTCCCTTCTTCTTAGATAGGAATACCTAATAGATCATCTGCAATCTCGCATTTCGCAATTATTAATCTATTCTGAAGACCTTAGCTAACTAGGTAGATTGTCAAATCAACTGATATGACATTCAAACATTCAATCGACATATATACATGATATGCGA
Source organism: Penicillium taxi (assembly GCF_028828555.1). NCBI lineage: Eukaryota > Fungi > Ascomycota > Eurotiomycetes > Eurotiales > Aspergillaceae > Penicillium > Penicillium taxi. The sequence goes on from NW_026643205.1 coordinate 3,223,057, forward strand.
GGTAAAATCACCACAAGTGGTGTCCGTAATATGGAGTCGCTTTCAAATGGTATGCAATGGACCGAGCTTGAAGCTTGGTCAATATATCGCATGACAAGACATGAGTCGGTAGAGTTATAATTACAAATTTATATCAGACATGCGTTGAAAAGGAGGGTCGTGTCGTACGTGTTAGGTAGGTGGCCATAGCATCATGCAAGCAGATAACGAGCCTTTTGAGACCGTTGTCAAGGGGAGAAGAAAAATTATCCACTGTAAATGGGGCCTGGAAAACGGTTAGTGGCTTTTAAGGGCGTCATCATTGCTATTGCGCGAACCAGAAAGTCCAGCTTCGCCAAAGTTCTGGAAGACTCTGTCACGAGCGGCGGATCGGTCCTTGCGAATCGTGAGGCAGTTGATTCCTAGGAATGTAGTAATCCGATTGATGATCAGTACTGCCCAGTATGAGTACGCTACAAAGGCGAAGACAAAGTACGCGCGCAGATACAAGAGCTCCAACGATGCACTGACTGGGGAGAAGCCGAGCAAAGGCAGATTCGCGAGGACAGCTCCGCCGATGAGAGGAGCTTGAAGAATAGTCCAGTAAGGGAATGGCTGACGCAGCAGGTGAGCCAGAATGATCATGGTGGTCATGCGTCCAAAGACGAAGGAGATGGTCCAGCAGTACAGAATGAGGTGGTTGTTGGCCAAGACAGTGCTGTGAGGTGAGAAGAGCCAGGCGATGTTGCACAGGGTGAAGCCAATCATGGGAATCCACTCTTTCAGAAGAGGGGTGAACGGCAAGCCTTGCTTCTTGCGCGCAGCAATCACATTCATGATACATCCAGGAAGATGGCCAAAGAAGAAGCCACCAACGAGAATCGGGACCCAAATGTCCTTGACAGAGTTGTTGCCAAAGATCTGGGGGATGTTGATGAGCTCGATGATTGGACGTGACCAAATTCCAGGCCCATATATGCCGGACGCAATCATGATACTGATGGCGATGATGAGTCCCTCAGTAGGGCCGTTAAAATAACCCAGGTATAAGGTGTGGGTGTGGAAAGTCTCCCAAGTGGAGAAGTACATCGCGAGGCAAGGCACAAGCGCGGTATACGCGCCAAGCTGCGAGGCACCAAAGCCCATTGCTGCAGTTTCAAGAAGACTGGCCAATGTGCAATTCAGGGAGTCGATTCCGTGACTATATTCTGTCAGCGACTGGCGAATGGCTTGCTGGAGAATAATACGAACTCAAACAGTTCTCCTAGCCCGCTGGAAGTTCCCGTTCTTCGGGCTTGTTTACCATCAACATTATCCAAAGTAGAGTACCTGCTGAATGTAAGTTGCTGTCAGAGAGTCACAGACAAGTATTCCTTCTTACATCCACATGCCAAGGGCGAAGCTGAAGTACAACCACGAAGGTCCCTATAGAATTAGATTGTCAGTGACTGAACCTCTGGTCCTACAACGGTGATCTCACTGGTCCGATCATGTCTGGCATGAAAACTTCAATGAAGAAGACATTGACTACAATGAAAACAAAGCCAAGGAGGGTCACCATGTTGGGTGCCATCCACATGGGCAGCAATTCGACGAAGGCATTCCACTACACGCAATTTCCACATCAGTCATTATTGTATAACGATTGGATATACCAATTGGAGTGGCGAAGCGTTAGAGAGAATCGTACATAGTGTTTCAGGATGTAATTGGAAATGTAGGACTTGTCCACGCTGGAGTACTTGTAGGACTTCAGGGGAAGTAAAGCCTCATCGGAAACTGAGTCTTGGGTCTCTGCAGAAGAAATTTGTATTGAATATCAGAGAAGACTCGTAGGAAAGCTTCTATGGCATGCCGGATTCAACAGACCTTGGATCATTCGAACTATCGTGTTCATCTTGAAGGCTAGGACCACCGCGTGGCGTTACCGATTGCGCCGCGGAGTAGCTGGATATGTCGAGACTCGGCAGAAAGACAAGGGCACGAAAACAGGGAAATCAAGAATAGGACAATAATACTGGCCGAGGAGCAACTAATGAATAGTGCTTGCTTGCTACTCAGAAAAATGAAAAAGAGAAGTGAAATGGGAATGTCTGATAGGGAATTTGGGTCCATAGTCACGTGCCACTCCGCATTGAAACGCGAGGTTCCAGCACTTCGACTTCAAAATATAAGATCCGCTTGGGGTATCAGGGCGACACTTTGCTTCATTACCGGTCGCGTGATCGTGTAATTCTTCTGCACCTTCCCTCTCTCTTTCGAATAACTTCGTAACAGCTCTTGCCAACTTTTCACCCCCTCGCTCATTCGCGCGCATCGGCCCTTCGATATCCTTCATCGATTTCTTTTCCCCATACGTCAATTTCAAGCACCTTCTTCCATCGACTGCCTTTTGAAACCTACACTAGCAGTTGCTCTCCGCACATTCGCTTTCTCTTGTACTTTTACTTCCCGAGGTCGCCTCTTTTTGGGCCTGGCTGGACATGACGGTTGATGCTTCGCACAGCGCCGGTCGCGCATCTAACTGAGGACTCTTCGCCATGCCTGGCGTGGTAGAGATTCCAGCTAGTGCTACGGCATCGCCGCGCCCGGAGTTCAGCGTTGGACACCAGAAAATCGAGCTAGAGATCGATCTTTCTAGAAAGAGCTTGAAGGGCAGCACTGAGATCACAGTTCATCCAAATAAAAGAGATTCCAGGATCATCCCCTTGAACTTCCGACAGGGCGAGATCAAGCGCTTGATGGTAAATGGAAAACCTGCCACATACGAATATTCCGACTCTTACGAGAACCTCCAACTGTACGGCGTGCAATACAACGAACGGTTAATTACGAAAATTGATCGCATTCTGAAACGTCCACCAGACCCCGAGCTTAGGATCTTGATTCCGAAGTCCGTACGCATCGAGGAGCTCGATCCATATTCTGCTGAAGCCCAGGACCAGATTGCGCTGCAAAGTTTTGACGGTTCGTCTGACCGTCGCCCCGATGTTAACCTCCCACGATTTAAGGCAGTGACCATAAACATCGATTTCGTCATTGATCGTATTCGTGATGGACTGCAGTTTGTTGGTGTGGATGCTGGAGATCGTCGTTATCCTCATGCTTACACCACAAATTCGCTTGAGTCAGGCGTTGGGTGCCCCTTGTTCCCGTGTGTGGACGACCTAGCGTCGCGTTGTACATGGGATATCTCGATATCGTGTCCTTACACTCTGAAGGATGCCTTTGAACGCAAACCCCGCGAACCCACTGATCCTGCTGCTCCTCCACGGCCAAAAGCCCGGAGCCGGTATATCTCTGCGGACGACGAAGGGCTAGAAATGTCTGTTGTCTGCTCTGGTGAACTGACAGATGATATCGTAGACCCGGCAGACCCTACTCGGAAAACTGTCTCGTTTTCCTGCTACTCGCCTCTATCCGCCCAACAGCTCGGATTTGCCTTAGGTCCCTTTGAATATGTGAACGTTGCAGACTTCCGTGAAAGTGACCAGGATGAGCAACTTGGGCAAAATGCTATCCCTGTGCACGCTTTCTGTTTGCCAGGACGAGGGGAAGAGCTTCAAAACACCTGCTTCCCAATGGCTCAGGCAATTGACTTTTTCTCTCTGTCTTTCGGCTCCTATCCATTTACAAGTTACAAGCTTTGCTTTGTTGATGATATTCCTACTGATACTCTGCCAATGGCGTGCATGGCAATCTGCAGTAGTCATCTCCTCTTTCCTCCCGATGTTATTGACCCGATATATGACTCCACTCGGGCATTAGCGCATGCCCTGGCATGCCAATGGAGTGGAATCAACATCATCCCCAATGAGCCCGCTGATACTTGGGCTACTGTTGGCATTGCGTGGTATGTCACAGACACGTTCATGAAGAAGCTCTGCGGCAACAACGAATACCGATACCGCCTTAAACAGATGTCCGACAAAGTCTGTGAGCTTGACTACGAACGTCCTTCGATCCATGACATGGGAAATTATCTCAGTATAGATCCGTCTGAATATCGGTTCATTGCACTGAAGGCGCCTCTCGTTCTGTTCACTCTCGACCGACGCCTAACAAAGGCTAGCGGAAAAGCAACAATGTCCCGGATAATCTCTCGACTTTTCCTGAACTCGCGTATGGGTGACATGCCAAACGGAGCTGTCAACTCGGTCATGTTTCAGAAGCTTTGTGAGCGATTCGGGCACGCAAAGCTTGATGTTTTCTTCCAGCAGTGGGTGTATGGTGCAGGGTGTCCACGCTTCCAAGCCACGCAAAGATTCAATAAGAAAAAACTTGTGGTTGAGATGATGATCAGGCAAGTCCAGGCAGACCAAACAGCTGCGCGAGACCTCGAGAAAAAAGACTTTTTCCGAGACGTCAAGGAGGAGGTCCGCCACGTTTATGCCGGTGCCATGCAACCTGTCTTCACTGGGTCTATGACCATCCGTATTCATGAGGCCGATGGAACTCCATATGAACACATCGTCGAAATCAAAGAGGGTGTCACCAAATTTGACATTCCATACAATACAAAGTACAAGCGGCTAAAGCGAAACAAGAAACAAAGAGAACGTGCTGTAGCATCAGGTGACCCAGAAGTGCAGGATGACGTCCTTCTATACTGTCTCGGTGATGTGCTACAGACTGAGGAGGAAACACAGAAATGGAAATTGGCCGACTGGACCAAAGAAGACGAAGAGAGGATGGGACAAGAGTCTTACGAATGGATTCGTATGGATGCAGATTTCGAGTGGATCTGCAGACTTTCTTTGGGCATGCCAGGCTACATGTACCTATCACAACTCCAGCAAGATAGGGATGTGGTTGCTCAGCTCGAGGTAAGCAGAGACTTTAGGGATTTTTTTAGTTCTCTAATAACACAACGCAGTCTCTACAGTACATGGCCGCTCAGCGAGAACACCCGTTGATATCAACCATCTTCGTCCGTACACTCATGGATAGTCGCTATTTCCATGGCATTCGGGTCACTGCAGCAAAGGCATTGATCAAACACGCTAAGGACGAAGTGGATTGGGTTGGACTAACTCACCTGGAAACAGCATTCCAGGAGCTTTTCTGTCTACCTGGATCTCCTATGACTCGTTCCAATGATTTTACAGACCGTGCAGCATACATTCTGCAGCAGGTGATTCCGGACGCGATATCACAAGTTCGCGATAACAGTGGCAAGACACCCTTGCGCGTGAAGCGGTTCTTGTTCGACAAGCTCAAGTTTAATGATAACTCCACCAATACCGTATGTTTGATCTGTTTCTTTTGCTGAGCTTCTAACTAATCTTCATTCACAGTACTCTGACAACTTCTACGTCGCCTCTCTGATGCGGTCACTTTGCCATGCCATGCTTGGGCGCAATGAGGCTCGTCCTGAGAATGAGATGACAGATTTTGATATGGACCGGCTTATGGAGAACCAGGCCGAAGAACAGCTCGAAAAGGACGTGGTCGCTGAATTCGATCGATATCGAAGAATGGACGAATGGTCGGGCTCGTTTCAGAACCTGTATTCTCGAGCTGCTCTCCATTGCCAGATGCAGTTCATGCAGGCCAAACTTCTAGAGATGGACGTAATGCGCTTTGTTCCATACACCCGGTCTGGAACCTTTGACCTGTTGCGTTTAGAGGCATTCGAGTGCCTTGTCGAACTCGATATTTCCCAACACCCAGAGCTTCTTCGATGGCTTATGTTTAGCATGACGTGTGACTCGTCAGCATACATCCGTCACCACTGCCAGCGGCTGTTTGGCCGAACACTTGCGATGATTGCCTTCGGCCGAGCCCCGCCAGCGCAGCCTGCTCAAACTGACAACTTGATCATCGAACAAGAATCATCGACAGAAATCCGTCAAGCCGATCTTGCTCGCCGACAAACTATCCCCGGTGCTATTGAAGCCCTCAAGAAGGAAATCTCAACCGATAAGTCCCTTAGGGATTACATGTGGGCCGCGTGCAACTCTGCCTCTCTCGGATTACTAGAACTTTCCGAGCTCACCGACCTCTGCCGCGTCTTGTTTGACCCTGTCACATCCAAACTCGTTAAATTGCGATTGCCCCGATTCTGGAGTCTCCAAAACTTGGGCCACGGGAAACTCCGCTTTTACCGCTCTCAATCGGTACGCACCGGTCTTGGTCCTTCAAAGGACACCAAGCGCAAGCGTGAGGATCAAGGCATGCACCCTCCTGCGCCACGCATCACATTCAAGCAGTCGAAGAATAATTCGTCTCGTCACAATACACCATCCACTCCTTCTCTTCCCAAAATCCACATCCCTAACCTGTCTGCTGCAGCGCGTTCCGGTACACCTGGAGCATCCTCACCCGCCACCCCGGCAAGTGGTGGTGGCTTGAAGCTCAAGCTCAAATTTGGAGGGCCAAAATAAGCAGTCATTATTCTTAGCACTCCCTTAACTTATCCTCTTTATTAGCCTTTTATTCACTTTCACTTTTTTATGAGGACTAGCATATCAATCCATATGTATCTCAAGAGGATACCTTCTAATTAGTGATCTTAATTTCCATCTCGAGGTTAGTCGGCATTTATATCTGCTCTAGAGTAACCTAGAAGCTATTTAGTGCCGAGATGAGTTACTAGTTATAGACTCGTTAATGAGACCGTTGTATAATCGGGATTAAAAGTTGCTCATCAATTTAAATGCACTGGAAGCCTAGTTACAATAATACTGCCTTCAAACCCCTTTCAAGGTTTCAAAAGTCTACCCACTTATATAAACACCATTCCATAACTAAGTATTGAAAATGACTTCATTAATTAGAAGTTTGGAATTGAATTATACAGCATACTCAACAAATGACGCGTTTTCCAAAAGTCATCTAATGAATTTGGAAGTGACTCCAAGGTTGGAAAAAGAGAGGGAAAAGAGAGAAATGTATAAATGTTGGCAAAGCTCTCTCCTATAGGATTAGTAGGATATAGAAAACTAGTATTATAGTTTAAAGAAGTAATCTGCGTGAAGATGCAGCCTCAATCTCTGGTATTATATTACGTTACTGTTGCACTCCAGAGATCGAGGGATGAAAACCTACTCCAACTTTGAACTGTTAATTCCTAAGTCTGTCCCATTCTGAATCTCACCTGGTGTTTATTCACTATTAGACAAATATAATGATGGTGTTAGATCTTGAAAACCTGTCTGAGGATGTAAATTATGTAATAATATTTTGAGATGTTAGTTACAGGTGGAGCTGCCAAGTCACGGACAATGTAGCCGGTTCTCCAGAGCCTCATAAATGCTTGGTATCTTAATCCAAAGCGGCTCCTGCAGATCAGTGGGTCAAGTCACGTGGTATATAGAAAATGTCAAAGGTCCGATACGGGGTTTATGCTGTACGTAAGCAGGATCCATAATGTGTGTATTTAAGCGGGATTTCATCCCTAGATAGACAATCCAGTTTCGTCAACCAATCTGGTTGGACGGTCAAAAAATCTCATTTGACAGAAAAAAAATCGCCTAATATGACCATTTGAGTTATTCTAGTCTAGCATTAAAGACAATCAATGGAGAAGTCGGCAATTTCAAGACTTTAGACAGAATCTTGAGGGGAGAGATCGGAGGAAATATCAACGCTATCTTCGAGCTCACTTACAAGGCGTTAGCTCACTTTCTCGGAAAACAGAATTTTGGGACGGAAACCTTCTGCCCGGTGATGGCCTCAAGAATAAAAGATCATAGCTGATGTACCCTTGCTAGATGATCTACTCTTCGATGAGAGAGCTTCCCAAGGTTTTCCGCGCACATTGACGAAATCACTATATGTTATCTTTCCTTTTGCATTTCCAGTCTAATTTTACATGGCAAAAGTTGTCACGGAGTTGATAATCTGGAAATCATGTGACCGTTATGTAATACCCACAACTACTTAACCGATCCGTACCCGGATCCCCTATGATTCTTTCAAGAATCAGTCTTGAAATGTTATCGAGTTCTTGTTCCCATCCTTGTCTTCTCTGTAAAATCCAGTAACCCTTACAAAAGTGATAAGAAGATAACATTCTTCCAAAGCTGAGTATTTATCTAAAACGAGATTTCGACAAATCTTACACTCTGATAATAAGACCAGTGCATTCTTGCTATCATCCTCTTCAGCCACCGGACCTTAACACAAATCTTGGCTTCTCTAGCTTTATCATTACATGTCAACGCAAAGATTGGTCTTATTTCCTAATATGACATTTTTCCAACTATGGCAATTGGAAATTATTTCTTTCCTACCTAGGTATTCACGTGGCACTTTTACTCCAATGGATAGCACTCATCTGATTTAAAGTTATTTTTCTGGAGTAAATAAGATATGCGTAGATAAGAGACGTGGCCCTGTTAATATATTTTAAGCTTCAATCTTAGTTCTGCTACTACAGAGTTATTTTGGTACGGAGAATTACGAGAACAAACCTCTTATGTGACGATTGAGAGAAAATATAAGAGTAGGATTTAAATACTAGTAATCTAGACTACAGCGACGATTCAAAGGATGACAGAAATTTGAGAAATAACAACAATTTCATCAACAACCCCGCCAAAAATGCCAATAAAACCAAGGAGAGAAACACCAGGTTGAGCAAAGCAATAAAATAACAACACTCGGAAGTTCAATTCCCAAAAGGTACAGATAGCAATGCCGTTACTGAAATTGGCCCCACTTTTCTGGCCACCTAGCCAGTTGCCAGATAGTATAGAAGGGAGATCAACTAGAAAAACCACTCCGGTGATACATAGTATAAAAGCACCATCAAGCCAAGAACGATAGATAGAGTGGCTGTGGAGCGGTAGTGAATAGAGATGGAGAGCCATGGGGCTCGAGAGACCCGGAAAATGATAGTGAAACGGAAATACATGATGGTGAAGATGGAAGTATATGGAGTAGACATGTGCATGGGTTGGGTATGGGTCAAAATTCATACCCATACCCAACCCAACCCACGTGGGTATGGGTTGGGTATGGGTCCCATATGGGTATTTTTGATGCCTTAATGCCTGATTTTCGCCTCAACCTAAACTAAATTAGGGTAATTAGTGCCTTAGTGCCTAATTTTTGCCTCAATCTAGTACTAACTAGGTGACAAATATCACGTGAAATAAAAGTCTTGGCAAAAAGATGGGTTTATGGGCTGGGTGTGGGTTTTACTTCAAACCCATACCCAACCCATATGGGTTTTGGGTAAAATTTCTGACCCATACCCAATGAACATGTCTAATATGGAGATGGACGGAGGAAGAGAGATATAGAGAGAGGATGGCGGTAGGAGAAGTTTAAATATGAAGAAAGGAGCGGAGCAAATATATGGAGAGGAGAAATATAGATAGAGGGGACATAAAATGAACAGGTTGAGAGGAAAGTTTGACCGATAGATGAAGACGAGAAAAATAGATAGAGGGAGAGGGATGATAAATAAAAAAGTAGGTATATGGAGCTGTAGAGAGGAGAGAGAGATAGAGGGGCTGAAATTGACTTAAGCTCTTTCAACACATGTGGCTAGAAGGGACCAGCAGATATGGATTGAGATATTCATGATTAAAATGTCCACAGATCCATGATAATCTTGGAGCGTAAAAGGGTACTTCCACCTCAAGCTCTGGAGGTAATAAAAGATATGACCCTGGAAGTATTCGTAAGGAAACCTTAGGAACACTTCCAGTAGACATAGGCGGAAATAATTTGATATATCCTATCTGTTCTTATGCGACGTTTTCTAGTCTCTATATCAAATATTATGAAGATACTTTGCTTGACTCTTGTTTTTGACTTGTTACTTCGATATCAAAGAAAATATGCTCGTTGACATTATCTCACGTATGAGAACACGATTTGTGGATTGTTGAGCAGTCAGTTGTTATGAGCCTGGGGGTATGAGCACCCGAGATAGTCAAAGAAGACAGGAAGGTGAATGGAAAGTCTCAAAAGTGTAGAAAATTTCATAAAAGTGGTAAATATTTTTGTGAAGTGACCTCGGGATGATATCAACTGATTTCAAGCATTCATTATATACCGCAAAGCAATATTGTGCATTCAGATTACCCAGGTCATATTCAATAGTCCTCAGATTTGATATTCAGCTCTGTCGGCAATCAATCCTAGTAAAAGTTCGATTCCGTAAATTAACGAACCTCAACAAAAAATCCAATTTAGTTTCTGGACAATTTCATTAATGGCACTGGGACAGATTCATCAGTAGGTAGAAATATTGGGAAGGGAGACTCCATACCTAGCTAGTTCGTTACATCAACAACAGGAAATGTTCCGAGAGAGACATATAAATGTTATACGAGCGACAAGAAGAGTGTGGATAGGTGAATGTCCACCCCGAAGAAACCTGTGGGATACTTCAATTCTCTTTATCGAGAGGGATATTCACACTTCATGGTTTGAAATGAGGAGCTTGAAACATGCTATGTGACCACAAAAACACTAACGAACAAGATATCATGATACGAGGATATTTTTTAGCGCAATAAGGTTATATAAAGCAGGTGTCTCGCGCCTGATGGTGTTTGAACAAGCCCGAAACCCAGAGCACGGCAAATCATGGGTATGTTATCCGCCGGTCTAGCAAAAAGAAATATAGAACATGAAGTAGTTTTGAATTTGCCTTGTAACTCCTATCATTATTCCCAGCTACGGGCCAATGGCACGTTCACTTTTGGGAGACCCATTCGAAAATATTATTGATCGTGAACTCGAGTCTATTTGATGTTGCGCTGCTCGATGCGCTCGAGAGCTTCGATCATAACCAGGGATTTGCCGCGAAGGACCTGGACATAGCAGTTAGCAATAATTCAGTACATGGTGGGTAGATAGAGACGAACGATCATGCCGATGGGTGACTTTGAGCCGTCAGCGTGTTGCTCAAATGCGTCATCAAGAACGATGTTCATAAATGTCTGTACAAGCGATGTCAGCTCTGCTTTTTTTCAGCTGTCGCCTGGTTTTACTATCGCGACACCCAGGACAACACAATTAAGACTTACGTCATAACCCCGGAGGACACCAAGAACAATGCGTTTGCCGTTCAATTCGCAGTGAACGCGCTTTTCCATGTACTGTGCAGGAATTGTCAGCAAGAAAGGACACATACTGGCATAAGGGTGTGGATAAGAACTAACCTTCTTGAGTTCAGGACCGGCTTGAGGCATGTTGGGCAAGCTTGTGGGTTCTGACGGGTTGACAGGAAGCAAGAAGTGATTGTGCTTTGAAAGTGATTGCGGGTTGCTTTGGTATCGGCGGAAGATTGTTACTCCGGTCGGATACTCGATAAGCAAGCGATAAGGAGCTTTATCTCACGATTAACTTGAATACCTTCTTCGTCACCCACTCTTCACAACAACACTTTTTTTTCATCACCATGAGTTCCACTTGGAGAAATCGTAGAAAGCCTAAAGTAATTGGAAATGACCACGATGAACTAGACACAGGCAGGTCCTCAAATAAAGTCCAATCCTACTGCAGAAATACCCGCAAGAAAACTAATACTCCAAACAGAACCAGTCGTCAAGCGCCCGAAAATTTCCAAGTCCAAACCGAGACTCAATCTAATCTCCCAATTTGACGAAGAGACCTCAAAGGCAACTGGTGGCAATGAAAGTGAAGTGGTGATCACGAAAAAACACGGCCTTGGTCGCAAAATTCTGGATCAAAATGCCTCGGTCAGAGTCGACCAGGAGCAGGATCGACCGAGCTATACGAACGAATATCTCAAAGAGCTTGAAGAATCGACACTCTCAACTCCAAAACGTGCTCCGGATATTTCAACTCGTACCGACGAAAATGACGATATGGCCATAGACGTGGCATCTACATTTGGGCAACCCGTCCAGCTATCAGCCCCGTCAGTCATTCCATCCGAGGCGGAAATCCGTGAAAAGAAAGCCCGAAGGGCCAGACTCGCTTTAGAACAAAATTCCAAGCAAGAGGACTATATTTCACTGAATGATGCTGGCGAAGAATACAATGAGAATGAAAAGTGGGATCTCGCTGTACGAAGCGAGCCCCTCCCAAATAGCCGACTCGTCCACGATGACGAAGATTTCGCCGAAGGATTTGATGAATTTGTTCAGGATGGGGCTATCGCACTTGGCAAGAAAGCCGAGCGCGAGCAGTCCAAAAAGGAACGCCAAGCAATGCGAGAACTCATTGAGGAGCAAGATAGTGATGGAGTTGACTCCGACTTCGAAGAGAAGGCGGCTTACGACGCTGCCCAGGCTCGGGCTGGTCGGTACAACGAGGCGCCTGGCGTCATCATGAAGGTTGAAGAAGGGCTGCCACCGCTTGTGGACATCCCCCCTTTCTCAGAATGGCTTAAATCGACGCGTGCAAAAGAGGCACAGGAAAAGAAAGAACAAACTGACCTACGCCGCAAAAGGATGGACCTTGGTAAAACAGATACAGAGAATGTCAATGCAATTTCAGAAATTGTGGATCGCATGACCGACACCCAGATTGACTTCACGCGACTCTTCCAATTTCAGGATGGCTTATCGTGTCAATCTGTGCTCAAAGATCATATGGCGCGTCACCCGGAGCGTTTTCCGGAAGAACTTCGCACGGCCCTTCGGAAAGCATCGAAAGGATACATGGATGTTTCGAGGGAGAATTCGGAGTGTGGTGATGGCGATGAGGTTTACCAGAAACAATTAATGGAGCATCAAATTTCAGAGTTTGGTGGGGGTGAGGCTGAGAAGAGTGACTAGGGCAAGGAGCGAGGCCAGAGAGGGCAGCTACGGAAGTCTGAGCCTCTACTTCCCAAGATCTCTGTTTAGCCATTATGTCGGGTCGGTGCTAGCTTGTGTATGATACCCAATCTGTCTAATTTTATTTACTACCTTTGAACGATTTCAAAGCTCTACAATGTCTACCTTTGGAATTTTGAACATCTGCCCAACTATGGGCAAGACCTCGCAATGGTTGGAAAGTCCGATGTAAGTCCAAGGTCACTGAAAACGGGATCGCCTCTGTTCTGATGCCCATAAAGCACTCAATATCGCACATTATCATGGATTGCAAACCCAATCGACACGACAAAGGACGAACCTCGTCTGCAAAGCCGTTCGGATGCAACCCCAATTGAACTCTTCTTCGATCTATTCTTTGTAGCCAATCTATCCACATTTACCGCCACGCACGAAATCCACAATGTGAATGGTATAGCTCAAAATTCAATGTCCAGCTGGCCCCTTCTCTAATTTTGTGACTAGCATTGGGTGCCTATATCGGCTTTCTTGGTGTGATATGGTTCACTTGGCTGCAGGTAACCTTGTTCGATATCCGTTTTGCCCGAGACTCCGTCTTTGAAAGAGTATGCAAAGCAATCCAACTCGGTGCTATGGTTGGCTTTGCGTCTGCGGGGACTCGATTTACAGCACGAATACGCGATGAGAACGTATGGGCATTTCAGTCCCTCACTCTTATCTTGGCGGGTAGCCGAATGCTCCTGGCTATTCAGTATACTATCAACCTCGCCTTCATATATCCATCTATGAAGTCTGCAGCTAAGGGGGTAACTTACACGGCCGTCATGTTCTGGACTACAACTTTCTGCTACCTCGGGGTACGTTCTTACTCTCGATGCCCTATAAGCAGATAGTGAGGGAGAATATAGGGAAAAAGTCGCTTCTAACGCCGTTAGCTACTAGATGTACCGTATTTTCAGCCATGCTACTGGTTCCGGCTCTCGGATCTGGATATTTTGGTTCGTCATATTTGGGATTGAAATGTGGACGGTAATGGGGCTCTCTTGCGTTTTCCCAGAGATAGGTTTCCAGAAGTCTCACCTCAATGTCCGGATGGGACTTCTTACACTAATCATTATTGGCGAGGGGGTTATTGCGGTGACTCGAATTGTCAACAAGACGGTTCGGCCGGGTGGATGGACTAAGTGGTCGTTTGTTCATATCTTGGGCGTCACTAGCAATGTGGTATGTACTCTATCCACTCAGAAGCTCGATAACTGACAACGTGCACCAGTATCTTTTATGGCAGGTTTACTTCGACGTTTGTCCACGGGGCTGGCTTGGACGATTGTCTCAACAGCTATGGGTCCAGCTTCATTTCCCGTTTCATGTGGCACTTATCCTACTTCTTGAAGGGTCACAGATTCTAGCATTGACGCTGGATGTGACCCTGAAGCTGAAATATCTGAGACAAACGATTTCTTTTGTGTGTGAGGAGCCGCGTCCTGACTCGGTTAAAGCAGTCGAACTCATTCGAACTATGATTCTAGACATGGAGATCCCGTTCAGCCGGGGAGCAATGCAGGAGTGGATGGCAATCTCGAGGATCCTCAAAGATTTAGCCCACACATCGCTCTGTACGGGGCGTGGAGCTATCAGCGTCATGTACACTGATGACATATTCGGTGACCTAATGGGAAATGTAACCGCAGCACTCTTTTCAAGCATGGACATTACTCCAGTAAAGGGGGATATCAGCCTTCTCGATCATCAACAATTACTCAAGATGTATATGGAGCTCCTGCAATTTGTGTATATATACTTCTTTATCGTTGCTAGTATTTCGATGAGTCTGTTCACCGCATTTTTGGTTCTTTCGTGTCGATATCAGCGCCGTCTATTCCTTGCACTGTCCGTGATGGTGCGCCTCCTGCTGGCAATTCTTATGGCGAGCCTTGTCTCATTTTCCCGCTACTTCCCGCTCGCTTATTCTTTCATGACATCGCCCATCATCTTGTATGCTTTTACATTGACTCTTTTGACTGGTCAGTATTTTCTCCATCCTCTTCCTTCTTTACTCTGACTGGTTCTAGTACTGCTAGTTGACCGACTTTTGGACGGGAGAGACGCAGCCTGCCGACGGAAGCAGGAAAATAGCGCACAACTCCGTCCTTCAGCCTCTGCACCGGTGATGACGGAAGACAATTCGACTTCCGCGGTGGGGAAAATACCTGAATAATCTGATTTGTTTGCTTTTTCCTTCTCATAGAGATCTATGATGCTCAGACGTTGACTTGATATTATAAAATCGGCTATGAAAGACGATGACTATCGGTCCAATCAAGTTATGGAGGGGAAAATATCGATTTCAGACATAACGTATCGAAGTCCTGCATTGCTATGCTACCTAATAATGTCGTGCATTCATTATATTCAAAACTCATACCTTTCGGAATCACATCCTTAGCCCGCTCTATCAGAATCTCACTCCACTGATACTATCATTTCAACTTCAAATTCAATACAACTTCTCTAAGCTATATTTCAGGGAATTCCTCCTGAAGCCTACACTATGTAGCCCTAGCTGTTGAAATAACGAGAGATAGTCAGGAGCCTGAAATAACGAGGATCTGTATCTTTAATATTATTAGCGCAATACCCGCGACATCGCATAGCTACATAATATTGGCAAAACCGTTATGAGGTGAATGATCTGCAGCAAGCCACAACCACAACCACAACCGACCCTTGGAATTACTTGGATGATCTAGGAAGATCCAGCTGGGTGTTCTATTCTTCGAGGTTGTATGTCTTTCTTTCTGGGCCCTTTGTGTCCGGTTGGTGCCCAGGTGAGGTTTGAGGTCTAACTCTTCAACTCGAGTTCTTCTTCTCCACAAGAACGCCAACCTTGGGAGGTTTGTGATTTCCTCCCCAACAGGCCGGGTAGTCATCAAAAATAAAATGGTACAGGGCTGAACATTTAACCCTTTCCTGTGCGTTTAGAATCTCTAATTAGAGCAATTATAGACCTAGAGATAGAACTCCAAGGTACTAACCCTGAGATAGTTTTTGAAATTATTGCCTCATCTCTCAATCAATTTGATCTTCCGTGTGTATTGTTTTAGACACCTAGGTGAAGTCCAGACCTCTCAGTATCATACCGTCAGACGAATGGCACGATGGCACGATGCAAAAGTGACATGATTGGAAAAACTTGCACACCAAAAACAAAGACAAGGCAGATGAAACTAGAATATTGGCAGATTTAGTACCTGGGCAAGCTTGCCAATGCAAGTAAGAAAGAAGAATAATTAAGATGTGTGCAACGGTTGGCGTTCGCATCTATTGCGGGCTGGTTTTCTTGCTGATTTCAACGCCGCCCAGCCCATCCCATGGCAGGTGGAAGAAGCTTTCTGTTGAAACTGGCCCAATGAATGGGATGAGATGGGCTGATTGCGGAGAAAGGGCTGGTCTAGATGGTTCTATACTTCTTAAAAATCTGAGTAGTCTTGGAGTTTATGGATACTCTGTTACAACTATTTTTATACCTTTTATCTCCAAAGCTTCTTGTATGTCCCAAATAGGCAATATTTTAGGATTTCCTGCATACTTTTAACCTTGGTCTACTTGATTAGAGCTACTTAACCTTAGCCTTAGAAGTTTAAAAACCTAGTCCGGGTTAACCCAGCGAACAGCCAAAAAGGAGAAAGTCATGTTGGAACGGTCAAGTTGGCAAAGTTCCATCCTGGACGGATAACCACATAGGGCTTGGAGAGGCTCTCTCTAGTATCCGATCCAATCATACCACCGGCTGATCCAACCTGTTTATAAAAAAAGCAAATTGCACAAGGGGGTATGCACAGAATTCCACTCTTGACTTTCCATAAAAGGGAATTCCTAGGATCAAAGGTGACCAGTACATTTCTGATGATGCGATCTACCGATAGTAAAAGGATCTGGGCTATCATCGATCTCTAAAGGCCTGTAGATATATCATTTTGAATGGAATATGAAGGGTGGTCTTGACTTGTGATATCCATTGAAGGAAGGTAATATCATCGCATGTACCAGCAAGAAGATCGTCCATATTGTTATCGTCTTTGCTGGAGCTCGAGGCTGAAGCAAGACATTACACCAGATAATGGAGAGTTTACTGATCTAAAAAGTACGAAGTTTCGGCAATGATCAGAATCCCGGGGATTTCTGGCCTGGCTAGGGTTGAATCATCATTTCGGTAACCCTTTTTGTTCATCAATAGTCCAACGGATACCGTTTAACCCTATTTCCCTGGAGAAGTTGTAACTTCCTTTTTCTTTTTATAAGGGGACTGAATAATACCAAAAAGGATACGAGAAGCTGAATCTATTCACCATATTGGATAAACCAAGCACTATATCCTTTGTATCCATACGGCAGTAGTGTCTGGACGTAAGGGTAATTTCCTCTCCACACGTTTCTATGACAGCTTACTATTTTCACAAACCTCTACTTCCAACACATCCCTCACCGAGTTTTATTCAATTCACTTCCTGTCAGATCTAAGACAGTACCACTCAAGGCCTGCAAGTTGGAATATCCCGGCCCAACGGTGACGCATTATCCTACTTTTGAGACATAAAAGGGCTCATGTATAACCGGTAGTCTACACACAGCGACATCCCGTGTACAACCAAATCCCAATTAACAAACTTGCGGTGAATTCAGAGAGTCTACATTTCATCATGGTTGATTTGTTGGTCAGTCCAGGGGTTCCGAAGCCATGGGCTACATGGAAGAGCCTGAGCTCAGAATTTATTTCTGGGTTTTCCTCCCGAAATACATTTCCTTTTAATGGAGATATCACTGATGACTGGAAATTTGACTTTTTGCTTGACTCTGCCATACCAACTGATCAAATCTCAAAAAAGAGTCAGATTTTGCATGTTCGAGAGACACCTATAAATATGTCTCATTCTGAGCTGTCAATGGGATACATCCATGACCAAGACCTTCCCAAAAGGTTACCAGATATGAATCTTGTGTCTGCACCAACGAAGACTACCTTGCCAAGTAGCGGTGTTGTCAATGGAGAAGAAACAACTGGGTCCTTCCAACATATCAATGATCCCTTTATGACTACTCCGTCCAAAACAGAAGCACTGGTAGATTCGATCCCAACAGATAGCTCTTTTGCTTGGGGTTCTGAGGATACGTCATTCCCAGCGGCGTCGATCTTCAACTTCATTGAGATATCAAAGGAAGAGGCAGGCATCTATCATGGGCTGTCACCTACATTTCACTCACCTGTCTCAAACATCGATGAGGCCTGGCCGAGTACACAGCACTTCAGCAACTACTGGCCTGTCTTTGAACCTGTAACTCCTTTAGCAAAAGAAACAACACATGGGCCCTTTTACTCTCAATCAAATACTCAATTCTTCAACCGGCCCATGCTATCACCAGCGTCGACGAACACAGACTTGGATCAGGATTACCCAATTCAAATACAAGTCGTCTCTCCAACTTGTCAACCACACAGTCAAGTCTCATATCCGTTCTATCCTGGGAACACATACACTCGGCCTGAAATGCTTCCATACCAAGAGCAGGTGGTCCATGCAGACCAAACAGGACCCCCGAAACCAGCCTCGTACTGCGACAAACGCAACTCGTTCCTGATCGAGTGCAAACGTCGCGGTCTATCCTACAAAGAGATCAAGCGCCTAGGCGGATTCAAAGAAGCAGAATCCACATTGCGAGGCCGGTTCCGCACTTTGACCAAATCAAAGGAGCAGAGGGTCAGGAAGCCCAAGTGGGAGAATTGCGATGTAGGTGTAAAGTAAAGTTTGCGTATAGGCATCGAAATACCGAAACTGACATATGACTGATAGATCAAGCTTCTTTGTGAAGCTGTTACGCTCTGCAAGGATAAAACATCAAGTCCCCATAGTCCGCTTCCAGACTCGACGGGACACCAGCCACCAAAGGTATCGTGGAAGAAGGTTGCGCAGTATATTTGGGCCCATGGAGGATCCTATCAGTTCGGGAATGCGACCTGTAAGAAGAAGTGGTGTGAGATTTATGATATCTCTACCTAGATAGTCTTTAAATGAGGCGGCTGATAGTGTGGATTGAATAATATTCCAAGGCTTTGAGTGTTGTATTTGACTACTGGATGTCAGGTTACATCAAAGCCCTATTTTTTCCTCTAGATACAATTGGTAGGAACTCTGGAACTGATACCGTGATTAGATTGCGAGCATACTTGCTCTCGTCTCTAAATTGAAGTAGCAACGAAAGAGAGGTCATAAACCAGTGAATCTGATAGCACCTGGGTATAGAGCAATTTGGATTTAGAATCTGGAGCTAGCACCTACTATCTGAGCAAGTCTCATACATCCAACACAGAGAGTCAGTGACTCAGCAAACTGTGTCCCAGGACCTCGGGGTCAAGTCAACACATACCTCCCCTCATCATCGATCTCTTGTCAATTCAATTAAGACCAGTCACACTTATCTTCATATACATTTATCATGTCTGACGACTCTTGAATCATATCAAATATGTCTTTTCGGCTATCATAACACAGTCCTGATATAGAAGCCAACATGTATTCGTGATCACCTGTCACTTTTTCAGTCCAATTCTGATAAATTTTGGTGCACGTCTTGGCCGAGATGTCTGAGTGCTCAAATCCTCGCGCCTTGGTACAGCATCTGCATCCCGTCGAGCAGTGTCCAATTCCAGGCTCATGAGTTGGGCCAGTCTGACGCTCACTGCAGCATCCACATTCTCGAGAACAGCACCCCTGCCTTTCCTTGCAATCTTTAATGAGAGTTTGATGCATATACCATCTTGGATTAGACCGCCAGAGATCAAATGCTCTCGAGACAGGTCCTCTAAGTTTGCTTCGGTATAAACACCATTTATCCTGTAAGCTCCAAAACATTATTCTGGTCTCATTGATCTCCGCTTGCAATTTTTCCGATTGCTCAGCATCGATATTTTCACGTAGATGCTGCGCTTTCTGGGCGTTATATCGAAGACGACATTCTGTAATAAGGAGCTTCTCAATGATTGACCATCTTTCATCCTTGCCAGACTCAAGAAAGGGCTTCATTCGATATCGTTGGAGTGCGTTCGTATCCCTCTTCCGCTTGAGCGAAATTTCTTCTTTGGTCATCTCATTGGGAAACGTCAAGTGTAGTAATTTGTCTCGAGAATGGTAGTCGAGTAAACCTTGGGTTGAGAAGGCTTTATCGCAAAGCTCACAGTTATACACCGATGCATTTTTGGAAAAGTAATCCTGCTGCTCATGGCAAGAGATATTGTGCTCGCACTCTATCTTCTCATGTTGGAATTTCATCTTTATAGTCCCAATTACTTCCTTTTTAAGCTCAGATAGTTCACTTTCAAGCTGGGTCTCTTCGTCGTTTTCTGCTTCATCTTCACTTAATTGTTCATTTGACTGGTACTCGTATGTTTCACCTGAGTCTTCTTCTTCAAAATAGTATTGAAGGAAAGGATAAGCATTCTCTTCATCAGATTCTTCTTTTTCAATCTCTTCATTCGATGATTCTTCGTCGTCTTCACTTGATGATTCCTCTATGTCTTCGTCTGATGATACCTCTGTGCCTTCATCTGATAATTCATGGTCAGATTCACTTAACGAATTCACGTATTCTTCACCTGAGTCTTCTTCGAAGCAACATCGAAGAAAAGCCTGAACATTTGCATCTGATTCGTCTTCTTCAGACTCTTCAATCGATGACTCTCCTTCTTCTCCACTTGATTCTGCTTCTTCGGACTCTTCACTTGATTCTTCCTTTTCAGTTGATAATTTTTCTGCTTCCCCCTCAGTTCTTGATCCTTCTAGTTCTCCAATCTGGCTCTCCTTCTTGTAGTCTAACAGAGGCCGTTCTGGCGGGTCCTCTTCCTGACGCCACGAGGAAAACTCGGAATAGATATGCCTCATTTTGCTGAGTCGAAAACTCGATGTAAGAAGAATAGATGAATGAAGTGAGTTCGTTTCAAGAGGAAGAAGTAAAAGTTGATATGGGATCTGAAGTGGTCATATTTACGTCAAATAATCGACGAGTCAGGCCAAGAGAAGTTTGGTACCCAGGTACGATACGAAAACGCATAATCAGAAATTTAATTTGAAAGATATATTTGGAATTATTTTCTTCCACAAAGCCAAGGTATCATCCGCTGATCCAATCAGAACCTATATAGATAAGATGCTCAAACGCCGCTACAAAATGTAGACTTGATAGAAAGCGACAAAACAAAAAAAATTTAAAGAGAATACAAAGAGGCGTAAATCCTCACAAAGTTTAAATAGAGAAGGAAAAAAGAAAAAGAAAAAACGCTCATGCCATCAGCTCGTCAATTGTCGGGATCTCATCATCGCCACGGCACATATCGGATAGAAGAATGGCCGGTTGGCCCATGATTTGATGCGAGAGATCGTTGATCCAGGGACCGCGCTCTTCGTCATTAGTGCTTAGCACACCTTCTGCGCGCTTCAGGGTCATGATGTCTAGGTCGGTGACGTAGGTTTCCCGCGCGTCATCTCCTGGAAAGCGAAGACGGACTTCAAATTCATTGTTCAGTCGCATCTCATCTTTCCATAGGCGGCGGGAGCCATTGAAGACACATAGTACCCGTTTCTTGGTCTTGATGTTGCTACTAGGGCAGCTCCAGTCCTGAGGATAGGTGCCACGAGTGCGACGACGACTGTGCGCAGTGCGAGAAGCAGTAGAAGAGTTCTTGGTGACCGCATTCCCGGCACCGAGAATAACGCGAGAGGAAGAGAAGGAGTTGGTACCCTTTCTGGCTGCACCGCGCCAGAGGGAGGGGTCGAGAAAATCATCATCATCGTGAGAGTCGTTATCATCAAATTGCTCGGAGCCAGCCGAGTTGTGCAGTTGGTGTTTTTCCATAGTTTTACGCACCTCGTCGTCCGAGGCTACCTCAGCCAGACGTTGCTGGTTGATGGCCTCTGACGGCTCCTCCTGCTGCACTACGCGCAAAACACAGTCGTCCAGATGCTCGTAGAAGTCTTGTACATTGCTGAACGTCGAAGAGCAAGTGGAACATTTACCAGTACCATCACTGCTGTAGTTTGTGCCCGTATTTTGCTTTGTAGATGCTGATGAGTTGCGTTTGTTGCGGCAGTTCGGCGCAGTCTGTTCCACACCATGCACGGCAGTCAGGTGGCGCTTGAAGACATCGGCGCGGTTAAAGCTCTTCTCTGCTGGAGATCCCGGGCCTGGGCAAAAGCCACACACCATTGTGCCCTTGTAGTGGGTTAATGTGTGGCGGTTCTTGTCGTATTTTCGAGCGAAGCCCTTTGTGTGGTACTCGCAGTTCATGATCGGGCACTTCTCGGGTCTCTCAGACTGGTGTGTGAGCGTGTGAGCCTTCAAGTCTTTGAAAACTCGACCGCAATCTGGATGTGGGCATCGTCCCTTTTCCTTGACCTCGTCATCTACCTCCACGCTACTTAAAGCCGGGCTCTGTCTTGAACGGCGAGATCGTGTAGATGAGATAGACGACCTACGGTCATAGACCGAGAGTCTTGAAGATGTGCGGGCGGGCATCATCATGGGAGAAGTATATTGTTGATCGACATTGTCACTGTAAGGGACAGGAGATATAGCGGGGGAGTAGGGTAGGAAATCAGAGGGAACAAGAGAGTATGTAGAGTTGTTTTGGTGTTGTTCATAGGGAATAGAAGGAGAAAAGTTGTGAGATTGAACAGGTTGGATCAAGGAAGGATCTATTAAAAGTGGAGCCCACGTCAGTTTTCGGTTCGATCTCAAATCTGTAAACGATAGGAAAATGTGAAAGTGGATTTGGTTTCGGGGAAGACGGAAGGCGGGAACGAACCAACAAATGTATCCGGGAATTTACCCTGGAACAGTCCTTCTGAATCCACGGGATACTCATTGACGAACAAATCACTCATAACTGCGGCTGGAAGACCCAGGCCGTGATTTGTATTTACCCAGTTATCTTGGTAGAGTTGTGCGGATCCAGAATATGGCGAGCCAATTGCCGATGAAGGCGCACTGCCTGAAGCAATAGACCCAGTCGGCATCTGAGGTTCTAGGGAGATGGAGGGAGGAGTGGCGGGCATTGAAGGGAAGCTGGAAATGGATGAGATCTTGAAGTCGGTCTCAAATACGGATGGATCATAGTATGGAGGAACTCGAGAGTAGTCGGTATCAGGATGAGGATTGGGATATGAATTCATGTCAACGGGGTAGAATGTGTCAACCATGGGATCCATCATGGGTTGAAAGTATTGTTTCTGGGATTCGAGCATTTTGGAACGAATGGTGGAATTAGAAGGGAATAGGAGGAAATCCGGGGAACTAAAAGTAGACATTGATATGTCCTTGAGACAGTGGAAGACAAGGTATTTGAATGATCAGTGTTCATCCCAGTCTAGGTATCAATAAGGTTGACGGTTCGGATTGCGGCCCGGAATAGAAAGCGTGCGAACAAGGCAATGTGCTCTTAATACCCGGGTGCTGCAAGGGAATTTAAAGAATATTGAGGGAAAGAAAGGTAGCTTTGAAAAATCGAAGGGGGATAAGGAAGGTTTATAGGCGCATTGTTACGGGCCAATATATATGCATCTTTCGTTTTGATCTAAAATGTAAATACAAAATAATACAAAATCGAAAATCAAATAATAAAAAATCAAGAAATTAAAATAGATTACAATACCAGTACACAACGAACTCGAACTTCCGGGGGCTGTGATACAGAGCAGGGAACATGGGTGGATTTTAGTTCGTCACCTTTTTACACATTTTATTCCCGATATACTTCATGTACGACTTGTTTATTATCAAGTATGATACCTGTCCCCATCGATTTGTTTTCTTTACCTCACTATCCTGACTTCTGTACAAGATCGACTCAGGGGAAGGAACTAAGTACAGAGATTCCAAATCAGTTTCCCCTAACTTGTAGACATCGGCGATTCCGTGTACTTTTAACAGATGATCCGCTAAGGGATCCCCCAACCCTCAATCTTCTCCATTCTTATTTATATAGTGTCAAATCTATCCGTGTTCTCCACCTTACAAGAGAAGAAGAAAAAAGGGGAAAAAAATAAGAAATTATAAGAAAATAATCACTAAAGTGGGGGAAAGACCCAGGAATGTGGGACGAAGAAGACAGGTCAAACTCAGATACCAGCGGATCGTACTGAAAGATCAGAGTGAAGCCCGTGTTCTTTTTGCATTTATCTTAAATAAAAAAAATAAAAAATCTGTAAATTAAATAAATTTACTTCTTTACTTCTTTACTCCAATGGGCTTGGTTGATCACTTGGGCCCAAATTAAAATCTACAACCCGATTGAACGGGTCAGGGAAAAAAAAAAAAAAAAAAAAAGTCAACAAATGTAAAATGAGCATCTCCCCCCGGACCACCAATTGAATGCCTTAGATGGCTTCCGAGCCAAAGCGGATCTTACCCAGGTGAACTGAGTGATGTGGCCGTTTCTTTTCGGTGCACTCATCCTGTCCGATAAAGAGCCGCATGCCCTTTGTACACTGTCATTGTAGTCTAGTCCAGTTCGCTTCGGAGGTTGCCTTGTCTAGACAGACTGCCTAAATGACTAGGTGCTGTGACTCTACCCAGGTTCCAAGGTTAACAGATATCCACATACCATGATGATCATACCTTGATACTACCTTTGTAACCTCTACCTCTTCCAGAATCTATTACATACGAAGTAAGCGCCTTGCCTATAAATAAAACATGATTCATGATGTAACTAAGTATGGTTGGGAAATACAAGGACCCGAGGAATTGGCTTCCGGGGAGCCCTACAACAAAATCGGAGAAGACCGTCAAAATAAGTCGGTGAGAGTGTGAAATGACGCCACATATGTATAAGCCACAGTTCCCATCCAGTCACAACAGTGGGTCCTTGATGGTCCTTGATGCACGGCTCGGACCATATTACTGATTAAGGATTCTCGAAGCACGTCTCAAAAGATCAAACATTGGAATGCTAAGATTCTAGTTGAAACCACGTAAACTGTATTCAAAATGGATAAATAATGAACTCCTGATTCTCTGCCCTACACCGCACGTGGCATGATTGAGGCAGTGCCGCAGAGCGATTGGACAAAGCGGAAAACCAAGTAATGCAGCCGTCTAGTTATAATAGCCAATAGTCACAAACAACTCACTGTTAGAGTTGGCAGGGCTGAGGCCCTTTGAACCATTTAAATCCAAGAAGTGGTTTGTCGGGACCAACCGTTACGGGGTATTTGTCATAGGTCCAAGCCAACCATGTAAATCCCGCGCCTAATGCCCTTCTGTCCATAAAAAGGATGATTAAGACTTAATGGGGAAAGTTTCATAATTGCAAGGTTATGTGAAATCGGCTACACCAAAGCCTGGCTTTCCAGGCTAATTCTAGGGGAAGTTATTGAGTACTGTTTCATGGCAAGGTCCTGTCAGACCGGCGTCACCGAAGCCTGGCTTTTCAGGCCCGACAGAGTGGTCCAGGCCATTTTGTACTGGATTAATGGGGATTTTTTGGCGATAACCACTTGGCTGGGACTAAACCTAGGCCCCCTTTTGCTATACCATGAATGCAAGGGCCAAAATGCGCCAACAGCGGTAGTGGAACCGTGCAACATCAATGCTCCGTGAATGATTCAATTATGAGATAACGACAGGAGGTATCATGAATTACTAAATTCAACTCTCAGCGTTTATGCGCACCAGCACGTGGAATTAATCTGAATCTAAGAATAGCAGGATTTACAACCATTAATCGACATCAAAAAGTGTTGTAAAAGTCAATCGGCAGTGAGTACATTGTACGACTCGATGAAACTAAATTTATTAGACCAAAAGCGTAGAAGGTCCTTGGAAAGTACTCCTTTCCAAGAGGACTGTCAGATACGAGGATGCCGTATTACTAAGGGTGCAACATCCAACCCTGATATGAATGATACTGTATAAAACACAATAGTTATTGTACCGAAAAAATACACATCACTCTGATTGCCAAGCCTTTATGTAATTAGGGTCTAGACCGGAATCTCTTCCTAAATAGGAAGTAGCTGGTATAAGCTCAAGTCATGTGATGTAGATCAAGATTAAGCAGCCAGTTGAAGCCTAAATCTTGATTGATTTCAAATGTTGATCAATGATCGCCTGTTTGATCTCCACAATTCCATTTCGGGAGTATCTACGTTTCGCTAAAAGATTTTATGAGTCAAATTGTGAATATTACAAGTCTTGCGCTATATGAACATCATTCGCCCGGGCGTGGACCTAGCTCAGTTAGCCTTAGTAGACCTATCACCTCTGTAAATCAGTTCATGCCTTTCCATGGACTTGGGGTCCAAGCTTCAATAGTTGCACGGAGCCCTGTTCCATACTACTTCCGAGGTTTATCCAAGCCCAACAACCTTGGAAAATACTTCCAATTCATGGATGTTTTAGAACTTTCGATAGTGATCATTTTGTGAGTCACAGAGATTCATTCTCAAGGATTTCCGTCATTTAGATGTGCTGGCTTCTACTGGGCTCTAGAGCCTACTAAAGATGCCGCTAGAGACCCCTTTTACTCAACTTCTTGGATTAATTTCTTTGAGCGTACTATTGCACTCCTCTTGAAGTTCAACCAATTTCTTTGATATTACGAATGCCAAAATAGGATTCGACTACTAAAATTTGGGAGGAAATTATACAAATCTTGAAACTGAGTATGTTGCTGATCGTAGTACTCGTGTACAGGGGTATAGAACAAGTGGAGCATCTTTGGCTAGCTTTCGGGAAAGAAATAAGCGTCAAGCATTTGAATTGAAGAAATTGTTGAACTACGACAGAAACACTGCACTGGTAAGGAGGTGGCGCTACTAGATAAATTACGATTTTCCACTAAGCCTTAATTACAAATGTCCCATCCAATAAGTTGACGGCATGTAACCTCGGTGGTCGCAGCGCAACATGTAGCTCTTTAGGGGGGCCTGAAACACCGAGCTAGTATGCCATAAGGCTAAATGATCTACGAGCTTCATGCCTCCCTTGTCATGTAAGTCTGGGGTTTCGTTTTGACTGAGTCAGGTAAACTAGTTAACCTTATACAGGTTACCAAGTTTATTTGGGCTTGGTTTGTCTGACATTGTGCCGTGGTTGGTACCAGTAGTACCTGTGCTACACTCGACGAATTCCAGTTTGAGCGGGCCACTTGTCGCACCAGATTCCCAACTTTGGATGCTAACGCCCGTCATCTGTCTACCCGAATATTCGAAGTTGTTTTTTCTTGCTTTTTTTAATTCGTCAATTCGTTTCTTTCATTACTTCCAGGAGGTATTTCAAGCCTCAGATACCTATGAAGTGGAATATTGAGGTTGAAAATACTGTAGAACACATCCATTTCGCAAGTACCCATACTAGTTAATCAGATCTCCTGAAGTGCACTAGCTATGATCTAGAAACACCTTCTTCTTCTTCGGACTTCCCCTAACTACTGGTAATGTATTTGAAATAATCGTATGATGAGCTAGTGAACCAGTGGTTTGGAGACATCGGTGTTTCGTATGACGCGCTCTTCGCGCTATTTTAGAAATATTCTCCATTCTGAATAGGCTTAACTAAATCTCCCAAGACAAAACGTGGCATTTTCAGAATACTAGCACCAAATAGGACATAGCGCTTGAGACTAGACCCCTTCAGCCACGCCACGCCCACACCATACAGGAAGAGCAGGGATCGGCCATTCCGTTCATACATTACAGAGTATTATTGTGTCACCGACACTCCACATGTGCAGGACCCACTCTTTGGCCGTTTATTGAATTTAAGCCTCAAATCAACGGACGTCGTTAACTGGCACGAACTAATTAGGTTTGAAGGAGATTAGACAAATATCGCTCTTCTCCGCTGCCCCCTAATCATCTACAAGTGAGGCTCTTCGGGCCTTGTAATGATGATATATCTAGAACTACATCTAATACACTTTTTAAAGTTCACTCAAATGAGCGAAGGATCTTGCCGCCTCCACAATGTCCATATTATGACGCATATGGTAATTGATGCCGCCCACTATTTCTTGAATACGAACTACGCTGTCTACACTGGACTTGACCGAAGACTTGCTGGATTCTAGAAGTTCGCATGAGTGTCATACCAATTTGGATGAGTCAACTCGGGTCCTGCACATGCATTTTCCTGCCTGAAAAAGTTTAATTAAAGCAAGCAATCAATCATAGGATGTACACAAGGGCCATCTTAGCTTGCTGCTGAATATGGCTGTAGCCGCCAGAAAATTTATAATACTTGCAACTGCTACGAAGCCGCCAAAACCACTAAACGTTGGATTTTTTTTTTTTTTTTTTTTTTTTTGGACAGCACGCTGGAATCCATTTTAGAAGCTATAGACGACTTGCTGTAAATCTTGAACTGAACCCCCGTCGAACCACTTTACGGCGAATTATTCGTGGATATGGCCCTCCAAAACGATGCTAGAAACAAGATCCCTCTTGGCTCTTTTCTTGCGAAAGGCCGACTAGAATTCGCTCAAAATATGGTGTCAAGACGCTAATTGACGCAAATGATTATTTTAGCTGAATTTTTGTCCAAAAAACATCAAATTTTGGTGCTCAATGGGCATAGATACTAAAACCAGAGACATCCATGGATGTCTATCTCACTTCATCAATCCTGAAAGCGCAGATAATAATGGTTTTTTGGCTCAAGCGGCACCTATACGTATCCCGGGGTAGGTTGTTAAACTATAATTAAACTAGAGGTTATTATAGTAGATAGCAAATTTAGTTGGATCTTATAGCCAACCATCTATCTCAGTATATAGTTTATAAACCCATATCTTTTATATTGGTGTAGTTATTAATGTTGAAGTATTATACAAATTTGAGATAGGTGGGTCTCAAACCTAACTGTAAACAGACTTAATGCCCATATCTGTGCCCGGCTATAGCTCTGTATGTATTTACAATATCTCCTGTTTACCTAGTCTCCGGCTTACCAAGCCCCAAGCCGTTTGACCTCGGGACTTGGCTTAATTATTCTTGGAAAACAGGCGCTCGGTTCTCGGTGTATTCGGCAAAACTCCAAGCCCGAATACCGATTGGCTCACGTCTGTGCCCAGGTGTATAATTAGTCAATTCGACCCCGATGATGTGGGACTGCGGGGATATACCGACGACCTAAGGTAAGCCGTTCAGGGGTAGATGTTGTGCGGATCTTTCCACATTTCCATCCTTGATCACAAACACCAGACTTTTCCGGTATAGCTGTTTTTGGTAACGTTTGTACTGTATAAATATATCATCTGATCAACATGGAAACGAATTCCGGAGTTAACAGTGCAAGCGCCGCAGCAATATCTTACTTAGCGTGCGCACAGATATCATCATCTTTCCGAGATTGGACTGGCTGGTACGCTCCACGAGGGTCGCCCAAATGGAAATAGTTCTAAATTCTGATTACCACCTCCGATTTTTTCACTATTTAAAAGTAAAGATTACGGACCAAACTATCAATAAAACTAGACTGCGCTTTTTGGACCTTCAATGCTTCGTAATCTTGACTAATAACTTCTTCAACTCCCGCCATGTTTTCTCTTGATCAGCTTTCTCACTGAGTTTGTACCGTATTGGTTTCATTTTTTTAACATTATTAGAGGTAACAGTGCCTTTAGTTTGTGTGTATCGATGAGAAGCATCATATCGGGCGTGGCGTGCTGTCTGAATGGCTTATGTCTGATTGAATTCCGCTACAATTTTTTAGCTACAGTAGATTGAACATGAGCCTCTTTTTGAGATTATTAAATGCTTATTGAAATCATAGAGAGCTAGGATTACACTGGTCTATACGATCGCTGATTTTCTGATTTTGTAATTTTTGTTTCAGTTGTCGTTAGAGTACTAGAATTAGAATTTTGCTAGGAGAATATTGTTGAGGAGTGTTCGGTCGATGTCGCTGATCAGAGTATGAGTTGTATAATGGTGGAGCCTCAAGAATAAGCTCTTAATTAATTGGCTATAGGATCTATTCGTCTAAAGTCTAGCTTAATTGTTTAAAAAAGAAAGGTTTTCTTTTGCGGATTTCGGCGATTAAATGGAGAATTTCATCTCCTGCCATTGTTGTAGCTTCAACGGCCTTACTATGCCAGTGTCTATAAACACTGAGAACATCAGCATCAAATGGCTGTAGTACATTATGCCTTGTGTGCGAAAGTAAAAAGAAGGGGATAAAAATTTGATGAATTGCCTTTTAAGGTGGGATCCAAACTGGTCACATAAAACCAGGCGTTTCTCAACTGATAAAAATGAGATGAATATACACAGAGAGGAATATAGAGAGTCGCTATATGCTCATCATATTTGATGGTATTACACTCATATAATAAAGCCTATCTCGCGTTGATAATAGGCGGCGGGCAAGTAAAACCCATCAGCCGAGACAGCCTTTAAACTGGTGACAGCTTCGCGATTTCTAACAGAACCATTGAGCATTTTCTTCTTTGGCTCTCTTGTAACAATCCACTGATCTCATCCATTACCAATTTGGAAAATAGTTTCGTCAATATTACAAGTATCTTTAGGACAAATCCCGTATTCGTCACAAGTCTCCAGTCTTGAAACCACCTCTTAAGCATAGACTTATCAAGAGTGAGACTTCGCTGAACATCAATCACTCGTCGATACTGACGTCATTATTCGGAATAAGATCCAAAGAAATGTTTTATTCAATGGTCTCCGATTTGTGGTTTTATTGATGGGTATGGTTCCGTTTCTTCAAGAATTGAATTGGCTGCAAATTCAATTTGTCCTCGATTAATCTATACTCCCGCCTTATCAAAGGATTGTAGTCTATATATATCACAAAGTCTAGCTATTATACATAGAATTGAATTTTCAACCATAAGGTTGCCGTTCAAATAGCGATTTTCCACCATGTCAGCGCCGATGAAGTCGACCGTAACAGACTGCGAATTCTCGCGCACTTTTCGCGACATTAAGCTTCTAATGTGTATAGAGGGGGTTGAGGGCCCTGAAGATGCGACCCATGATATTTCTTTTATTTTTAGGCATTCTTGGTAGAGTTGCTGATAATAGGAGAGGTTGTTAGAATTCAAAGGAATCCTCTGTTTGGTGGCGGGCACTCGATACAGGAGGACCTGTAATCAAGTGTAATTTATGTAATGTATGTAAGGCCCGATTAGGTGCGTAGTAGTGAGAGTTTGTCATCTCCCCTAAGGTCGAAAGATCAGCCTTGTGGATATGAGTGCACAGACGAGTAAGCGCTTGATCGTATTGGAAATTGCCAGTTAAAAAACAGAAGCTTGAAATTCCCGAGCCCAGCCGAATTACCCGAGTATTATTTATCGGACTTACTGTAGTAAGAGAGAATAAAGCTTGGGAAGCAACCATAGCTCATGAAGATATTGGTCTTGTTTTGCATCGGATGGGGCTATGGAGCAATAGCCTGTCTAGGTATGGGGTTTGCAGATCTTGCTTGGGATGTCATTGCATTTCAATTTCATTGATCGCCAAGATAGTATCCTAGTTTGAACTGGTGGATTATACCTGCCTATCTAGGTAAGTAGACCGTGGAGCATTCACAGATTGGGACTGGCTAATATTAAGCGGTGTCAACTCGACATACATGGGATCGCTTTGTTTCTCTGGGTCCATGTTGCTACGTGTAGTCGGCCCCATTGATACATACTAATTTGATATCGGTACTGTGTACTGGGAAGTTAGGACTCTTTTGGCACAGTGTTAGCGTCCAGTATAATAGCATATTGATGATTGAGATAAGGTTTCGGTACAGATAGAACCGTGGAATTGAAGCGGACCGATCCATGAAAACCTTGAGCTACGATAGTGGAGCCAAACAAAGATCAATATAAAACAAACAGAAATAGAACAAAGAAAACAGAAAATATCAAGAGGTCCGTGATCCAAAACAATCCAGTGATTCCTATTGACTGGAATCTAAACACAGTCAATGCCAAGCTAAGCCAAATCTTGATCCCAAGTCCGTCAAGGTTTACCTAGGTATGTAGCTGTAGATAACCAGGGCCAAGATCGTCCACCAATAAGCAAATAAATATTACAGCACGGGGAAACACTCAACTTGGAACTCTAAGTCCAGTGCGAGTCTAAGCGAGGGGATAGTCCGTACACTCAGGCACTATTGATGCAAGATAAGCTTTTGGGGAGGAGGAGTTGCCAATCTAACTCTCTTAGGGCCGACAGTGACCAAAATTCCCAGCATAATGGTATTATGGGGAGGTCTAGCTCTCAGCCCTAGCGATATTGCCAAATGATTCAGTTTATTGGCTATACTCCGTGGTTATTGAGTCAAGCAACCTTGGAAGGATCCGATTTTGCGATCTGATCCTGATTCGGCCCGGGCATGTGCTTAGGCCTACGCCCATTTCACCTGACACCCTGGCAAAACACCTGGGTATTGCACCTGCTACACCTATACCCTGGCTGTAGGTACAGTTGCCTTGATATCTTGCTGCCTCGTATGCCTGGGGTTTCGCTTTGAAATACTAGGATTCCGATGGGATTGTATCGCAATTCACGAATGTATTTTACTGTCACTGTCTCGCAATAAATGACAATATTTTGACTTGATAGAGTTAGGTCTGATACGCTCAATTCGGACTACTTAGACACTCCTTTTGGAGTCTTCTCATTGCTTTGGACTTTAGAATTCTAGGGTTGTAGATTGCTTTGATAGAGGTAGATCCCAAGACTTGATACGAAATACACCGCTTCAAGATATTTCGAGTAACATCTTTGGATATTCAAGAAAGCCCTGCCACGTGCAATAACCTTGACATGTGCATTGGGAGAGTGCTGGCTTACCTTAGCGGCCAAAATAATACTGAAGGCACCTGCACCTGCACCTGCACCGAGCAATTTGGCGCTTAGCGTGAGTACTTCATTACGGGGAGGCACACTCTTCCTTCGTACAGTACGGTAATCCCGAGGCTCACTGCGTTCCGCTCTCAATCACTATCAAGGTCTGTGTACGGAGTATACGCCAGATAAACCTTGGATCAAGCGGGAATCTCGGCTCGGGAACGATTACATGGGTCTGTCTATCCGAGCCCAATCTCGACTGGTCATATTCTGACCTGTCACCTTTTCTTTGCTTTTGATACCCCTATTCAGCGTATTTCCGAATAAGGGGAAGACAATCATAGTACATAGCGTATGAGACTAGTGTTCCAAGGCTCCTAGCACGTCAGAGAAGAAAAACAAGAGATGACGAAAAATACTCGGAAAATATTCAACTGTGGGGAGTTCTTCGGAGATATCCACAGTGGCTGTGACATTGAAAAATTCCTTCTCTGCTCGAGAAAAATGCACTCCACAGGGCTTGATTGCGATCCACCACCTTTTTTCCGAAGAAACTGATTTAATGGATCTATGACATGTTGACATCTCGCATAATCCATCGGTATAGCCCATATTTTCGATCCTTCTCAATTTTGGAAATGAACATCTATTATTAGCGCCGGACTCTAATTAGTAAGATATAGATATGTACAGTATGAGTATAGAGGACCAATTCTCAGTTTTCATTGTTCCGTGTTTGTTGCCAAGCGAAGGGGGAATCGTGGGATCGGCCTTTCTTCCCTTCGTCTATCACTTTTAAGGTTCTGTAATCCCTAATGCAAGGTCTGATCGCTTCCTTGTTTTTGCTTTGCGCCCATCCAAGGTAATATAGTGGGGAGATGAGAATTTTAGCGAGGCCTCAAAATGTACCTATATACGATACTTTGTCTTTACCAGTGCTCCATTCAATCGACTGTACTCCCTACCGATGTCAGCTTCTCGCGACCATTTCCCAAAATTTTTGACTTTTCGTCCCTGGTCTATGTATTCCACATTGTCGGGTCTCGTCGTGGTCAATTGATGACCTTGGCATCAACGGCTTTCTGCAGTCAGCAGCCTTTACCTTATCTACAACAGGGCTTTCCTTGTATCGTATGTCCCATTTCCAATGTCAGATTCATTACTGTGCGTATACGGATATGTAATGAGTAAGTCTGGGGTTACTGTTACATTCGAGTAAGCAGCCCAGAGATCTCAGCATGGACTACATAGGTATGCATAGGTACCCGTAGACGTATTTGAAGTTTTCATTTCGACAAATAGAGGGACTTTTCCTGACCCTGAAGGTTGTTCCTGTTGTACAAGATTCCAAAGTTTCTACTCGGCCTACAACCTCTTCAGTCCTAGGATACACATGAACTACCTAGGTAAACAATTGTAATTCAGATAGCCCTACAGCCCTGGAGGCCACGTTTATTCCTAGGTATACATCCATCATGGACTGTATGTACCTACCTAAGCTAGCATCTATCATATACTAACATATTGTTTCACATGAACTTGTATATCTATTCTCTTCCAAGGTTTGTGATTCCAAAATCTATGGGCTTCATATTTTTAGCCTCAAGAGTCCGGAGGAATTGTCTACCTAGGTATGTACCTACTCAGTTATGAAGCCCTGGGGCTAATTTCTAATGCTAATTTGACATGGATCCGAACCTTAGAAGCACCTTCTTTCTCACCACATGGGCAACATACCTGGGCTGTATCAATATTTCTGTTTGTTCTTTAATCAGGACTTTGAAACACAAGTATCGTCCACTCATTGGATATTGGATATGCCCGTTCAATCCGAGGTCACGACCAAAGACATCGAAACTTGAAACATGCCCGAACTCTTCAATGTGTATCCAAGCCCGTGATCATGAAACGCGATGGTTATACCAATGACCATGGATACAAAACAAGTTTCGACAAAGAACAGAAACATGACATCCAGATTTTTCCAATAACTAGTCGTAAATTAAAAGCCAAATCAGTACTAGCAGCTGGGGTAACGCAGAAACACCATGCTTCTGCTTCCACATGGTATTTCGTAATATGAGAGATCGGCCGGATAGATTTTAAGTGATACCCGATTGTTGTGAATTGCCTGCATATGTGCTACCAAGGTCATATTTAGGAATGGGTTTAACTTAACTTTCCAAGGTTTTGCCATGTTGTGGTAGATATAATTCAGGGACTGTAGAACCTTCCAGTTGATGATATTGACAAGATAAGATAATATACCATCCTTTTGGTCATTCAATATTCATTCCATGGATTATACTCCTAAGGATATCCTCAGGACTTTCTCTGCCAGGAAAACCCTGACTCAGAAACCGTATCAATCTTACACCTGTGCCACAATCGTAATATCCTTTCGTGACTCGTAGATGAAATACTGTATCCTGCATCAGGTTGCACAACGCTCGTGGAAACAGAACTGGGCTGGACCGATTCTGAAACGTGGGGGACGTGCTTGTTCGCGTGACATTTGGCGATACATCACTCGATTGGGAGTGTCACTGGGATCGAGATGGATTTGGAAATGAGATCAGATGGAGATATTATTATTGATTAGTATTAGGATAAACTGAGCAGAGGGAACCTTGGAATCGGAGAAGAGATGACTGAAACTGTACCCTGGGAACTAGGAATTACTTGTGACTCTGGATACTTGGGAGGTATGTACATGGAGTAATAAAAAAGGCTACCTAGCAATAAAATTCGAAATCAACTGCATAGTAATGAACCAATCTTACACTGAAAATGAGAGCTTAAGGCGAGATAGCAGTCTGGTTGTAGTAAAGATCGCACGCATGCGGATTCTTCAGACAATACTTGGGTACGAGAGCACCAGCCATAACACCGTTAGCCACAAGGTATTCACGGAAATTAAGTAGACGCTGAGTGAGCGAGGTGGTCCGCTTTTGGCCCGAAGCATCCCGGTTACCAGACCACACAAGCTCACCGAGGGCAGCAGCGCGAGGCCAAAATTCACTTGACACGGTCACATCATCGACCTGTTCAGACCAGAGAGGAGCCTCTGCGCCTAGGACGTGCTTCGCCTCCTGGGCTGTCAGGTTTGTGGTGAAGTCGTAATCGTAGATTCGCTGCCAGGTCTTGTAGGGGGCGCACCAGGAACCGCCGATGCCGCCGTAGTTGAAGTTGGTGCTGCCGTCTGGGTTGGACATTACGTCGTAGCGGGGGTCGTTTGTGACGAAGCCGCCATGGCCGCAGTCTAGGTATAGGAAGTCGGAGGACGAGACGACAATATCGTAGCCGCTGGCTGTGAGGTTCTTGATGTTGGTCAGACCATTGTTCCATGTTTGCAGGACAATATCCTTGGGGACGGTGTGCGCAGAATCGGCTGACAGGTAAATATCCTCCCACATCATTAGGCGGCGGTGCGGGCCAGCGCTACGGAAGATGGGCACGGCGTGGTCGACCCAGTACTGAGCGAGATCATTGTAAGTGCGCGAGGGATCCTCGGCAAACCAAGCAGTGACATGGGTGCTGAAGTTGTAGCAGCCAGCTTGAATTTCATCGGCGCCGACATGGAACCAGTGGTCCTGGAACATGCCCGAGAGCTCAGTGTACACATTCTCCACGACCTCGTAGGTCTTGTTGTAGATGATATCCAGCTGGCCTGGATTGGGCTCGACGGCGGTATGATACTCCCACACATCGTTCGACCACCACGAGTTAGTGCAGGCCACAATATCTGGGTCAACTTGCTGCCATCCGGAAGCCGAGTGGCCAGGCATATCTACCTCGGGAATGACACGGACACCGCGAGCGCGCGCGTAGTCGATCACGCGACGAATGTCTGACTCTGTGAAAATCTCCCGGGGTGAATAGGCATCTTTGGTCATCTCAGGGTAGGTGTGCATCTGTACGGGCCACGACTGCGCATCGTCCAAATGCCAGTGGAGAACGTTGAGCTTCGACAATGCCATGCCATCGATCTGCTCCAGGATCTTGGGCACGGTAATGAAGTTTCGGCCAGTGTCAACCATGATGCCACGGTACGGGTATAGAGGCGCATCGGTGATCTTAACAGGCTGCTCGATTATCAGGCCCCCTTTTCCATCGGAGATGATGATCTGTTGCAGAGTGGTGAACGCGTGCAACGCGCCCCAGATGGTCTGCGCGTGGATCTTCACGCTGCCAGCAGTATCCGTGACCTCCAGTGTGTACGACTCGTTGACCTTGTGCTGAAGGTCGGCATTTGCGTCGACAACTGAGACCTGGATTGTCTGGATCGCCTTGGTCGCGACACGCTTTGTCTTGCCTATACCAGTCGGGAAGGGCTCATAGACAGGGATTGGGGACTCCACGGCGGCGGGAACCCATTTGAGGGTGTCAATAGTGTGCCAGGTACGTTCCCAGGCATCGCTAATGATAGGGTGTTTGTGGCTGTCGGTGGACTTGAGGGAAGGATTGATGACGGCTATTGGGCCGGACGAACCCCACGAAATGGCGCGGGGAGCGGGGAGGGGGTTCACCTGAACAGCGGAAACTGTTAGGCCCAATGCCCCGAGGACAAGGACCGAGGCAAACTTCATCGTGAGGGTCGCTGGAGTTGTGAGAAAAAGCAAACAAAGTGGATGTGAAAGGGACATGTCGAGGTTTATTTATTCCTCGAGAAACATGCCGATCCCCCTGGTATGTAATAAGGGCTCGGCGTTCAAGATAAACAAACAAATTTCCATTTATGGGGCCAAATATCCAATTAATATAAAGTCTTGGAGGTTACATTCGATTTTAAGTGAAAGTCTTATCAACAAAGACAGCATCTGCATCCTGCATCAGGGAAGTACTTAGGATGAAAGACTGAAGTATATTGAGAACATACTTCAAGGTTAACTTTAGAACTAAGACTGATACGAGTACTTCTCGGGCGCAGCAAGGCAATGAAACAGTGACATCTGAATAGTACTAGCTATAATCCTTATCATATGTGAACTAATCTATCGCGGGGCTATACTTTACCTATTTAGGACTTTAATCATACTACAGTTCGTAACAGTCGCAACATCAAAGTGTGATCGTCTTATTTAAGATAAGCAATCTACGAGAGCCTATGAATCGTCGTATTCAACTCATTATCATGCTTTTTCCAACTCTTTCTCCAAGTCCATTCCTTCTCTGAACTCATCATGAATGGCCGTTGCAGCCCTTGCAGATGGCACGACACACGGGCGCCGGGGCAATCCACCGTATCCACGGTATGACTGCAAGCCAGATTTAACAGCGATGAATCCACCACGGATAGCAGCCCAGTCTGCCCGCGCGACAACAGCCTGTACCTTCTGCGCTTCCTCCAGCTTGCCCTTGCTGTAGAGATCCACCAAGTGGACGCAAGATCTAGGAATCAGGTTGGCGGTGCCGCCGATGATTCCGTCGCCACCTGCAACCAGAGTTTGGAGAGTGAAGTCGGCTGACCCGCCAAAAGTCAGGAACTCAGGTTTGGTCCCTGCAGCGACGCGAGCCAATTTGCCGGTGTTGCCGCATGTTAGCTTGCAGCCGATAATGTTGGGATGCTGCGACATGGCTATGATGTCGTCTGAGGAGAGATCAAGACCAGATGAGGCACCGGGGAAATTGTAGATGAGGACTGGAATTGGTGAGGCGTCGGCCACAGCTTGGAAGTGTGCATGAAGAGCTTCACTGTCCACGAGAGCCTTATAGTAACTGGGTGGCAGAACTAGTACTGCGTCGGCGCCTGATACGCCGGCGTCCTTGCAGAGCTTGATGGTCTCGCGTGTCGACGCTGCTCCACAGCCTGCTATCACGGGCCTTGACATGTATCCAGCGGCGTCCAAAGCACGACGAGTAGCAGCAGTGATGGCCTTTCGCTCCTCGTAGTCCAGATGCACTGCTTCACCATTGCTGCCCTGGGTTACTAGACCGGTGACACCACTTTTGGCCAGATACGTAGCATGTTTCTCTACAGTAGCAATATCCACCTCCTCATCTGGCAGGAAGAACGCCACTGTAGGCACATACACACCTTTAGTGAGTGGGTTTCGCTTGGTCATTATGAAATAGGGGAAGTTCGAAGACGTTCAGACAGAAGAGAAGGATCTTAGGAATCTTTGAATCCGGGCGATGGGTCAACTAAATAATCTACTTCGACCCCCACGTACCCCCCACTCTGATTAGCCATCTCCAGAACCCATGACTTGCGTGGAGGTGTGGAGATGTGTGTGGAGAGGCTTAGTTGTTTAGGTATTTTCTTTCTATTGTATGAGTCTCATAGTTATTTATCATAAATTGGCTGTGTTAAAAGCTCTGTAAACAGAGCTTCAACTCAAGCTATTTTAGTATTGGAATTTTAATTTATTTTTATCTGTATTGAAGTTGCTGGGGTAATTTCCCCGCAGATAACTCGGACCCCCCCACGTTCATGGGGAAGAGGAATAAATTATGATTTATGAATTGCATGAATGCCACGTTGCAAATCATGAGTACTAATCAGTCGTATTACAATATGCTATCCAAGTTCAAAATGAAACACTGTTCAATCATGGCGGTTTTCAGTCCTTTCTTTGGTTTAAGAGATTGAGTATTCAACGAACCCTCTTAGTCCAGTCGTCTGGATGTATTTCTGTTAATTATGACAATTCGGTCAATGCAAACATGTTCATGGAAAAATACGGGGAGAACGGCTGAGCGGCGCTTCAGTCGTCATTGTCGGTGTAGAATGTATTCTTTGCCAGCGAGCAACATGAATTTCACCCCCTTCGAGGCGCGGCTCATCGGTACCTTCCAGCGGAGCATAAGCTTCAAATGTCCTGGCGCAACTACTTTCAGCCCTGGCGTAATGGGGATGCCACTGCGGAAACCAGCGCAGCTTTTCGCCCGTTTTCAGTGATATAACTTGCAATAACGAGGGACCCCTGCGATCAAAGAGGCTTTTGGCAAAGTCTTGCGCTGTTGATTCGGTCAATACCGACTGGAAACTCTTGATAAAGGCGTCTTTCATTTCAAAATCTTCGAGGTCCTCGAGCTTGGCAATTCCTAGTCCAACATGGATGGAAAGTCGGCGTAGATTTCTGAAACCTTTGGACAAGGCATTGATGGTGTTGTTGGGCTAGATTCATGCAAGTCAGCCTCAAAGTTCAGCTCGCCATCGGTATCTATCATGTGCCCAACGCTGAATATTTCCTAGTTTTGTTTACAGAGTAATACCGGACATATTGGGGAAAGGGAAGAATGAAAGCGAGGGAAGAATTCTCGTTAGAAAAGTTAACAGAACTTACCCATGCGCCTTCAGGGTTGATATCAATTTCCAAATCCGTCAGTTTCGGACAATTCCGATCCAGGTATTCAATTTCTTTTGCTTCCAAATTCTTTCTCTCCTTGCCAGGGGTCTCAATTTCATGGAGACAAAGGATTTTTAAATCAGGATGGTGAGCCACAGCATCCACTGAAGGGACGAACCCTTTGGTAATAAGAATTTCCAAACTGCAGAACGATGACAAGAATGCGTCTAGAGCATCCATCGACTCTCCAACCCTCTCAACAACTCGTCCGTAGCTTTTCAATTCGAACTTCTTCAAGTTATGCACGAATCCAGTCGCAATGTCAGGGAACAGTAAGGCATTCTGAGGCCCTACACTCAGTGATTGCAGCTGATCCCAGGGGAACTTCTTTTTCCAGACAGAGGCCTCGCTCTCTTTGAATCGGTAGCCGCTTATTGTTAGACTTCTCAAAGGCGGAAAAGTCTCGTTTTCAGACAATGTAAGTGGTGAGATCCTTGTAGTCGGAATACCACCTATCAAACAGCCTCCCCTAAGGTAGTTGATCTTGAGTGATAAGCTTTCGAGATTTGGGTAAGCTTTGAACAGCTCATGCAGAGCCAATTTTTGATTTCTCGATTCCTCGCCGCCATGCCTGCTTGCGGTAGCGTCTATATGAGTGCAAATCTCTGTTACGAATGGCATCTTTGTAATCACGGGGGTAAAGCCTTGTTCACCCCGTAGATGAAGCCTTGGAACTCTTTTGCGGGAGAGCATCACTTGCACAAAGCTCTCTATCGTTGGGATCTCAAGGTCAGTGCTGGAGAAAAGGTCGTCAGCTCAGCATCTCGGATGTTTGAAAGGGGGTTATCTTACTAAATGCTTTCCAGGTTTGGTAGTTTCTTCAGGAGGCTATTAATCAGATCTTCGGGTGCTTGATCTGGCCAAGAACCATCCTCAAAATTGATTTCACGAACGAATAATCTCAACCTCTCGTTTCTTTCATCTAGAAGTCGGTCAAGCGGAGCAAATGTAAGGACATCCGCTTGCTCTCTGATGTCACTGCTAAACGTGCGCCTACGATTGATGACACTTGGCGTGCGAAAAATGACTGATCGGTACAACACCGGCATAGCGAGAGCATCAAATGCTCTAGATACACGGCACACATTTGCGAGATCTTCCCGATTAAGCAACTGAGATAATAAGGTCAGGATCAGGAGCTAATGGAATGGAACGTTACACTTACGGACTGGAAGATGAGAACCCATATTTCTGGGCTTAATCCGTT
This sequence comes from Penicillium taxi, assembly GCF_028828555.1. Lineage (NCBI taxonomy): Eukaryota > Fungi > Ascomycota > Eurotiomycetes > Eurotiales > Aspergillaceae > Penicillium > Penicillium taxi. The sequence goes on from NW_026643205.1 coordinate 3,264,161, forward strand.
TAGACTCATCGGGATTCAAGATGATGGATCTAGGGCTTAAGTATGTGATGATTACTGTCAGATAAGTTGGACCTGGAGCTTTGCAGTTTGTGTTGGGTAGTCACTACTTACTTAAATAGTCTAGTGCATTTGGGGGCTATGATGTCATGTGATATATGGTTGCCTAACGGGGCATCTTGTCTATAGTGGAAGGCTCGAATGTAAACATTTGAATATCCATACTATGTTCAAATGCAGTAGTGGCTCAAGAAGAAGCTCAGAAGTATCATAAGTATGAGAGAACTCAGAACAGTCTTGGGAGAAAAGATATATAACCGAGTACATATGTATTCATTCCACATGACATACAAGTCGCTTTGATTCGACACAGAGGTGAAAGAAGTTCACTTAATCCATTCAAGGTTCTTTCTCACATAATTTTCATCCTCCTTTGACACAGTTTAAGCATGTTTCTTCTGTGTTATACTATCTTGAATGTTAACTTGTAGTTAGCTATTCTTGATCGACATTATTGTGGTGAAGTCTCAGTTTATAGCTCCAACAGAATTAATTTCATTCTATCGGACCTTGCTTATTCATATATAGGGCTCACAGCTCCCTATTTAAGCCCGCTAAGCATCCAAAGTTGGAAATGATCACATACTAATCGTAAAATGTAAGCTGGTACTCGAGGCGCCTTGATCTGTGTTATAATCCCCTGCACGAAAGATGTAGGCCAATTGTTATCCATGATCTTGCCATCTATCTTTTGTAATATTTCAATCCTCGGCGTTTTGATTTTAGAAGTCCTGGCCGGCATCCAGCGCTATACAAATTTATGGTTGTTGCTGCCAAGAACCTCCTCCCTGTATTACTTCAACCACACCCGACAACGACGACGACTTCACCAGAAACCTCAGATTCAATAACTCTCAGAGTTGTTCAGAGATATTCAGACATTCTTCGAAGGCCTCGGCTATAACCATCACATTATGACAGGAGACTAGCTTGCTCCCCTTGTCGAGTAATGGCCCTCCTGTCACGGTCGCTCCGCCCCGTGCGACAGACCACCTTCCACACGGATGATAACGGGCTGGTGTCGCTGAAAAAACACAACAAACCGAATGAGAATGTTCCGCATCGCGGCAAGGGTTCTTCCGACTGTCTAGACACCACTACCCAGGACATCCCGACCGACACCAGTAAAGCCCGACACGTCAACCCTTCCCTGGCCACGCGCCCGCGAACTTCGACCCGGCGCAATCATCGATCCTCTTCTGCCTCTATCGACACTGTCGCTTCGCCTAGTCAATTGAAAATAGCAGGGAATTCCTCTGTAAATGGTAATGGTGTCAGCCAAACCCCTCGCGGGGTTCCCGATATCGCTTCCGCGACAGATTCCCTACGTGATGGATGCGAGTCGCCGGACCCATTGGACACCATCTCACCGGCTCCTGTTGAAGATGCTGCGAAGTTGCGTTCCGGAGCTTCTGTTCAGGCTGGTCGCTCGGAGAGCATACGCAAATCTCCTATCACGAATATTGGTGCCCGACACAATGACCCCGATCCGAAAACGGATCCGGGTAAGAAAATTAAGACTGAGGGCAATGAGCTGGCGGTTCCTGAAGCGCGTCCGGCCGATGCGACTCGGTCGCATCAGAAGCCAAAGACCGAGCCTATTCCCGATCAGCATGCAGGACAATCTACGGAGAGGCGATCACTACGCTCAGGAGATAGCGGTTCCAAGACCAAGAGCGAGCTGGCACAGTACTTCTACAACTATGAGCAGATAATATGCCTTGATGATCCCAAGCCAGGTAAGCGCGCTTTTTCCCACTCTGATATCATAGCTAATAAATGGATAAGGACAAGGAATAGAAACTCTCGCAGCGAACACGCTCCTTACGTTGGTGGACGACCTTTCGGAAAAAATCCCACCTCCATCTAAGATAGACTCAAAACCTTTCGGAAACCCGCTGAAGAATTTGTACAACTGCCAGATTGTCACACTTCCCAAGCCTTCATCTAGGAATGCGGACCCACTGGGCGAAGATCTCTACTTCCGCGCACATCGCAAATTCGAGCGGCAAGAGAAGCAACTGCGCAACATTGAGCGAGACCGTGCGCAGCATGAGAAAGAGAAAGTTGACCGGCTCTTGGATGACCTGCGGGGACAAGACTGGCTACGAATCATGGGTCTCACCGGCGTCCATGAGAGCGAGAAGAAGCTTTACGAGCCTAAACGGAAGATTCTCATTCAGGAGCTAGTCGCTGTAGTGAATAAGTTTCAAGCTTGGAAGGACGAGGAGAGACGTCGGAAGCTAGCTAGAGAGAAGCCGCCAGCTGAAGATGCTGAAGCCGAGTCTCACTCCTCTCGAAAGCGAGCGCGACCCGAAGACGAGAAAAGCACACCGGGGTCTGGGATTGGGACTCCTGACCCCAGCGATGTGGATGCTTTGGCAGCACGCCAGCTACACCAGGAGGCGCGCACCGCTTCGGCGACCAGGCGACCCAAATCCATGTCTTCAACGCGCAAGCCCAAGTCCGAGCCCGTTGATAACGACAACATCACCCCAGACCAAAAACGCTCTATCAAGCGCCAAAAGAGAAACTACGATGCAAGCCCTTCACCACTACCCACAGTCTCTCCTACGGCCATCAACTCTTCACCTCCAGACGACAAGCCATTCACATCCTACCTCAAAGACCCGAATCAACGCGCAACTGCCGTCGTCGTTATGAACGGCACATCTCACAGTCCCAGTCAACCCATCATAGCATTTGGACAGCCCATTCCCGAAATAGAGGAACAGGAATTTGCACCACCGTCCGATCTTCTCACAGAAGAAGCGATCAAGGCATCTCAGCGACAACGCCGCCGCCTGAAACGACAAAGCCAGAGTTGAGTTGATCTTCTTTCTATTTCTGTTTTGTTTGCATTTACCTTGTATAGATCATTTGTACGATAGCATTTCGGCGTTTTGGGTATCATATTTGGATTTGGGGTGGGTCGGCTGGGTTGGGCTGTGTGGCGTTGGGATTGATACCACCGGGCTCGATAGCTAGGTTGATTCCTAATGGAATAGGGCTGGTTCTTGCTTATGCATTACCTGGCTGCCTATTATCTTTTAATGAGAGCTTTGCCTCGTAGTAGATTGGTTCGTGCACTTGATCTTTTGTTGCCAGCATTTGAAATACAAGGAAGTCACAAATCTTGCGAACGATTATCTATCTAGGCTGAGTTGGTGCTTTCATAGTTGGGATGGCCAAGAATGATCAATGGGAGTATGTATTCCGCTAAGGCCATGGCAGTTTTGTGGCCTCACCAAGAGGGTAGCCCTTAGTTAAACCAGCTCAGCTCAGCTCTAGCTCTAGCTCTAGCACCAAAGTCCACGTCATATCAAAGGGATCTAACTAGATAATACTAGTACTAATAGTTCCAAGTTGATAGAAGAAGTCCATAGGGCTGAAAAGACCCGCCAAGATCAGCCATACCCGCGCATCCAGCAAATCCTGTCTGTATAAGCAAAAACAAAATCAATTAAGCAGTCCGGCATCGGCGAAGAATCTTTCATTCCTTCTTCTTTCTTATTACTCGTAAGTTTTTCTTAGAGGTTCAGTCTCTGTCGTGGTACCACTTTTTCCCATTTCTATTACGTCGTCGGGATGTGATTCGTTCATTGAGAACTAATAATCCACTTTTGGCTCTCCGATGTAGAAATTGAAGGAGAGTTGGGTCGGTGTTCGTTTTGATTTTTATTTTAAAATTCTTCATTCGTGTGTTTTATTCTTGGGTTTTGTTCTATTCCTTCTGCTGATTTCGATTCTTATTCTGGTTCGGTGTTCTACGTTCGTGGTTCTCAAGGTGTATAAAGTTGTGTATACCGATTTGATAGTTCGTTGAACAATGTCTGCTGAGAATCAGATGGATGTCGCTCGAAAGAAGAATATGGATTTTGATATTGACGAGAAGCTGGATGTACCTCAATACAAGCAGGATGCTTTTGGCGATGAGGAGTTTGCAGAGGTTAAATATAAGGTGTTGAGATGGTGGTATGTATACTCCGAAGGTTCCAACCTTGGAGGGGCTCCTAGCTAATGAACTCTATAGGCAATGTGGACTTCGTACGTGATGTCTCAGCTCCATGGTTTTGAAAAAGTCTATACTAACGATTACCAGTCATGGTTGCTGAAACTGTGTCTTTGGGTGTTCTCTCGCTCCCAGCTGCCATCGCAGGTCTTGGTCTTGTGCCGTATGTATCATCTCATAAGATCATTGAAATCCCGCTAACTTAGGTATCTCATAGTGCCATTATAGTCTTAATTGCCCTTGGCCTGATTGCTTCATATACCGGCTTCATCATGGGCCAGATGAAGTTGAAATTCCCCCATATAACAACCATGTCCGATGCAGGTGAGGTTGTAGGAGGAAAGATTGGGCGCGAGTTTGTCGGCATCTGCTGGATCCTCTTCTTTATCTTCATCATGTCGAGTCATCTCTTGACATTCACCGTGGCCATGAACACGATTACCAACCACGGCACATGTTCCATAGTGTTCGGTATCGTCGGCATGGTTCTTTCATTTGTGTGTTCTCTTCCTCGGACACTAGAGAAGATGTCCTGGTTATCTATTGTCTGTATGTATCTACCGCCCCTATCAGTGACATGAGCTAAAACAAACCCCCCAATCCAGCATTCTGCAGCATTATCACTGCTGTGCTCATCACCATGATTGCAGTCGGTATCGAAAAGCCCGGCGACGGCGTCAAGGCTGTCGCCGACACAAACCTCTACCACGGTTTCACAGCTGTATGCAACATCGTCTTCGCATTCTGTGGCCACGGCGCTTTCTTTGGTCTCATGGCTGAGTTGAAGAACCCGAAAGACTTCACCAAGTCGCTTTGTCTGCTCCAAGGCATCGATATATGCCTGTACCTCGTTGCTTCGGTAGTCATCTACGTTTATGCAGGTGATAGCGTCACCTCACCGGCTTTGGGCTCCGCTTCGCCGATAGTTGCCAAGATTGCCTATGGCATCGCTCTCCCTACGGTTCGTTTTCACAATCCTTTCTTGCCCGAATTTGAAAACTAACAGATGTAGATCGTTATTGCCGGCGTGATCAACGGCCATGTCGCTTTCAAGTACGTTTACGTCCGCATCTTCCGCGGCACAGACCGCATGCACAAGCGTGACTGGATCGCTGTCTGCTCCTGGGGTGGCATTGCCTTGGGTATGTGGGTGCTAGCCTGGATCATTTCGTCCGCAATCCCCGTGTTCAGTGATTTGTTAAGTTTGATTGTAAGTCTCTCTGCATGAACTTGGTGGTACCGAGCTAACCCGTATCACCAGACTGCACTGTTTGCTAGCTGGTTCACCTTTGGCTTCCCAGCTATTCTGTGGCTGTTTATGAATCGGGGCCTGTATCTTTCTTCGTGGAAGAAGATTGTGCTTACGGTGATTAATCTACTTATTTTTGCCTTGGCCTGTGCTATTGTAAGTTCATTCTCTCTCTTATGAGTGATCCTTGCTAATTTTTGATATATAGTGTGGTCTCGGTCTTTGGGTGTCTGGGAAAGCCCTCCACGATAATCCTAGTAGCGCGAGTTTCTCGTGCGCTAATAATGCTTAATATAGTTATGTCTTTTAGACATTGTTCGAAATACAACTATTAGTCAGTTTAATATCATGGCCCATTATGTACATTAGTCCTAAGAAAGACGGAATTCAACAGGTATATCTAACCTTGGAATGGCCTTAGAGGTATCGTTATGTGAGTTCTATCAACATAAACATACCTAGGTAGCATCAGGGAAGTTGGGTTAGCATTTTTGATACATGATATTGATTTTCACCCGAATTTCACTATTCAAGAAACATCTCAACTGAGATTTTGTTTTTCATTCTCAGAAAATAACTAATAATTGCTTGAATTTAATACTACGGACTCACGTATAATAACCTTGAAATACTTCTATATAAAGTTTGTAAATCAGTAGTAGCACGAGGGTCCAATGTTATGGATATGCAGATCTAGATCTTCATGCATGAATCATGATACACAGTAACAGAACTTCAGACTCCATATTAGTTTCATCAATTCCAAGGTTCATTCCTTTGGTCTCTTTCACATTTATATCTAGACCGTGCTGCACTCCACCAACCTATCACGAACCTATACCGCTTAATCCGGATAGCTTGTCTGACCGGGTCAAATGGAAAGGGAACTGAGTCCGTTTAATAGTGGAGTTCCGAGCTCCCTACCTCGTGCCACATTCCCGGGCATTCCGTTATATCCGATTTTCATACATGCGAATCTCGACTATCTTCAGATGAGCCGAAGTCATGAATGTTGGAATTGATGTATTATGTGATTTAATGTAGTCCCTTGTCTGGAATACTGTTAACATCTGTCCTGGTGTGTAGGATGCGTACAGCGTGCAGCCAGTTGGTGGAAGCTTTGATTCAGCCTTTCGTTCCTTGGAGCCCCCTTGAGCCCCATCTCGGACCGGCCGGCAGCCTCTTCCTGTATACACCTGTATTACATACATACATTCCGCAACTTTAAGCAAGGCACCTACCCTGGATGGTCTAGACTCTATACCCTAGTACCATGTTGACGAGCCTTGGAAGGATCTTTAAAGATTAGCGCTAACTTGGCTTAATTCTAAGTGAACGACCATTACATTTAAACTACTACTAAGTAATTCAAGTATAAACTGTAATTCAGTATGTATGAATCATCTGGAAATAGTCTTCGTCATCGTGGAAGACTCGGATGCAACTTAGTCAGCGATTGGGCCTGGATTAACTGTGAGGCCGCAACTGCTAAATAGGTACTGCTACCCGAATGATATAATCAGTTACATAGAAAGCCTAATACCTTCATCAGCATAATATCACATGGTTCCTCGTCATGCAAGATTATACTGATCCACAGGGTCCAGATTTCAGTACTAAACCTCATCAGGCAAATCCCCACAACCAATAGTGTCAAGTACGGTCCGCCGAACTTTCTAGTGTTCAAACTAGTGTTTAGTATCTCTAAACTAGTCGTGGAATAGTCCACTTTAGTATTAGTCAAAAGTCACTCACGTCACTGGCAGTTGCCATATAACTGTTTCCCTCCATACTTTTCTTTCCTCAATTCCTTTCTCCTTCAACTCTTTTCCAAATATTCTACAGCTATTCTGTATACGCCACGCTACATTCCTGGACCCACGTGTATTATACGAGTATACGAGTGACCTTATACTTTCGTATCTTGTATACATCACCGCGTGATCAGAATTATCCCTTACCTGGGAGTTCCATCTTTGAACCCCTCATCTGAAATATCTTTTCAGATCTAGCTTTATTGCTTACCGCAACCCGTTGACTTTTCAGAATGTCCGAAGTTGAGTGCATATCTATGGCCTCCCGCCATCATCCGCACCACCCACACAACTACCACCGTGCCAGCAAAAGCACCAGTGTGATCGGCAGCAACAACCCATACTTAAAGTTCATGACACCAGGACTAGACCACCGCTCATCCATTACACATGCAGAATATGAGCCATCTCTAGCCGCTTCGTCCGTTTTTTGGACCGATCTTGAACACCAACCCGTGGAGCCGCGGCCACGGCGTAAACGGGACTCGGCGCCCCATAGGCGCTCTTCACATCGCACCTACAACCGCAACTCACTGCTCGTAAACCCTGACATTATTGACCGACTGGACGATGTCTCCATCTACTCGTACCACCATGAGGGTCCATACGATGCTGTCTGCCCGGAGCGCAACCACCTCAGTAGATTCAGCCCGCTCGAGGCAGTCAAAGAGTCAAATGCAGAGGCTCTTCGTGCAACTCCCCGCGACAAGATCATTGATTCACTGAACAGCCATCGTCCACTCGATGGCACTGCGTTCTTCCCTCCAGGAACTACCGACCCGAATGGTCAGACTTATGACTATGAAGAGGGTTCGAACATGATGAATGAGCATGGCAATTTTATGCGTTTCCCTGGCCTGGTATGTTCATTTCCGCTTCCGATTATCGCCGTCACATAGATTACTAACTGATATTTAGAAATTCACCGACGAGGACTTCAAGAAAGATCCATTCTACAATCGTCCTATCACAAACCCGTTCACTCAGCTACGGAAAAAACTCAGTCTGCGCCGTAATAAAAAGCGCAGTAGCACCATTTTTTGAGGAACTTTGGAGGTGAATTTTATGACTTGACGATTACGCTTTGTTCTGGACTGGGACTAGGACTTTGGGATTTGTTATCGATTGAATGCTCTTTTGAGAACTGAGTTAACTGTATAAACTATGTGAAAACTAAGTTTGATTGGTGTTGTGCCGGGAATTACGCGACAACTATTATTAAAATGACTATTATTGAAAATTGAGATCAAAAGTGACGATGTTTTATTTGACTCTTGAATTGAATTGACTCTTGAATTGAATGATATTGTGTCTAAACCATCACCATAAAATTGAACCATGACAATACTCCTAACTCTTAATCAAACCTTGAAATCCAAATCTCTAAATGTAATAAACATTCTGGAAATGCGGGGAAAAGCGGGGTCCATAATCCCTTAGAATGAAGATGTTTTCTTTTTTCTCTTCTTCTCGGCATTCGGGTTCATTTCCACATCCGTCCATACCGACAGCAATCACCCTGTGCCCTGCGCCGCGCTTGCTTCCCGCATGCATAAACGAGTTACGAGGTCCATGCGAAGCTATTCTCGTCTAAGTAAAGCTCGCTAAGCTAACACGTCGCAAAATGATTCAGATTCTTCCGTCAATCGACGTATCAAATCTTCCTATAGACGAAGGAAAAGTGTTGGCAAGCAAGGAGCTCCTGGCATCTGCATATGAGATGCAATAGCTCCCAATGTTGATGCGAAAGCCCTGGAACCAAGTGATTCAGGCACCTAAAGGTAGGGACAAAAATAGAATAGAAAACATAGCCGCAAGCAGAAGCTATAAAGGGTGGATCCTCCTGCTGAGACAAGTAGTTCATCAGTTCAGTTCTTTGCTCCAAATTATCTATCTTGGAATCTATTTGCTTCATCCTTTTTCAGAATGCATTTCCTCAAACTTACTAGCCTGCTCGCTTTCCTGAGCACATCCGCCCTCGCAGCCCCTAGCGAGCTCGAAGTCGAACATGACAAACCCCATACTCCCACCCCACCAGGCCTGACGTACCTCTACACCTCGTATATCATCTGCGCTCCAAACGTCTACGACGGCCAAGGACCCTCAGGAATCAGAGGCCTCCTCCCAATCCATGGCGGCAACTTCACTGGCCCGCTCTTGAACGGCGAGATCCTCGATGTCGGCGGAGATTGGGGAACTGCTGATCCGCAGACGGGCATCTTTAGCGCTGACTCGCGATACAATATGCGCACTCATGATGGTGCTTATCTCCTTGTTACTACTTCGGGCTCCGGACAGCCTGATGGAAGCTCGCATGTGCGTGTCAAGATTGAGACCGGGGCCAAGGATTATTATTGGCTTAACAATATTCTGGGTATGTTTTCTACTATTTGAAATTCAATAATGTGGCTTGGTGGTTGCTTACTTTCTTTTTTCCCTAGCTGTCGGTGTGCTGAACCCTGCTGCTCACAATGAGACCACTATTACTCTGAAGATCGATGCTTTCCACGTGAGTTTTTGCTTCTTTTCGTGAGTTTGATTTTTCTTTACTAACTGCGTTATAGTTGACTGGCGAGTGGAACTCGACTACTTTCGTCAATGGCACCACTTACCCTTGAACTTCTAGAGGAACGTCGGTGGTCAATGATCAGCGGCTTAAAGAGGGCCCTCAGGCTCACTCCCGTAGCTTGGAGTACATAATTCATGTTAATAGCTAATTACTGAAAGACCCCTGAACGGCCCATTTTGATATTCAGGGGTTGAGATTGAAATCCGAGATTATCGCTAAGAATATGCCTACTCTTGATCCTTGTAAAGTTGAACTACTTGCTCACTGTCAATGCTCAAATATTATCATCGCCTAATCATTCAAATAATACTCGTACAACAAAGTAATATAGAACTGCTGACGATTGTGATCTGTGATCTCGCTGTCCATATTCACGAACAGGCCAATACAAATAGCTCCGTTGAAAGTCCCCAAGGCTTTGGCCCAGGCTATTGCTTATTCTAACCAATCGATTCAATCTTGGCACCTGGGCATCGATTTGAGACGAGGCAAGACGGTGTGGAATTTAGCTTGGCATACTCCCCGATTAATAGATGCTGGTAGAATTGCTGGTCAGTCTCGAGGTCTGTTCACCCCCGGACCTCGTGGCTTCTTGTCACTTTTCGAATGATAAGGTCGAGTTGACAATATCATGGCAGCATTCTCAGGTAAGCATTGAGTTACCTTAGTATAAGAGAGTTAGAAACCTTTGAGCACCTTCATAGGCAGGTTTTGAAGCGGCCTAAGACAAAATCCCCCATGCTAGAGTGAACCCACTGATTTACGCCCCAGTTATTTACGAGGTATTTAGCTTCAATACATCAATAGATCTCAGCCGTATAACACTTCATATGTAGAATAGAAAGAAGTTCTTTTTGGGCTAGTTGAAATTTATGCAGCTGATGTTAGTCAGACTGTCTCGGGGACATCTACCTATCTAACAACCTTCGCATTCACAGCTTCAATACCCCCATTCTCCAATCGCTCTGTAGCAGTTTCGGGCTTACACGAACCGGTGAACACGCCAGTCTCCCGTCTCCACCGGTCTTCCTCAACCTCATCAACAGGGAAAAAGGTAGGTTCCTCTGAAAACATGGCATCGAACTTATTCCGGATATCAGTCGGCAGTTTCGGAGAATTTTCATCGTCATGCAACCACACACGCAGGAGATGGCGTGGCTTCGTGATGTCCTCGGTGAATCCGCGTCTTGCGTGCTGATGATGAAGATTGTTGACCCTAGTGAGATGAGAAAATGCTGTCTTTCGCAGAGACTAGGTAAGCTCACCATTCGATATCTCCAACTTGAAGCTCTGTCTTCAGCGCAAGCTGCTCTGCTACCCATTGCCATCCGCCAAAGGCCTCGCGCTCTTCAAACGTCAAGGCTGGAAAGGCGGTATCCCGCTCCGGAAGCTATACTCGTTAGTCGTTATATCCAGTGGTGATTGGAGGGACATACCTCGCCATAACCGATGAACGTTCTCGTTGAAAAATTCAAAAACAGTTGCTTGTCTTGCTCGTGAATCAGCCTGACCCCTTCATCTGGGATTCCATTCGCTCTCCAGCGGAATTTCCTTTCGGCTAGTAGTCTTACGATGTCAGGTCGGCTCTCTGCAAGAGCGTTGTATACTGCGCCGGCACTGGCGATCATCGAAGCACCGCCTTTTCCAGATAGACTCACAGCCATTAGGCCTACTATGTCGCCGCCTGCGTCGCTGTGGTACATCTGGGCATTTGTGTCCTGGGCTGAGACGTAGATTTTTCCACGCTCGGCTGGGTCGATATGCGTGATGCTCTAGACTAAGTCAGAAGTCGTTTTCATGGATGATTATAGGAGTGCTTACCTTGATATGGCAAAGTCCCCTTTCTGCGCCCTGGTTTAGTCGACGACCGATCCATACGTTGATTCCGAGGAACGCGATGACTTGGTCTTCCTTAGTATACTTCAAGATGGGGAATCCGCGCAGAAGCTGGATTCCGATACCTTTGTATATGTCTTGTGAGATCTGGCGAAGGGTTGGTCCAGCAGTGGGTAGAGCGAAGTTGGCACGGCTGATTGATGACAGAGGCAAGGCCAATTTCTTCCATTCCTGCTATTGTTTAGCAGTGTTTTTTTGAAGGGTTATTCCGAAATTTAGATCTTACCTTAATTGCGTTGTCTATATCGGCAATCTCTGCCTCGGATAGATGTTTAATATACAAATCCGCTGAAGCTTGTCAGTCTTATTCATAGAAATCTTTATCGTTTGTGGTCTCTTACGATTCTGTTCGAGGTACTCTCCAGTCCACACCTCAGGCCCTGTAAACTTGCTCGGCCAACCCTTAGGCGTTGAGCCGAAGTTGAAATCCGATGGGTGGGCTGCATTAGCCTCTTCCCATTCAGGCTTGTTTAGCAGTATTCCAGGAGCATCGGAATAGAGGTCGTAAGGAAGGACATCGGCAGCCATTTCGAGCAGTAACTTGCAGAATTTCAAGGGTTACAGAAATAAAATAATCCTAGCAGATTCAAGGACAAAAGCGATCGATTATTCTCGCCAATTTCAGATTTATGGTTCCATAAGTCATTGACTTTAAGCGCATATATGCTCTCCCAAGACTTTCCTTAGAATCCTTGCGATGGCGTTATTCCGTGACGCGATGGCAGCACTGTTATTTGTAAGTCACACTTCAGATTCTTGCGTAAGCTCAACAGAATAGCTAGCGTGGCTGAATTCTGAATTGAGATGGTTGATAGAATGTTTCTTTCCTTGGAATTACCGTTATCTATGGCTATATGTGATAGACAATATCTCATAGTGGGGAAATCAAACGTCATGCTGGAGATGTCTTTATCCCACGGATCTCGGAAAGTACAATCACTTTTGACAGCTTGGAGGAGAACACTTGAGATATCTCGAAGCGATGCAGATTTGATAGAGAATTCCGAATTAATGCCATCTCAAATCTTAACCGCAAAATTTCATCCACTTGACTAAGAATTTACTCATGGCTCCTAAATATTCTCGTATAACTCAAGCCTAGAATCTAGTAGCATATGAACCAGAATCCCAGGTGTTTGGTATAACCTAAAGTCATCCCGTGAAAATATTTCGACACCTAGCCTAGTTACTCGCGCATCAACATATACCCACATCCTATGGGCCAAACCCCCATGAAGTCCAAAATCAGATTTTAAAAATGCTTGAATCCACAATTGACTTTTAAAATATCCCTCCAATCCAATCAATTCCTCTTCCTATAGACATTAGCTTTTAATTTGTGGATACAATCCACGTGGACTTCCTCCCCGAGAAACCGGTCTCCCATAGATCTGTGGTTAATCTAGCCACATCCAGACTTACAGACATGATTAATGCTAGATAGGATCTGACCCGAGACGGACTACAGGCCCAATCAGGAATAATCAGGCTAAAGCAAACCTACAAGGAAGTCAATTGATCAATTTAACTCATCTGTCGCCATAGCATCCCAGCATGAGTTCATTGGTAATTAGTACCATCTGAGAAACAGATTTTCGAAGATAAAATCCTTCATTATTATGGCGGCAGTGCTGAAGGCTTGCTAGGGTAGAAAATAAGCTTAAAACGAGGCTCCCATAATTGAATCTCACAAAGAATACAGACCCAAAATATTCCACCATGGGTACTCCATCTGCTATTGAGGAGGCTGCCCAGGTGACCACCTTTGATGAAAATGATCTATCTTATAAGAAAGAAGAACGCACTCTGCTATGGAAGTTGGATCTTTTCATCCTCACTTGGGCTTGTTTTGGATACTTCCTCCGAATCCTGGATACATCTAACATGTCCAACGCCTATGTCAGCGGCTTAAAAGAAGACTTGAATGTTCATGGAAATGAATACAACCTATTCTCTACTCTATGGACCTGTGGTTACATTATCGGACAGATTCCTTCTCAACTGATCATTACCAAGATCCGGCCATCTATTTGGATTCCCTGCTCTGAAGTCCTGTGGGTGATTTTCACCTTCTGTTTCGCGGCTGTCAAGAGTGTACGGAGTGTGTATGCGCTTCGGTTCTTGATTGGATTAGCTGAAAGTCCTTTCTATGTCGGTGCAATGACAATGTTGGGCAATTGGTACACACCTAAAGGTACGCCTATTTTCTAGTCTTTTTGATAAACTTGCTAACCTTTCATTCAGAGCTGGGTAAGCGCGCCACTATCTTCTACTCTGCCTCCTTTGCAGCCAACATGTTTTCTGGATACCTCCAGGCTGGCGTCTACAATGGACTCGACGGAGCTAACAGCCTGGCTGGCTGGCGCTGGCTGTTTATCATGTGCGGTATCATCTCTGTGCCAGGTGCTGCATGGGGCTTCTTTGCAGTTCCAGACTCCCCATACGACACCAAAGCTCGCTGGCTGTCGAAGAAGCAGATTGAGCTGGCTCAGTCACGAATGGTCAGAGTAGACCGCAAGCCTTTCGAGGGTGTCAGTTTCAATGTCTTGAAAAGGCTTCTGAAGGATTTTGCTGCCTACCCAATCATTCTTGCATACATGTCAGTATCACCTACAAAGTCATCTGATCAAAGCTTACAATTCGCAGTTTCTTCTGTGTTGATACTATTCCCCTTGGATACTTCGCTATCTGGCTCAAGTCCCTCAAAATATATTCCGTGGAGAGAATCAATGTGTAAGCAATCTAATCTCTTTAAATAAAATACATCCTAATACGTACCAGGATTCCTACCGGTGGCTACGCAATCGGATTCGTCACAACAATCTTCTGGGGCTGGCTCAGTGATAGACTCGGCCGAAGACTTGAGATCGCAGCCACCTGCTCAGTACTAGCTTTCTTGAGCTGCCTGCTCTTGTCTATCGCATCTTCACGCAGTATCATCTACGCCGGATACTTCCTGAATGCCACCCACTGGGCCTTTGGTCCGATTACTCTATCCTGGGTCAACGAACGATATGGTGATCAGCCAGATGTGCGTGCCCTTCTTATCGGCACCTGCCAGACGCTGGGTGCGACAACCCAGGCCTGGCTTCCGGTTGTGATCTTCGATGTTGGAAAATATTCTCCGCTGTTCCGATATGGTTATATCACCTCTACTGTTGTTGCCGGTGTTCAAGTGAGTGCTCTGAGAAATCTGTTAATTGATTTAAAACTAACTTGGCTTGTAGTTTTTGCTTATTGTTCTCATCATCCTATATGTCACCAGGTTTGGTGCCGGACGGAAATCATCCAATGAGCAGATTGAGGAGAGTGCCTCGGCTTAGGACTCTGCTCTTAATTATTGTGAGGATCAAATTATTATGTTGACTTAATGACTAAAGGTTGATGGGTTATACAATGACTTTCATGTTATAGACGATTATAGACTGAAATATTTCTCACTCTCACTACTTTTTGAACTACTTGATTACTGTACGAAATAACGGATAACCTAATAGATCTCTTCATATTTCGAAGGTTGATTTGGGTGACGTAATAGTTTAAGGGTCAGCATAGAAATTGAAAGAGCGTTAAAATAGAAACAGATGCTAATATCCACCAGGATCTCGGGACCGGACCCTTAATTAATCAGATCATACCACAGTAGCCAGTGATACATGATCAGGTGGTTTGCATCTGACCCCACGTAATAGGTATCAGCTATTTAGCTTCCGTCGTTTTGGTTTACTTCTTATACATCTACTGGCTTGTTTGGAGATCTTCTAGACCTCTTCGGAAATCCCGAGGTCATATAGCATGATTGCCTGTTCTATTATTGTATGCTTTATTCGTACTGGTCCGGATACCTTCCATTGAAGCTACAGATTGATTTGCTAGGCATGAAATTATCTATTTGTAAGCAGCTTCTTAAATGGCTAGTTAACTAGATTATGACTAGGTTTGACTGCTACTCTAATTCAATAGTCAATGATCAACTAATTCAAATCATAACCTATAAACTGATCTAATACACTAATAAGAATAATAAATGTTCACTTAATACTATAAAGTCGTACGATGAAAGATAATAAATAGTTAGGCATTGCCACCCTAGATAAAGTGACTAATCAGGGTAAATCAATCAGACCACGGTATTAGTTCGTCTTGGCGCGATTGTCCGATCTTCATTGAAGGCCAGACTGTCCACTTCTTTTCTTTTATATTAATACCTCTTTAGAACGTTTATTTAAAACTCGAAACTCCTTTTTTGTCTTTACTTGAGTCTTACTTGAGTTGACATCGACCCGACACACCTCCATTTACTGTGTTTGCGCGACCACTGTTTTGCCTCAACGCCACTATCGATTTCTTTATGAACGAGGCCAGCAAGATGCGTTCTGCGGCCGGGCTGCTCTTTGCAGCCATATTCGCCTTTTCAGGATTGACCGAAGCTAACAATCATGTCTCTGATCTCGATACGGGGAAATGCGCCGTAGGTCAAGCCGTGTTGCGGATTGCGGATACAAATTTCGCTCAACTAATGCTTCGCTGTCTAGTTTGACCCATCGGTGATGGTATCCGATGCATGCGTCTCTTACGGTACTCTCAACACACTCAATGACGAAATTTACACCCTCCTCCAGTCCATCACCCTCGAGACAGACTTCTTCTCGTACTACCGATTGAACCTGTTTAACAAAGAATGCCCCTTCTGGCAAGACTCAGATAGCATGTGTGGTAATATCGCATGTGCTGTAAATACCATCGATTCTGAAGAGGACATCCCGCTTGTCTGGCGGGCGGAGGAACTGAGCAAGCTCGAGGGGCCTAAAGCGAACCACCCGCCGCGCAGAGTTCAAGTTGAGCGTCCCGAGAGGCCACTCCAGGGTATGCTTGGAGAGGGCGTAGGTGAGAGCTGTGTTGTGGAATACGACGATGAGTGTGACGACCGAGACTACTGTGTTCCCGAGGACGAGGGCTCGGCTG
Organism: Penicillium taxi; assembly: GCF_028828555.1. Classification (NCBI taxonomy): domain Eukaryota; kingdom Fungi; phylum Ascomycota; class Eurotiomycetes; order Eurotiales; family Aspergillaceae; genus Penicillium; species Penicillium taxi. The sequence goes on from NW_026643205.1 coordinate 3,280,723, forward strand.
GCAAGGGCGACTATGTGAGTCTGGTGGATAACCCAGAGCGGTTCACAGGTTACTCGGGAGAAGGGTCCCGCCAGATTTGGGACGCTATCTATCGTGAGAACTGCTTCCTGAAGCCTGTGGAAAAAGAGCTGGAGGAAAATTCGCTGAACGCCCCGATGGGCGGACTTCAGGCTGTCTCTGATTTCCGCAATATGCTGCAGAAGGAGTCTCATCGACTTGAGGGTTTGCCCTTGGATAACGAGTGCTTGGAGAAGCGAGTCTACCATCGCCTCATCAGTGGTATGCACGCTTCCATCTCGACCCATCTTTGCTGGGACTACCTGAATCAAACAACCGGCCAGTGGCACCCCAATATGCAGTGCTACAAGGAGCGTCTCCACGACCACCCGGAGCGCATTTCAAACATGTACTTCAACTACGCCCTGGTTTCCCGCGCTGTAGCTAAGCTGCGAACGCACTTGGAAGGCTACACCTTCTGCACCAGCGACCCGGCGCAGGACGCCGATACAAAACTGCGCGTCAGCCAGCTGACCGAAGTTCTCTCTCGTCCGCCTAAGATCTTCGACGAGGCGATCATGTTCCAGGATCCCATGGCCCAAGGTTTGAAGGAAGACTTCCGTAACCGCTTCCGCAACGTCAGTCGGATCATGGACTGCGTCGGCTGCGACAAATGTCGGCTCTGGGGTAAGCTTCAAACAAGCGGATACGGGACTGCACTGAAAGTGTTGTTCGAATATGACGAGACGAAGAACGGCGAGAACCCGATGCTTCGTCGCACGGAGCTCGTTGCTCTGATCAACACTCTCGGCCGCATCTCTCACAGTCTAGCTGCTGCTCGAAGCTTCCACGACGCTTTGGAGGCTGGGCGAGAGGAGGCGTTCCCTCTCAATCACTACGGGACGTTAACCCACCGCAAGTCCGAGCTCGAACCAGAGCCCGAACCCGCTCTTGAACCTGAAGTGGAAGCTGAAAGGAAGAAAGAGCAAGCCATCTACCACGACGGTACTGGGAACATGTATTACAAGAACGGTGAAGGCGAATGGACACACGGGCGCGATAGAATGGAAGGTCGCAAACCGTGGGAACGTCCAGAACTACCCCCTGACGCTACAGCCTGGGATGACATCTATGCGGAGTGGGTCACAGTTCGAGACACAACTATCTTCGTGTTGAAAAGTTGGTGGAACCTACCAGTTACATTGTAAGTCTGGAATGAACCGTTCATTCTAAAACACACCTAACAAACATTCTTAGATATGAGATTATTACTTTTGAAACCCAGCGTGCTTGGTCTTTGTGGCTCGGCATACCTGCACCCCCTCGCCCTTGGGGTTTCAAGGCTCCAGGGCCACATCCTACGTCGAGACCTCGGGCCCATGAACCTCCATCTGCTCATAATAATGAGTTATGAAATAGCTAATTCTTTGCATCTAATCGCATCATGTATATAATCGGCGTTGAACCGGGGCTTTCTTAGCGTCGTTGTTTGGTTTGACTACCTTTTCTCCTCTTGATATCAATAAACCGTTTGGCGTTTTACTTGTTTCATCAGAGTCTGAAGACAATCGATATCTCATATATCTTTTGAACAGATCTATCTCCTTTGCATCCTATTTGTAGATACAACTTGGAACATATGATTCCTTGGCCACTATCCCCTTGACTGATGTCCGGAGAAGAAGGCTCTGGAGGCATTTCAAGAGGCTCAAAAACGCGTTTTCCAAAAGCACATCAGCCAATAATTTAGGCTCTTCTTTAGGCTCTAGTTTAGGCGACAGAATAGGCGATCCAGCTACAGATGAGCTAAGGATTATGTCGTCCATATCCATCATGAAAATACTGGAAAACGCGTCCCAAAAGAGAAGAGAGAGTGGAGAAGAGTGTTGTAAATAAACCCATTATGCGTGTTCTTTAGTTAGTTCAAAAATAGCTGAGTAATAAATGGTAGCCAATTATAGTTTCAGGTTTCGCCAAGGCGCTAGTGCTGACCATTTTGCCAGTCAAGGGGATACGTAAATATGAAAAGAAGCCTGAAAAGCAAGGTGTCAATATAAGTAAACCAGGTGACCTCAGATTGTCATCTGCCAAGATGATGCTCGTGCGGGGAAGATCTTCGATGAGTCCGATCATGATCCAATTGATCATTTCAGAATTGTGAGACATTAGGCGGTGGCCCGCAATTACGAATCTGAAACGCGAGAAAGAAATTCAGCAGCAAAAACGCCTTTCTAACCCGCTTGATTGGGCGACAAAGGCCAACATAATCAAGATTGACCAGCTGGCAAATCTAAAAAGTCATGACTTTGAAGTCCCTGAGGTCCCTTTTCCGCTTTCGAAGTATTTCACAAAAATGGGATCCAGCATTATTAGTATCGGAGTCGCCTTCTAGCGCCTCACCGGTGGAATCGCTATCACCTGGGATATCTACAAAGAACCGGGATTCACAAGAAAAACAGATTCCATGCAGTTTTGTCATTAAGTCTACTCAACCGAATGTGACTGTCTCCTCTATAGACGATGCCCTTTGGACAAAAGCGCTTCAAACCCTTTCAGAGAAAGAGGGCGGAGCTGTCCGTGGCTTCGCTAAAGATTGTCAGATTGACGATGACTTGATAGTTGAAACTATTATTCAAGCTATACAAGAAAAGCGACAGACCTGCGAAGAAAAAAAGATGGCTCTTCCATTACGGGATGCATACAATTATGTTGAGGGATATAGCAAACAAGGCGTTGAACTGGCTGGAGAAATTCAAGGCAGTAGGGGATATTGAAGCGAATATCGATCCCATTCATTTCGGTCTGCCGTGGGCAGGTATCAGGTTTCTACTTCAGGTATTTCATCATTGTCTTGTTTGGCTCCATTTTCTAACGTCCTAAAGGCAGTAACATCGGAGCGAAATCAAATGGAAGCTCTTCTTCGCGGCTTAAATCGGGTTCTGTACATCATCTATCGATGTAGGCTATATGAGGTTCTCCTCCAGTCGGAACAGAGCACTTCACAAGCTTATCAGAACCTCGAGTCCGCATTGGTGGAGTTCTACGCTGTCATCTTAAAATTCCTATTTAAAGCAGCCGACACATGAGAAAAATAGTGTTCAAAGAGCCTTGGCTGCCCTCTGGACGTCTAATGAAATTCAAAACTTGGAGAAACATTGTGGTGAGCTTGAAACTCGTGCTGAGATTGAGGCCCAGAACTTGCACAGAACGCAATCATCCGAAATACATAGACTCATTCTCCAACTGCCGAACATGAATGATTTGAAAGATACATTTGACCAAGTCTATTCTATGACTAAGGCTTTATGGACGAGGCTGGAGGAACAGAAAGTCTTAGATATTCTTAATTGGGTTTCAACCACTCCCTACAAGTCTCATCATATCACCGCTTGCCAAGGTCGTACAGCGGGTACTGGTGGGTTGATCTTGAGGCATGAGAGGTATTTATTGTGGGAGAAATCTGACGAGTCATCATTATTGTGGATTCATGGTATCCGTGAGTATACTGCCTTCAATTCGTTTGGGTCATATAGCTAACTTGCAAGTCAGCCGGTGCGGGCAGAACAAAGCTTGTATCCCGAATCATCGACCATATTTCTGGTCAATAGCAAGACACTGCTCTTGCTTACTTCTATTGCAAGAAAGATGATAAACAGCGCCGTGTTTTAGCCAACATATTGTCAAGCTATATCAGGCAGCTCTCGAGATCTCCACTTACCGGTGACCAAGTTATTCAACAAGACCTCATTGACGTATATGCAAAGTATCAACGTGAGGCTGGAGCAGGTCTTGATCTCTAGCAGACGCAACGAGGACATAAAATTCCGGCTTGAACAGAAGGTGAATATTGGCATTGATGCCACCGACAACCAGGGTGATATCACCAAGTTTGTGCTGGAAAAAATCGAACAAGTACAGGGAAGTCGACGTATACCAATTGGCGAGAAGTTGAAGGATAAAATAGTTTCGACTCTTCTTGAAAAAAGCCAGGGGATGTAAGTCAAAGTGAGATCCTACTTTACATTCACTTCTGCTCACTTTCAATTAAGGTTCCAATGGGCAGCTTTGCATATTGATCAAATTCTACGTCTTAAGCTACAGAAAGACATACAAGATCGGCGGGGCCGATTGCCCAAAGATTTAAAGACAGCATACGATGAATTAATTCATCAGATTAAAAATTCGGAAGGAAGCAAGCCAGAAATAGCGCATCGAACGTTTCTGTGGATGCTGCATTCCTTCAAACCACTGTCTACAGAGGCACTCATTGAATTTGTTCGTCGAAATCCTGAGAACGGATGTATCGAGCATGAAGACCTAGATATTAACATTGTCCTCGATGCATGCGACAATCTTTTGGTCGTTGAATGGGAATTAGTCCACTTTGGAATCCCTGAGTTTTGTCGTTTTATGCATTTGTCTGTTCAAGAGTACCTCGAGGAACACTATGAAGACTCGAGCCAGCTACTACTGTGAAGAACCTCTGCTCACACAAAGCTAGCAACTGTCACCCTCACTTGCCTGACTGATATTGACAAAGTTGAAGTGAAAGACATTTTCGAGGAGGAGCTGTCAACACAGTACGCGGCATATTACTGGCCTCGGCATGTGAAGAAATCATTTAATTTTGCGAACAATGAGTACTTGAAATCTATGATCACTAAGGCCTTCAGCAAGGAGTGCTTTGGGGCGCTTTTGAAATGGCTTCGCATATATTGTAGCAAAGATACACCGCAGTCGAAGAAAACCGGTATTTCTCAAAGGTTGCATTACACGTCGAGGCTGGAATTCGACTTTGTCGTGGACAGGTTGTTGGAGGAAGGCCCGCTTTCTGTCCAAGATGTCAAGGATGCTATCTTCACTGCTGCAATTCATTGCAATCTCATGGTACTGCAAAAGCTAATCAGTGCTTCGCCGCCGCTAATTGTTCATGAAGTGTGCGATATTTTGGAAGAGACTAAAGGGCCTCTGTCGGAATTGATGCCTATCTTGAGAATTCTCGGGGTTCTAAGTCCTCAGCTCGAAACTGAGACTGGGAGTATAAGAGATGAGGATAGTGAGCTTTTGTTCCTCGTGTCTGCGGCGGCAAACTGGGAAATTGGGCAGAAATTGACTAAGATTCTGCTTGTTAGCTATGGGCCTGGTCAATATGAGCCTTTGAAGACTGCAGTGGAAAGCTCGTACACTGGGTGTCAAATGATTGAGTACTTTGATTCCGCCATGGAGAATGTTTGAAGAGGAGAAATCTCACTGATATTAGCGTTATAATGCTCTTTTACTTGTTATGAAAGCCCACAAACATTTGAATATATTTAGATCCTTCTTTATTTTCAAGCAACAAATGGCCTTGTCTAGACAACAACTAACCTAAGATCCGATTACCTACCTATGTACCGTTTTTTTCCATACCAGCTCTTGGCATTCCCTTCCGTATTAGTGCTCACCCTTTCGCTGCTTTTGCTCCCTGAGTAGAACTCAGCACGTGTTTGAGCATTATAAGCTCCCCGATACCACAATTTCTCGTTCAAAACGCGAAACTTACGAGAAACTTCAGTTCAAACCCCGAATACTCAACAAAGTACTCTCCGCTGCAATTTTATCAGCAAAACTACTAATCATTCCAAGCTTGACGCCTCTTCTATCAAAGATGAATCCCCTGCCTCCCCCGCCTTGCTCAGTATCAACCAACAGGTTCTGATGATGATACCGTCAGAGTTATTCAAGCGTTCCTAGATTTTCTCCCCCGTGCAGGAAGAGTCTCCATGGAACGAGACATCTTGCACATGACGGATTCTCAGCTTAATCAACATATGGAATCTCTAGTGCACCATGTTCTCCTCCCAATGAGGGCCCGTAAAACTCCAGCCTCCACACCTCTATCTCCATGGCCAGGGATGCAACGTGAGGTCGAGAATCAGTACAGCAAAATGACAGTCACAGCTAAGAGGCTGAAAGGCCTCAAGATTGTCTTTTACGCGACAACAATCGGTGCGCTATCACTCTTGCCCCAGACGAACAGAAGATGCCCCCTAGCTTTCAAGGAGATACATGTGACACTCAATATGCCTATATTTTACTATTTTCGCTCTCAGCATTCACTAGTTATACAAAGGCTCGAGAAAGGTCGGAAGTCTGGACATCAATCAGATGGTGCTTTCCAATTCTCGATGATCTCGCAGTACTCTTCACGCATGATGACATAAACGACCATCGGAATCTGATCACTATGGCTAAAGAGGTTCATGATCAATTCGGCGAGTTTAAATTCTCTTTAGTAGCCACTGGCCTCCAGGACCAATATACCCCACATCTCTGGCAACCACGAGTCCTTACACGTGTACGAAGAATTAATAATGTGCAGTTCAGTGCACATGGCACCAGCTTCGACTTGCCATCTAGGGAACTAATCGAAATTCATCACATTGTGGCTCAAATTCTCCACGCATCCGGCAGAGCTCAATGGATTGAACGTGTTCTAGAGGATCTTGAGGACACATGTGTCCTGGCGCACGATGGATCCACGAATGTCGCCGATATACTGTGGGGGACCGACTTGGCACTCATGAGTGAGTTGATTTCATGCTGATATTGATACGGACCTGGGTATAACTTTTTATCGTAGGCATTCCAGAATCATAGTTTATTAGCCGCCCTCGGACACCTAATGAAGCATATTTTGACCTCAATTTTCTAGGTATGAACTCCACTAATTACATGTATTCCCAGAAGACTTAACTCGATCCAATACAATGCTCATTTCTTTATAGATGGCGTCAGGCTGGTAAATAGGAATAACCAGATAGGTGGGAAGTCAAGGTATTACAGCCTCTGAGCTTCTTCAATCACCTTCTTTATAGGCTCCCGGCTCAACGTGCGGTCCAACCAACCCTTCAAACCCTTCACAAAGGGACATTTATTAACATCATATCCCTTTTATTCCTATATTAATTTGGTGACCGTAATCTGCCAACTGGCCCAAGCTAAATCGCAACGAAACCTATCTCCCACCAATCACGGGCCCCCCCTCCTCGGTTTCCTGTCTACTCGAGAAATTCATTTACAACCCCGAGACACGGTTAATCTCGTTCATATAACGCTGCACCACACTGGGCACCCACTTAGGATGTAACTTTTTAAACCAGCACGCCTGGCCATAGTATAGACCTTGGCCGGAAGCTTGGAATAACAGCCACTAACGCGCCAGTTGGGCTTTAGAGCCAGGCTCAAAACTTATTTTGCGAGAGACATCGTACCGTTCCATCAAGTACTTCATGATAACACCAGATTCTCGGAACGTGAGGTCAATGTTTGGGTCGGGTGTCTTGTAGACGGCAAATAGTGTCTGACAAACCCCATCGCAGTACAAGTACCCCGAGAGGAAACTTAGCGAGTCCATTGACTGATAATACCCCTACATTCCGCATATCCCACTTGCCATCGGGGTCTACAATGTTTCCTATCCTTATAGGCTGGTATGAAAGCTCTAATCCTTACTCTAGTGAAGAGATATAGTTAAAGAGCCAGTAAAATAATGTGTCGCTCGCTTTAGCGGGCGTAACTAGCTAGTCGCCGATAACTAAGAACGGGGTTCGAGTTCTTACTGCAGTAAAACAAAGAGTTGAAGTTTACTACAGTAAGCGAGGAGTTGGTGAGTTTCAACGAACCGATACTACTCAGCACCGTAGAAAATCCAACAAGTGTAGTGGATGCTACGATACTGAATGCTGCGGTTGTTGTGAAGTCTCCTTTTCATTGATGAGAGAACTAGCTACTTATATAGTATATAGGCGCTCCTCTATCCTAGACGAATGTAAACATTCGTCCGAGACAGAAGAGACGGTGAAGACGGGACATTACTGTCGCGAATGCACATCGCTCAAGGGTGTCGTTTGCGATGAATGCATATCGTTCAAGGATGCCGTGATATACTAATCTAGTTCCAGAGTCACTATCTTAGCAGAAACTTTTCGGCCGAAATACTTTCCGTATGTTGATGGCCTTGTTTCTCGGCTGTCGCAACATAATGACTTTAAGTAAACCCGTTATAAAACGAGGATAATCTATCTACCATAATGGTGAGACTATTCTATAAAAATCTTTCTTGGTAAAGCTATGATTTTGAGACTTTATGTTTTTAATAGTTCCTTCTGCTATTGATAACCTTCCGATTGTACACAGTACTACACAGGTACATATTTAATGCGTACTGCATACTCGTTTTTATATCACGGGATTGTACCAATCAGATGAACTGAACGATAGCGGATTTGCCACTGCAGAGTTTTGACGGGGAAAATATATCATTATTGAATTGAACTGTACTTAGAATCGTAGACAAAATCTAAAAAAATCCTTGGAACTTATTGCTGTCGAATAGTCCAATGAAATCATCATCTAAGACCTTTAAATTCAGCTCAACTTCAGTCATCAAAAGTATAGTGCACACTTGTCATTGTTCGGCAAATACCGAAATCGCCGAACATCCTCGGCTCCAAATCCACTCACACATGAGACTTTTCCTCTCCCCACACCATCATCATCTTACCAAAGTCTCTAAATCAGACCACTCTCCTCACCGATGCAAATTTACTGAACCCAATCATGGCGTCGGTCTCGCCCCCTAAACCTTGGGAAAGAGCAGGCACTGCTGGTGGTAAGATAAACCCTTAAAGCGGTGTGACTCCGCTTTGCCATCGCAACTCCACCTCTAGATACTTAGGTAACTAACGACCTTCAAGGTAACACAGCATCTCCATCTCCTACTGCTGGTCCTGTCGCTTCGACCGCTATGACTGCAAGCTCGCCTTCTGTGGGCACCTCCGCTCCTGAACTACCCTCCCGCCCTAGCACACTCAACTCTGTCACATCTACCACCACTGGCTACTCTCCCTATGGCAACTCGCGCTTTGGAGCTGGAATGGGTGGAATAGGAGGGATGGGTGGCTATGGCGGTTACTCTTCACCCTACTCCCGCTTCGGATCCATGGGATCGATGTACGGTGGCTATGGAGGCATGGGCGGGATGGGAGGCATGTATGGTGGCATGGGAGGCATGTACGGAGGCATGCCTGGGCAAGACCCGAACGACCCAAATAGCTTGACAAACTCTTTCAGCCAAAGCACACAGGCTACCTTCCAGATGATCGAAAGCATTGTTGGCGCGTTCGGGGGCTTTGCCCAGATGCTGGAAAGCACGTACATGGCCACCCACAGCTCATTCTTTGGTAGGTTACCCTGTCTCTATATCTTGAATGCATTCGCTAACCCACTTGAAGCAATGATTTCGGTTGCTGAGCAATTCGGGAACTTGCGCAATACTCTCGGCTCAGCTCTAGGGATCTTCACACTTATTCGATGGTTCCGCACACTGATTGCAAAACTCACAGGTCGCCCTCCTCCAGCAGATGCGACTGCTCTGACTCCGGCTGCTTTTGCGGCTTTCATGGGTGGGCGTTCGGCGCCCGTCACTCTCCCCGACGGCTCACCGGCTCCTGCTAAGCCCTCGAAGAAGCCGTTCTTCATGTTTCTAATTGCTGTTTTCGGTCTTCCCTACTTGATGACCAAGCTGATTAGGGCTATGGCCCGGTCACAGGAGGCAGAGGCACGCCGTCGCCAGCAACTTGTCGGTCCCGGTGGAGAGCCACAGGGTGCATCGCTTGATCCGTCCAAACTGGACTTTTGCCGTGTGATGTATGACTACACCCCTGAGAACCAGGATGCCAACGGCATAGATCTGGCCGTTAAGAAGGGCGATGTCGTGGCTGTCCTCAGTAAGTCTGACCCCATGGGAAATGCCTCAGAGTGGTGGCGGTGCCGTGCTCGTGACGGACGAGTCGGTTATCTACCTGGCCCATACCTGGAGACCATCCAGCGACGACCTGCTCAGAAAGCCATCACTGGCGATGAGTCAGTTAGTCTCACCAGCACAACGAATGATGCAACAGATGCCCGCACGAAGCGCCTATCTGCGCTCTCGAAGCCTGACCAACCACCAGAGATAAATGGCAAGTTGAGCGACATCTCGCCGGAGAGCTTTCAAAAGAGCAATTTTTATTCTTGAAAACAACATAGATACTAACCGGATGGGTTTTCTTGTTTCTATGATCACTCATGGCTCTGATTTTTGATTATATGTATCACGCCTAAAAGATTCTTGTGACCACTCCATTCTTATATTTCTTTCTGGCGGTGGATTTGGATCTATATCTGATCCTACCGTCTCTTTGACATTCGAGCAGCTGTGAATACTCCACTCCAGTATCTGTCGATCCCGTTTTTCTTATCTTTTCTCTTCTCTGCTGTCTTTGGTTTGGGACTGGTTTTAGCGATGTTATCTACGTTTATGTATCTTATTCTGGCGCCATGCATCTGCACGGGATTGTGTCAATGTTCTCCAACTTGAGAACCGATTTTTGTTCATTTCAAGCGTATATTTAACTGTCTTAGATGGAAATTCCATGCGGGTTTTTTTTGACTCTGATATGGTCAAAAGCTATTCTGTCCACTCTTCAAGTTTCAAAAGATTATCAAGGGAAGCCAAAGATACGAATGAACTGGAACATAAGCCGAAGATTACGTACATACTTGCTCGAGAAAGGTAGCTACAAGGAAATATCAACTGCACCGCTGTCCCAAGAACATAAGGACTATTCCTCTTTAGGAAATCATAAAATGATAAGTTCTTTGTCTAATATGGGACTATGCAGCATAATGATGGTGTCGCGTAATCTCATCGCATGACTACAGAAGGAATACCAGACATCTGGTACATAAGCCAAGCTGTTTAGAAGCTATGAAACCAGCAACAGAAAAGGGGGAGGTGATTTCCTGGTGGCGCGTAAGTACTGCGACATGAAATGATTCGCTGTTTTGTAAGCCATCTTGTGATAAGATCTATATTGCCCAAGACGGGTCAACTTGTTGCATCAGTCTCACTAATTTTTTGTCACGGGCAGCCTTCTATGATTCTTGAGTCGTACCTCTCTAGCGAAATATGCCGCTGACCCTCATATTTCAGAGCAAATGCAGCAGGAGACTGTTGTCGAGTCATATCTCGGGAGTGTTGATTGAAATCAAAGCCCCTGGGAAAAGCTGGTGACATATCGATCACTGGAAGACATGGCCAGCAGCCGTCGGCAGATCTCGCTGCGAAAGTAGTTATTTGCAAAATCTGAATTGATGCGGCTGCCCATATTCGTAGCTACAGGGAATTCTATGGCTGCTGGGCAGGTGTTTTGGCGCGGTACACGCATCGTAGTGGTCAAGTGTGACAAATGTGAGTTTGTCACTTTCCCACTTTCACTTCGCGCACGTTCTACTTTAATCCCACTTGACCTTTCAATTTTCATGGCTGGTAGTGTGGACTTGACGGGGCAACATCTTCGTGTTCAGCTAAATCATATTATGTAGTCGAGACCCCTTCTGAGCCGGGGCTCGGTCTGGACATTTCTTGAGAAATCCATGAATACCATCCTGCATGTGATGCAATGCAATGCAGACAGATTAGTTCCAAGGTTCATATTGTCAGCACGTTCTGGTACTCATAGACGATGGTTGTACAACGTGATTGTGGGAATATCGCCTTTATGTAGGCTAGCTGCTAGCAGAAGATAGAAACAATTTGTTGTCGATAATAGTTTCTGTGTGATGTTGATGGCTGACGGGGTAGTTGAAGAAGGATAGAAGCTAGCTGCGAGTTATGCCTTGATCATAAGAGTGAGAGTGGATTACTTATGTCGTCAAGATCTGATACTGATTAAGCTTCTTTAGGTAATTGCCAAGACTGCTCTAACCTCCAAGGGAAAATGTCTACTACTATAATGATGTCACGTCAAAGTGATCTTCAAATTAAAAATAGACGAACCATTCAGATGGTCAAAATATAAGGGAATCCCAACCGTAGTGGACCTTTCAACCGTCCCTGTCCACGGCTCCTTTGGGTTTGGTGTTTGAGGTTTCGCTTCCCCTGGAGGCCGTATTACCACATCTTTGGGCCCTCCTCAGCCGCAAAAAGTCAGCCTTCATAGTTATGGCTTTGAATTCTTCCAACAGCCAAAAGCTGAAATACATTATGTGACCTATCTAGATTCTCATGTGAGGACCCAAATCCTTCGCTTGAAGATGAAAGGTTTCAAGTTTCTCATCCTTCGCAAGGGAGGCTCCGATGTACAACTCAAAGATCTCCAGGTGCCTGAGAGAATAACTCGGGAGTAACTTCAGGGTATGCCGCAACTATTGAAATTAAACGGAGTTCACTACGGAGTACGTGGACAGCATATAATTGACACAGTGGGTCAAGCCCACGATATAATTGATCAACGAACCACGTTTCACCTCTTTCTTGACACTCCACTTCTCAGGGAGGCGCAGGGGTCTATCTTAATTTCCCCACTTGACTGGATATTCAATGACATAAGGCGGTTTAGGGAGGAGGGCGGTGATCCACTTGGTTTTCCAATACTCGCTACTTCAACTCTCTTCCATTCTTTTTCCTTTGCGTAATCTTGTTATTATTCTCACAGCTATGCATGTGCAAGGAAGATGGTCAATATGTACCTGTCTTCTTCTATTAGCACAGATCTTTCAAGTCCATGCGATCAATCTGAACATTGACGATCAGCGTAAGTTGGAACGCAGTCAATTGATAGGTTTTTGGTCGCCAGACTTGCTAATATCTGTCTGAATAGAATCTTTCAAAGATGCCGCTAGCGACGCTACCTACGGGATGATGAAGTGGTATAGTGGTAATGAAACCGGGGCTATTCCCGGTGCATTCCCATCGAAATGGTGGGAAGGAGCTGCTCTTTTCTTGGCGCTGTTGAACTACTGGCATTTCACCGGCGATGACACATACAATGACGAGCTGAAGGTTGGACTCCAATGGCAGTCTGGTACTGAGGGAGATTATATGCCAAGTAACTACAGTAGTTACCTTGTAAGCGACCATATTGGCTTAGAACCGGACTTCGAGCTCAAACTGACTCCGATGAAAAGGGAAATGACGACCAGATGTTCTGGGGTCTAGCAGCGATGACAGCCGCCGAGCTCAAACTACCCAACATGCCAACCGGCTTCTCCTGGCTCTCTCTCGCACAAGGCGTCTTCAACACCCAGAAGGATCGTTGGGAAACGAGCATGTGCGACGGCGGACTGCGCTGGCAGCTCTATGTCTACCAAGGGAGTGGATATTACTTGAAAAATGCCGTGTCCAACGGTGGCTTTTTCCAACTAGCCGCTCGTCTGGCCCGGTATACTAATGATGATCAATATCTCAAATGGGCACGCAAGGCCTGGGACTGGTCATGCTCTGTGCCACTAGTAAATAACAAGACGTGGGAAGTGTCCGATTCGACAAATGGCGAGAATCAATGCAATAATGGCGACCATACGCAGTGGACCTATAATTATGGCATTTACATGATGGGCGCTGCTTATATGTATAGCCATGTATGTCTTCCCCGCATGACAATGCCCTGAAGATTGGGGGTTTCGGATGAATGCTGACTTCTTCCCATCAGACAAACGAGTCCAGTTGGCTTGATGCTGTGAATGGCCTGCTAAACACGACACTCGATAAATTTTTCGACAACAAAATTATGTCAGAAGTAACCTGCGAACCGAGTGAAAAGTGCAACAGCAACGAAATCTTATTCAAAGGTCTTGAATCCTCCTGGCTCGCATTTACGGCTCTACTGATTCCATCGACCTCTGCCCGCATCCTCCCATATCTCCAATCTTCTGCAGCAGGTGCCGCCGCATCCTGCACAGGTAACAATAACAATACCTGTGGAGTTCGGTGGTTGCAGTCAAAATGGGATGGATGGACCGGTATGGAAGAACAGATCAGTGCGAGCAATCTATTCAGTGCGAATATGCTGCGTTGGGTGAATGATTCCAACTACAGCCCCGTTACTGCCTCCACTGGTGGAAATAGTAGCGGTGATGTTAATGCTGGGATGGGCGATACCCAAGACACTGTTAAGCCTATGACGACTGGACAAAAAGCTGGTGGTGGGATTTTGACAGTGATCTTCTTCTTTGCTTCTGTTGGAATGGGCTCTTTCTTGATAATGGGGGGTTAGCATTGCACAATCTATGTCCTGAGTGCTTTAGCGTTCTTTTAAACCATTTTTCAATAGATATTGTACATATAATAGCTGTGCCTAAATCTATACAGTCATCAACATACTGGCATTCTTATACCAGGACAGAAGTGGATTCTCCCCATTGCGAGTCTCCGTATCCTCAATATAAGCCCAGCGATCCACAAAGTCCTCATGACTGGAGACTTGGGTCAGCTTTCCAGTAACAGCACGGTAAACATCTTCCGTGACGTGGAAGTCTGTGGGGAAGAAGATATCAAAGTAGCCTTGGTGAACCTGTAAGAGATGAATTAGCTGAGTCCATAAGTTTGACGCGGAGTGAAAACCAAACTTACAAATGGAGTGGTCACTGGCACCGTGGTCCGTTTGTACCGAGTCTGTACTACTGGCGCATTCAATCCAGGAACGGCGTCTGGCAAAGAGCTGAAATCACTAGCCACAAGACGGTGTGCAGGGAAATACTGATTCAGCACATCGAAGAACTGCATCAGGCGCGTGGGAATATATTCGGGCTGAGAATAATTCTTCCCAAAAGGTGGCACGGAGCGTAGGCCGCGCAGGACCCGCGGGCCAAGTGGGCTAGGGAATGAACGTCTAGCCGCGGCCTGGCGCACACGCAAGAACCGGGCAGCGACAGGATCTAATTGTCTATTGAAGAACTCGTGGAATTCGCCATCGGAGTCGATTAAGACTCCGCCTTGTTGGGGAAGTTCGGTGCGAGAATCGTAGCGGATGGAGTCATGGGCAAAGTTGTCGAAAACTTCGAGAGCCAAGAAGAAACACGGTGAGTGAACGTAGGTATCCCAGTCGAAAATTGACTTGTTCACAATCTCAATACGATCTCGGTGACCGGCGGCATTGAGGGCGTCGAGCATATTCTTGTATTGAATATTAGCTAGCGCAGGCGAGATTTCAATGATCTTGTATTTAGTGCGTTGGTACACTTCGTAGTCTGTATCACGAATGAAATCCAGAATATTCAACATCATTGTACCATTACCAGCGCCCATCTCATAGATAATTAGGTCGTGGTAGGGATAGAGCGTGAGCTTATAATTTGATACGAGATACCGCGCAATAGTCTCGCCGTAGTACGGCCGAAACAGTTCTGTCGGTGTGTGCCAAAGCTGCCTTGCAATATCGGGCTTGAGCTCATCAAGCTTATCTTCGAATTCCGTATACCGCTGTCCAAGCAGTCGATGAAAGGTCGGCCCATCTTCGATATTATTGAAGTCGAATGGCTCGCCAGGACTGAAAATAGTCGCGTGCTTCGAGAAGTAGCCATAATGCGGGTTATATAAACTGTCTATAGGGCTGATTGTTAGATCGTGCTCGCTTTATAGGCCCAGGCTGTGGCTCAGAACTCACCGTCAATAAATTCGCGCGTCAACATCTTCACTTGCCGCGGTCGCTCTCGCCGAGTTCGCAGGTCCTTGGCCGTCACAGTCGGATATGACCAGTACTCCTTATCGATGTTTTTAGGGTTGTCTCCCCGTTTCGTCCAGAGCATGCCACCATCCTGTGACTTGCGCTTGGTGGCATTGCGTCGCGTGAGGAATGATCGGGTCTGTCGGGAGAAAGAGGACGGGGGTATCGCAGAGATTGACACGCTGGATGACGGAAAATATGCCGGAAGAGCTGGTTGAGCACAAGAGAGTCCATGATGTAGGAGCTTGAAGCTAGAAGACCTTCAGCGTTGCACATTTCGGTGATATATGGCGGCCCCAGGCATTAAAATCACGTGCCCAAGGCGGATCTGATTACAGCTTCATTCTTAATTCTTGTCCGATTCGGTTTTGGTATTATGGCTTGAGGCCCTTCTATCATTAACTTCATTATTAACTTTATCAGATTGTTTTAAAAGTATCATCTCATTTGGCTTGTTTCAATTCCCTTTATTCCCAAATCGAGGGAAAGCTTGATGTGAGCCGAGCATTTTCAATTCGACAGAAAAACAAACAGAGAAAATTACAAAGAGCCGCGATAGCTAGTCAGCGATGCCGGATCATTTCGCTCTGTATATTGGCACGGCATTTGCCGCTGGTGTCTGCCTAGCGCTACTATATAAAGAGACCCTAGACTCACGGCGTGACGAGAAACCAACAGAAACAAGCACGACATCAGATGAGCTGCTTCCTCGATCAGGGCCCCCAGCCATTGTCAATGGCATTGAGGGATGCATAGGAAATACACCACTATTTCGTATCAAATCCTTATCGGATGAAACAGGATGTGAGATCCTAGCCAAGGCAGAGGTATGCATCTCGAATGTAGGATTTCAGAATATAGGCATCTAATTTAAGGGTATAGTTTCTCAATGGCGCCGGTCAGAGCTCCAAGGACCGTGTGGCACTTAGTATGATTGAGATGGTATGTCTCTGCATGTACAAAAACAGTTGAATACCGTTAACTCCAAGGCAGGCCGAAGAAATGGACATATTGAAGCCGTATTCAGGCGACACTATCTACGAAGGGACATCAGGCTCGACCGGTATCTCACTTGCAACTCTTGCACGAGCAAAAGGATACCTCGCACATATGTGAGATCATCTCCGGTTCAAACTAAAGCATCCAACTGAACCTGTCTACAGCTGCATGCCATCAGACCAAGCAATTGAGAAATCCAATCTACTCCTCAAGCTAGGCGCAATAGTAGACCGTGTGCCTCCGGCACCAATCGTCGAAAAGAACAACTTTGTGAACCGCGCGCGATCACTCGCAAAGGCACACACCGAATCAGCAGACCCCACCACGGACGAGGGAGAGCTTGCAGAGGATGCGAAACAAGGCCGCGGCTTTTTTGCAGATCAATTCGAGAATGGAGCTAATTGGCGCGCTCATTATCGCGGCAGCGGACCGGAAATTTACGCCCAGTGTAACGGGAAGTTAGATGCGTTCGTCGCAGGCGCAGGAACTGGTGGGACTATCTCTGGCGTTGCGCGGTTCTTGAAGCCTCTGCTTCCTAATATGACTGTTGTACTTGCTGACCCGCAAGGAAGCGGATTGTATAACCGTGTCCGTTATGGTGTGATGTTTGATCCGAAAGAGCGGGAGGGGACTCGCCGACGACGTCAGGTTGATACTATAGTCGAAGGCATTGGAATTAACCGTGTGACGGCGAATTTCGAGGCTGGAAAGGAACTTGTCGATGATGCAGTGCGTGTGACAGACGCGCAGGCTTTGGCGATGGCTAGATGGCTTGTAGAGAAGGATGGTATATTCATTGGTAGTAGCAGCGCAGTCAACTGTGAGTTTCGTCCCTTCCTACCTTTTTCATCATTGAAACTGATGAAAGAACTGACATTATTGCTAGGCTTTGCGGCGGTTAAGACGGCTCAGAAGCTCGGCCCTGGTCATAGAATCGTGACTGTGCTAGGTGATTCTGGAGCGCGACATCTGTCACGATTCTGGGCCAAAGCTGGTGATGTTGGTGGCGCAGTTGATACAAAGCTTACGGATATCTTGAATGCGAAGGATGAAGATTTCCAGTAGATAAAGGCATATGATAGTATTATTGAGACATGTTAGTATTAGTCTTCATGCTCTATGACACTAGACGAGCTTATTTCATATTGATTGGGACAGGATGTTCTCACAAGGTCATCTGTATACCAGATCACTTTTTTGATGAGGAAATCCAATTGAAACGTCTCGCAGGTAAAGATAAGCTTGGTGTCTCTCGGCAGTTGAGAATTGGACTCTCGAAGTGGATTCCGGATACCTGAGATGGTGTCTGGGATGGTGTCTGAGATGGTGTCATAATCAGATGCTTCAATCCGGATTCCTCGGGTTCAGTCTGTTTAGGGCTGGATAGTTCGATGGCTATATTATCCTTATCCTCATCACCCTCATCATCATTTTCGCTCTCATGCTCGACATGTTTGTATGAAGATTTAGGTGAAATGACTCTGTTTTCCCCTGCCGTGTACTTGCTATTCCAAACCTCCTCTCCTACCCACAAACGTAACAATTCATATTCAATCTCAGCGCGAGAACGAATTGGCAACTTGTCTCGTATTGTGTTCCAAGATAAACCCGATTGATCTTTAATCCAATCCAAAGTCTCCAGCTCTTTATGAGACCATGGGGCGGATAACCGGGGCGGTCTTGCACGTCGCCCGTCCCAGTGAACAGTGAACCAAGCAGATACTTGGCATTTCCTTTTGTAATATGGAAGAACTTTATGGATTTCCCTCATATTTCTCCCTTGTATGAAGCGCATACGGATGATCATTTTTGATTCGTCGGGTGTTAGGCCGCGATATGATTTGGTGGGCGTTTCTTCCGTTGACGGGGATGTTGGTGTTGTCTTGTGCACGGGCTGCAAGATAACGTGGCTGTGGGATTCGGCCTTTGCTTCTGCATCTGCATCTCCTCCTTTTGCTTCTGCATCTGCATCTGGCTTTGCATGTGAATCGTATTGTAATGGCGAAGCGGCTACAAAAGCCGCTACGTCTCCCTGCACATCGCTTGCTTCCGAGTGGTTATTTCGACCACCATCTTTAGTTCCCGTAGCCGATTGGCTTGGGGGAAGCTTTGCATATTTACGACTAATCGGTGTCGTAGGCTTATGATCCGATGGATGCCATCGCCTCCCACGGATATTCCATGCCTTTAATGGCGAAGACGTTACTTGGGCTTCCTGTAACGGGTCGTCCGATTCGTCACCGTCCGACGTTTCTCGAAATTTCCAATCTTGTGTTACAGGACTGGAATGATACTTGCGTTTCGCCCGGGGCCGGGATTTGCTCGGCGTCGCTTGGGGCTTTTCCTCGATTCGCGGGCGGCCTCGTCGAGGCACAGCCCAAAGAGAGCCAGACCCTGGTGGAGAAACTTCCTTGTTCAGGATTGGCAACCTGGATGCCACATGGTAATTCCGTTCCACTGGCGTCGAGAAGATCTGGGGCAAGTCAGGAGCTTGCCACAGAGGGTCCGTGGGAATGGAGGCTAATTCAACTGATTTTTGGAGATATGTAGCTTTGAGGTATTTGGAATCTGGAGAATCAGATTCAGAATCAGAAGGCACCCAGTAAACTTTGGGCTTGGCCTCGTCATCTCCATTGCCTTCTTTATCGCCTGCAGAAGCTAGTAACTTATCACCAGCACCGGGACCCGTAGCTTCGTTCTCCTTCGCTTCAAATTCCTCTAATGGCCTTTCTGCATCCTCCTCTGCCTCGGAGTCTGTATCTTCCTTGTTCCCAGTATCGACTTCTTCACGCATGCCCAGTAGATGACCATTGTTGACCACGATTTTCCCACTTTGTAGATCGATCTCGTCGCCTACGTCTGTGAAGTCCTGGCCGTATTTCGAAAAGATGCCTTCAAAGATAGATTTCAGGCGCATGTCGTTGTTGGCTCGTGCAGCTTGAAGATCCCAGTCTCCCGATATAGGCGCATCCTCTTCAACATCTAAAGTCCCCGCAAGACGCGGTCGCTTCATCGGTCGTTCCATAGTGTTGCCATCCACCGCGGGAGAAGCGATGGACTAACGTAGGATTGAAAAGCAAAAGAGTTTATCAATGCAGCATGATATAGATAAGAATCTGTAATTTCAGCTAGCTTCAAAAGAAATATCAGAGAGAGAAATGCGAAGTGTGAAAGGTCTGAGTTGTGGTGCAGCGAAGGGAGGTAAAATTGTGAAATAAATATGACGTTCCCGGAGCTCAAGCTCCTCCCCGAACTTCAACCTCCCCACATTCACATCCCCCAGAATGATCTGATAACCACGTCATGTATTGCCAGAAGTGTCGGACACCGCTAAAGTTGGACGGCTCTATTGAGTCGCTCAACCCAGCTGCATTTGAGCTACTTGCCAGTAAGCATTACCCGTCACTCGTTGATTATGATTACTAACTTCAACAAGACTCTACAGGCAAGGCGCTCTCAGAACATATAGCTACTTCCACCACAGCTCGCACCTCCTACCCTTCAGAACGACATGAATTCTACGATCGCACTTCTAAAAATGCCTCTCAAGCAGTTTATAGGAGATCCATCCCCGCGCCACGGTCGGGCACCCAAGCTCACCCACCCGGTCTACCACGAGGCGATAGCGGAAACATGTCTTTTGTGGTACTTACAGAGTCACAGTTTGTGCCTCCAGTAGAAACCCGTCTACCATCACGACCCAAGCGCAAAGGCTCCCAGAGTCAGGACCATAGCCGGGAAGATGGGACCTTACCCAACCAGGTTGAGAGAGCGAGCCGTATCTTTGAGATCGTCTCATCACGCTCAGATGTCGACCATCCCATCTGTGTCGAGTGTACAGAGATGGTAGTTGAAGGGTTACAGAAGCGTCTAGCTAGCTCCATCAAAGAGCGCGATGCATACATCTCGTTTCTGCGGACCTTGACTGCATCGGTTCCATCCGCGGAAGAAATAGAGTCAGCAGAGAAATCATTGCAAGAGAGCCTAGAGTCCGAGCAGGCGAAACTTGCGGAGCTCGAGGCTCTGGAACAAGAAAGGGCTACTCTGGATGAAGAGATCGGAACGCTTGAAGAAGAGTCGCGGCAACTCGATGTGCAAGAAGAGGCCTACTGGCGGACCCGCAACAGCTTTTCTTTGACATTGGCAGAGTTCCAAACGGAGCGGGACGCCTTGAACATGCGTTATGACCACGATTCACAGCAACTGGAGCGCTTGCAACGTACAAACGTTTACAATGATGCGTTTTGCATCGGGCATGATGGGTACTTTGGGACGATCAATGGGCTGCGGTTGGGTAGACTTGCTAATCAATCTGTTGAATGGCCAGAGATCAACGCAGCTTGGGGCCAAACATGTCTGCTCCTTGCAACGATTGCAGAACGTCTGGGCTTTCAGTTCCAGGGGTATCGATTGAAGCCCATGGGTTCCACCTCGCGGATCGACAAGATCGAGTCCCCGGCGCATCCAAGCGGCACAGCTGCCACTGAACGCGTCGCGCCCAAGATCACTCAACTGGACCTCTTCTCGACCGGGGATCTCCCGCTCAATCTCCCCTGGATCCACCGCCGCTTTGATGCGGGTATGGTGGCGTTCCTAGAGTGTCTTCGCCAATTGGGCCAGTACGTCGAGTCCACACCAACGCCGGCCCCTTCACGCCGAGGCCCGACTGGTGCAACCACCCCAGGGCTACGACTGCCCTATGAAATTAAAAGGGATCGTATTGGGGATGCTAGCATCAAGCTCGGGTTTAACCAGAATGACGAAACGTGGACTCGAGCATGCAAGTACACCCTGACCTGCTGCAAGTTCCTACTAGCGCATGCGAGCAACGTCGCTAGTGCAGGCTCGAACAATTCGGCCGTTGCGGCAGCAGCCGTGGCAGCAGCTGAGCAGACCCGACAATCCGCCCCCAGTCCATCCAGTCCTACGATAAATAAAGCATGAAAGGAGATCAAAGGAGGGCTAGAACCTTCGAGTCAAAGTCAGACATACATTTATGCATCCTGATCCTCCTTTTTACCTCTTTCTCTTTATTGACTATTGAGTTTTTTTTTTTTTTTTTTTCCTTTGAGCTCTGCGGAATGACCAGTCTCTAGACTCTGGATCAAGGGCCAGAACCAACTAATCAGAATTTCACGTTTCGGATTCTATCGAGCTAGGGCTAGCTCGCGGGTCGCGGAAGCCGTCCGATTTCCCATCTAATCCGAGAATCCTTCCCGGGGAATTCTCCTATGTCTGGGAGGGCACTCCTGATCCATTCGATATCCTAGTACCTGCATGCGATCCGACCCGGTGAACGGTGGTCCGTGGGCCTCATAACCAAAGAAACGGTAGTCTTTTCCGTCCGAGTGTGTGCTTAAGGTGGACCCCTTGCTCCTTACTCCACGCGGGAAGTCGTTTTGTGCCATCGCATGGGCTGAGGGCTGAACCCATACCTGGGACCATTTACCCATTTACCCCTCCTCCCCTCCTCCCCTCCACCCCTCACCCCTGGTCTATGTAAGCTCGGGGATCAACAAAAGTACCAAATCATTGCGCCCCGCATTTTGGCAACCGAACGCTCTGATCAATACCTATCTGGGCTCTAGTCCCCGGAGAATTCACGCAGGAGGGACGGGTGCCCGATTCCCCACTTCTCTTTGGCCTCTCTTTGGCCTTCTGTGAACTCTCTTCGCCTCTCACATTTTCTCTCGTTTCTTCTTTTCTTCCCCTCCTTTTACTCCCCCCTCTTTCCCTTATCCGGACTATATATCAGACCCCGTTTAGTACCAGTTGATGGAACTGTTTCCATGCCCAACAAAGTACATGAGATTGAACCAGTCACTTTCTTCTATTTGACTTCAATCGGGGACAAGGATTACTCTTCCCCGGGGTCGATCAATGCAGTCATTGATGCCTTGTCACTTAACACACGGATCTCAAGTGTTCTAGGCGTTCGGATTTGGGCCAGTGGCCGTTTTGATGTACATTAGTTTAAGAGGAGTGGACTCCAGTGGATTCCAGTGAATTTCCAGGTTCTTCCTAGTATACGATATACGAGGCACACGCGAGTATTCCAGAATAGTAACAGATATCTTTTTTTTTCATTTTCCTACTTGTTTCTTTTTTTTTCTGTTTCATCTACAACAGGACTGTATAATTCTAGGAAGGTAAGTATGGTTGGTATAGATAGAACCACTGTTTCGGCAGGACAAAAGACTGGCAATAATCCTTTTAGTTCAAGTTATTTTTGTACAAGTAGTGGACATGATTAATCATAATTTAATTCTCAATCCATTTTTTTTTTTTTTTTTTTAAATGACTTTATCTCATGTCTCAACGGCGAGGCATGTTCCCAAACGGTCGGGATCCACCCTTGCGTCTAGACTTCAATAAAAATATTAGATGCTGCATAAACGACTATTATCAAATAAGAAACTAAGGACAGGATATTGTCCACGCTCCTGGCTTAATAGATTGTATCAATTAGTGTAGAACCCCAAATGAAACAAGAAAACAAAACAAAACAAAGGGCTGTCAGCTTTCGGGCCGTTCCTCGAGGACCCATTTTAAATTACAGTACAATACAGTATCATGGAGACAGTATTAGGAGAGATGAGATAATCGCTATTTAGGGATCTATACTCTATCTACTCCATAGGTTCGTATATCTGTTCTATGTACTCTAGCATTATACTCAACATCGCCCACATCTTATCAGGTTAGAACCAGGCACATAGTACCTACTTTCTAAATGACAAAATACCATCTACAATAGATGACAAAAGTACTAAGATTCTCAGCTCCACTTTTGCCGTTTTTTATGTATTTGACCTTTTTTATTATTTTTCGTCTTTTTTTCTTTCCCTCTTTTTTTCCACTTTTTTTTCCTTTCCATGAATTTAATTCATTAATTCCATACTACTTACTCCGTTTCTTCCCTAGGGCCTAGTCTAGTCATACATAGATCTTTTCTGACGATCATGACACGCTAGATGGAGTCCACGCCATGCAGTAGTCAAGACAGCTGATTTGCCCGGGGATGCAGGGGGTTGTGCGTCCGGCTGCGACGCGCCGCAAAGAGTAGTTTAGTTGAAAGATTCCGAGTTGCCTGGTGATCGCATTCTTCTGATATATACTTGCTTTCCCTTCATTATATTCTGCAATCTACTTTCACTTCCATGAATCCTTACCCAATGCCTCTCTCTCCCACTCCCTCCATACGTGGAGCTCCTGCTGGCCCTGTACCTGGAACTGCAGCTGGTGGCCCTGGACCTGGACCTGCCGACGGTTTCCGACCTCGTCGATCCGACGACTGGCATGAATATCGCGAAATCATCGAACAACTATATCGCAATGACCAGCTGAAACTGCGCGATGTTAAACGCATCATGGAACGAGAATACAAATTCTTTGCCTCGTATCACACCACTTTCTTTACTTCTCTGTTCTGCACTTTTCTATAAATCCAATCCAATAGCATCTTTCTATATGTTACCATTTCATCTTTGTCCAAACAACCCGCCTAACCTCTTTTTACAGAGAGAAACAGTACAAAGATCGTCTCGCCGCTTGGAATGTCCGGAAGAATATCAAGGCCAAGCAAGTTCAGCTTATGGTCCGCAAGCAAGAAAAGCGAGCCGCCCGTGGCAAGCAAACTGCCTTCCGCATGAATGGTCAGGAAGTCGACAAAAAGCGCATCGCCCGCTTCTCACGTCGCTATCACGATGCCTGGGAGAAGGACCGTGTGAAGAAGAAGGATGCGAAGCAATCAAGTCCTGAGCCTGGTAACTCAGCCCTAACCTCGACCTTTCAGAGAGTATATCTCTAAATTTTCTTCATAGCTACTCCCTCCGATATGACTTGCTATACGCCTGAGCGTGATGTTTCCACACCTATATCTCCGACAGAAGTGTCGCCGTCGCGAGAGGCGCCATACCCACTAACCTATGGTACTGATCCATTCTCGATGAAACGAGGTCATCTTGCTCACTTCCTTCACAGAGACTATTCCCGATTTCGTCATGGATGAAGACTCGCCATACCACATGTCCGCTTCTAACCAATCATCTCGTCCAACATACCACCGCTCAAATTCAGTAGCACATCCAGGACAGCATTCGCATTCTCATTCGCAACATCCTCAAGTTCAACAACATCCAATCCAAGTACATCAGCATCCGCATTCTCTTCAACACCAAGTACAGCACCCTGTGCATCATCAGCAGCATCCGCATCCGCATCAGCATCAGCACCCTAATTACCCCGTTTCAGTCTCAGCCGCTACAACCCCGGTTGCAACTCAGCTTCTACCCCCGGTTCCAATATTGAATCCTTCTCATCGCGTCGATGTTGATGCGCCTGGAGAGATAGTCACACATCCTGATGACTGGAACCGTCTCGATGCTTTCCAGGACCGTTTGCAACACTTGCAGTATACTCTCAACCAGAGTATGTCTAAGTGGGCAAGAGACCAGGATTCTAATCAGGAGATTAGTCACCATGAGGGACTTGGACTGTGAAATCATCGATTGGTGCATTCCACTTTTATTCTATCTTTTCTTCTTTTATTACTACTACTCCATCTCTTCACTTGACCCTTTGGGATTCTGTTCCGATCTGATCTACTCTGATCTCTTTTTTCCTCTTCCCTTCTCTGACAAATTCTCTTTCTCCTTTCTCGACTACATATTTTCATCTCATTTCCTTTTTTTTTTTTTTTTCCTGACTACGTTATGTATACGAGTTTTTGCGACCATGCCCTTATTTCCACAAAGGTTCATATTTCTCCTTTCTCGTTTGAAGCGTTCTTCCAAACATTATGAGTTTTCGTTCTCGTTTCGTTTTGCTTTGATTTTGTTCTTATTTCCAAGTACGCGCATCAAGAACGAGATAAAAGAATCTTTATACTCATAGCAAGGGCGTTCTTTTTTTCAAGTGTTGCTGCTCTTTTATATGCTGGGATCCAGGGCTGAGGTTGAGGGTATTATCGGTTTTGGGGTTGGATCATTGATAGCATCACTGACGTACACTGGTATCAGCAGAAGTTCTGATTTATACGGAAGATCTGAGATCCAAGATCTTAGATCCACAGGAAAAGCTGCGTAGAAGATTGATCTTAGTTTGCTGAAGAAAGTATTATCAAGAAAGTGGTAGCTAGGCAGTAACGGATTTGACCACTTTAAAAGCATACCTATTTATATACCCGATTTTCTATGCCAGTTCTTGGCGTTCTTCTTCCTTATTAGTGCTCACCCATCGCTGCTTTTGCTCCCTGATCTGACTGAGTATCAGGTGACACTCAGCGCACAATGAGTACTCAGTGAGCGGTCTGATTCGCTCACTGAACGAGCTAAGTAAGAACCTCAATAAAATGCAACACGTTAGTCCCGTCCCTTCCCACGTAGGTTTTTTATATTATCCCATCAATAAATGTCGGGCTTCACTAGAATGGTCATTCATCCTAAGAGCCACACTCCTGTTCAGGGGGTAATCTTACTGCGCATTTTATTTGATTGGTCTACCAAATCTTATCTCAGGGTATAAGCTACTAGGAAGTACTTCATTTAGCCCAGGCCTTAAACGAATTTATACCATGATTTCCAATCTTGCTTCGTGCTTGATCAGAACGAATATTCTTCATGATATAAGGGACCGCGAATGACAAGTTACCGGGGAAACATCTATGGATTGCGTTCCATTTGATTGACGCTTCGCTTTTCAAGACATCCTGTTATCTATTGGCGAAAAATCAATGAAATAGGAGGAGCGGAAGATATACATCACTATCCGCAAATTTCCCAGAACTAAGCCGAATAATATAAGCACCTTCCAGTGTTCCAACCTCGTAATTAGGTGGTAATGCCAGTAAATATGAACACTTTACTTGCTCCGCGGGCGAAAGCTGTTGAATACGTGCATTTGCGCCAGTGTCTGCCTGGAACTTCTTGTCTTTGAAGTAATTTGAGACCACACATTGGTGTCTATATCTGTCAAAGCAATCGTTTAGGAACGATTTAACGTGTTTTTGTGACTTATTTAAAGTTATCTTCTCCGATTATTTCTTGACGCGAGTCGATTGTAGACGACATCAGCCCGATCTTAGTTCCCGTTGCTTTGACTTCCCAAAAATTAGCTTAGTACCAGTAGCTCTCCATATATCAAACTTACCTGGGAGTGTCAGACTGGCGAATATTCCTTACCATCTTCTAAAGAATTCTTAATCGGATACTTCGTCCCTTATTAGGGGTTAAGGATTTGTCTTGCAACCCATTCTCGTCTACCAGGGGGAAAGAAGTCAAGACACGCAAGGAATTTAGACACAACATTCTCCTTCGCATCTTGCTTTGGAGTATATGTGTCCAAGCGGGCTTCGGCTAGGGCTATGCATCGTCCATTGGTTCTATCTCATCCCCCTCCAGATCAAGCAGGCTACTTGATTGTTCACGAAAAATAAATCCAGTAATGGCACGATTCGAGGATCTGGATGGTGAGTTTTTCGATCTCGGAAGCCGCGTTGTAGGATTTGATGAAGTCTTCTTCTTTCGGCCTTTGCCTTTCTTTGCGGCTTTCTTGACTTTCGACATTTTGTGGTGCGCTGAGGGGAATGAAGGAGGCAACGGTTATTTACGCATTACCTCACAATTATGTCAGTTGTACTAAGATCAAAGTTCTGGCTGATCAGGCCTTCAAGAGAGGTATTGGGCATATTGAAAAATTGATAGTAAAGGAGAAGTAATTAAATAATGACAAGCTGGGGATTTTGTTAAACAGGGCCATAATTAGACTTCAAGTAAAGAAAATATGGGTGCATAAGTAGACTTCACGTAAAGAAAATATCAACTAAAGCTCAGTAATCACTCTCGTCGTCGACATACTCGTGGTGGCGGACAAAAAGCTCCGCCTCCCTCCGCTCTTCTGTCTCTGGGCCGTCGCTGACATACTCGTAGAGGTAGGCAAGAAGTTCGGCCTCCATCCTCTCTGCTGGCTCTGGGCCAGCCAGGATTTCACCAATCATGTCAGTCCCATCTGGGAAGTCAAATTCCCAGATGGGCTCCGCAGTTCCCTTCAAGTTCTTTAGGAGAGTCTGTTGCCAGTGCCAACGGAGAAGGTCATTTGATACAGCGTTTGGATCTCCTCGGGTTCGGCAGACAAGAGGGAGAACACGGCCATCAATTCCATCGTCGTTATCCGTGAAGTCATAAATCTTATAACTATCGTCTGGGTTAATAGAAATGTCATTATTATCAAAGGCTGTGTGGAGATCGCTGCGCATACATAATCCATTTTGCACGGAATTGATATAGGCGCGATGAGCGCCACCAGACAAATTAGTGATATAGCGATTGAAATTATTTTCCCGCCAATAGCTACTGCGTGCAAGAGGAAAGATATGGGCAGCCTGGTATCGGGCCCAATTCTGCTTGGCAGGAGGACGATTGGCTGACGTATTGACCCGACCAGACAGAACACACATCTTGTCTCTTTTTCTAACGGCTGTGCAAAACGCTACTACATGGGGCGTGGCTCCAGTGTTGTTTCTTGATGGAATTCGTCGATCCCGCACCTCGTCGGTCAGCTTGATTGTTGAACCCTCTGCAGGAAAAATATCATAATCGCCGGCTACAATAAGTTGCCGAGTGGCAAGGACATGGGCTCCATCTTCACGTGCAACGATGGTGAGTTCAGCTGGTGTGTTGGAGGGAATGATAAACTTCATCATATCGATAAAGGCTGAGTGAGTGAGATTCCCATGCTGAGGCACTGAACCAAAGTCCTCTCTAGTAATGCCATTGAAGTACCGTATATCATGATCCATGATGAATGCTAATGACGAGTTTACCGTTGATTGATTAGGTATAACTCCACACACGGGGTTGCTCTTTCTTCGTCTCGGCCGACTGGTTCAAGAATGCGATAACCAGAGTTTTGAGGACCTGAAATTCACAATCAGCGAAGTCAGTCTTAGGACTGATTGTGGATGAATATCATTGGAATACCTAAGTAAGAGCAATGCACTCTCTCCGCCTTCTCGTTTACGGCGAGTTTTAGAAGCAATCGGGCAAAATGTATGGTATTGTAATTAGAAATATATTTGTCACCTACGATTCAAACAGTATATGGAAGATAGATGTACAAGAAGACCCTGAGATGTATCACGGTATGATTCTTTTCTTTAAAGAACCAAATCCAAATGACACTCGGTGAGATATTATTGAGAGGATCATTAAGATCGGATCAGTGCTTCGTATATCGATGACTCCAAATAGGAAAGTATCTCCTATATTTCTAGATAAACTGCTTGTCCCGTGAGACTACGTAGTTTCTGATGCTCGTACAGGTGATACTGGTAGTATCTTGACCACTTTTTACAAAATAATTGTAGCTGAGTCAATATAATCTCAAGTTTAAGCGCTTGATCAGCCACGTTGAAAAGGGCGGTGTCATAGAGAATCACAAGGACGTGCCAGAAACAGTGCGTAATGAATTATACAGGGAGGAGCAAGAAAAATTAGGGAGAGACAAACGTAAGGGTGGAAGCCATGTCACTGAGACTGGAGTACCGTATCCCCCTATCAACATCAACGTCCTACCTTCGGGTCCACTACCCATACGCTTGACATTTTGGCTTCCAGAGCGGAAGGGCACTTGCATGCGATACTTCCACTCGATATTCCCGGTCCTAGGGACTTGGCCGTCAAGGAATATGGTGAGTGGCAGGTCTCGAATGTCGTCAACGATAGCCTTAAAACTACATTTCGAGAAGTGTGTGATATAATGCTCGAGAATGGTCTTGATCTCGAGCAGGTGTATAGGGATCAAGATCCTGAATTCTTCATTAGAAAACGAATCAAGATAGGCATCGCTCGGCGTTTCGTTGAGGATATCGGGAAATGGGCCGAGAGGGTGAACAAGGAGATACCTTTTCTGGAAACTGTTGAGTCTATATAAGTCTTTCAGTGCATCGTGGTTTTATGTAGTAATGGAAGAGTAATTAATACTTCTTATACACCTTAGATCTGTGAAGTACAAAACGAAGTAGAGAAACAGCTATTTAAATAACGAGGCTAGTTTCTTACTTGCTAGTCGGAAACGGAGGTCTTGTAACTAACCATTTCTCCTAATTACGTAACAGATTAAATTAGCAGTCATAGAACAGTTCAATCAAAGTAGGTGATCGTGCATGTTACTGATTAGGATGATCGGGTGGATTCATTAATCCACGTATCAGCCTGGAACTAGGTGTATAAAGTTTACGAACAAGTAATTTAATACGGATAAAACACTAGCAGGAGGTTGATCAAGGGTATTCAGATACACAGCTTGTGTTAATCTATGCATTGTACTGGTGCATGGCTTCAGCCTCTTCGTACCTGCCCTGGCTAGCAAGGACAAAACCAAGGTTGTCAACGCTGATGAGTGTGTGTGGGTGTTCTGGCCCTGGCACCTTCTCTCGGCCTTCTAACGCCCGCCATCAAAGGTAAAGCGACATGCGTAGTTCTGGTGACAGTGATGGTCACAGTTCGGGTTTTGAGTTCAAGACTATCAAGTAGATTCTGCATGAATTGGCGCTTTTGTTCCATGGGACATACTTTGTTTCTTCCAAGACCCACCTTTTCTCAAACCGAAAGTCGGCTTGTCGCTTGATGAAGATCGTCGAGTTGTAAGTTGACAAAAACGAGTACTTGAAATTGCTCGCACGCATGTACTTACAACCTGGGCTGTAAACAAGTGTCAGCAAGAATAAATTGGCTAGCTTGAGTGGGACAAGTTACCAAGATAATGTCGACAGCAAGAGAGGCTTTCCCAGCCAAGTTGAATCTGTGCGTCTTCTAGAGCAACAGTCCAGAGAGCCTCCAGGTCACCGAAGGCGATGATATTGCCCACAGGTAACATGATCACAAGATTTGGGTTAGTATGTAGAGGGAGGATAACGTCGCAAAAGAAACTGGTTGATCGAGGAATCCGTTTGAACCAGGCAAGTAAGGTTCCTTCAAGTGAACATGAATTCAAATTTATTTGACGAAGTGAGAATATTGAAAAGGATAGAAAGTGAAGACGAAAATAGAAAGTGTCTACTTCAAAATCTGATGCCTCAGCATCTATATTCTGAATCCACAAAAATTCAGAAAATCACATCTTGTTATACTGGTACTTAAATTCAAATATTATAGAAGCTCGCTAAAAGGTTATAAAATCGAAAACTGGAGATAGCAAAACAGTTTAAATGAGTTTTGGGCCAATAAACCTAATCATACTCGATTGCTTGTCACAGATATCCTGGAATGACCAGGGAGTTCAGGTAGTTCAAATGGCCCTGGATTCATACTCCCAGCTGGGGCTTCAAAAGCCTTAGACTCTTCGTGAAGCTCTGCTATTATAGGCGACATTGCTGGTGAATGATCTGCTGTGGCCACTTTTTTTTGACGTTGTCGACGATTATATAAAATGATGGCAAGTGCAATCAAAGCACCCACAACTACAGCTCCAATGACTGGACCAGCAATCCATGCGAGTGATGAATTGCCTTTAGATGAAATGCTGCTCTGATGTGTGGATACCGCAGCTGTGGCCGATGGCCCTGAGCTTGACCCTGTGCTTCTAGCAGTTGCTATTCTAGTCGCAGTCGAGTCTGTGGTGGTCGTGGTTGTCGTCTGGAAGTCGGACTCCTGCCATCGGATAAAGATTGCCTTCGCATTTATGCCACCAGAATCTGATCCGGAAGTTACTGCTCCCTCTTTGGTGTATGTCCATTCATAGTCTGCATCAGTATTGACCGAAAAGCATCGGTTAGTCGACCACCACACAATGCTATCTTCTGTTTGAGCCGTGTAACCCCTATAGATTCCAAAAACCATTAATAAGAGGAAATATAATCGACCTTAATTTCCAGATTCGACTCACGATGGACAGCAAGTTGCCCGGGTCTCGGAAAGGCTTCCAATAGTAACAACTACTGAGCTGGCTGTGTAGTAACCAGATGGACACACTCCCGGTGAGTAGTAAAAATCCGTTGTCGCCTGATATCCGGAAGGAAAACAGCTGCTCCAGTCCGTAGGCCCCTGGCTAAGATACCAGCCCTCTAGACTGTTCGATATCGAAGTGGTGTAGTAGTATGTGCCTTCTACATACTCGATCATCCATGTATCGGTGGTACATGCCGGTGGTGGTATGAATTGTGTGGTAAGAGCCGGCGGGGCAGTGTTCGTAAACATTGTTATAAGGGGAAGAGTTATAAGAAAAGAACTCACTTGAGATGTGTGGACTTGTTTTGAATAATAATTGAGCTTTAGCTCATTCTTTGATTAGCCTAGGACCATAGATCAGTCTTGACCTATGCGCCGGCAGTCCCAGTCCTGGTACTTTGTGCGCTATGGTGAAACAATTTTAGCGCCCAGCTATAAAATTACCAGGATTTGAAAGAAAGTACACATCACATCATTTTCTGGTGTGCACTAGTCATGCATTAGCTTAGTCTGACCCAGTTCCTCTCTCTACCCGCGCGATACTAA
This sequence comes from Penicillium taxi, assembly GCF_028828555.1. NCBI lineage: Eukaryota > Fungi > Ascomycota > Eurotiomycetes > Eurotiales > Aspergillaceae > Penicillium > Penicillium taxi. Next base: position 3,312,740 of record NW_026643205.1, read on the forward strand.
AATGGATATCGACCTTCACCAGTAAATGAATTCAGGCCTTGTCAGTTCGGATGTAGCGTTCTAGAATTGCTTTGGATGCACATGCTGCCGTCGCCGCCGCGAAATTCTGCCATCCTTTGTGCTTGTGACTATCAGCATAGTCGCAAACTCCCTTGACCACGATACAGGGCACTTCATCCCAGACCCCAGCGCCCTCCATCTCAAACGCAATCACGCCTGCTTCTCTTGAGATCCTGTCCCGGTCCGCTGCCGACTTCATCACCATATCGCCCGACGCGACGGCTCCGACATGAACCGCAGGCTGCGGAGTCAGATCTCTCCCGTCATTTTCTAGCTGCTGTATTCCCTGGAGCCGTTTCCTCGCGACAAGCCGTTCGTTGTCGCATTGAAGATCCGCGCATGACGAACTGAGCGCCTCATCGCAAACAGGGTCTGAGTCATTGAAGCAATCACGGCAAATGCAGGTATGCGATGAATGGTGCTTGTGGCGGTAGGTCGGCCCGAATAGCTTGTCTTTCGCTATTCCAGGGTAGTCGTACTTGCTCTGACGACCAGTCTGGGTGGCGTTCGCCTGGAGCTGCAGAAGGAAATGAGCCGTCCGTTGCTTGAGTTGGTCGATGCCCCGATCGGTCTCAAATGTGGAGACTAGGTTTCGGGTGTCTTTATTTAGCCGGCCAAGATTATCCTCGAGGGTATTCTTGCAGACAAATTTGTCCGAGTAACACCTGCCAAAATCGTACTGAAAAACAGTCTTGCTGATGATCACGTCACCTAGCAAGATATCGCTATGTCGGCCATGAGGCATACCACCACACACCCCGACAATGAGGGCTAGCCGTAAGCCGCCATAGCTCGATCGCATACTGGCTGCCGCGCTTGCCGCGTTAGTCTTGCCCATGTGCGGCAATAGGGCCAGTACGACATCGTATTTGCCCACCCGGCCAGTTGTATAGCTGTTGGGATCTCCCTCCGCTCGTCCGTACTGATCACCGTTTTCGTCCCAGAATTCGTCGAAGGTGTAGGAAACCGCATCGAACTCGAGCGGTAACGCGCAGATAATAGCGATCTCGAAGTCATTGCGGCTAAAAGGTCGTAGAGAGGGCATCAACCTTGAGCCCCTAGCAGGAATAGCTGACTCAGGGCTAGCAATTGGTTCATGTTTCTTGTTATTCAGGCTGTTGATCAGCGCCGGTTGGTATCTGCATCATAGAGTTTTATATTAGCACGTCTGCTGAGAAAGCCATAATAATGAATCGCAAGAAAAAGAGTATATCACGTTCTACATAAAGCACACCGCTTTCAAGAGAAAAACTCAAAAGGGGCTATATCGAAAGACAATATAGGTTGAAACATACTTGTCTGCAGTGATTTCGGCCAAGGTGTTATCGTCACATAAGCCGCTAGCAGAAAGCCACTTCTGTGGCCCGGGGGTCAGTCGCTTTTTATGTCTAGGTGCTGTTCGTTCAACTTTCACAGACTGCATGGCCGCTCTTGTAGAGCTGACAGCTTGAGCCCCATCCCAATGGTCAGAGGGAGGTGGTGACTCTGAGCGTTGCCGTTTGCGGGCAGACCTAGGGATGGACTCATCAAGTCCAAGCTCGAGTTTGTGAACAATTTCCTTGTGGAGATTTTTTCGTATTATGAAATCCGCATCCTCGCGCACAAGGTCACGAGACCTGAGAGCCTTCGTTATCTTCCTATGAACGACGAGACAGCCTCTTATGGCTTGGACATAAGAGTCGCTTCTCTTAAGTTTAAGGCGATCTAAATAATCCATGAGCTCAGCCCAGGCCAGTTTATTCTTGCTTATATCGGGATCGATATCTAGGTCGTAATTTTCGCCGCAGTCTATTTCTAGTAATAGCTTTGCAAAAGATAATAGTGTAGGGTGACCTGTCCAGAAGCTGTATGAGTCGTCAGTCACCGAAAGCTTCGAATCAAAAGCTAGGTACGGGAGTTTTTGTTCGAGGCCCGGCTTCGAGAAATCTAGGAAATGGATCTTTTTTGAGGTAAAGTCGGCGTCGAAAAAGTCCATGAGACAATAACCAAGTTCAACAGTAAGCACTCGCTTATCTTTGATGCTGATCCTGGCTGGTGATGCCGCATGGAACGTGTTGAGACTAAGAGGCCTGAAAATCCCATTTAATATGAGTTGGTCAAGAGAATCCTTAGATACGCCCGCCACAGAGGAAGTAGGAGCCGACCAGGCACCGAATAGCCCGTACTTCTCAATGAGGAGTGTCAACGCCTTTCCTTGACCAGTATGCTGGCGGAGGTCCACGCATATATCGGATATAGGTAAAATCGAAGATTCGTCTCTAGCAGCCCACTGAGTAAGAATTAAGCCCTAACAAATACGGGGTTTTACAAAATACAGATTAACAGGGTCACACCGGGCTTCTTGCCACAATTCTAACTCTGGACATGCCGAGAGTATAAGTTGTAAACTCGGTAATACTGAATTTTCATCGGGGCCCTCAATGAGCTTCAGCAACACTTCATGTGGCGTTCCGCATTTAGAATTCTTGAACAAATTTTCAAGAACGAATATGGCCTGATTTAGTATCGTGAATTTCTTCCAAGACCTCTTTTTCTTCCGCCCCTGATTTGGTTGAATGACCGGTTCATGCAGAGAGGGCGCGAGAAGTCGACTGAGAACATCGTTGCACTCTATGACAACCCGCAGACAATCATCAAGCTTACCAGCATCGTGAGGAAGTCTGAACAGTGTTTCGTTGGGACCACTCGCTAGGTCAACCGGTCCAGAAGTTCTCTCTAGAAAACCAGTCAACGCTCGTAAACGGGGATAGCTTAGACCTCCTGAACCAATTTGGGCGTTCAAAGGCCGCGCAAAGCCATCCAACAACAAGCAGAGACTATTCAGCTTTGCCTGGCAATGTTCAAACTCTGCTGCATCTAAATTCTGAGAAATTTCCTTGACTATAAATACGCGGCGAAGCTCGACCTCGATTAGTTCAGCGTTGGATTGCACTCCGTTATGATCGTTGAGTGATCCTGCTTGCAGCTGGTATCGCGCCTTCTTCGAGGCCAATAGGCGCCCAAGCCCGTGGAGCAAGCGCCACCAGGAAAAAACGTGTAGTATTTTACCTAGGTAATGTGGAGATGCAAGTTCCTGCGCCAGCTTTAATGCCTGCACCTGATCCAATACCTCGACAGCTACAGAATTGCCACTTATTTGGACAGAGCACTGCAAACCAAGTATTTCAAGGTTGAGTCTTAATGGGAGTAATTCTATGAGTGGCCTTATACATGCATGTTTATGACCACTCATTCCATAAGCTTAAGGAAGAACCTTGGAAGGTCTGTTCTCAAAGGAGAACACCCGTGGACCGTAAAGTAAGTGGCTTTTCTTGCGATCTATACACTATTTTTATAACCTTAGAACGACATATTTCTGAAATCATTTATTTACTGATGTATAAAACATTCACCGAATTCGTAAGCAGCCACAAGTATTACTATCAAAATTATGGTATTGGAGCAGGTATCAGAGCAGACATTATTTAGTATCAGTAACTTAAAGAGATTAGACAACAACTTGCGGGGACTATATTTAACCTTGAAACTCCCCTCTTATCTGTGCGGATTTCTAGCTAACCCTATCGTAGTTTACGAAGCTCTCCGGGAGCGAGCACTTCCATATTAAATAGAACCTATATTAGGTGTTCATAAGAAGTCTCATGGTGCATATGATTAGCCAATTTAGTTGGGTTTAAAATCAGGCAATTCAAACGACAAACGACCTTTAATTATTATACGTATTTGATAGAGCGATACAGGTACTAATATATTCGGCCGGGTACAAAATACATTTTCTGTTACCATTAGGTATTATAGGGGGGGGGGGTTTCCTGGTGTTATGGCCCCACATCCAGGTCTACAATCCCGACATTTTAGTGGCTTGAAATGTCGGCGCCAGCTTATCAGTGCCCTGTCCGCCAGTCAGAAAACGGGCTTGTTGGAACCCTAACCCCTTCTCCTGGTGACAAGTCATCTGTGCAAGTACCTTTCTTTGTACAGTAGTCTGCATAATTTGGCCGCTGCAGTGAGATTATGACTAAACGTGGAAAACACGAGGAAAATGAGAAACGTCCGCGTCCCTTCAGATGGGGCAAGTGCAGGAGCTTACGCGTCCTTTCAACCGTTTTGAAGCTTTCAAAGAAGAGAAGCTCCCCTCCGTAATATCTTGTCTAGCGGGTCTCTTATTGATCTCGTAGTGACCCCAGAATCAGGTGGAGATATGAACTTGGGGTTTTCCTCTCTGGGCCGGCTGAGCACATCCCTCCTGCCATAGCCTGGCTACAAGCTCGATCACATCCCTAGTAAATCACCATCGCGCATCTTGCTTTATCTTTCGATGCTCGAGTTCTTTGCCAAACAACTCCCACCATGACGCTTAATCTCGATACCGAAGATGTTCTGTACAGGCTAGCCTGTGAATGTGAAGGACTCTTTGACCAACTACAAGAGAACTTACTTAAAATAAAGCTAGAGGCTACGATTATCGACCTATTCGCCGAATTTCAACAACGATTTTCCATATGGGCCGCGCATCTCGGAGTGTTCAGCCGGAAGAGCCAATGTCTAGACACGAGACTCCGAAACCTCCCAGACCTTCAAGACCTTGTTGCTCGATTACTAGATATCCTCCGCCGCAGTCTGCAGCAATATAAGAATCAAGCGGATACTCGAGGAGAAGTAGATCAGGCTCCGATAGGCTTCGATGATTCAAATCGCGAGGCCTCGATATAAACGGCGGCTCTGAGAATAATCGATGACACCCTCTCTCGACTAAACCGTCTAGGTGTCACAATTCGCCAGTCAAGTCGTGACAAGATTGATACGAGGGCTGAGATATTCGCCGCAGGTCTCGATTTAGACTCATTCGCCCATCTATGTGCGAAAGCCGTGCACACCTTATATCCTGACACCCATCAGTCTCTCAAGGATTATCTAAGCAAGTCAATGGTAGATAGATATGCAAAGATGCTATTTCTCAACTCTCGCCATAAAAAGCTCGAGACCCGCCGAGAGCCACGTTTAGGGCTGTCACCTATTCTGGAAGTACCTAATAACGAGTCATAAACCAACGTCCCTACGACCCAGCTGGCGAGATCGTTTCCAATTTTAGCTGATACTCCAAAGGCATTTCCTACACTTTCTCAGTCCGACCTATCCAGCGTCAATATTCAACAGATCAGGAGACGTCTTAGACCACCCGATGAAGCGTCGACAAATTTTCATAAGACAATATCGGTCAAAGTGAAACAGGGTAACTACCCAAGACTTCCTATCGCAAATGGGGACAGCGATGTCTTCGCTTATGAGTGGTGTTCTGAACTACTCAGCAAGAGAACACTCTCGGAAAATGAATGGCGGTAGGTAGTACTCATCCTTGGAGCGCACAAGTGTTAGGGATGTGATTACAAAGTCATCATGAAATTTACAAAAACTGTCAATTTTCATAGAGGACTTCATTTTGTTTATTAAAAAACGGCCATTGGGACATTCATATGAGATATTTATACATTTCAAGGTTGGCTTATAGGAATGCTGACATTCCTTGGCACTAGAGATGAAACATGCTAACCTGATCTTAGTCGACACATAGATCGAGACCTCAAGCCTTACGTCTGCCTCTTAGAGGGGTGCCCTGAAGCGCACCCGACCTACTCGACCTTTGATGAGTGGTTTAGCCATATGGGAGTTCACAACCGGCGATGGCATCAGCAAGTTTATCTGTCATCCAGTTGGGTATGTACTGTCTGCAAGTTCAACCCAGACGTTTACAGCAACCCACAGGCCCTCTACTCGCATCTGAAAGAATCACATAATGGTGATTTTACAAATGAACAGCTTCAAGTCATTTCACGGCAGAGCAAGACGGTGCAACTAAGAGCTTGGAACGATTGTCTTTTGTGTGGGTTTGCGGAGGAAGATCATGGGAATAGTGGCGAGGCGGTGTTCCCTAAACAACTGAGAGGGTTGTCGAAGCAAGAGACTATAAAACGTGCCAGGAAGACTCGTGTGATGGTGAACCCTGGTCACTCCAGCTTAGACGTTGAATGTTCGGATCTCTCTTCTGATTCAGACGATGTGGGCTCTCATGGACACAAATCACAACAAAGCAAAGACCGCTCGGAGGCTGTAGCCCGGCACATTGCAGTCCATTTACAAGTGCTAATGCTCTTGACATTACGCTTCGCGGCGATTCAAAAAGACGATAGGGCCTTGGATGATGGTATCAAGAGCGATTCTGTCGATATAGACGACAGAAATAGCGCCTCGAAAGGTAATGACTTAGAAAGACTTTCCGACATCAACTCCCAGGCGAATGTCGATATGAAAGACATTGACGGTGAGGACAATGGGAAGGATACTATGGATCTTGATGATGAAATCGTTGAAAAAGATATCCTGATCCCCGATATGGCCCTAGATCTCGAGGATGTCCCAAGACAATGTGATGACCTCGCAGCCGAGAATGATGCTTTCTTAAAAAATGTCATCGAGTCTGGAGCCTTCCAGTCTTGGCAAAATGGCGGTAAGGAACTCTAAGTTCTCTTCTTTAGGCTCTCTTCTCCTTTTAAGCATATTACTAAAAATATTTAGTTGATCGCTTCCAAATACCTCTCGATCTCACTATTATGCCTGTGATCGAAAATTTCGTGGGTCGGGAAGCCGAGCTAGACCGCCTATGGCAGTATTTCAAGCCGACGGACTTCCAACGACGAAAGGTCGTGATTCTTCATGGGCTTGGTGGAATCGGAAAAACGCAGCTAGCGGTTCAATTCGCACGAGAACATCAACATGATTTCACAGCTATATTCTGGTTAAGTGGTAAAGACCGAGGCACGCTCCTACAGTCAATTAGCTCTGTCTTGCCTCGCTTACCTGGGCACTTACAGACTAACAAGGCAATCGGTGACGAGGAGCTAGAACAACAAGCGAGACAAGTATTGAAGTGGCTAGAAAGTGACGGTAATTCTCGCTGGCTAATCATTTTTGATAATATCGATCAGTACTCTCCGATCGATAGCGGGATTAGGAATGCATATGACATTGGAAAGTTCTTTCCCACCGCAGATCATGGCTCTATTCTTATCACCTCTCGACTTCAAGCGCTCACTGAACTAGGACAGTCTATTCCAATCCACAAACTTGACTCAATGGAATCAATTCAGCTTCTCTTAAAGAACAGCGGCTTATCGGATAGCAATAATATTAAGAAGCCTAGCGGTAATCCAGGTATGATGATACATGATACAGAGATTTTGACAATGACACTTATATAAGTAGATACTCTTGCCCTCGCCGAGCGTCTTGATGGATTGCCATTAGCGATTGTTATCGCTGCGGCATTTATGCGTCAGACTAGCACCAGCATCGCTCGGTACTTAGAATACTATCAACAGTCATGGTCTGATCTACAATCAAATTCGAATCCTGGGCGTCAATACCTACAAGGAAACATGCTACAGACATGGATGATATCATACCATGAGATCCAAAATCGAGCCCCAAACGCAGCAAAGCTTCTATTACTACTTGCCCACTTCGATCATCGGGACATCTGGTATGAGTTAGTCCAAAATGCATCCCATAGCCCTGATGTTCCAGGCTGGCTCGAAGAAACTATATCAAGCGGACTTGCATTCAAAGATTGTGTAAAGCCCCTAATCGAATTCTCTCTTCTTGAGACGAAGCAGCAAGAAGGAGGCTATACAATGCACCCCGTGGTACAGGACTGGTGCTTTCATATTACTCGCAATAAAATGAATGTGACTCCTAGCCAGCTTTGTGAACTGGCACTGATATCAGTCGGATGGGCAGTTCCTAGTTCAAGCGAAAGGAATTACTCAAAGTGTCAGCGACGGCTTATTTCACATGCAAATTTCATTCTTCGTGGTAAATTCCATGGTGAGAACGTTAGTATATGGGGGGCATTTCATAGGCTAGGGAGTCTCTATAGGAATCAAGGCAAGCTTAAGGAGGCAGAGGAGATGTACCAGCGAGCACTGGCAGGCTACGAGAAAGTTCTAGGTCCAGATCATACGTCCACTCTCGATACTGTGAACAATTTTGGTCTTCTCTACTCTGATCAGGGGAGGCTCAAGGAGGCAGAGAAGATGTTCCATCGAGCACTGGCAGGCTACGAGAAAGCTCTAGGTCCAGATCATACGTCCACTCTCGATACCGTGAACAATTTTGGTCTTCTCTACTCTGATCAGGGGAGGCTCAAGGAGGCAGAGGAGATGTACCAGCGAGCACTGGCAGGCTACGAGAAAGTTCTAGGTCCAGATCATACGTCCACTCTCGATACCGTGAACAATTTTGGTCTTCTCTACTCTGATCAGGGGAGGCTCAAGGAGGCAGAGGAGATGTTCCAGCGAGCACTGGCAGGTAGAGGGAAGGCCCTTGGTCTAGATCATCCGTCCACTCTCCAGACAGTCAACAATCTTGGGAGTCTATACTTAGATCAGGGCAAGCTGAAAGAGGCAAAGGAGATGTATCAGCGAGCACTAGCAGGTAGGGAGAAGGCCCTTGGTCCAGATCATCTGTCTACTCTCCAGACAGTCAGCAATCTTGGTAATCTATACTCAGCACAGGGCGAGGCGGAAGAGGCAGAGGGGATGTATCGGCGAGCACTGGCAGGCAGGGAGAAGGCCCTTGGTCTAGATCATCCGTCCACTCACCAGACAGTCAACAATCTTGGGAGTCTATACTCAGCACAGGGCAAGCCGAAATAGGCAGACAAGATGTATCAGCGAGCAGTTTTAGACTTAGAGAAGGGAGGTCGCACATTAATCTGAGCAAGGCACAGCAGGCTATGAGCAATTTAGGAAATTCGCTCGATAATTGAAATGACTAGACTGAAATTATTGCATGCCCGTAATAAGATTCGAAACAATGGCTGTTTCACTGCAATCTATATAATAATTTTACTTCATTATTATAGTATTAATAGGTAGTCGGTAGTATAAAATTTGACTTAGTCAATTTAGAGTCAACTATTAATACAGAGAGAGACGGGCATTTAAATATTCTGACAGTGGTAAAATACATATTTCTTTTCAGTTTTATGGGTGATTTCGCCGTGGCCGTTATGAACCTCCGTATTTACCTGGAAGTCAGAGAAAAATCCGGTAATAAATGAAAAGTAGATACGCAATAACTACAATTTTCAATTTCTACGTTGTGCCATTTTGAAATTTCAGTCTAGGGTGAAATTCACCAATCCGGTGCAATTCAATAATCTCTCCAGGCTCCTGACTATCTTTGTCCACGTCTCCAAACTTTTCGATTTCTCCCTCCACACCATCCTTTCCCACTGTCTATATACCATTTTCAATCAGCTCTGACCATCGCTGAAACAGTCTCTCTAGTCTTTACGACCGCCATTCACCCCCAAATAGATGAAAATTGCTATGTTGGAAGAGTTCTGTGAACGACCCCGGGGTTATAAGTCTCCCATCACTTATCCTTACTCTAGCATCACTACTATAGAAACGAATTCGTAGTGTCAATAGAAGGAGGAGGCGGAAACCTGTCTCCTCTGTGTCATAGTGATCTCGTCGCACAGGTTCACTATATATTCCTGTAGGGATAGGACTGCCGTCGCTTATAGGTATGCCCTTATTCTTATGGGCGTGCTTAAATGATCGACGAATTTCAGAATTAAGGTTCACTGTCTGAGAGGCTGTAAAGAAAAGGACCGCTGGGATAGATTTCTCTGGATATGGTAAATTGGTAAACTTCTGGTGGTTCGTAAATACTTCCTTATTATGGGGAACCTCTAGACAAGGCGCGATAAATTTAAAACGCGGAGTCTTGACTCGTGTGAACAGCGAGCGGATAAAGTAAGTATGGGGCACACCAGCTATATCAAGGTCTGAATCGGTAAACAGCGGTGTAGAGCTAAACGGTAAATGTGAACCAGGAGGCATCCGAGACGTAACTATAGCTGAATAGTGTTCTATAGCAGCTATAGTACTATCTATCTGGCTATCATAATAGGGAAGCCATGACCATAGCCCTATTTGCGATTTAGATGGCGGAGAGTCATCAGGTAATCCGGCAACAACCCTGCCTAAGCGGACCATATAGATCCAATAGGAAAGAAGAGTCTCTAGTGGGAACTACATTTCCTTATACTCACTGATAGGCTCTAGACTTTCTAAATTTAGTATAGTCATTAGGAACGAGGCTCGATAGAGCTGTTGATCATAGATGACACCGAGACAATGTGGGCCTAGGCCTATAGCAGTACCATAAATCACGACAAAGCGCTCTTTATCCCCTAGCTCATTCTCTGCGACGAAAAAGACTCATCACAGAGGCGTATATCAAGACGTTCAACCCAGTAGAAGAATTCTGGCTCAGGGTCGTAGATCAAATCCAGAAACTAATTAAGCGACGGAACCAGACGCTCGCGAATGGCCTGTATATCTCCTTCTGCTTCAATAAAACCCATTTTTTTTCGCGAGCTAGTGCATCGAGGTCGGGCATGTCTTTCCCGTGACGAGCCATCCAGCCGTATGCGACCAAGTAATTGTGTAGTCTGGCGCAGCGCTCAAAGTCAAGTTTGCCATCATCACGGGGCGGGCTCTCTTCGGAAAATAGAGCGTCTTCGATGTCGAGGATTTTTTGTGGAGTGACTTTAATGGTCATAGTGATGAGTTTGACGATGTTAAGGGGAAGAAGCTTGACACACACTGCGTGGTGAACTTTACTTCCAAGGTTTACTGATGCTACCCCGATTTTTCAAAACATTACAAGGACCCTTCCGAACGCCATTTTATTGAGATTCGTTGTTCTCTTTTTCTTTGGTCTGAATCGGATATCAGATAACGGCCACAAACGCATGGAAAAAGCTCCACAATACAGTAAACAGTGATTTACTTAAGGGATTTACTTGTATTGCTCTATCATCCTGCGGAGCTCACTGGGATAGAGATGGCGATTGCCCATTTCGCCAAGTTCCAACGGGACTCAAGAAATAACCCCCTTGTTTATTGTGTACTCACCTATATAATCCTAAGTTTAGATAGTTCTAGCACATACGACCATAGGGTGTGGAAAACAGGGCTTCCCGTCCGCTCAGCCGTACTTAAGCCACACGCCGGTCAGTTAGTAGTATGGTGGGTGACCACATGCGAATCCTGACTGTTGTATGTTTTTGTTTTTTACTTACTCTACGCGGAAGCTGTCTGAGAAAAACAAGCCGTAATGGATAACCGAACCTTACATACATTACATAAATTATACTTAATTTCAGACCCTCGCTACACGAGGTCTCTAGAACTTCCACCTCAGCTTTTCAGCCTCATTGCATCGTCCCTGGTTCCGGTGTGTAGATGCTGGGTTGGCTATGCTGATCAGAGTGTCGGGATCCTCTGGTTTGAGCACTTGCTTGGAGGTATCCATGGCTTGCATTTGGATCTCCTCGGCTTCCTTTGACCGTCCCTATCTTTGGTAGGTCGATGCTAAATTTTCTATACTGGCCAAAGTATAGGAATGCTCTGGCATAAGCACCTGCTTCCTGGTCACCATCACCTACACCTCGAGCTCTTTAGCCTCCTTCCATAATATTATGACCTGCATGGGGCGGTAAGAAAGGGCGGTGTAAAATTTGGTGTGGAAATGTAGTTGTGCACGCCTGACTTACCAGTTAAGTAGTCAGCAGCAGAGCTTCCATGGTGGTCGAACATCTCTTGACCCCCAAAGCAAAATTTGTCACTGTACCCGACATCTGTATCCATGCACAAAAGCAGTCAATCATCGAATATCACAGCTCAGTCCTAGCCTTTTCTTTTCTGACCCTCCTACTCGTATAAAATTCTCCCCTTCCAAACAAGACCAGCAGCTACGAGAACATGTCACAAACTCGACGACATGCGGTCGCATCACCTGAGCATATCTTACTCGAATATGGGTGCTCGGATTGGCGGATCAGTAGCCAAAGAGCCGCAGATCTGTACAGTTCTGGTACCAAACTTTGGACAAAAGAGGATCTTAAAGACATAGAACAACAATTGGCCAGATCCTATACAATGGACCGATTTTCAGTCCGTCGGATTGATGGAAGCATAATCCAAATTTCTAATCCTTTTTTCAAAGTACAAAATCCTATCTGGTACGTGGGTATGGTATTCTGACCTAATTTTAGCCTGCAATCTAAGTTTTCCTTAAGGAAACCCCACATCAAGTACCAAGAATATTGGCAACTTGTGAAAACACAACCCCATGGCCCTATCGAAACCTATCTATGCTCTTACATTGTGGATTGGAGCAATCAGGCTGCACGAAACTTTCGAGAACTTATAGCACAGCCTATGCAAGTCTTTGACGACAAAGGCTTGTTGTGGCAGAATAGCACGACCTGCAAGCACTTGGCAGCCTTAGTCCAAGATTTACTCGGTACAAACACTGTAAAGAAAGTTCTCTGCTTTGGACTCGGCGATTTTTGCCGTTCCGCCCCTGAATGGCTAAAAAGGCAGCATGACTCTTGGGATGGGACCTCAGATGTGAAAAATGTGACGGGCTGTATGATCCAGCATTCGATGGCTCTCACTATTGCTCAACTTTGTCGTGGCAATGAAACAGTGCCATTATATTCCCAGGACCCAGATTATACAGAGGTCGCAGAAGAAATTCTGACCAAGAAGGAATTCAAAATTTTTGGACCTCACGGTGCAGGAGGATTCGCGGAAATCGACGATGAATCGATCGTGATATCACCATTTGCTGCTGCCCCAGTCAAGCAGATTATCGCCGATGTTGCTCGGCCTGTGCTCATCATTTCCACCGGCTTCGACGTCTTCAATAACAATGAGTAAGTTCGCTTTTATCGATCCTCGAATCTGTCTAACCAGGGCACTCTATAGAAAACCACTGGCAGATGCCGAATCTCCGAGAACCAGGAAAATGTGGCTTGATTATGATGCCTATAGCCTTCCAAGCCTTTCTGATGATGTTGAAATATGCTGTGCATTGAGAGGATTACATTTATATCGTAGACGTCAGCAACCTCTAGATTCGCAAGGAGCCTGAGTTCACAGAATCTTACATATAGGAATTGTTAATCATAACCCATCGCAATTATGGAATGGATATCAAAATGGGAATTTTATGTATACTTATGATTTCTGCTTCAAGGTCTCTTCCATCCCTTATGCGCTGCTGTGAATTCGTAAACTTTTACAGGAGAGCCTGTGGAGTCATTATCCAGAAGAATCGTTATGACTGACTGCCGGTCAAGCAGCTTCAGTGACACAGTTCAAAAAAATAACCTTGCAGCTATTTGTCTCCCGTCTCCGATCATTCAGTCTCTTTTCTTAGAGCAGTTGCAACAGGAAATACAAGCACCACAGTCTGCATGGACAGCGTTATTCTCCTTTCCGCAGGTGCAACATTTGATTTCGTCCGCGGGAACGGTTATGTCGGATGCAGAAGTCATGACGGAGGCAGAGACTATACAAGTATTAATTGGTAGGCCACCGATCTGCGATAGAGGGCACGTGTACTATACGTCAAAGGATTCTGGCAATTAGGTATACGCTTGGGAAGAGCGGTTCAGAGAAGCGGTTTAGGGATATGTTTGGTAATTTAAGAATTCGAGTCCAATAAAGGTCGTTGCCGCAGCAGGCTTTCAGCCCAACGTATTCTATACTGAAAAAGAGATTTATGAAGCAGAGTAGATAATCTGTCGACCAGGTATTATAAGAATCAAAACTAGTAATTCCTTGAAAATTCAAGAGACAATCGTTACTTTCGCACTGTCTTAAAACAACGAGAAAGCGAGGTTTTAGATATGGTCTGACAGGTCGGGCATAACATCGGGGTCACTATAGCCGGTGTAGTCTGGTGAGCATCAAATTGGTTCTGACGGGCGCTCCTCAAGAACCGGTCGCGTGACGCTAAAGCGGCGCTCACCCATTTCTCACCCAGGCGACACCCACCCGACTATTGGCCGCGGATAAGCCACATGCCGGTCAGTTAGTAGTTGTTGGAATATGGAACAAAGTAGTCATGTGATCAAATTGTTACTTTATAATAGATAGCAAACCAAGAATGAAAACCAGACTTTACAACTACTTCAAAGGACACACAGATATCATAGGGGCGTAAAGCGTTACCTGTGATAGGTGTCAGAAGTGGGCGTTAGCCTCTCATCAACTTTATCGAATTGCTATACCCACCAGTGTACTGAAAGTAGTATAGTGGGCGACCACATGTGAATCCTGACAGTTGTATGTTTTTGTTTTTTACTACTCTACGCGGAAGCTGTCTGAGAAAAACAAGATGTAATGGATATAGATGCTAAAGGAATAAATGGTAGCAGATATTCAGTCGCGGTCAGAAGATTTGGTTTTGGAATGAAAACCATTATTATTATGGTCTATATGGCACTGTTTTATATGATATATATATAAACAGTTCTTCTCACATTGTGAGGGTTAGGGGCCAATACGGATGGACTGGGAGACTTGATGTGATCGGTGATCCAATACTGCTCAATTGGGATCAAGAACAACTCTTGAAGTCAATTAAGAGCTGAAGCAGCCAAATTGGAAGCGAATGACATGCTTAATCAGGAGCAATGTGCCACTGGTGGAACTGAGGACATGGCGGCTAGTAGGATCCAATGAGCTCCACTAGCAAGCATATTGTGGTTCTATGGAGCCTGCTCTGCTTCGATTACCATTCGCAAATAGCGGGTTTCAAAAACTCTAGGTCGCTGCTCTGTAGGGCTAGTAAATTCCATGATCACCATGAACAATATCTAGAAGCTTTGGAAGGCATACTCTAGATTTTAAACATCCATTGCTAAAGTCTTATGATATTAAGCTTTGATGAGACTGAAATGGCTCAACAGCGGCTCCAAAAATACGTTTCAAGATAGACATTGATCCTCTCTCTACGTAGGTATACTCCCCTGGAAGTACAGTGATATTCTAAATCATCTTTATCTCGTATTCTCTCGCGCCGACTCTGAAGCCCCATTTGATATACCTTAGTCCAAATCAGGATGGAGATTCGCCCGCATTACATCTAACCAAAGTGTCTTTGACGAACCACGGTACAGGATGGATCGAAATCAGTCTCACCACTTTGCTCTCATAGAGTCTTTTTCGAACCCGATTCTGAAATACACTAATCGATTTCCGACCTACCCACCGAATCCTATGCTAATCTATTGTTATCAACACTGTTAGTTAAGGACTTTTGGTAATAGCGAACATGCTACACTAACTACTGTTTCTTAAATAGAATCCATAGATAGAAATAATACAGTTCCACCCATATTTCAATCCCCTTCTCGGTACCCTCGCTCACTATCCATCCTTTTTTCGCGCCGACGTATAAGCCTCAGTAGTTCTGCTTTGTCTCCCAGTCTCCGCGGGACCGAATTCGAAAAGCTCGGAGGCAGGGAAGTGTCCTCTGCCTCCACTACATTCTTGGGCTGGTTCAGCTTGTGCGATTTACGCGAGGTTATCAAGTTCCATAAATGCACAGCGCGATTGACATTGAAGGCAAACAGGAGGAATGGAATGGATATGCAAGCCGAGGTGCAAACTAAATATCTCGCTTAGTATACTTCGATTTTGGGGAAAAAGGAACAGAGGGAACAATAGGAAGACTCACAGATGATCGGAAAGATCCATTTCCCCTGGAACTCCAAATCCCCGTTGGGATGCGGGAAGTCCGTCACATTCAAAGCGAACAACGAGGTCAGGAAGGACAGAGGGAGCTAGAAAAGGCATTAGTAAGCCCTGTTTGTTATATGTGACCATCGGTGGGACATGGGACACCAACGAATAGAATAGCCACCACTGTAAAGATCAGCGATATGTTGGCTTGTTTGGCAGTGTCGTTTGCTTGCCATCTTCCGAACTCGGCATCTTTGATACCGGCCTGCTGCTGACGTAGCTCCAAGAGAGCATTGATCTACATGAGACATTAGCAGGCTACGACTGGTGACTATGGTATTCGCATCGTCATACCGATTCCTGGACAGCAGCCACCTCATCGGCGATGCGCTGGATTTCGCACAACATGCGCGTGGGATTCATAGGATGGCTATACTGAAACCCCGCAAACGTGTCAAGGTCTTCGGTCTCGAAGGTCTGTTGCCACACCTGCTGCTGGCCTTCTAATACTGCTTTGAAAATGTTCAGCTCATCGCGGATATCCTTAGCCTCTCGCAGCAAGTGGGCTTCGTCGTCGATGATGTGGTAAGGGTTTTTAGGGAGATCTCGGATAAATCCGGTGTGCTCGTGGGTGTGAGACTCGTTCTCGAGGGTGGTCAAAAAGCTTTGATAGAGAGTGGCTTCTTTGTCCATTTAGAATTGTTAATCAAGTTTGCGTCTGTCAAGTAGTGGACTTACTAAATCTCGAACTGATTCCTGAAATATTTCAAGGGCATTTTTTCCTTTTGATGTTTCCTGATCCACTTTTGGAAGGCTTCGGGAGAACTTCTGGTCAAGTATCAGCGTGGTCATGATAGTGAGCACGATCTCAGCCATGGCTTTTGTCGTCTTAGGCCGCTGAAACTCTTCTTTTTCGTCATTCAGCATGATGAACCGGCGAATCCGTTCCGGGAGTCTCGCTTCAGTTGAATCTTCTGGGTTTGTACAACTGGTGACGATAGTCTCTTGACATGGATTAGCACTTACTTCTGGGTTATAACAAGTTATGTCTACCCTGGCCAACCTACTATTATCGAGGATACGAATCCAGATTTGATCGACAGCCAGAATTTGTTTCCCTGGCTCGCGAAGATATTCCTGACGCTTTCGGCGCTCATATTCCTGAGCAGCGGTGCTCCTCTTTGGCTGCTGGATTTCGTGGTTCATGCACTCGGCCCATCGCACTACGACCTGATCAATATCTCTCACTGTGCTATCTTCGAGGGTCTGGTAGTAAAATTGGTCGAGAGTCATTGGCTGATGGAGGCCTGAATCCAGTCTATCCGGCTGACTGAGCGGAGAGACGGCCTTGTTCAAGTAGGGCATCTGTTTTGGATTGAGTCTGGTGCCCGCGACGAGTGAAACAATTAACTGACCTGTATTGAAATTATTTCGTGGTGGGAGGTCTCCTGCTCGCTGGCACTAGGGGTATCGTTCCACTCAAACGAAGTCCGCTGCGATGGTCTACTCGTTAACACACGCGAAGCTACGGTAAAGTATCCACGACTCACCATACATTGCGGCCTAAGGAAGAATCTACCAGCCCCAGCGACGACTTGAATACAGCTCTTTGCAAAGAACGTAGATAAGAAATGATGGGATTTCTGCGTTCGCCCTGCCTCCCGGGACAGGAGTTGGCAAATATCCTTGGTCTGCGGTCAATTTCGATCTACCGGGGTAATAGGGAACAACAAGATCACTCACGTTCATGACGACAACCTGCCAGGAATTAAATGAGTGAGACAGTGTACGAAGATCGTTTTTCTCTGGAATCGGTGATTCTTACATGATTGAATGGAAGGTGAATCCATCGGAATTGAAGTGCCCCTGTGGCTGGTGCGTCACTTGTATCTCTTGGTAAAGGATTCTGATCCCTTGAGGAGTGGGCAGTACTCATCTCTCGATACCGTTTATCAACATCTTCCAAGTGCCGCTTAAACGAATGCAGATCACGATGCCTACTGGCCAATGACTCCGTCATCAATCTCTGGGGACCAAGTTTCTGGTCGTAAATAATGTCATCCAGTGATCGTTCAATCATATGAAGGTCGATGACGTCTCTCAGTGCATAGAAATCAATGATGGCGACGTTAGCATTGCCTAAGAGAAAATCTGATGGCCGTGAAGGGAAGCCTGGAACGCGGTGACTGTCGGTTAGGCCAGCCTGCTCGACGATCTGTGGAGGGTTTTGGAGCAGTTGTGAAAGGACGTCCCTGTATGAATTTTTTTCTGTCCCCGGAAGAGCCTCCAGAACCTTCCTAGCAAGATCAATTTCTTTCTGATCAAATACCCACCCGTTAGAGAGCAGCCACCACAATGCAACAGCCTGGTTATGATACACCACGGTGGGAAGTATTCCCCACTTTTCGGCGCGCTGTTTGACCTTATCGCATATTTCATTTCTCGGCTCCCCCAGCCAGGTCTTCTGCAACTGGAGAAGACGGTCTTGGATCCCCGGCTTTTCAAAGCGAAAGATAAGCTCTTGTGCTTGCGTCACTCGAGTCGGGACTTGCACCGAAGAATCTGGATCCTGTAGTAACTCTCTTTTTAGTGTGTGATTAGTGAGCTGAAGTCGAAAGTAATCTCGCAAGGATGAATGACGCCATTTGACTGCGAGAGAAAAGGGCGATTCTCTCATGCAGTTGGGCTGTATAATCAAATCGATTATTTGCTGACTGGAATGGGCAGGCTTCTCCAGAAGAGCCTTACTAAAGTTTAGATTTCCAGCTGCTGCGGCGGCGTGCAGCGCAGTGTTTCCATCGTCGTCCTGTAGGCTGGAATCATAATCATGGTTGAAGAGCACGGTCTGAATCAAATCATGATTGCTATACCGTGCGGCAATATGAAACAAACTCGCACCTCCCCTGTACCTCCGTCCGAGAGAGGCGTAGCCAGGAAAAGATGCATTCGTAAGGTATCTGCTTTTGTTCGCAATCATCCAGTACACGATGGAATCAAGTTCATCTGTCGACAAAGTGGGATTGCTGGAATAGTTCAGAAGGCAGGCTTCAATCATAGAGAGCTCCTCTTTCGTCGCAAGGGGCGTGTATCTTCTCAAGCAAGACCCAGGGTAATACAGGTCTGATGTCAAGAGACAGAGTGACACCTCGCGATGGTCTTGCGCAATAGCTAGGCCCGAAGGGCTCATGTGGAAAGTTTCTAGAGCTGGAAGCTCGAAGCTAATATCATGCAGCAAGTCTTGGACATTCTTCAAATGGCCTTTTAAGGAGGCTTCATGGAGGGCCGAACGCCCAGCCTCATCTTTCCGGAGAATTCCTGGCCTCTCAAAGACCACGGGTTTGAACGGCTCGATGTCATCTGCTTCGAGTGCAAGT
Source organism: Penicillium taxi (assembly GCF_028828555.1). Lineage (NCBI taxonomy): Eukaryota > Fungi > Ascomycota > Eurotiomycetes > Eurotiales > Aspergillaceae > Penicillium > Penicillium taxi. Next base: position 3,331,788 of record NW_026643205.1, read on the forward strand.
TGGAACGGTGTTTTTCCAGCGGCATCCTTGCGATTGACGTCGGCTCCATGGCGCACCAGACATTCTATGGCGCCCGCATGAACTTCTTCACAGGCCATATGAAGTGGAGAATTCCCCCCGACGCCGTCAACTTTGGCTCCATTGGTTATCAAGAGCTGGATCAAGCAAGTCAATCGGGTACTTTCTTCTTTTCCCTCAGCCCATCCAACGGCCCCGTGTAAAGGTGTGAGTCCTCGGTATGTTTTTGCGTTAACATCCGCACCGTTATTTATAAGCATCTCAACATTTTTGTGTTGCCCTAAAGAGCTCGCCGAAAAGATTGGAGTGCGACCGTAGTTATCAAATCTCGTAGGATCCGCTTGGTGAGATAGAAGAAGGGCAACGGTCTGTGCATCATCTTCCTCGGCCGCAAAGTGCAATGGTGTGTAGCCTTCGTGATTCCCGGCGTCAACGGCCGCTCGGAAACTGAGAAGTATTCGTACTGTTGAGTGATGGTTCTTGGCGCAGGCAAGCTGCAATGCCGTATTTCCTGTTTTGTTGCAGGAATCAACAGCAGCGCGCCTGCTCAACAGAGTGAACATGACTCTGTCGTGTCCACTTTCGGCGGCCAATTGAAGCGATGTATTGCCGCTCTCATTGCAGCTATCGATTTGGGCGCCTTTACCCAAAAGTATCGAGACGACCCTATCGTGTCCAAATGCAGCAGCAAGTTGGAGAGAAGTATTGCCGCTGTTGTTGCAGCTATCAATCTCCGCGCCTTTATCTAAGAGGTGCAAGACGACGTTTTCATGTCCATTATTAGAAGCCATCTGAAGTGGTGTATTACCCCATTTGTTGCGTGTGTCGATTTGGGCTTTTCGGCTCAGAAGTGCAGAGACGGCTCCAAGATTACCATTTGTAGATGCCTGGAGCAGTGGGGTTCCTTCGTCATATTCCCTACTCTCGATATCCGCACCATGGTCCAAAAGTGCCGAGATGGTGCTCACATGCCCATTCGCCGCTGCCAGGTAAAGAGAGGTTTCTTTGTTCTCATTGCAGCTATCTACTTGGGCGCCTTTACCCAAAAGTATCGAGACGACCCTATCGTGTCCAAATGCAGCGGCCAGTTGGAGAGAAGTATTGCCGCTGTTGTTGCAGCTATCAATCTCCGCGCCTTTATCTAAGAGGTGCAAGACGACGTTGTCATGTCCATTATTAGAAGCCATTTGAAGTGGTGTATTACCCCATTTGTTGCGTGTGTCGATTTGGGCTTCTCGGCTCAGAAGTGCAGAGACGGCGTCAAGATGCCCATTTGCAGATGCCAGGAGCAGAGGGCTGGCTTCGTTGCAGTTTCTGCTTTCTATATCCACACCATGATCCAAAAATGCCAAAATGGCGCTCACGTGTCCCTTCTCCGCTGCCAGGTGAAAAGAGGTTCTTTGTCCTCGTTGCAGCTGTTGATGACGGATTCTTCTTCTTGTTGTTGTTGCAGTTCAGTATCAAAGGAGTCGTCCTCTGAGCTGTCTTCGCTTTCCGAAGAGGTAGCGTTCCTCTCAAAGTCGGAGCGAGAATGCATTTTTGATTACTTGGAAAGTATAGAGAGATCTTGAGGGAAAAATCGATCTGTACTTGAGGTTGGTGTTTCTAAGTTGGAGAAAATACTCCACGCAGACAGAGTGGGAACCCACGCTATGCATTAAGGCAAGTGCTAGAGGCCGATCCTACTTTCCGTTCATGCGAGTCTGACGCGCTAAAACCAACTGCTGCATAACCTGATGGCCGTCATCGGGCAAAGGATAACCGACGATCACCTCAGATGCGTTAACACCAAATACTGTGTGGAGTTGTCTCAGTTCTTACTTCCCTGCCATTATCCTATAAAGGAATTCGGGTTTTGCGCCACGAAACTACACTAGTACTAGCCTCTATTTGTCAGTTTCCTAGTAGTTATAGAGTCACAATTACTATTGTGATCTGGACTGACGCTGTGTAAAAGAACAGTCAATGAGGTGAAACCGAGCTGTATGTGTTTAGAAAAAAGAAAGCAACCAATCAGCAGGTGCGGCATACTATGTATGTAGCCACAATCGTCAATACTGTAAGCCATCGCTACGTCGGGCATACTATTATAAATGGAATCAATAATCTTCAGTTCCTAGTCCACTGCTACTGGCTTGGCACTTTTCGATGAACCTTTATAGATACTTCGGTATTAATTCTTCCTGATCTGCACAAGCCTCATATCACAGCACTTTGCACTTTGCACGAAGACTTTGCACGAAGACAGGACGAATCAGATATTGAAAAAAAAAAATCGTCCGTCGGGTGATCTCCGAACTCCACATGATTGCTCACGGGTATATTGATGCTTGCTTTTTTTCTGGTATCCTTAGCGCCAAAATTCTGCCTTGGAAGTAGCCAATCAAACAGATTCTACTATTGTATAGGCAACTCCACTTATTACCCTCCGTACTAACATAAGCGCTGAGACATAATATGATATGAAATGCGACGCTCTATAAAGGCTCCCTTCGCTAACTGATCACCGGAGGTAATAGAGATCGACAAGATAATATAAACAAGCGCCCTAGAAGTGCCAGGGTTGCGGGTTCATGATCCACAGACTAGTCCAATCAATTACAATAGTATATCTTGCGTCAAGCTGCCACGTATACTTTCCTGCACTGGACAGGTCATATAGTGCGGTCTTATATGCGTAAAATATAGGTTTTGTGTCGGCTTATTTCATCCAATCAGCACAAATGTTCCTATTAAACACTTGTCAGAGAAAGCGAGGGACTTTAACATAATTACAACTTTTGATACGATGGACTGAAAGTGGTTTCAACCACGAGTGACCTAATTGGTTTTGTCAGTTAATAAATGGAAAACTACTTTAGGCAGTTCTGGAGTAGACTTGAATAACACACCTCTTACAATTCGCAACAGTACATTTACAAAGTAGATGCATATGCAACAGTAAGACGTGTCAGTATTCCGACAACAACATATATTTAAATGCTACCTATTTCAATAAATATGCTCACCATTCTCTGCACATCAAAAGTCTAAGTGATATCAAGGAGAGGAATCATTCATCTAGTTTGAAGTGAGTCAGAAGTCCGCACCTGTATGTTTTCTTCTAAGATACGTTAGCTAATTTTACTATACACGTTTTGCTCACATTGACTGAGCCAGTAAATCTCGATACTTCTACTGTGTAAACAGCATGATTTATAAGGTACAGTGCGCCCTACGGGAAACCATCAAAACTCCTTAGCTTACGAGTAGTACCTCAGAAGCCTTGGAACGCTCTGTCATTGATTGTCTTCTATCAAGGATAACCTTAAGAGCTTGGCATCAGTATTAGTATATACAGATTCTTAAAATCTTAGTATCAGTTTAGCATCATTTTATATAGGCAATTCGAAGTATTTGGAATAGCCTGTGAAAGGTTTCGAAGCACCTTCGACTCCTTTCCTAAGCCGAACTACCTAGGTATATTAGGCTTGACTGTTTCGAGGATAGAGTTGCGACATTGAGCGAACAGCTATCGTAAAACTGGCTTATACCAATTATGAGATATTTACGTCACAAAAAAATATGAATGTAACCAGACTGTTCACCTTAGTCGTCTAAATAAGTTTGTTCTTCGCCGAGTTTTACAAAAGTAGTATATTGTTGTTGAAATAGTGGCCTGAAATCTGAGGCCAACGGGCTATACAAACGAATAGACGGGGCTGACCACATGACCACACGCACATATAATAGCTAGCAAAAACCCCAGAATGAATGAATGAATCAACAGATTTTAAAACAGCTTCAAGAGGACACCATATATCATAAGAGTACCCTAGTTTGTTATCTGTGACTTCCGAGGTCTATACCAGTGATATGAGATGAATAAGGATGGCCTCACAGGCAGCAACATCTAACTCTTTCAACAACGCTAAAACAATGTTCGATCCGTGCTATAAGCATGTTCATTCCCTTCCCTCACTATTAGTCTTCTTTCATTCCCCTCCTATGCACGCTTACTGACTTCATTAAGATAACCTACTCCAACCTTCCTTTGTCTGCACTTTCAACTCTTATAGTAAATATTTGCTGATCTTCACGGGGCCCTGAAAGTCAGATGTCATAGTCAACTTATAAAGGCCTTGTGGAAGATCTCCATCCAACCTCAAAACAAGATCTTCACCATGTCTCAGAAAGTCAATATATGCTTCGCTCCCCAGTGGGATGAAATCACCGTGGACCCAAGAAGGTCCGATGGAAATATTGACTCGGGCTCTTTTCCATCTTATCACATTGTTGAGGAGATCCAGAAGGTTTTTATTTCGTGTGGAAACACAGCATTACCTATGTAGCACTCTCGAAAGGTAGAACACATCTACCTACTTTAAAGAAACAGGACATGTATTTGATGCTGGTGTCTGCAACTCCATAGAGCACATCAGAACCTGCAAAGTTCTATGATGGTGGTGCGTCTAATACTGTAATTGCAACTCCAAAGAATACCTCCAGCATAAATACTGGCATGTTTTGCTTAGTCGCTTTCAAAAACTTCCCACTTTGCGCTGCCTACTTCCGAGTTATTTTACCTGATCCTCTTACAATATTTTTCTCTTCATCGCAACCCCACACCTGAAACCTACGGAGGTCAGTTCCATCTACTTTCTAAGCCTAAAGTAAGATATCATCCTACTCTTGCATTCAAGTGTCTCTAGAGATCTATTCTAAGTTCTCTCGCTAAACTTACAGCAGGAAGTCTCACCAGACCAAAACAAAGATGGCACGACCTACCATAGAACAAAAATTGACCGAAGATGCTCATCGTTTAGACTGGTGTCTTCACAACCCAGAAGCACAGTGCAATGTCAAACCGAGTAAGATGACTCTCGACGACCTCGCCACCAGATTTCCAGGAGCTTACCGAGAATTCGTTGATGACGTCCAAGCAGTCCACGAATTCATCGACGATGACATTCAAGCAGGCAATGAATTCGTCGAAACACGTTTTGATCTACTCGGTTTTCCCTACCGTGAACATTTCAATTGTGTTTCCTTCATTACTGGAGTGAAGTTGACACCGGATTTGCACTGGTGCGGACTTATCAGAGAAGGCGCTGTCGTGATTGAGATAATCAAACGCCAGAAAAGCTGTGACGCTCCCTACATCTCAGAGATAACTCAAGCCGCCTACTCATACCTTTACCACATCAACACTCTGAAATACGTGTTTTTTACTTACGTCTGCAACGAGCAGACGCTACTTTACTTGAAGTCCCTTCATGAGGACTGCAACCGCAGTAATGAACACAAAGTATGGGAACGAGGCAACAAAAATTACTGGGCTTTGCTCGGAACACCCCTAGGAAAGGTAGTCACAGCTCTGCTACTTGGTGCCTTTCCTCGGGGTACCCGACACGTCGCCAGAATCATCACATGGCTCTCCCCTGATGACTTTGTCTCCTCGTACTCAATGGAGTTTGACATTGAGGCGATTTAATCTAATGTCATTGGAGGGTACTCCATGTAAGTTTTCACCTGACGTATGATGGTATTAAACGCTAACCTATTTTCCTTAGTCTGGCAGCGATGGAATGAAGTGTGTTTTTGCGTTTGCGTCTAGTTCAATTGGAGGTTATGGAGGTCTTTTTTTCTATTACCATCACTGCCACTCCGACTCCATGTATGTCAGTCATCTCTCAGTAGCCATCATTGGCCATCAGCTGCAACTTGGTATCTGCCCCTACTAAGATTATCACTAGTGAAATGAACGTGAAAGCACCATCAAGTTGGTTCAATGGAAGGCTCCCAGTATCATTTTCAAGACTTAACCCGCTGCTTTTAGACAGACTATGCTCATACATGTCACTACTGTTCCATCCTCGATATGCATCCTGAGAGAATGAGTAAAAGAAGCCAGTGCTAGTGACTGCCACCATGGGCGTCATCAACACCATGACAACCTTGAAATCCTCGAATTAATCGATCATATGAAGGCTATTCTCCTATTTGATCTTCACATATATGGACGACGAAATCCCCCGAGGAATTTGAGCGTGGTTTAGTGCTCCAAGTGCCAAAAAGAGAAACAGAGGAACTAGCTTATCCCCCTCGTTAATAGCTATAAATAGCCTGCATTTTTGGAGATCACTTATAGTCACACGAGTGGGAGAACTCACTAACATTAGTCTGCTGGTGATACTGAATCACTCCATGTGTGGCCAGCGACGGGCCCGCATTGACTTTGCGTGGGGAGAATAAATATGATAGACTGAGAGAGATATGGTAAGAACTTTGAGTCTTATGTTCAATTGTATTGATCTTTAAGAATGAGATACCGCGATCTGGCAGTAGGATGGTATACTATCTAACCAACAACCTCGGCAGCGTGTGTCATCTATCTCTACCTAGGTACCTCAGTTCTGTGTCTGACGTTCTTTGGACATTAAGAGATGGCAAAGTTGCAATTGATAGCCTCACTACTTGTGATTATGTGACTAGGATACCTGGCGTGTTTATGCTAATACTCAGAGGCCCCAGAACAACCCACAATGCTAGCCCAAGAACGAGAACGGCCTATATTGGATGAACTAAGTCTAATAGATTCAGATAGTGCCACCCCTCAAAATTATTCCGACAGCCACCCGCAGTACCGGGTTTACTAAGCCATATCGGAGCTATACCTTTTGATCCCGATCGAGCGCTCTCAAAAATTACTATTTCGCTTCGTACACCATTACCACCATCATAACTACTAGAGAGGGATTTAAGTCCAAATTATACACCAAAACGCCAAAAATGCAGAAATATCTACGCTGACAATATAAATATCTTTTTATACATTTTTGTGAAGTCCTACTACCCCCATTTGAAAGAGCTCTAGAGCAAATTATAGAGAGTACTAATTCTCTATACCAAGAGATTAATTACTATTCTCCGCCAAAAAAAAAAAACAAGGCTCTTCGCGCAGCACATGAAAATCAGATCCGAAAAATACAATGCTCGCCAGATAGCTATCCAAGGTGGCTTAACTACCCAGGAAGATCAACATCTTCTAGAGACTTCAATAGATACTCCAGGGGCCAATAACACCAATTCTGGCCATTAAAGTCAATATCATTTCCGACATCGCCAACGCCCACATAAATGTAGTAACTGCAGACAGCCTGGTCATAGGAGAGAAACATGCCTAAATAGGCATATCTCTTAGTTTTTTTATTGACTTTATACGATTCAATGTTGTTTTGGTATAAAATAGAATGTTCCAAAATAAAAAGTGGGTCAAATTACCAAATTGTATAACCACTCGTATGTATTTTACTTGAATGAAAAAAATGTTGCTCTAGCCCAGGGACCAAGCAAAATGGAACGCATTGCGAAGTTACCAGCGCCAATACACATAGTCAAGGAAAGTGCGTACCCATCATTGTGGCTCGGAGGCTCTGTGGGCCTATTTGGCTATGAATCAATCCTTCATTAAAAGTTGAAGCTGCTTAGAAATAGTCCCAACGTAAGATAAAAGCGTAGCCAAATACCAGCACGCCGTCCATTTTAAAAGTAGAAAATAAAGTAGAAACAATCATAAATGATACTCCCCAGCCTGGCCATATACAAGAAAATAGAGTGCGAACCATGTAGATAATCCTGTCGAGCGATGAAGTTGAAATGTTAAAGGATAGGGGGAATAAACTAAAATTCAAATTCCTTGCGGAAGATGTTCACGTCCATGCCAGCGAGAACCTGATCCGCTAGGTCGCGTCGACCCATCTGGCTAAAGACGCGGCGAAGTGTGTCGTGCAGATTCGTACTTTGGTTCTGACTGATGTGGAGCATGCGCTCTAGACGTTCGTTGTCTAATCCGTCTACCCCGGCACCACCACCGATGATCTCGCGGGCACGCTCGCGGCCTTCCTCTTCGACGACGCGGTGCATTGACAGCGCGCCGAGGAGGTGTTGGGCTGCTTCGGGGTAGCAGCCGATATTAATACATGAGACGCCTAGGTTGTAGCGGGCACGCACAAAGTTGGCGTTGATGTTTAAAGCTTGCTCGTAGGCTTCAATTGCTTCTTCGGAGCGGCCTGAGTTGGCGAGGGTGGCACCGAGACGGTTCCAAAGTAGGTGGAGCTGCTCGCGTTGGTTAGTGCTACCGGACTCGGTGGAAGCTAAGGCTGCAGAGAAGCAGTCGACGGCCTTGTCGTATTCTTCGGCGCAGTAGAACAGAACTCCTAGACCGACTTGCACGTCTGGGTCCATTTGTGCTCCTGATGGGGAGAGCTGGGCGGCTTGGATGAATAGTTCTGTTACACGATCATGCAGGAGCTGGCGGTCAGTGAAACCTAGGTCTGCGTCGCCGGATACCTCATTCGGGTTGATGATTGATGGGTACTTGTTTGACAACCAGCGTTCCAGGGTTCGGTAGGCTGTTGAGTCGTAGCCTTCGTTGGTATATGAAACGGCTAGACCCATCAGTGCGTCCAGATTACCGTCGTCGATCTTAAGAGCCTGCTCCAAAGCCCGAATGGCCGGTAGTTCTTTTTCGTTCTGAGCCTGTGCCGATCCCAGCATCGTCCAGGCTTGTACATGCCGCGGGTCCTTCTGGACAGCAGCCTCGAAAGCCAGCGCAGCGAGGGACAAGTTTCCGCCCTCGCGCATGATCTTAATGCCTTCTTCGAACGGGTTATTTACCTGCTGGTAAACATTATCCTGTTCAAAAATGTAATCACCAAGATGTGGATCCCGGAAGCGCGAGTTCAGTGTATCGAACCCTTCCCAGTCGCCCAGTTCACCAATATGCAAGTTTTCAGTGACCTCAAAATCGCCATTGTCCTCAACAAGTTTCCTGCTCGTTGATGTCTCAGCCTGAACTAGTCGCCAAACAGCCTCGAAATGGGCTTTATCATTGACTTCATTGGGAATGTTCACTGACCTGTCCAGATCGTTCAGTTCCGCCTCAATAGCTGCGTTGGCCTCCTCATCCGTCTGCACCTCGGTTCCAGCTAAGTCCATCTCAGCAAACTGTGCCTCCCAGTTCTGATCGTCGAGTTCGACCATGCGGCCCTTCCCTTTATCTTGTGTAGTAGCTTCAGCCTGTCCCATCATCGGTGTCTGCATCCCCATAGGTCTCATCATTCCCATCGCCCCCATACCACCCATTCCGCTCATGTATCCACCCATACCCATAGCTCGCTGATACCCAGCTACAGGTGGTGTTGCTGTCGTAACAGGGCTTGAAGTCTGTGGCATGCCCATCCCACTCTGCTGTTGAAAGCGGGCAAATTCCGCAGGTGAAAATCCAGACCTGTTATTCACATGACCCTGTTTAACGCGGGAAAAAGCAGCCTCCATATCCTCCATATGTCCCTGTTGGCCGGGATCGAATTCCGCTGCCCAACCAGGTGATCCGGTGCGGTGTTGGTGTTGGGGTAGTGACATATGAGATCTCTCTAATTCGTGACGAAAATCCTCCAGCACAAACGGCTGTGGTGTTAACTGTTGTTGCATGAACTCATCCATCACCTAGAGAGTGGCGAAGAATTCCCATCAGCATGACTCGTTTTCTTGCCGGAGGGTTGTACCAATTCCCCGCGATCGAGAATGATTGATTTAATAAGGAGGGGTTCGATCGCACCGGGTCTGTTCCATTCATCATGCTATGCGATCGCATGCTTTCCTGTAGGCCTGGCCTGGGGCCAACCATTCTGTCTCTCTGTAGTGACTTATCATCCTGGACATGTTTGGTGAATTGTGTCAGAGGGTTTCCCGCTGAGGAGCATTCCGCACCACCTAGGAAAGACATAGTGAAGTTGTGGAGAAAATCAGAAGAGGGATTTAATTAAAAGCAATGAGTTCAATGAATTAATATCAAGGTCGTGGAAGAAACGATTAGATACCGGTGACTTGAAAAGAAAGAGGGGAGTCCCCGGATAACGGCGTGGGGCTAAGACTGCTCACTAATGTTTCCGTCAACCGAGGTTCCCTTTGGTCACGTGATAATATACTTCGATTCTTTAATCTGACTGCTTGGGGAGACTAATTGATGAAAATAATTGACAAATCTGATTGACAAAACTAATCGAGGAGTTGATAGTAAATATATTACATTCTATTTGTATAATTGTACAAGATTTCTTTTGAAAGAACAGCTAAATAATTTCTTCCGAAGATTCCACGTCCCTATTCCACGCTCGCCAGCCCACGGTCTTCTGAGTCGAGAAGGAAACTTTGATAGGACGGCCATATGGTGTCTTTCGTTTCAAAATCTCCATTCCCCGGGCCGCATTCAATGTTGTATCAAACTCAACATGCGCAAACCCACGCGGTATACCTGAGCGTCGATCAACGGGAATCCGGACATCGATGATATTTGGAACATCTTCAAACAACGCCTGGATATCACGATCTGTAAGCTCGTAGGCCATGCCACCGATATGAAGCGTGTTGCTGGGTTGGCTGTCAATTGGGGAGCGTGAGATAAAATTGCGAGCGTAGTCTACAACAACTTGTCGACCGCCTAGTGTTTTCTGGTTGAATTCTTCAACGGCTTTTGTGGCTTCTTCAATCGTTGCAAATTGGACATAGCCAAATCTGTAGGTGCTAACATTAGTTTTCTTTTCTTGATTTTCTTAATTTATCCAAACTTACCCTTTACTAATTCCCCGGTTATCATGAACAATACTCGTATGCATCACCGTTCCAAACTGCTCCATTTTTGTCCGTAAATCCTCGGCAGTGATATCGTAGAATAGATTCCCGATATACACATTCTCCGATGGGGGATTTTTCCTATATTCTATGATAGAGTGGCGCAAGGCGCGCTTTGCCTTTTGATATCCAAACCAACTTGGCTCTTTCTTCCACTCTTCTTGTCCCTCAAACTCGTTCGGATCGAATGGAATGGTTGCCATAGTGGCTGAATCAGTTTGGGTGATATCTTTGGCATTTTTCAAGATGTCTGTCGAATCATCTTTGGCATCGTTCATGAGGTCTGCCACATCTTTGGGATTGTATATGAGGTCCTTTTTATTTTTGTCGAGATATTTTGAAATGGATTCCCGGTCGTATGTTGGTTTTGGGAGATGAACCGGTTCTTCCCTCGTTACTACTTCCCACTGAGATCGCTCAAGTTCCTCCTCCATCAGCAGTGCCGGTACCTCCTCTTTGGCCGACACCTTCTCTTCAGCTAATATCTTTGTTTCAGATGAATTCAAGCGATTTTGAAGAGCAGAGCATGGCGTGTGAGAAGAAATGTGGAGAGCCGTTGGTCGAATTGAGGCTGCGCGTCTTGGGCGTGATACAGAGGTGGCTGCGGAGGATATTGATGATACGAGCAGCCGTGATGTTGCTCGGTGGAGTGAGTGCCTTGAGAATGCGCCATGTTAGCAGGTGGTTTGAGCGGGATAGGTGCAAATTCATGCGCATAGGCTGAAGGTCCCTGGAACGGAAGAATTCTTACATCTTGAGGGCACGCTTGCTGTAAAGACAATAGTAGCGAAACAGTCCACGAATGAGAGGCTGCATGTGTTTTTTGGAATGCGATTCCGAACATGCGGACCTCGAAAGTTTCCCGCCGATAGAGATCACGTGGTTGATAACCGTCAACCATACATTTAAATGATTACATTCGAGTTTGAGTCACTTCATCTTGTTAATTATTTAAAGAGTGGAGCTTTGGTATTCACATTATCTTGGACCTTATGATACATGATACACCATTCACCAGCCAAAAACATGCTTTTCATGAACAATACCCCGGTCAAATCGCTAGCGTGGTGATCATAGAACATTTAAAAAAATATATATAAAAAAAGATACGGAGAAGATATCATATCATCGGCATCCGATCTGAATGGAATCTTGAGACCGGATTTCTCCAGAGCCCCAAAATAATCAAAATAGACGCCGCATAAGAAGCTAAACACATATAATGACTATACCCACCTCTACATGGATCCATGACTTCGGCCAGTGCTATCTGGCTGGGACATCGGAGTAAATCCGGGTACTGATGAACCACCACTGTCTGGATTGTTCGTGGATGGCGTAAACATGTTTGGGACGCGCAGAAGTCCATTCGTCAACATCGATGGCATCCTTGATGCACCTAGTGGACTAGCCATAGCGGCTTGTGTGAATCCAGTTGGATCGGTGGGCTGGATTGAGGGGTCTACCATTGGCCAAAACTGATTGGAGGTGTCAAGGGTAGGGTTTTGAATGTAAGTGTCCCATGCTTCCTATTTAGAAAATTAGCGCTGGCTCTCGAAAGAGAATTTCGGATCTTTCACTTACCCAGTCAACGTTGGCCTGCATTTCTGGCATCTGGCTGAACATGCTGCTGAAAGGCGACATTGGTGCACCTGGCATTTCAGTTGTGACCACGCCCGGCATATTTGAATCCGCCATTTTAAACATATTGTCTGTATATGGAGCTGGGCCTGTATTCATTGGGCTCATTCCACTGCTCAGCAAGCCAAGAGTCATGGCCGCATTTTGTTTCTCATCCTGTGGCTCAAAGATGGCGGCCCCAACACTGTTCTCAATCTCTGGCGCAGTGCTCTGCTGCAACTTGCTCAGCATCACACCGAGCACACTACTGGCCTTGTACGCCTCCATACTGTAATCTCGACGTGCGTCCCAGACCTCTTTCGAGGCTAGGATGGCGAGCCTCATCTCGTCATGCCGCTCACAGCCCCAGGTGTAAGTGTCTCCAGACATTTTTCCGGCGGCCTGCAATTGGTATCCTTGGTGTAAGTCCAAGCATACAATTGTGGCAGCGAGCAGGAAATCGTTTGAGCTCAAAGAGCTTATCAAGTTGCGGCCTTGAAGACGTCCATTCTGCATTTCTGTACACAGGATTTGCTGAACTCGAAGCATTTCAAGAGCACAGTCAATACATATCCGCCGCGAGTAGGTAAAGCGAGAATTCTCTCTTGCACGGACCAGGAATGGTCTGTGGAGAACAATCTGCGCCTTGTAGTACAGGGTGTTTACGGAGAATCGAGACATGATGAGATTCACTGGATCCTGCTGGCAGTCTTCCATCGGCCGAATTTGCAAGTGATCTGGAATCAAGTCCCGAGCGCGGCGGAGCTCAGCATCTATCTCCATGATCTTGTCGTAGGAAGTACTTAGGATGGCGGAAGCCTGTTCGTTGACACGGCCGAAAATGGCCGCCAGGCGCGTCTTGGTGATCAAATAAGAAATCGGGGTGGGCTCACTCAGCTGGCGCGGTGGCGGTAGTGCTTTACAGTGCTCATCAAAGTCGTCGTCGTAGAGGTTCCGCGGGAGCTCGGTATCGCTGTCAGAATTCCGAATCATAGACGGCATACCAACCTGAAACGAAAACAATAGGTCTGCCTGGGATACAAACGACCATACTCGTCGGCGCATCTCGCCCTGAAAGGGAGTGATGTTGGGGAACGGCTTGGAATCACGATGGTATCCCATGCGCATTGCTAGACGGGCAATCACGCCGGTCAAAACCCATACCGAGACATCAGCCTCTCTGGTTTGTGAGAAGTCACCGTGTAAGTGGAATATCAGCGATTCAATCAGCCACGCGTGTGGTTTGGAATAATCTGCCATAGTCAAGCACTGCGCAACTGAGTGACGAAAGGAACCAGCCATATCCATAGCTTTGCCCTTGAACTCTGGGGGTTCATCGCCTTCTCTGTGGTATGATAACATGGCAAGTCTCATAATGGCAAAAAGCATGGCAATCCATACGATTTGTGTTTGTGAAGGGTCATCCCAGTGTCTGTTGTACTGTGCTTGAAACGTAGGACCGTGAAGAATATCTAGCTAAGTCAGATTGCCTGTATTTAAATTATCAAAATCTGAAACTTACGGGTACCGGGATCGTAGGTGTTGAAGTACCGAGCTACAAGAAGATCGGTCATATGTTTTGAAGGCAAGGAGGCCAATATTTCTGTTCTGGTGAGTGGTTTCATGGCTCCAAAAAGCAGATTTGACCCAGGAATATCAGTCTGTGGACTTGCCGCCTGAACCTTTGCTGCCTGCTCCTCCAATTGTCGTTGATGAGAGGAAAAGAAGTTTCGCACTTCGGTGATCTATATATTTTATTCCCGGTCAGATACAAGTTCGTTTCATCCCATATCAAGGACCAACTTACGTCTTTCAATACAGAGGCCCAATGAGCTTCACTGATATAGTAGGATTTGTTGTTGTCCACCTTCATCACTCCAAACGACTTTGTCACCTGCTCCGTCTCGCTCTCGTCGCCCATTACTGCACCATCTTCATCAATATCTGGATCAATTTGGTTGGAAGGCCCAGTCGAGGCTGAACTACTTTGTCCTGAGATGGCTGCTCGAATAGCGGCCGGGCCTCCAGACTGAGAGTCGTTGGTCATCAAAGACAGAACCAGGCCTTCCAAGCGATCGATCCGGTTTTGCATATCATCTGGTGTGGCGAGAGAGTTCTGTTGATGATTGTTCTTCTTTCGGGTACTGGCTTGGGAGTAGGAACAAGAGGATGCGTCACCCCGTTTGACGCAGTTTTCGCAAGGATTAGAGCGATTGCATTTCAGTCTAGATTCTGTTAGCTTCCGACATATTATAGTGATTCCATAGCCACTTACTTCCGATGACGACAAGGTGCGCATGATAGAGGAACTCGGTTTCGCTTCCGGATGATTCTGAACTCAGGGGAGTAGCCACTCGATGAGGCGGTAGAGGGTGGTGTGGGTGTCATTTTCCGAGGCGGGAATATCCCCCGGATAGATCAAGTTTCAAGACGATTTTAGTTTAACGCGATTTTGTCTTTCACTCCACCTCAAATCGCAATCTCTTTTTTTGGGCGAGGGGCAGCTAAACCCAACCGAACCAGCGTGGGGCTGTCCTAACCTCAACAGGATCAGTTTTCTGCCAAATTTTATCGCGTCCCAAATCGACGTTTGAGGGGAGCTATCTACGTTTGTTGGGGTAGGGAAGCGATCGTTTCTCTTGCCCCTGAGTATTGTCTCGCGTTGGCGCCGCGATCAGGGTTGCGCGCTGCGCCCAAACAGCAGTGACTAGGATCAGGGGATCGCACAGCGGAAATTGTGCGCAAAAGGCTAGAATGATGATTGCGGGGTAGCGCAAAGTGCCGGGAGTAGAGATAGCTGTTTCGAATAACCAGAACTCGACTTGAAGGTTGAATATAACGTCGTAGATGCAATGTGGGGTGTTGGAGTGATGTTGTTGCCAAGTCTTCCTAGCTCTAGTACCAGAGAGGGTCGAAGGAATGATCCGATAAAGGATGAGAAGAGATAGAACAAGAAGAAGAGGAAGATGAAGTTCGCGTCCAAGTCGAAGTTTGGTAGAGGATGATTAATCGATTATCTCCGTTATCACCATCTAACTAATGATATCACGGGTATTTATCGAGTAAATTAGCTTGATAGTTGATACTCCCTTTTTACTCATGATCGATAAATTACAGTATCAGTTTACAATATTTTAGAATATTTTATATCCAGTCATTTCCTATTTATTGGGGCTTATGTCATTTAAAAGCATCAAGGTTGTATAACTAGGTTCTTATGAACACCCTGAATCACCTGGAAATGTTTGGACTATTACGGGCATACATGTACATCCCTGTAATGAATTTGGGAATGTGAAGACATCTGACTAATATTTTCTTTGTTGTGGGGCGTCTTTATTGACAGATCCCATTCACTTCTAATTGTACTTCTATCCAAGTACTTCTACCTTGCTTTTTCTCCAATCCAGCGTTCAATGCCAACGCACCACAGACTTGTTTCATTTTAACCTTTCTTTCTTCCTTCCTCCATCTTGTTCTACCAACAAAGACTCAACTTCGATTTTGGATTGGCTTCCTTTAAGAAACCCATCTTCCCAGCTTCTCTTCTTTTACTTCCTTAACTTTCTCAACCCCTACCTCCTAGTAACGTACATCATTTCAAGTGATGTCTGAGAACCGTGGCCGGGGTCGTGGTGACCGTGGCCGTGGTGATCGTGGCCGTGGTGATCGTGGCCGTGGTGATCGAGGCGGCGGTCGTGGTCGTGGTCGAGGCCGAGGGGATTTCGACCTCCCTCACCGTCCTTCTGGACGCGGTGATTTTCGCGGTGATTTTCGCGGTGATTTTCGTGGTGATTTCCGTGGTGATTTCCGCGGTGGACGAGGCGATTTCCGCGGTGGACGAGGCGATTTTCGCGGTGGAAGAGGCGATTTTCGCGGACGCGGTGATTTTCGCGGTGGTTTCAGAGGTGGACGTGGAGGTGGCCGCGGGGGCTTCCAAGGCCCACCCATTTACAAGTATATTTGATTCCTCATCTTACCCGATTTTCATTTTACTAATCTTTTCTATTTAGTGAGGGGCAGCCAATCACTCCCCCTGATGCGAATGTCATCAAAACCGAAGATGCAATGGCCAAGGCGTTGGTTGCAGTTCGCCAGAAGACCAAGCCTGTCGCTCAAGGCCAGTACCCTGACCGTCCCGGTTATGGCACTCTAGGCAAGCCCGTCGCCCTTTACGCCAATTATCTCTCAATCACTTCTCTGGGTGGTACTTGGTACCGCTATCATGTCAACGTTGGAGCTGATGGCACTGGTCGTGAAACTACAGGCAAAAAGGCCCGGCACATTGTTCGTTTGTTCTTAGATGAACACTTTGCCGCTAACATAAACTCGATCGCAACCGACTATCGTTCCACGATTATTTCTTGCATCCAGCTCCCAAAGAAGACTGAGTATGATGTGCGATACAGAGATGAGAATGAAACAGAGTATTCGGAAAGCCCGAAGGTGTATAAGGTCACTTGCACAGCCACTGGCACTTTCCAGCCAGCCGATCTTCTTCAGTACTTGAACTCGACTAACGCTAGCGCGTCGCTGGACTCTAAGCTGGAACTTCTTTCAGCACTAAATGTTATCATGGGTCACTATCCAAAGACTGAAAAGTCCATTGTGTCCGTGGGCTCGAACAAGCACTTTGGTCTCGACGATCGTTGGGCCGAGCGCCAAGGTCTGGGCGGTGGCTTGGAGGTTTTGCGTGGTTTCTTCATTAGTGCAAGAAGCGCCACAGCCCGCCTCCTACTGAATGTTCAGGTCAAGTACCTGGCGTGTTACGACCCAGTCCCGCTCACCCAGCTTTTTGCCGGGTATGCGCAAGCTAATCATGGTCGCAATACCTATCGCCTCGAGGTATTTTTGAAGCGTATTCGCGTTACTATGACCCATCTTAAGCGCAAAACACGGGTCAAGACCATCCTCGGCCTGGCGACCAAATCTGATGGCCGCTCGTTGTCGAACCCACCAAAGGTCTCAAGCCACGGTGCTGGTCCCCGTGATGTCGAGTTCTACATAGATGAGAAGCCCGTCCAGAACAATGAGACCAAGAAGGGCAAGAAAGCGCCCAAGGCCGGACCCGCCCAGGCCGGACATTACATTTCTGTATATGAGTTCTTCAAGAAAGGTAAATTTTTTGTCTTGTCTGTGAGCGTGACTGTTTACTGACTAGCTTCATAGAGTACCACATTAGTCTGGACCCGAGTCTGCCCGTTGTCAATGTCGGCGCCCGTGAAAAGCCAGTCTATCTTCCAATGGAAGTCTGTATTGTCGAAGCCGGACAGGCTGTCGGATCTAAGTTGACTCCCGATCAGACTGCGGGTATGCTTGGCTTCGCCGTTAGAGGCCGCAAGCCTGCTCACAACGCTCAGTCCATCATGACCAAGGGTGTTGGTATGCTAGGGATTGGCGATAAGCTGAACCCGACCCTGGTAAGGAATACGACCTTTTCTATTGACTCAAAACACCTGAAACTAATATTCAATAGTCTGCCTTTGGTATCAATGTTTCCTCAAGCCTGCTCACGGTTCAGGCTCGTGTCTTACAAGCGCCCAGCGTCATATACGCCAACCAGAAGTCCATCCCACCCAACAACGGTGGATGGAACATGCGGGCTGTCCAGTTCTCAAACCCCAAACCGCTTACATCATGGGCCTGGTTGCTCATCGAGTACAAGGGCAGAAGCATTTTCAACCCTGACAGCTTGAAGCAATCATTGTCTGCCTTCACCAAGGCCTTGCGTGATCTGGGTATCAGAGCTGATGCTCCCAAAGGCGGTATCCGAATTGAAATGGATCGTGGTGTTGATGTCGAGCAGATTCGACAGACTGTGCTAAACCTGCAGGCTCAGTATACACCAACCTTGATCCTGGGAATCCTGCCCGCTAAAGACACAGCTTTGTACAATTGTATCAAGCAGGTCTGTGATATCCAGTGCGGTGTCCGCAATGTTAACGTCCAAGCCGACAATATTCGCGAAGCCAATGTTCAGTACTGTGCCAATGTTGGTCTCAAGATCAACTTGAAGCTTGGCGGTGCTAACCAAACATTGCGCTCCTCAGAACTCAAGCTCTTCGCTGACGGTAAAACCATGCTCGTCGGGCTTGACGTTACCCACCCCTCCCCTGGTTCCTCGGCCAATGCACCCAGTGTTGCCGCCATCGTCGCTTCTATCGATGGCTCGCTTGCCCAATGGCCTGCCGAAATTCGTATCCAAACCTCTCGTCAAGAGATGGTCGCAGATTTGAACACTCTTCTCCAGGGCCGCTTGCGTGTTTGGGCCAAGTACAACCAGAACAAGTACCCGGAAAATATCGTTGTCTACCGTGACGGTGTTTCGGAGGGCCAGTACGATACTGTGATCAATAGTGAACTCCCACTTCTCAAGAAGGCCTGTGAGAGCATCTACCCAGCCTCAGACACAAAGAAGGGCCTGCCTCGTATGAGCATCGTCATTGTGGGAAAACGCCACAATACCCGTTTCTACCCTACCACCAGCGACACCGCGGACCGGAGTTCCAATCCTCTCCCAGGTACTGTCGTTGACCGTGGCGTCTCCGAGGCCCGTCACTGGGACTTCTTCTTGCAAGCCCACAGCGCGCTACAGGGCACCGCCCGCCCAGCTCATTACTTCACTGTTTGGGACGAGATCTTCTACACCGGTGCCCCCGGAGCTGCCGACGTCTTACAGAGTCTCACGCATAACATGTGCTATCTCTTTGGCCGCGCGACCAAGGCCGTGAGTGTTTGTCCGCCTGCTTACTATGCTGACCTTGTCTGCACTCGGGCCCGTTGTTATCTCAGCGAACTTTTCGACCCGTCTCTCGATGGATCCCCTGTTCCTAGTATCGGAACAGCTACCGATTCAGGCATGCGCTCGGCAGAAAGCGCACAAGTCATTATCAACGACAAAATCAAAGATACGATGTTTTACATCTAGTAGAACACGTGGGCTTGATTAGCTATCTTCTTTCGGTAATATCTTAGTCTCTTTAGCCCGCATGTTCTACGTTTGGACCTTGGAAATTTCTTTCAGCGTTTAGTCTTTACTTTGGCATACAATTATCTCGAAGTTTTTAAGATTACATTCTCTACACACTGTAGCTGTAAACACTGTGCATTAGTAAATACACATCCTTAAGGTCGATTTTTAGTCCACGTGGGAACTCATTTTAATAGCGAAATCAGCGGTTATTTATCGCCCTGAATTTCCAGGAAAGGAGAAAAAAATTTGACCAGACTGGGGCTCGATCCCAGGACCTTATCGGTGTTAACGATACGTGATAACCAACTACACCATCCGGCCAATTGCTATACCTCCGTTCTTATTTAGACTACTATACTCAATTATTAATAATTTATAACAGATAATCTTCGTTTGAAATCGTTCACTCTATAAAAATGATACACCCACCCTATCTGAATTCAAGCATTCATGGGCTTGAAGGAATCATGATAACCTAATTTGTGGATGGTTACCAATAATACTGCTTTTACTGCGCTAGAATCTAAAGAATTCCAGCAAATATTCCAAGTAAGTTAATATTATCAGGATCTACCAAATGACCCTCAACCCTTTACATCTGCCCGTACAGTGTCTCGACTTATTCATACAAAATTTCTTGAGTATTGTACTTAATCTATTAATGATGTAGCAGGCTGAAGCCTGCAGATCAGATCATGGTGCCCATTGATCCTAAACGAGACCGACTCCCGTCTTCAGGCTCCCGCGCAATCCCACCTTCAAACGCATTTGAGTCACGACAAACGGCCGATCCAACGGACCAACTCCCATCTTCAGGCTCACGCCCAATCCCACCTTCAAACGCATTCGATTCACCTTCGAAACGGATGAGAAGTCTCTTGCAGAGGTACCAGAGAAACATATAAACCTAACCTACGCCGACCCTCTTACATTCCTTAAGAATTTTGTACACAGCTTGTGCCTAGCTAGTTCTGAATTCAAGATTAGCTTAGCCCTTCACAAATGATCTCTTAAAATACATGTTCAACAATTGCTATCTCTTTAGATTTATGGACATCAAAGAATCATATAACTATCCTAGGGATTATTGGGAACTGTTTAACCCCTGGTTTTAAATACCGTGAACGAATTTTGATTTAAAGAGCTTATTGATGAACATTCTGGAGAGAATATGGCTGAACTTGTCCAAACAACTCTTAGAGAGCTACAACTTGAATCTAAGCTACTAGCTATTACCACAGATAATGCGTCTAATAACGAAACCTTAGTACCTGTAACGGGTTGATACCCGATGAAATGCTCAGTCTCTGGAGAGACTGCGCTCCTGGCATCTGTGCGGAGCCGAACGAGCTATAAGAACACCCGGTCCCCAGGACCCATTTCCCCCCTTAGTTAATTCTTCTTGTTTACCAATCGGATCTTTACAGCGTACAAATTCCTGCATTCATCCCGTAACAGTACCAGAGCTCTTGTGAAATCTTCAAAAACTAGAGTCTCCGATCCGGTTTCAAGGTAAGCTATAAATATCTACTATTACTACTATTGTTACTAACATATTCTTCTAATCTAGGGCTTCCTAGCTATATTAGGTGTCTTGCACATGTTCTAAATCTTATCGTGCAAGATGTTCTATCTGAGTTGAGATCTGGTGATAGGTGTCGTAAGATATGACTCCTTTTACGCGTGTAGTAACATTAACTGCAGTTGTAAGGATGGTAAGAAGTGTTCGTTCTAACTACTGCTATCTGAACTGAAGTAATTACACTGCCCCACTTTCAGGGCTGCGTCCAATGGGAGTCTCTATGGCAGCCGCCCAATCAGAGGTGACGATTCGACTTCCCATATTTGGACAATAAGGAATCTTCACTGGATATCTGTGATCCCCTTATAGCTGAGGGAACACTTCCAGATGGACACTCTGCACTTGCCCGTGTACGAATCCTAGCCCTCAACGACGATAGAGTTGTAAGCTAGTCTGCCAGGCTGACAAGTGAGGCTGAGGAATAATACTCTTTTAGCCAATAATGTCTTCAGCGGATTGGTTTTTTTGATAGCTACTTTTGATAAATTGCCTGATTACAGACTGCTATGTAGAGTTTGCATCGAAATCCCTAGCCTCGAGCTAGTCTAGGCGTCTCGCTTTAGAATCTTGAATTTTTCATACTGGTTTTTTAGCTCACCAAGCAGATTGAACCAGAAGCGATTAGGAAACATCATGGTGTATAGTGGCGGGGGTTACAAATAAGCCTTACTGTTGATTAAGCCATATACAGCAATCTGGTCCCGGACAAAGACGTCGAGAAGCCTTAGCTGCTCTGCAGAAATGAAACCGATGAAAAAGAGGGAATGTTGACAGATTGCCCGTTCAACGACTGCTATGTTTGCAGGGTTTGCATAGAATCTTCCAGCCTGGAATATGTGGGTAAATGAAACAGAAAATGTGAGAGGAAGAGGATTGTGTGCCAATCGACTCAGCGGGCACTTGAGCAGTTCAGTTGCGATAGCCGCCATCTGGTCTGTAACTGCGTCGAACAACTTGTCCACTTTCACGATTTCCTCTCCGATATCCCAGACCTCCGAGATAATGGTATCAAGCTCTTGCGCTCCTGTTCCAGGTTGGGTTCGGAGCTTCTGAAGATGCTTATTTAAGAGATGAAGTTTATCCCGAAAATCTTGTCGTTGGTCCCGTAGACCCGAACGCTCAATTTCAAGAGCGTTCTTCTTGATGACAAGAGCTCTACAATTCACCTTGTTTAAGGGTGGAAACATATGCATCTTATAACTTTCGGGCTCCATATTAAAAGAGCACCGGGCCCGGTGACTGTTCCAGTGGCAGTTGCCACAAGCTTACATATAGCCGTCCACCACCATGCATTGTGCGAATGGTCCATTTTCACTTTGGAAGCTGTCGCAGCGTTTGTCTCCTAACTTAAGCTCGCCGACCACCTGCATAAAAGCTGCCCCGCAATTGGCCTTTGATAAGTGAATTGAGTTATACAAGTATGTTGTCGGCCAGTCATTGGTGGTCTTATGGTGGAGGCTAGTTCTCGGCGTAAAAGTAGGCCTTTAATAACCTTAATGATCTTGGAGGTGATGACCCCATCACCCTTGATGACTTTCGACGAGCGAAAGCCAGAGATCCATCGAGCCCATTCATCTGGTGCTGTTTCTTTCGGCCCGCAAGTAATTGTCTTTGGAAGTTGATCTAGGTGGTGAGTGACCATGCTATCCGAGCCAGGGGAAAACCTATATAAAGATTAGTAAATATAAGATGAGTCAAGAAATCATTTAAACTTACAGTGGAGGAGGAAGTGAAGGAGGGGGAGTTGCGTCAGCCATTATGGAGATAGGAGAGAAGAATAGAAAGGATGAAGAAAGGATGGAGAGAGGAGGACGGGAAAAGAATGGGGGTGAGTTAAAATAAGCGAGCTATTCTACGTCTAAGATAAAGGAAGATGCTGCTCACCTGTTTCAAATCTAACCTCACTTCAATTTCTCGTACTCCATTATCTGACATGGTTCAGCCATGGCCATGCTAGAGCTATGCCAGTGCTCGAACCAGGCCTAAGCCAGACGGAATATTGAACAGCAATGTCACAGTAAGCTTACGTAGATTACAGAATTATGGGGACAACAATTTTAAGGGACCGTAATTGATATTGATGCCGAAGCTAATGATAGTAAATATAGCGCATTGGAAAAACAACGGAGGTATCAGGGATCAAGGCCATAATACACTTAATTAGTCAACGCAAAGGTATCCGTCAAATTGTCGTTGTTCGGGCCTAGAATTTTGATACTTGAGAACTCCGCATCAAAGACGGCGCGTATCAATTTTGTACCGGGAACCTCTATATTTATGTTAGCGATTTCAGCGAACATGATATCTTGCAAGATAGTACTTACTGTAAGGCATTGGCTGTGTCCCGCGGCAATCAATGATTACCCAGTCGGTGATCAGATTTCGCTTGATCCAGTCATGATATTCCCCGTTCAGCAGAAATCTTTGGCAGTGTTTACCAAGTCTATCACCATCCCTTAACAATTCAAAACCCCATCCTACACTCCCTAACAGGAAATCAATCCGCCCAGTGCCCTCTACGCCGGGTGACCATTCGCTGATGATGGCCATTGATGACCCGAGCACATCATGCAGACACCTGTAAAATTCAACTTGGTAGCATGCCTCGACTGGCCGCAACGATGCGCCGACGCCTAAACGCGTCGCTGTGCGTAGGTTCCTTCTCGAGAAGTTTTTCAGGGTTGCTACTGTCAAAGAGAGAATTGTTGGGAATCTGGTATGGGGGAAGGGGAGTTGCGGATCATATAGCTTTTGTCCGATGTATCTGATTCATGTAATGATGTGAGAACCCAAACAAGTGATAGATGATAAGGGATATGATACTGACTTAGCGTGAAGATTCGTGGGTAACACACAAACAATATCCGACCCCGGTCGATCTAAGGCCTCACTATGGAGCCATCCCTGTTCGTAGCAGAGCTTGATACCTTTATCATTAAGGTCTCGTGGAATGTTGCCCTCCGCTAGCACCCTTCTGAGGGTGCTAGCGGCATCAGGGGGCATTTCCAACATGCTTGGAAATGATCTTTGGACCACGGTCTCTTCAAGGAAACGCCATGCCTTATTTTCGTCGTCAAACGTCTTGCGGATGTCTCCTTCGTTGATTATCTCCATGCCACGTAGAAGCTGGCTGCGGTAGACCTATCAATTGAACTTGTTAGATATTGCGGAAACATAAGGTGGAAGACAACGAGCAGACCTTCTCAAGCATTTCCAGAATTGATCTAACAGCGCCGGGCTGTCCGTTTGTCAAATAAAATAAATAATCGGATGCCTTCACATCAAGTGCAAGGAAGCAGTCCTCACGGCTGCAGTAGCGAGTCACCACATCATCAAATTCATCTCTGTCATAAAAAAATGCAATAAGAGGAGACGAACTGAGTGAGGAGCGGGTTATCGACACGCGCTGTTGGGGACCAAAGTATCCAAGTGGGCTCATTACTGCTGGCTCGGGACCAGCATTAGGGCTGCCATAGCCAGAGAAGATGGCCAGACGAGGCCCCCCATCGATTTCTGGTCTGTGGTTTTATAAAAGCTTCCCAGAGATCTTCATCTTCGTATGACCTTTGAGCCTCATCCAAGATGATAACCATGTTGCCAGTTTCGAGCGTCTGGTAAGTCACTTCGATCCCAGCTGCTTTACCCCATAATGCGATCTGCGCGATGTAGCTAGCAGGCTGGCGGGTGCCTTGTGGCCATCTCGGTATGTAGATAGCGGGGATATCTTTTGCGACATAATAATCACGAAGAAGTTGGGCGAGCGTCGACTTTCCGGATACCGGAGTTCCTCGAATGATCACTGCATGCTCTCTATCAACTAAATTCGCAAGCTTGCGGACGGTATCTGCCCGGGGACATCTATCTTCAAGACCTAGAGGTTTTTGATTAGCATAGAAATTTGATGCCAAGACGTGAATCCAGAAACAAACCCATAATCCAGTCTTGCTCTTGAGTGTCTTGCGCAGCTTGCGCAGTGTCCTGACGGAAGAAACTCCGGTGAGGCTTCATGGCGTAGAAAAATGGACGGAAGGTGTTTCTTTCAAGAGGAAGGAGCGAGGTCAGAGGTAGAGGAAGTATCACGTCCGAAAAGGGAA